>NC_044497.1:22085000-22815000 GCF_902362185.1 Chanos chanos | reverse complement strand
GCTAAAAAAGCCCCTCAAAACAGCGTTCTAAGAACTATGATAGTTCTAAGTTCCTGCGGTGCGAACACGCGAAAAAGGGGGTACTTTCTCCAACAGTTCTAAGAACTATGGAAAAGTTCCTCCGGTGCGAAAGTGCCTTATGATTTGATGTTTGCTTAAGAAGAACGAAGGAAATAAAATTATACTATCTGTACCATATCGAATTGCATGGCATCGTATTCTTTTGTATCGCATCGTATCGCGCTGAATCGCATTGTGTTGAGTCAACTCGTGTCAAATCACACTGCATTGCAGTAGGGGTGAATCATATCCTTTCGCATTAGTAGTTGCTTCATATGTATCTTTAATGTATCGGATCGTTGGCAATGCATCGAGATGTGTATCGCATCGGCCTCAGTGATGGAGATGCACATCCCTACCAGACACACGTGAACTTTGGAAACAAACAGTTAGGTCTGGGCATAATTCAGCTTTAATTTAGCATCAACACACTATTAATCACAAACACTGCAGAACAAGAACAAAGGCTTTGGCCGTAAAGGAGTAAGATAAAAACTGTTCACTTGGTGGTTGTCCAACTGAATGATGTTAATGTGCGTAGGGAGCAGGCAGGAGTTGACTGAGCGGACAGACTCCACAATGAAAGTGAGTGGTGTTGTTTGATAGACATGTGTGAGAAGGCCAGTTTGTGGCCTAACTAAACATAAATATCACTCAAATGATTGCTTCACACTCCTGTAAATCTTTCTGCCTAATTATTCTCCTCTCATAACGTCACTTGATTTACTTGACTTAAACATTTAGTGATGTATGCAGAAAACAGAACAGCCCATACTCTCCACGGCAAATTATCCCACTCCTCTCTTAGCCATCAGTTGTCTGTAAATGACTGGAGAAAGGTCATTATAGTTCTGTATGCCTGTGGAGAGTGGGACTGAAGTGCGCTGGCTGTGTTGGATGGGCTGTAACAGAGAGTGGCCATATTCGGACGGCTCACGGCTTGATTGACCCAATTGGTGTTAAAAAAATGAATAAAGTGACATAAATGGAAAGGGCTTGCACTGCACTGTGAGATGCAATGGTGCAGAAAGTGCTTCTGCAAGAAGCCTCAGAGCCATTCAGCCTCTGGCAAATGAAGTCGGAATCGTTCTCCAAGATTTGTGATTTTCAGTGCCTCGCTCTCTTTCTCTTGTGCGCCTCCGAGGTCTTATCACCAGCTTGCAGCAGGCACACGACAGCACTTACTTTTCTCTCTGTGGCAATGCTGCAGAAAGCCAAGCAGCATATTACTGCCCAGATGCCCAAAGGCACAGGGCAATTGGAAGTGGACTGGGTGTTTTTTTCCTCAGGCCTGCTGAGTGGTTTGTGAATGAAGTGTTGTGAGACAGCAGGAGGAGTGAGCAGAGACAGATCTGAAGGAGGAGACAGGGAGCAGACCACTGCATAACCATGTTCTCCTTCAGTCAGAGGAAGGGTTTTGGATTATTCCTGGATGAACAATCAGAATGTAGATTAATGGGACAGGCACTCCAACCTCCTCTGCGCAGCGCCAAATATAAAAGTCTCTTAGTGAAAGCAAAAACAAAAGTCTCTTAGTGAAGACAACCACAGACTAAACACAACCACAGACTAAACACAAACTTACATTTCTCCTGGAGTTTATGAAGCAGCGCCTGACAGTTGGGTTTCAGACTTTTTCAGGTTTGCTCTGATTCCCAGACACCACCAGCCTGCTGTCAAGTGCTCAGACACACAGTATGATATTACAGAAGTGTTTCTGTATGTGTCTGGACAGCAGAGCCGGAGTCTGTGACATTAATGAGACATTACTCGGTGCTAAAGCAGAATTGCTACTAAAGCTTTGGGAAGTCCACACACACACACACACACACACACACACACACACACACACACACTAGACATGGCAGCTGTCTATTTTTGCACTGACGCTGTTGCTCAGACAACCACAGCACACACTCTCTGTCTGACAAGATCTGTTACGACAATTTTACAAATCCTAGCTGGATAATTATGACAGTGTTGAAGGCAAATGTTTTGTGGTGATAGTCTTCCAGTGTGTTTAGTGAATGTGTGCAGTCTGTCAGACGTAGTAACACAACTAGTGTTGTAAGGTTCCACTTGCCATAAAGAGGTTTATTAAAGAGAAACTCTGTGTTTATTGTGTCAGGTCTGTTCTCTCGGTTTGGAAGGCGATGTTGGGGAGTCCTAGGTCATCCTATTTGACCAGACTGATACTGACCGAGATTAGTGTTTTTCGTTTGAGGGATTCTACCCTCGCAACTCAGCCATGCACATGATGTGTGTATGCATTGTGTAAGTCGCCTTGGGAAAAAGCATCTGTCAAATGAATAAATGTAATGTTCCCCTGAGAAAACATTCTTTTTTTCTTTCTCTCTGTGTTTTCTTTTCTCTTTCTTTGTGTGTTTTCTCTGTGTTTTCCTTTGTTAGTCTGAGCTGTTTGGGAAAAAAAAGGATGTTCATTCACTGGGGAGAGAAATTACCTTTTTCTTTGTTCGTTTTAGACCCAGTGATTTGTGAAAAAATGGAAGCTGTGACTGTGGTTTTGTCAAGCAAATGTCCTCCCCAGTGGATATACAGGACTGATCATGGACTGTCTGGCAGTGTGTCCACTGACATGTGTTAAATAGAGTCATCAGACTCATAGCTCCAGTTACACACAACCAGCCATACCCCACCCAGTCATTTGTACAGGACACAGTTCATTCAGGACAAGCCAAATCCTGCATTTATTCTGGGCGTGGTCATATCCCATATACAGAGGAGCTTTAGGCTGCTGAGAATGACGTTGTGGTTGTAGAAACGTTCAACATGTTAATGTTCATTCAGAAGGTCCCATTAGACCACACACACACACACACACACACACACACACACACAGGCAGCAGAGTGGAGCAGGTTAAAATGTGTTGGTGGCCAGGGGGGGTGGGGGTTAGTGTGTCAGATCTTTTAGTGTTTACCTCAGAATGAGACACTGAGAGGGATCAGAGGCTGGCAGCAAAAGGCACCAGAGTGTTTGCTCTGCGGCTTTGGCTGCTGTGTGACAGACTTAAACCATGGCAGATGGATAATGCAGCCAGTTTGAGTGTGTGTGTGTGTGTGTGTGTGTGTGCGCGTGTGTGTCTGTGTCTGTGTCTGTGTATGTAAGTGTGTTTTTTTTGTGTATGTGTATGTGTTTGTGTGTGTGTGTGTTTGTGTGTGTGTGTTCTTAAAGATGCCATGCATAATTGCCTCATGTCTATAAATTCTCCCAAAGATGACAGAGTTAACACACTGAATTAAAAACACACACACACCTGTTGTGAACTGCCACACGTTTTTAATAACCACTGGCAGCGTCTAATCCCACTAAAACCCTCTGCTAGCTTCCCACTTCAGGTTCTTCTCCTCTCTGCACTACACGAACTACACTCATAATTCACAACACAAGACCTCCCCACCTTCATTTCAGCCCCCCCCCCCCCCCTTGTCTCCCTTGTCACTAGTTGCAAAGCACTTTGAAGCACTTGAGTGTGGGTACGAGATAATAATCCTGCAGAAATCCTGACAGCTGAGCTGTCACGCTGTCAGAGAGCGCTTCTCTCCAGAAATATCCTAACCCGCTGAAGCCGATGTTACCTGGGTAGAGAGCACAGCTCTGACTGCAGCCCCTTCTGGCCCTGGGCGCACTGATTCCACAGAATTAGAAATTCATTTACTTCAAAGCTTAAGGGGTGAAAGTGATTGCATTTTAATTTTTTTCAGCGGGATTATTAATTTTCCCTCATGCCAAGTGGATGTTTTTTCGTGCCAGAGACTTTGGGAGGGTACAGGGGGAAATCGCAGGGGCATTATCAACGACGAGGAAGCAGGAGTAGCATTGCGATCAGAGAACCGGATAGCGCAAATGTTGTTGCGTGAAGAGATTTATTTATTTGTTTATTTATTTATTTATTTATTCGTTTTTGCTGGGTGGTGTTTTGGAATGGGAGTGTGATAGTAAACTCTTTGTATCAAAGAGGAAGTGGTGCGCATAAGTTAGAAGCGTATGTGGTTTTATGTGACTTTCAGAGATTTATTAGTTCTGTTTAATACTGAGACTGATATACTGCCCCTCAACATAGCGAGCCTGGTGTAAACCAGCAGCCCACAGAGCTTTGCCAAAGCAAGACATTTCACAGCGTATTGCTGTTGGTCAGTCTGTGTGTGCGTGGCTGACTGCAGTGGCTGCTCACACTGGTAATTGACATGTAAACCTCTGATGTTCCCCATAATGTAACACTTAGTGCCTGCTAAAATAGACTTCGTGTTTCAGAGAGAGAAATACAGCATGACGGACGCCCAACACCCTGTCAACGTTCTCCTGATGGAATATTTCAGACCACAGACAAATCCATCTTTTCACTGTTCCTGTTACTATTGTGTCATCAGGAGGAAAGATATAAATGCATTACAGGTGCAGGTAGGGGCGGGCGATATTTCGTATGGCAGTTTGTTCTGTGTGCGAAGTCGTAAATGACTGTATCGCAAACATCGAGTACAAATTGTCACAGAATTTTTTAAGCCACCGCCATGAGACTTGCTTTGGCGTTTCGCCTCTCTTGTTATCTCCTATGGCTCTCTCCCTCTCATAGACACAAAAAGAAAAAAACTCAATACATCACACACACTCGCCCGTCCATCCAGACCATTCTCCTGGGCGAGTGTGTGTGATGTATAGGTGAGACGTGTGTTTTTGTATCTGGAGGGAGCAGGGAAAGAGCCTGGAGAGAGCGAAAGATCGCTGTAAAAAACGAATCCTGCAGGCCAGTAGATTTCAACTCATAATAACTCTATACTTTCTTAAATAATAAAATCATGAATGTTGAGAGAAAATGTACTAAAATTTTGATTCATTTTGCACAATATTTCGCTTTTAAAGGGTACCTGACTTTCTCATTTTAATTAGACATCACGGTTGATGACGTTTCTTTTTCAGCGGGGTGTGGACTTTGTAGGAGACATTGTGGAAGGTTTTGTCTGAGGAAAGTTCTAAAAATAATATTATCGACCACTTGTTCTGTGAATATGACAGAAAGGTAATTTGTCATGCAGATATTATGTGGAAGCATTTGCAGGCAAAATTGTGCTGGAAAAGTTGACATGCAGTATAAGATGTCAGATGACATCTTAGATGTCAGATGATATAACATAGATGTATATGTTAATATAAGTAGCACTAGCTAGCGTTAACTAATGCTAACAAATCTTACAACTGTACGTTATGTATTGGCTACGGACACATTGAGGCTACCCTTTATAACACAGTTTAAAAGTTGGCCAGTGTGAGTAAGATTCAGTGTTAGGGCACAAGTATGATGTCGGATTTAATTTCTCATGAACGTTCATGCTTTTTTGAATGAACAACAACGTATTGTAAAGACTAAAGTCTGTCTGTGTGTTTCTGTGTACAATATGCATTTTTTGGGTGTTAAACCTTTGAAGAGCTGATTTTATATTTAATGCTATTCAGTAACGATTTTATTTAATGCTATTTAGTAAATTACAGTACGAACCTACAAGGAATGAAATGCATGCATACTCCCTTAAAACAATTCAAATAACTTAATTCCATTAACTTAAAATGTCCTCAGAAATTCTACTAACTTAAACATTCTCAGTTGTTATAACACGTAATCCAATTTTGAGTTACGTAAACTAAAAACTTTTGATTAATTTCAAAGCACTTTTGAATTAAATAAGATGAGCTCCAGATTATTAAATCACCATAATTTAAAATTCTGGAGTTCCATTGTCTGATGTCAGTGCCGTGGTGCATTATGGGGCGCCTCTGCTTACATTCGACCTAACTTTCTACTGTGATTGAAAAAAGTTTTCAAAAAAAGAAATGTCACTACAGTCATTGTTACAACTACTTTGCATTTGGTGCAGTGCTTGGCCGACAAGCCAATGGTGCAAAGCTGCCATCTATGAGATAATGATTAAAAGCCTCTAACTCAAAATCTTGCCTACGTACACCAATACAATATCAGATGATGTTGTAATGATCTGTTATTGATATCTGTTACCCGGTACTCTCTAGGGACCCTGGCGCAACAGGTTGTCAGTTTTTGGGAGAGAGGGTGCTCCCAGCAATGAACACTTGTTTTGGGGTCAAGGTTGTGTAGGCAACAGTGTTACATGTGATTTTATTAAATGAGTGTACTCGAAGAAATCATGTAAAATTAACAACATTAATGCAGTGAAATCAAGAAATTCTGCTTTACTCATTTTGTAGGTACTCATTTTCATTAGATTTTGTGCTGTTATTTGAGGGACACATAAAAAATGACTCAAATAATTTGGGTCATTTTACATGATTTATTTTGAGTGTATTTACTTTTAAGAAAGCAAGACTATACATTTGCTTAATATTATCGTGTGTAATATAGTTGCCTCACTTTTTTTGAGTAGTTCCAACATATCATGTTTTACAGTGAAGTGAAGCCCAAAAGTGAGTTTATACATGTTGAGTTCAAACGGTAATAGAAGATGGAGGCGGATGAATTGGTTCCGAAAAGAAACGGCACTGGATCCGGGTATCACAAATAGCGCTGCAGCATTATCATATTTGTAAAAGTAGTCCGTCTCAATAAATACGTATTTTCTGAAATTACACATTTATGCCTATTTGTTCTCTTTGTTAGGACTCACGTGCGATAATTTTCCTCAAAATAGGATAATTTTAAGCCTCTGGTACGATACTTTAACATTTCCCATCTGGCAATGATGATCACAAGGAAGATGTTGAATAAATACTATTTTGTTCAATTTAACTTGGCTATGATTTCCCCCTTTTTGCATGCAAGTGTAAAATTGTTCCAATAGAAACCACTGATGAATATAAACAAGAATATTTTAATGCAGAGACAGGTTGCAGGGGCTACTTGAATCATCGTACTGGTGTGATTGTATGCATCAAAGAGTTAAATCGAGCATTTATGAAGTGCTTTAGAGATTTTAAAATATCAATATATATATTGCGTATCGTGATATAGCGATATTGTTTGTAGGTTCAGGGTTGTGCATGTAGGTGCAGGGTTGTGCATGCAGTTATGCCTGTAGAGTTTCAACACAGTTCAGTTCATGTCTGCTCATAGAGCTTGGCAGTGTGTATGTAGTATGAATGCAGTGTGAACTGAATCCAGTGTCTGAGAGCACTGGTGTCACACCTAGGGGCAATTTAGTATCTGCAGTTCGCCTGGCCTACATGACTTTGGACTGTGGGGTGGAAACCAGAGCTCCTGGAGGAAACCCACGCAGACACGGGGAGAACATGCAAACTCCACACAGAAAGGACCCTGGCTGCCTGGCTGCAATCGAGCGTGGGACCTTCTTGCTGTGAGGCAACAGCAGAGGGGGTAAAGTCGAGGCTGTAGGGTGGCGTGGTGTGGGTAGAACGGTGTGCAGTGGGGTGTGAGGAAACAGAGCGCTGTTTCTGGGTGCTGCTAAAAGCAAACCCGAGAAGACCAGGTGCCAGCTGCAAACGCAGCTAGTGCAGCATTGCCACGGTAATGACTTGGCAGTAGTCATAGCAGCAGTAACTGAGTCAGGAGTGCTATAGGGGTCCCTGTTTTGTCCTTGTGTACTGAATCAAACACGTGATGAAAATTGGATATGATTTTCCTTTTTTGAAGGGAAATGTCACACATTTACATTCATGAACCATAAACTAATCCCAAAGATTAACCCAGATCTTTATCACTCTCTTTATGTTGAGCCAAAACCATCTACCCGTGAAATGTCTAATTAATATTTGGGCCCATAGGGACCAGATTTGGCAAGTGAGTAGGTTGTTATGGATGGTATCTGCAGTTTAATGTATTTGAAGTTTATTGTATTTACAGTATGAAGTATTTACAGTGTAAAGTAAGTATGGCATAATGTATTTACAGTGGAAAGTATTTATAGTATAAAGTAATTACAGTATAAACCTGAGATGCATTTCCGCGAGAAAATGCGAATGTGATTGTGCTGCAGCATCAGCAGAGCAAAAGATCACTGAATCCAACTATGGACTGTCGCTGTGTGCAAAACCTCGTCGTACCAGAGCCGTAAGAGCTTCCCCATTCATATTCAATGGGAAAACAAGCGATTAAAAACAAGTGAGTGGACCAGTCAAACAAACCACAGTCAACAATCATAATACATCAAAAACGAGAGCAGGTATTCCAAAGAACCAGTGATTCCCAGCCACAAATGGCGACGTGCTGCCTACAGGTTGTTTACATAGCAGATCACGAGCTTTGCTGACAATCGTCAGGCTGTGTACATTCAAGGATCACATTAATAACTAAAAAACAAATAGTATTGTTAAAAACGAAAACACATTAAGAAAGTTCCATTACATTGGTTTAACAGCACATTACATCACATTGGGTTGCTGTTTGAGTTCTACAAAATACCAAACATGCATGTCAACTAAGCATTACACAGGAGCCAAAGAGAAAATGTACGTATATGCGCCTACTAAAATATTGCGACTTACCCATCGCTCAGTGCCCCAATTTCAAACACAAATAGTAGCATTAACAAGAGACCTGAGGCAGGTGCTTCCGGAACCTTTTATAGACTGCCGTTGTGTGATTACTGGAGACCTAAAACTGTCCCCATTCATTTTCATCACAATAAGCGATTAAAAAGGGCAATTAAAAAAATGAGTGGACCGATCGATTAGTTGTATACAAGCACAATACTACGCATTAGGATGGATCTGTTACCGCTGATGTGGAATGGCTGTAGTGGAAACGGCGAGAGTAGTTACGGTTAGAAAAACGACCGGAATAAAAATAATAATAAAAATCCCTCGTCTCACCACTAGGGCAAGAAATATGAGGCGCTGTTTTGGGCAAAAGTTGTGCGAAAAACGTGAGAAAGAACGAACCCCTTTTTGCGCGAGAGAATGAAGGTAGTTGGCGAGAGAGATCCAATGAACAGCGCGCGTTGTCCATTCCATAGCACTTGCGAATGAAAACTGCATACTGCATACTACAGTACTATATACTGCATGCTATTTGAATTTTTTTTCTGCTCTAAAGTTGTATGGCTGCACGTTACTAACCCCTTGGGTTGGGTTTGTAAATGCCTGTGATGACACGAATGGGATATTCTATTTCCTGGGTCCATTCACATGACCCACTTCGCCTCTCTTTGAGCTATCAAAATCATAAGTTACAACTCCGCTACTTGTTCTTACTAACCTGCCACACATGTAAATATGGGAGTAAGTAATTTATTTGTCTGTGTTCTACTTTGTTTCCATATGAGTCATGGCAACAACATAGGGAGATATTTCAAAGAATTTAACCTAGATAGCTGCTACTTTTCATTCACATGCGCTCATTGGATCTCTTCATTGGATCTCTCTGGCCAGCTATTTTCATTCTCTCTCGCAAGCAGCTTTCATTTGTGCGCGCTGACCTTATGATCTGCCACTAGAGGGCTTAAATCCCCCTCGCAGGGTTTTCATTGCTCTTGCGAGCTAACCAGATCTCTCTCGCCTGATAACTGGGTTTCTTTCACGCAAAAAGGGTTCATTCTCTCTCGTGTTTTTCGCATGACTTTTGTCCATCGCGGCGCCTCATAAAGAAGACCATTAAGAGAGAGTAGAAACAGCACCAAAACTGCTCACCACTAGCGATAGAAGAACAGTTTTGGCATGTGTCTGTGTTTATGAATGGTGTGTATCTGTGTTTATGGATAGTGTGTGTCTGTGTTCATGAATGGTGTTTATCTGTGTTTATGGATGGTGTGTATCTGTGTTTATGAATGGTGTGTGTCTGTGTTTATGGATGGTGTGTATCTGTGTTTATGAATGGTGTGTGTCTGTGTTTATGGATAGTGTGTGTCTGTGTTTATGGATAGTGTGTGTCTGTGTTTATGAATGATGTTTATCTGTGTTTATGAATGGTGTGTATCTGTGCTTATGAATGGTGTGTGTCTGCGTTTATGAATGATGTTTATCTGTGTTTATGAATGGTGTGTATCTGTGCTTATGAATGGTGTGTGTCTGTGTTTATGAATGATGTTTATCTGTGTTTATGAATGGTGTGTATCTGTGCTTATGAATGGTGTGTATCTGTATTTGTGAATAGTGTGTATCTGTGTTTATGGATGGTGTGTGTCTGTGTTTATGGATGGTATGTGTCTGTGTTTATGAATGGTGTGTTTCTGTGTTTATGAATGATGTTTATCTGTGTTTATGAATGGTGTGTATCTGTGCTTATGAATGGTGTGTATCTGTGTTTGTGAATAGTGTGTATCTGTGTTTATGGATGGTGTGTGTCTATGTTTATGAATGGTGTGTGTCTGTGTTTATGAATGGTGTGTGTCTGTGTTTATGAATGGTGTGTATCTGTGTTTATGAATGGTGTGTGTCTGTGTTTATGGATGGTGTGTATCTGTGTTTATGAATGGTGTGTGTCTGTGTTTATGGATGGTGTGTATCTGTGTTTATCCAGTGAATGTAGAAGAAATACAGTCAAAGACATGGGTCATCTGCTGTCTTTTGAAAACCTGTTGTTGAATGGATATTTAGTATCTTATATTTTAAGGGTTTATCTATACGGGTGTTTAGTTAAACTTGTCAAAAAAAGACAGACAGTTTCGCTAATACTGTAAGGACTTGCCATCCATCATTGTCAGTTACTGTTTTGTGAAAATCACTGAATTTTCCTTTGTTTAATGTTCTCTGAGGCTGGTTCTGTGCTGTTTTTATAATGTATGTGTTTGTTTTTCAGAGCTGGGAGCGATACCGAGAGTCCAGTGATCAGTTCCATGCTGCGGCTGCCAGGGGTGAAGCCAGTATCCGGTAAGTCCCTGATCCTGTACCTGTGTGTTGGCTTTGAACCAGTCTGTGACTGAGGCTGTGGACCAGGCCGGTGGATTGTGAGTTCCTGAGTGGCCATGCTGTTTCTATGGCGATAAGTCTAATAACAGTGGCAGTGATCACACAGAGAGGAGAGGCAACGTTGGTACCCACGTTCCCTCAGAAATGTCATCAGAGGGACTAATGAATATAGATTGTTATTTTCCTCTTTTAACCCTGTGACCTTCTTGTCTACATTTCTTCTCGGTGTACACCCTCCCCCAGCCCCCAGCCCCTCCCCCAGCCCCTCCCCCAGTCCCTCCCCCAGCCCCTCCCCCAGTCCCTCCCCCAGCCCCAGCCCCAGCCCCAGCTCCAGCCCCCACCTTGTTGAAGCCAAATGGTCACATTGCAGAGATTGAACTGCAGTTGAAATTCATTAGATTCAATTCATTTTTCGTGGCCCCAGAGGCTGAGATTCATTTTGTATGAGACTGTGCTGGTGTGTGAGGCTTCTGTAATTAATATGGATTGTTTGTATTGCAGTACGCGGCTCTCCCACGGTTTTCATACTGTTGGTTTTTATGGCATATTCAGATATATTAGCTAATAAGTGACGTAGATGGCTATCTTTGCTCTCTTATCTGGGGTTCTGGCTGCTTACAGTCCCCTCTGGAAGGTCCCATAGTTCAATACGTGTTTAATTAGCGAGTCTGTAATTCGTCTTCATTTAGGGTGTTTCCATTAAACAGGTACAGATTGCTGTCAGTTGGCTCTGTGCTCTCCCTCTGAACTGTGTGACACTGTACTGTGGTTTGTTGTGAACAGTTGAGAGCGGGTATAAATATGATGCTCACTTTGACAACGTGGCATACATGTTTGAGGAAGACATGCTGTGTCTCTGTGTCTCTGTGTATGCTGTGTCTCTGTGTCTTTGTGTATGCTGTGTCTCTGCATCTCTGTGTGTGCTGTGTCTCTGTGTGTGCTGTGTTTCTGTGTATGCTGTGTCTCTGTGTATGCTGTGTCTCTATGTGTGCTATGTCTCTGTGCCTCTATGTGTGCTGTATCTCTGTGTCTCTGTGTGTGCTATGTCTCTGTGTGTGCTGTGTCTCTGTGTCTCTGCATCTCTGTGTGTGCTATGTCTCTGTGAGTGCTGTGTCTCTGTGTCTCTGTGAGTGCTGTGTCTCTGTGTGTGCGGTGTCTCTGTGTCTCTGCATCTCTGTGCCTATGTGTCTCTGTGTCTCTGTGTGTGCTGTGTCTCTGCGTCTCTTTGTGTCCTGTGTCTCTGTGTGTTCTGTGTCTCTGTGTGTGCTGTGTCTCCGTGTCTCTGTGTGTGCTGTGTCTCTGTGTCTCTGTGTGTTCTGTCTCTGTGTGTGCTGTGTCTCTGCGTCTCTTTGTGTCCTGTGTCTCTGTGTGTTCTGTCTCTGTGTGTGCTGTGTCTCCGTGTCTCTGTGTGTGCTGTGTCTCTGTGTGTTCTGTCTCTGTGTGTGCTATGTCTCTGTGTCTCTGTATGTGCTGTGTCTCTGTGTGTGCTATGTCTCTGTGTCTCTGTGTGTGCTGTGTCTCTGTGTGTGCTGTGTCTCTGTGTGTGCTGTGTCTCTGTGTCTCTGTATGTGCTGTGTCTCTGTGTGTGCTATGTCTCTGTGTCTCTGTGTGTGCTGTGTCTCTGTGTATGCTGTGTCTCTGTGTCGCTGTGTCTCTGTGTCTCTGTGTGTGCTGTGTCTCTGTGTGTGCTGTGTCTCTGTGTCTCTGCTTGGCTGTGTTTCTGTGTCTCTGTGTGTCCTGTGTCTCTATATGTTCTGTGTGTGCTATGTCTCTGTGTCTTTGTGTGTGCTGTGTCTCTGTGTCTTTGTGTGTGCTGTGTCTCTATGTCTCTGTGTGTGCTGTGTCTCTGTGCAATTTGACAGATCACACTCTGTTTGAGAAAATGAAGAATGTGAAACATAAGTAAATATTATCTTTTGTCATAACAAATCTGATGACAAACAGCTACAGATGTCTAGGGACTGATAACATCCCAGTCTGCCTCACACTGGATTGATAATCTCCCAGCCTGCCTTATACTGGACTGATATTGTCAGAGTCTGGCCTGTGCTGGAGTCTTAAGAGCAGACGTCTCCATTCACACTACTCGTGTAATTATTGTGATTAACGTATAGTACAGGTCTCAGAGTGCAACCAGCAAGGCAGTGACACATCCTCTCGTCAAGGGGTGTGTGTAGCAGTGTCTCCCTCTTTCTCTGAGTGTCTGTGTGTTGTATGCATCTTTCCTCTTAGTTGTGTTTGCGCTGTCTGTGACCTGTGTTGAACATTTAAATGTGACTGTGTGCTGGGCCCAGAATGGGCCAGGGCAATCTGACAGATCACACTCTGTTTGAGAACAGGGATAAGTGACCTCAGAAGAGGAGTTGCATGAATGGCCAATCAGGGGGCAGCAGGAGAGGATCTCAACTCCATCCTTGCAACAGTGCTTACTACCCAGAGGGGGCTCTTAACACATTTGTCATTATTATTCACGTGACCAGGCCGTTCAGGCTGTTTGGGTTTTTATCCAATCTCAGCTCAGAGGTCACTGAAGATTTTTTTGGATTGATCAGTCTGCTCACCCTCTTTTTTTACAGTCCATGGTGCAGAGAGCATCAGTGTGGGGAAACTCTGTGTCTGTTTTTGTGAAATACCATTGGTTTTGTGATAGCTGATGAGAAGATGTTTGAAATACAGTGCTTTGAGTTTTGCTGATTTGTGTTGGTAATGTTGTACTTATGTGCTGCAGCGTCAGTTTGATAATGTGTTTACATTAACAGTGTAAGACTCAGTGGTCTCCCCCAGCTCTCCCTCTTGTGCTGCCCATACGTCAGTACCTCCTCAAACTTATGTTAGAGCAGTGTGCACCATGTGAGCACCACATACAGTGCTCTGCACCTCTCATACCTTCGTGGCACCATTCTGTAATCCTGTCCTTAATCCTCGAGGGGTATGGTGGCTGTGAGACCCTGTCTCGTCGAGCGTGACTCGTCCTCTCAAACCCCCGCTCCCTCTCTGGTATCTGCAGGGCTGGCTGCCGTGCTCAGTGCGCTGCTGCGGGGACACTTCCAGGCAATCTGATAGCAGAAATTGAAAACACCTGAAGGGAGACTTGAGCACTGGCTAAATTTAAGTACCTTTTCTCCAGGCTTGGGCTGGGGGCAAGGGTTGGGGTGGGGATGGGGGTGTTAGACATGGAGGAAAATTCTTAGGTGTGAAAAGCAGCCTCTGTTTTTTGACTACATAAGCAGTGAGAGCAGTGATGTGTCTTAGTCATCGACCGGTGACAACCGGCGTACCTCTGGATGTACTCCCAGCCACACAGAAATGAATAAATATGAGCTTTATGGAGAATGTGCCAACAGCACTGAGTAAGGAAGATTTGTGAAAGCTGTTTGATGGTAGGTACAACTGGATGACTTGATCTCCCTTTTTCTCTGCAGCTTTTAGTGTTGCTCTTAATGATGTGTGTTCCCAGAGCAACTGGCAGAGCAACCGCTAGTGTCGTAGTATAGACTTTTTCTATAATTATAACAATGATTAGAGTTTCTCTGTGAGATGGAATAAAAAGGAGTGCCTCGAGCTTCCTTCAGTCAGTCACTAAAAATTTGAGTTTGAGTTTTTTGCACATCTCCCTGTTCTGTGTGCCTGTCACTTCTGTATAGGAGTGTACACACACTCCACAGCTGTGTCTGACTGAGCACATCACTCAGCTCTCAGACGCTGGCATGTCTAATAGAGCGTGTCACAACGGTGACCACTGTGGTCACACCCCACTCAGGCTGGCCCTGACCACTGGAAGATCAACCTTCAGTACCAAATATACAGCCTACAAAGCTCTGGATTTAGTATGTGACCTGGGAACTCATACACTTGTAGAGTTTTCACTATCTGCCTTTGACCACATATTTCCCTGTGTTGATCTTTTCCCTGTTTGGGAGTGGAAATTACATGTTGATGACATAGACAGAGTGAGGATGGGGGTGGGTGTGTGTGCTGTAAAACAGCAGTGTGTGCTTTAGCGGACAGTAAGGGAAGGAGAGAGAGGAAGAGAAAGAGAATGTGAAGAACGGTCCTTTCACAGCAAACTTCAGCCTACATGGGCAGCCAATTAGGCTTCGGTAGCCGTTTGTGGTGTTGTTCTGATGAGTACAGGGGTGGCACTGAGTTTGGAAAGTTCCTCATTAAGGCAGGAACGGGAATGTCGGACAGCTTTCTTACAGGTTGCGGCTCTCAGCATAACAGACTTGGGGTTCAGTAGATATGTAATTATGGTGTCTTTGTTAAAAGAGATGTTTTTGTCGGTTGTTCCCTAATGCCTAGCAGTAAGGGAGAATTCTAATCAGCTGACTTAGTCTGGAGCTCAGGAGTTTAGGTAGGGATGTGAGGAGCACACAGGCTTGAAGAATAAGATACAAAATGAAAAATAAACACACGGTGAATGACTTTATTCATCATTAGAGCACTCTTCTTCAGCTTTCCCCAGTATTGATTAGAAGAGGTTTAGAAAGACCTAAAGAGAAAGGGAAAACCGTTCTGTGGTTCACTTTCTCACAGGCATCACTGATATGTTTCCCTACTGCACAGATTTTTCAAACCCCGCAACTTGTCAAAAGATATGTAACTCCGCTAGGTTCACTTCCTCAGTTCGGAAAATTAATACTTCATTTAATTGGTGTAGTTGCACGGTTGTTTCATAGAATCTTCTGCCTGAAACATGAGAGGAATGCAGTGAGTGGCAAGTGTCAGAGGCAATGAAGCTTCCTGTAACCGTAAAGGCTGATCTGAGGATTCTCTGGCTGGCAGTTGGCACAGTAGACACGATATAAATATTTGAGTGGAGCAGCAGACAAATGAGGCTAGGAGAGTGTTGATCCCAGAGGGGAGAGAGCGTCGATCCAAGGGAAGCAAATTTGGTGGAGACACTGAGCCAGTCATCTAGTCAGCATGATTTCAGACAGCAGCAGGCCAGGAAGCAGGGCAGGATCTCATCTGTTCAGAAGGCCTGATTGTGGGTAGAGCTGAACTGAATACATATGTCAGAGACTCAGAGAAATGATCTAGAACAGACTACAGCACTGTAATTTAACAAGACTGAGCATGTGATATAATGCTAGTGTGATTGATAAGGAAACACAGAAAAGTGGCTTGTATTTTTACACCCAGGGTCTTGAGGAGGTAAAGAGAGAGAGATATGCATTGAGTTTTTTAACAGTGTTGAATGTAGATACAGCCAGTGTGTTGTGTCTAATGTCCCACAAAACACGTCATAATGGAACCACTGGCTGCAGTTGTCTGAACCAGTATGGTGCTGGGTTAATAAGGATGGTCTGGAGTAGTGGAAAGTTGAAAGTACAGGTCTGATAAACCTTTGAAATGATCCTTGTCTGAAGAGAGGGACACAGGAGCTGGGCTGAGGTACAGAACTGTAACCTTAGAGGAGGATGAGGAGACCTGCAAACTGTAGCACCTGGGAAAGGGTTCCATCCTAATCTGATGATGGCTCACGTTCGACAACTCCAGTGAAGTCAGAGCGATGTGGCCGTATTCTTGTTAATTTTCCACTCTGCCTTTAGAAAGCATGTCTTCTCTGAACACCCCAATGAGTAAGCCCAGTGGGTTTCATATTCACTGCTCACTCTGGCTGGTTTTATCTGTGTCTTTATTTTATTATTTTTATACATATAATTTCCTAGGTTGACTAGTGATTTGATTTTGAATTATCCTAAAGAATGCGTTTGTTCAGAGATCCCAGTACAGCATTAATGATTTAAAGTCTCAATCTTGTTTTCTCTAATGAGAGCTGAATGGGAGCAGTTTGCTGTGAGTTTGCAGTGGCCGGTCATAGAGTGTGTCAACAGTGTGAAGTGTGTCAGGTTTATTCACCTCAGCTGGCTGTTGATAGTTGTAATTGAGTACTTACACATGCACACTGTGCACACAGGGAAGTCTGCTCATTTGTGCTTGTTTAATGTTGCAGTCTCTGAAGTTAGGCTTTGTTTGGGCACTGTACCCGGCTAAACAGATTACAAATAATGGAAAACTGGAATAATTAATGTTTAATCTGTCCCTCTGTTATTTATTTACAGATGTGCTCGTGCCTTTACACAGCCTCTCCTCTTCAAAGTGCTGTTAAGCAGCTCAGCTAATATTTTTTATTAAAGACCTCAACATCAATTTGGTTTGGTTCAGTTCAGCTCATTTCTGCCTCAGGCGCCTTTAATAAACCCTTCCTTTTCCTGATGAAGGCAGTTTGTTTTAAATAAAAGTAGTGTTTCTTATCTAACCACTACTAAGAATGTGGCTACTGTAGTCAGCGCCAGTTGGGAGGTAATTAAATGGAGAAATGCTTTCAGTGGCCGATAAAACATGGCCATCTGATACACATTGGCTGCTCTATCACACATAGATGCAGAGCTGATGGAGGTTTATTTCCTCTTTTTGCCCTTCGTCTGTTGTTTGTGCCGATAAGACGTGTATCCCAGACTGAAGGGACAATCAGTCCATACGAGGGCTCGATTCAGGCTGTAATTGAAACAGTGTGGATGACTTGCCAGCACAATCAAAGTCAAACGCGCTGTAATTCGCAGTTTAGTTAAGCCACGTGTCAGCTGACACTGTGTGCAAATCAGCTCCGCAGCTTTAGCTCACCCAGTCAACCACATATCACTGCGTGTGACACCAGCACAGTGAACACGCTCGCTCTTAAGACGGCTCATTTAAATATGCTAATAGATTTCTTTTAATCAGCTGATGAGATGCTTTTAATCAGAAATGGACTTTCGTAGTGGATATCAGTCAGTAATCAGAGCCATTTGCCGTCCCGTGTCTATGTTTAGGAAACAGATCATTTGATAAAACCTTAGCCACTTGATAAACGAGAGTATGAAAGATCACTCATCAAACAGTTTTTTGACAAGTCGTATTACTGTGTCAAATTACTAAGGATAATGGAACTAAGCATATGACTCTGTGAAGCTTAAAAAAGAAACAAAAACCAATCACAGTCTAAGAAAAATTGCTGTTAAAATTCTCACAAATCCTAACAATGTCCATGGTTCCCAGGGATCCTTGAAATCCTTGAAAGTTTGTGAATTTGAAAAAAAAAAAAATCAAGACCTTGAAAGTTTTTGAAAATAGACATAAATAGACATGGGTCATTGAAAGTGCTTGAATTTATATATTTTGTGCAAGAATAGAAATGGAAGTTCTCTTGATTTTTTTTTTGCTTAACGTTAGTAAATAGGCTATGTTCTGTTGTCTGCATGTGTGTGTCCCGCTGTCTGTGCATCCTTCTTTCACACGCCACCTGCCTGGAGAAAGTGCGACAGTCACATGCGTGCATGAGTGATTGAAGTCTAATGATGCAGGTTAAACAGTGGCAAGCAAGCGAGAAAGCCGGCATAACAGTAATTAACCTTGATCCGTGTCTCAGGTTATGCTGTGTTGGGTCCTTGAATTTGGGGAAATTGGACCTGAAAAGTCCTTGAAAAGTCCTTGAAAAGTCCTTGAAAAGTCCTTGAATTTGTTGTTTAAGATGGCGAGGGAACCCTGAATGCCCCCCAAAAAAGCACTGGTTAAATAGTCTGGTTGTACTGTGGTCAAACTGTATGTTCACTGACAGAACAGGAACTTAATGGGAACATATTTTGCTGGAAATGTGCATGTTCTCTTTTGGGTTTGGGATAGTTCTGCAGACGGAAAGAAAGGTAGACAGGACTTTTTCAGCTTGGCTTTCCAGCGGCTTTGAGTTATTTATCATAGCTGGACTCGCTGCCACACTTGTCACCAGCAATATTAAAGCTGCAAGTACTCTGCTAGTGCTTTCACAGAACAGACAAGAAGACAGAGAACAAGAGAGAGAGAGAACAGGAGAGAATGTGGAGGAGAGATGGAGAGAGATGGAGAGAATGTGGAGAAGATCCTGTAAAATCAGTAGCCATGTTATTGCACGTGCTCTAGCTCTATAGTGTGCGGGATTTTATGTCTCATATTTCTGTCTGTTATGTTTCTGCCTGTTTGGTTTCTATATGTTATATTTCTGTCTATTCCATTTGTGTGGTTTATATTTCTGTTTGTTGTATTTCTATGGTTTATATTTTTGTCTGTTGTATTTCTGTGGCATATATTACTGTGGGGTATATTTCTGTCTGTTGTATTTTTGTGGTGTATATTACTGTGGGGTATATTTTTGTCTGTTGTATTTCTGTGGCCTACATTACTGTGGGGTATATTTTTGTCTGTTGTATTTCTGTGATGTATATCTCTGTGGTTTATATTTCTGTCTGTTGTATTTCTGTAGCCTATATTACTGTAAGGTATGTTTCTGTAGCGTATATTACTGTAGGGTACATTACTGCAGCGTATATTACTGTGGCGTATATTACTGCAGTGAATATTTCTGTAGATTATGTTTCTACCTGTCTGTATTTTTCAGTGTTCGACCATCCAGTTCAAATGTTTGGACCGTTGCCTTGCGAACACGAGAAAAAATAGCAGCACTAAAGAATAGTGTTTGTGTTGATATGACTGTTCTTTGGAATTAACACTCAAAGTACCTGTAGATGGACATTGAAAACCACGGAATGTTCCTGTACATGACCTTTGATCTCCGCTAATTGTCTTCAGGTCACAAAACATGGATCCTGTGTGTGCCAGTCTTCAGGCCCAGATCCTACACTGCTACAGAGAGCACAGGGCTGAGACTCTGCACTGCTCTGACCTGGCCAAGGAGTACATGCACTGCATCAACGCTACCAAAAAGGTAAGGCCCTGCTCTGATGGGCAGTTCTTCCCACATCTGTACAGATGGACAGCTTTCCCACTGAACGTCTGGAGAGACTTCCACCATAAACAACACTAGCCTTAGACAGATGCTACAATTTAGCTGCTGCTATTCCCAGAGCAATAGAATTATAATCTCTTTGACACAATATCCATCCAAGAAAAAGGACACAACAGAAAATAGAATAGTATAGAACAGAATAAACAGCACTTAAAAAAGAAAAATATCTAAAAATGTACAGCAATAGGCAAAAAAACTTAATAGCTATTCAAAAGATGCTAAAGACAGTCTCTGAGAGGGTTGTTGTAGTTCCCAGGTTTCCGGGTTGTTCCATTAGCTGTTCTGATGACCTGTGTGGTGTCCCACCTCCCCTGTGCTGTTTGTCTGCACGGCCAAGCTCTCTGCTCCCATGTCCATTACGGTTGGTCAGAGACGAGTCATGCCTGCTGGTTATTTTTACTGTGCCAAGACAGGAGGGTTTGAGCTGTAAAGAGAAAATCAATGACGTTTACTCAGCTAATCGAACATCAGTCTCACCACAACAAAGCCCCTGTGCGCTCCCTTTCCGCAGCCAGCCAGCCCAAATCAACAGCTCTCCTGGTGATTGTGGCCTCTGTACTGAAGTTCAGCCGCTTCTCTCATGGATCATTCACATACTCCTGCAGAGTCTCAAGTCCACCGTCATGTTTAAGTCTGAATAGAAAAAAGCACCTACAATCTTAAATAAGCATGAAAACAGGGTCCAGGGAGGCTGACATAATGTTAATGTAATGGACATATGTCTGAGTGTTTTTATTTGTGGTAATGCTGAATACATTATGTATTATGTACATTTATTGTCACTGTTCCTCATATATACATGTTTATCTACAGACACTAAGCCAGACAGACTAATGAATAAACACATAGGTAGATAGAGAGTATCAGAGCTAAATGCATTGTGTGTGTGTGTGTGTGTTTGTGTGTGTGTGTGTGTGTGTGTGTGTGTGTGTGTTTGTGTGCATGTACGTGCACGCATGTGTTTGTGTTGCTATAAATGTCTCACAGATGTATGCTTTAAGTTTTCCCATCTGTATCTGGGGTCTGTTCTCTGTACAGAATGTCAGTTCCCTCAAAAGTGTAAACTCTCATTTGTGTTCTCTCAGCCCAGTGTGCCTGGAATCATGGATGGGTTCTGCTTAACAAATAGGAAACAGTGGGGAGAGACTGCAGAGGTCCTCGTTAGAGAGAGCTTGTCTTACCTTTGACACACACTGTCTCAAAGGCAAGACTGCAAGCACTGTGAGGGAAGGAGGAAGGGTAGCAGGACGAATGGGGAGGGGCGGGGTGGGGGGGTGGGTTGAGCGAAGCGTGGGCTGTGGCCAGTGTTGGGGAGTGTGTGGTGTGCTCACGCTCAGACTTGGCCCTGTCTGGAATAATGACTGAAAGATTGCCTTCTCCCTCCACACTCCCAGGGAATCTCTGCTCATTTACTGCTACTGGAGATGTGCAGACTCTGACGATGATAGATGTTTTGAGCTTCCCTTGCATTTAGCACAAAAGAGACAGATGGAGGTGGAGAGAGAGAGTGTGTGAGAGAGAGAGTGTGTGTGAGAGAGAGAGAGAGAGAGAGAGAGAGAACAGAGATGGGAATTTGCTGGCTAGAGGAGTGTGTCTGATGCCGGATTGATGCTGTGGTACACTTGGGTTGCTTTGTGAAGCTTCAAGTTTAAGAAACCTCCAAAAACTTTTAATGTTGTTTCTCCCTTTGTGAGCTTTGCCCTGAAGCATGTGCTGTCTGTGTGTTGTCAGTGCTGGTTTCAGGGCTAATGCCTGAGCAGGGATCTCAAAGCTCTGTCAGTCAGTGATCCCCATTCTTACTCCGCTGCTTACGCTTTGTGACCCCAACATATCTCCTCTGCTTTGTCATTTTACCATCAGTGTGTGTGTGTGTATCTGTGCGTGGGTGCATGTATCTGTGTGTGTGTATGTCTCTGTGGGTGCATGTGTGGATTTGACCCTCAGTTCCAGAATGAAAATGTTGCATAAAATAGAAAGGTGTGTGTGTGTATGTGTGTGTATATTAGGGCTGAACAATTAATCGATTTCAAATTGAAATCACGATTTGAGACAATGCGATTAACAAATTGCAAAAGGCTGCGATTTAGGATATACGTTATGCAGCATGTCTGACCCAAGGTTTAAACTGTCGTGTCAATGGTTTTACAATTCAACAAACACGTGAAACCCAAGGAGAACATTCTTACAGTTTTTACATTCGTGGTGGTGTGGAAAAATGGCCTCCGCTGAGCCAGAAGCAACATCGGAGAATTTATTATTATTATTATTATTATTATTATTATTATTAATAGTAGTAGTAGTAGTAGTAATAGTATTACTTTATTTAACTTAACACAGTCACAACTTTTGTGATAATTGTTCTATGTTTGATTGTTCTATGCCAATTAAAAAAAAAATGTAGTAAATACATGTTGGAAGCAGCGTTTCTGCTAGGATTTTTTCTTGATTCGTCTGAAAAGAATTTATTTTACTGCACTAATTTGAAACTTACCGGTCACGTTTCAAAAAGTCGACGTTACAAACGCAAATGTAATGTACACCTACATTGATAAAAGAATGACAACGACCTCAAATCAGTTTGACTATTTAATGAACAGTAATGATTGATCAAAACCTCAGCATTAGCTGCTAAAATGTAGGCTATTACCAAACATCTGTAACCTGTAACATCTGTTAAAAAAAGAATCCTAGGCCTACATGGCATAAAATGTAACATAAAAGGTAATATTTTATTTTCTCCTTTGTTTCATTGTGGCAAAGTCCTCTGCTGCCGACTTGAAATCAAACATGTCCAATGTGCAGCTTGCAATGCGCATATCTCTCTCCTCCTCCAGATGACTTAAGGATAGTCTTCGTTATACCCACATTTTGTATGAGCATTATTACTGGACATTTTGACTGGCAAGTTTTTTATTTATCGTTTTTTTTTTTAATGAATTTTACCTGGCAAAAAACGGTAATTATGGTAACAGAAACCCTGATTGGAAGCAATTCATATCTTTAAGTTCTCATCCTTGCATTAGAATACAGAACAGTTAATATTTTCATGCTATCTCATGTGGTAATGATCCAGCACATGCTTTAAATCCATTACACAATTAATATTGAACTGAAGCCTGACTTAACAAAATTATATTGCAAATCAAATCGCAATTGCAATATCTGTCAGAAAAATTGCGATTAGATATATAAATGCCTTAGAGTATGTGTGTATATGTGTGTGTACGTTTGTATGTATGTGTGTGTGTGTTTGTGTGTGTGTGTCTGTCTGTCTGTCTGTCTGTGGGTGCATGGATCTTTCTGTTTGTGTGTTTGTGTGTGTGTGTGTGTGTGTTTAATTTCAGACACTTATTTGAGATGCCATTGTGTTGTGGTAAATCAGTTTAACTTGTACTCAGCTTGGTTTGTTTGAAATGTGTACACACCCATTGCTGGTACATTTTACTGCCGCTTGTGTTGTGTGTGACGCCATACCACCAGTACGAAGAATCCTTGTATGTTATCTTAATGCAGGCAGTTTTAAAAGCTCGACAGCCAACCGTAATTATTCCTTACTAAGTAAGCTACGAAATTGCACTTAGCGAAAAAAAAAGAAAAGAAAAAGAAGACGAAATCTTGAGTTAGTGCTGTTTTTAGTACTCTGATTACTAGTTCACTGCCAAGGATGAGTTTATACAGGGAAGGGTTTCGGTGTGGTACTACAGTGTATATTTACAATGCTGTACACAACTCTCCCCAGTGTTAACAGTCTTCTGCACTGCTGAACACAACTCTCCCCAGTGTTAACAGTCTCCTGCACTGCTGAACACAACTCTCCCCAGTGTTAACAGTCTTCTGCACTGCTGAACACAACTCTCCCCAGTGTTAACAGTATCCTGCACTGCTGAACACAACTCTCCCCAGTGTTAACAGTCTCCTGCACTGCTGTACACAACTCTCCCCAGTGTTAACAGTCTTCTGCACTGCTGAACACAACTCTCCCCAGTGTTAACAGTCTCCTGCACTGCTGAACACAACTCTCCCCAGTGTTAACAGTCTCTAGCTTGTATGACTATGCTACTGTTGTTGTTGTTTTTTTCATTTTTTTAAAGCTTATTAAGTTTTAGTTTGTTTCTGTCGATGTCAGTGTCTTGCCCCCACCTGTCAGCCTGGCAAACCCACATTCACTCATCTGCCCGACAGTCCACCGCTTCTCCTTCCATCACTGCCGGCCATCAGCAGGCCTGTCCATCACCACACACTTTGTCAAATTACTGACTGCATTAAGTTCGATCTGCTTCACCAGTGCCGGCAAGAATCTCTCCTGTGGCTGCTTGGTTAATGAGGCCAGCTCCCAGACTTTTCTGGATTTATTAAATTGAGAGTGGCAGGCTGGCAGGTGCTCCGTGGCCCTGCCGTGACCTGCGGGATCTGGGCGAGAGCTGGGGTACAGCTTCCTCCTGCATAATGTGAGTGTCTATGTGTGTGTGAGTGTGTGTGTGTGTGTGTGCGCGCGTGCGTGTGTGTATGTGTGTATGTGCGTGTGTGTATGTGTGTGTGTGTGTGTGTGTGTGTGTTTGTGTGCGTGCGTATGTGCGTGAGTATGTATATGTGAGTATGTATGTGTGTATGTCTGTGTGTGTATGAATGGCTGATTGATTGTTATGCTGGGTTTGCATTTGGGTGAATGAAGTTGACAGAGGGAGAGAGACTTAGAGAGAAAAGTTGGACGTCAGAATGACTTGTGTATGCTCTGATCTTAGCTCGTGTCAGATTTATGACGTTTCTGTTTTTGATGTTTTGGCTCTTCCACAGTAACACAGGGGCTCAGAGTTCAGTTGTCAATAATTTCAAATCTTTGAACAGATATGGAAGAGAACTTATGTATCAGTCCAGAAGGGGTTTTAGAGTGCAAGTGAATTAATATGTCTTACTAAAATAGTAAAGGTTTGAAGTTTAAAGCTGTTTCACTGGCAAATTAGCTGGAAAACATTATGCATGTCCTTTACCCCATATTATGAAAATGAGATATGAGGACTAAGACTTTTTCTGATGGTAAGATGGGATGGGAGGCTGGGAGAGGTTTAGGGACTGAGTGAATTTGCAGAGCCAACGTTACTGTTCGATGCCAGGTCTGTAGAGCAGAGAAAGATAACCTGATCTGAGAAAAAGTGTAAACAACATTGAACGAAACCAACAAACAAGTAAAAGCGGCAAAAATGAAAAGGAGGCATGAGGTGCACTGCAGGTCCTCCATTATTCTTTTTACTTTTTACAGTATGTGCAGATTCTGTCAGTGCACATTCTAAACTAAACTCAGTGCCTGGGAGCAGTAGTCACCTGTATCTGATTCCAGATCAGACTGTAACTCTAAATCACATATACACAGTAATTGATCATTGTCAGAAGTTATGTTAGCACAGATAGTTTATGCATGTTAAGGCATTTGTAAAAAAAAATCTTTGTCCCTGAAGCCTGTATCATTCAAATGATATATTTCCTTATCTTTCATGTAAATTATGCACTAACTTAACCCAATTTTAAACTTCTCTCTCTCTCTGGAGATACATTTTAGAGATGTGTGAATTTGGCATATGACTTAGAGTCTTCCTGTCTATAGTATTGCAGTGTGTGTGGTCTTCCCCTGTCTGGTCTCCCTGAAACCTCTTCCTCCACTTGTTAGAGAGTCAGAAAATCAGGAGGAACTTTTAATCACTGGCTACAGCTATGCCACAAGTTAGTGATGCAGAGCGGCTGGCTAGAATAATTCCACTTACTCTAATACAAATCGGCTCACTCTGGGGCTTGTGCTAAGTCAGATGTGACTGACTGAGGCGGTGGCGAATAGCTTTGGCCTTTCATTCACACACATGTGGACGAGAGACAAGAAAGTCCTGGAGAGACAGGGGGGTGAAGCCACTGACTGAGGCATCACCTTAGCAGTTTTTAGAGAAGTTTGCCGCTGGCCTTACTGACACAACTTTCATACTGTACAGGAGATCACTGATGCACAGCGGATAGAGCCAAGTGCTCAGGGCCGGCATTGTTTTACATGGTGATGGTGGAAGGAAACAGGAAGAGGTTTAAAAGGTGCTGAAGTTGCGTTGGTATTAGTCCAGTGGCATATGATTGTAAATTGGATAAAGACAACTCTCATCCACACATTCTGTCTTGAGTTTCATGGCTAAGATGGAGCCCTTGAGTCTTTCTTTTGAGAGAAAATCGATGGTAGGGCTGGATTTACGGAGAAGGCCAATAGCAGAGGCTAATGTGTTTGTGCAGGAAATACAATGCAAAAGCAGACTTTCCTACTTGTGGGTGATCTGTTAAGGATGACAAAAAAATTGATAACAGCCATGAACATTTCAATAATTGATAGGCCTTTCAAAAGATATTTTGACTCAGGCTGTGACAGGTTTTAGTGATTAGAGCCCAAGGGTTAATCCACCTAAATGCACAGACTCATCTTGGTCTTATAGATCTAAAAGTGATTGGAGCAAGAGAAGAAGTTAAGAGAAGTTAAGGCCAGAGCAGTGTTTTTTTTATCACATCACAGGGGTACTGTGATTTGACTGTACCAGAGGTGCAGAGAGATATTGTTCTGGTATCCTGCATGAGCAGTCTAAATGGTTAGTGATGGCTCTTCCCTGTCCACAATCCTACTGGGAATAAAAAAGTTGTCTCCAGGATTTCAGAAAAGCCAAACACGTGGTGAACCATCTCTTGACTTTGCGTTGTGTTTATGTTCTTGTTGCGGTCTTTACATGGATACATGGAAGTGTCAAATGGTTCAAGCACTTATGACCCCAAAATTACTGTCAGTGCTTTGTAAAGTAGATTATATGTGCAGATCCATCTATTTGCATGACACCTCTCCCCCTTTTGTGTCCCCCACCCCTTATTTCACTGCCTCCTCCCACAAACAGCTGACACTTGCTGAGGGACACCCAAAATTACACATTTATTCAACAGCTCACATAACAACAGCCAACCTTACTCCACCATCTGAGTTAATCAGCTCCTGTCATTTTTAGATCGCCCTCTCAGCTTTATACATATGAACATGAAACATGCATGAAAACCTTCAATTAATTAGGCCATTAGTGTGTTTTAGTGTTTTGGGTCTGGTACCTTTCAGTTCTGTCAGGCTCCAGGTTCTGTTTAGTAGTACTGCACATTCTTCAGACTCAGTCTACAGCTGTTTATTTCTCTCTTTATGTTTGACCGTATGTATCTCTCTTTTTGTTCTGTCTCTTCCTCTCTTTCAGCCTTGTGAAGCAGGCTGGACCCAGACATGTCAGCCTTGATTGGTCTCCCCTGCGCACTGGGCTTATTGATTACATTTTCATATTGTCACAGACTCAGAGTTGTAAACAGCCGAGCACTGCTTCTCAGACGTGAATTGATCCAATCTATGCCTGTGCTAGAAGGGGCCAATCAGACATTTTATTTTTCTTTGTGCACTTGCTTTTATCCCTCTATCTCTTGCATTGTGTGGTGAAAAAATTGCACTGGTAAAGGCAAATAACATTCAACATAATGGCATGTTTGTCGGTGGAGCAGCTGGCTTTTACAGAGAGTCGTATAGAAGTGGTTTGGGTTTAGGGCTGACAAATACTTAAAGCAACACATTAACACAATGTAGTGTTGGGAGAATCTCCAGTTTCATGTGGGGATTGTTGGTTCTATGTGTAAAAAAAGCCTTTGAAACAGAACAGAAAACAGAAAAACGCTGTGTTTTAGTGAAGATGTTTTTTCTATAAAGAGCTCTGAGAGTGAGCCTTATTATATGAATTTTGGAGAATCACTTTGCTGCTGCTGATGGCAAAAACACAGCATGCAATAATCAATTCATGTCAGCTGTTAAAACCTCTCTGTCAAGCAGGTACAATGACACAGCGCAATTACTGGTATTAAATGTTCTCTGCTGGAGCCAGGGAGCTCTCCCGCCACATCTAGATTTGTAAATGTGGCTTTGTCCTTCTCCTCAGAGACACTAGTCAGGACACTTTAAATATGCAGCCAAGCTAAGATGCCCTGTCTGGATTGTTTTTTATTATAAAGAGCTCAGCTAGTAATTGGGTAAGCTTACTGGCCAGGGCTGAAGCAGATCTTTAATAGGGTTTTATAAGAAGATTTCTTTTTGTTGACTGCCTTTGAGTCCAGTCAGTGGGATTGTTTGAACATTTTTGCTCCATAGCCGTGTTAGATTAAACCCCGTGGGTGAGGGCTGTTGGGTTTCACTCAGTCTTTCTCTTCTTTTCTCCGCTGTTTCCTTACCCTACATTCCATCTATCCTCTCTTTCTGATCCATGTTTCTCTCTGTTTTCTCTCTTTTTTTTCCCTCTCTCTCTCTCTGAGCAGGTCAGAGGATTTGCCATTGAGTCACTGACTCCCTTATTAGACTGGTGGAGAACCTACTGTCTCAGATAGATCCATCTCTGTCACAAATAAGACAGACACAGTACAGAGTAGGGAAGGATTTGGGGGTTTGCTTGTGGAGCATCACAACCATGTTTAATTTCTATGTTACAGTTTTGTTTTCGGTGATTAAAATGTATTGATTAAAATGCAATGTTAATTTTATTAACACTGCGAAGGAGTTGTGTAGGGAAACACACAACTCATTCTCATTATGCGAGCAGAGCTGGTTGTGCTAGTGAGGCGAAACACAGTTGTGAACCAGTCACTTTCACTAAGAGCACGGGTGTATACATAAGACTTTGGAGTTTGTGACGTAGTTGTTTAGAGGTATATGGATGGTATTATCAACCTAAAGCAACATAGGAGATGTGATAGCCCACACCAGCCAAAAAAACTCTATGAAAGTAGATATTGTAATGAACTATAGACATTTGGAATGGATGTTTGAAGGTCATAATTTAGTGATGCAAGCTGAAATCTAGCATAGTGATAAACCACATACTTTAGTCAGTCTCGGCCTGTCTCAGACCACCTCACTGTTGTTCACCGTATCAGATGGAGCATCAGACGGATTCCAAAGCTCCATTTTGGCCTCAGTGCTGTGCGGCCTGTGCTCTCTCACACAAAGGCTTCAAAGATCCATCAGTAGGCAGCCCAGAGAGGAACTGGGGAATCACAATGCCGACCAAGCCAGCGGGTGACCTTTCCAAAGCGCCACTGCAGGTGTGGCATCTCCCTGATAACTCAGATAGTTGTGACTGCGTGTGGCACTCATTGTTTTGTTTGAAAAAGCATCTTCTAAAGCCCAAACAATTGGACCGCTTATCTGTTTTTTTTCTTGCCAAAGATTTTACACAGATTCAGCACCAGTCAGAATGGGAGGCTTTTCACGCAGCTGCCCAGTTGCTGCGAAAAATGTGGGTTTTTTTTGTTGTTTTTTTTAATAACTTAAAAGCAGTTTTCCACTTGAGATCCAAACACGAAAAGCCACTTTGTCTGCTCTTTCCCAGAAGCCCTGTCCAGTAACTCTGTCTGTGTTGTGTTTTAAGAGGAAGAGTGAATGTTATTGCCGTCAGTCAGAACATCACCTCTGGAAGATCTCATTCTCTGTAGCTTTTCTGAAGTCATTTTTCCCATGGTTGTCACCATGAGAAATCACAATGAATAGGTAGGAATTTATTTGATAGGAATTTGTGTGACAGTTTTTGAGGAGAGGAATATCTTGCAAACAGATGAAATTGTAGAATAATCCTAGGATTTTGGGCAGCAGTGTTCTTCCATCCATTATGTTTTTGACAGCAGAGGGGGGATTTGAGACCTTTTCTGCCTGAGAAACATCAGGTCAAATCATTAGGCCCAGGTCCAACAGAATGGATATGAACTAAAAGCACCAGGATTCATTATGCTCCCTCTGTAAGTCTAGCTACGTCTGCCCTCAGTATTTTCCTCACTACCATGACATTACACACAGATGAACACCAATCCCTCATTCACTTGTTAGTGGAATTTGTTCCATACCAAATATTACTGCCGTGCTCAGGGCTGTGGTGTGGAGTGTGTCTGTCTGTAATGAATTTCAGAATGTAGTGGTGTAACCAGAAACACTGAACAATGACTGTTTAAATTTCCTGTCCAAGTGACACAAGTAGAATGGAACCCAGTTCTTTAAATGGTGATGGTTTCATTCGTGGTATGTGCATGGATGACACTTCAGACTTTTTAAATTGATCATTTTAAGTTAAAATGATTAGTTAAAAAAATTAAATTGATTATATTAAAATGATCAGTTTAAACAGTATACGACTGTTGTCCTGGTTTAGTTTTCTTATACCGATTTTTTAGAGGAAGAACTTTACAATAACTGCTGCCCAGGTTTAGCTTTTGTACAGTCATTTTCTCGAGGAAGAATCTTAAAATTAAATGTACTGATGTTTAAATTTATATCACCCATTGTAATGGAGAAGGGCCTGAAAAAATTTTAATTTTCTTACTGTCCTTGTCTAAAGCAAAAGCCTTAAAATGAAAGGTGCTCAAGATTAGTTTTCTTACACTCTCATTTTTTTAAGAGCTTGGTTGCTGCTTGTTTTAAGTGTGCTCTTTTTCTGCTGTATTTGTATATGTTTAAATTTAATAGAAACATAAAAATCAATTCTCAGTTGGTTTGATTTTATCTGAAGCCAAACTATGATGTAAACCTCTGAAGTGTCCTTGAGCAAGGCACCTAACCCCAGCTGCTCCGCGGAGCTGCGGCTGTGTGGCTGTCCACTGCTCACTGCCTCAATGTGTGTGTGTGTGTGTGTGTGTGTGTGTGTTCATAACTCGGATGGGTTAAATACAGAGGTAAACACTGGGATTGATAAAGCATATAAAATTAAAAATTAAAGTAAAAATATAGTGAGGGGATGATTTCCTGTGGGCAAGGAGCAGAGACCAGATGTGTTAGAAATGAGATGAAAAGTTTGTTGGAGTGGACCTGGCTGAGTGACTTTTAGATTGAACTACTGGCTGTTTTTTCATGAGCTCCATGAATTTGAAGAAGGACTTCCTCTGGCCTTGTTCATTTGTGTGGTTTGATCATTTTTCTTTATCTCCCATTTCACAGTTGGCTGTCTCCTCTGTGGTGAATAGTGTTGCACAGTAAACCAGTACTGAAAAAAATACCGTGGTACTACAGTTTTGAAAATGGTATTATACCAGCATTTTGAAAAAATCGATACTTTTATTTTGCAAATAGCTATTTGATCTGTCTGTCTAAGCAAAACGCTTACAGTGACGATGTCGTGCTAGTGGTGTGTGTGATGTTGCACGAAACAACCCTGGCTGAGTTTGTAATACTGCACCTTAATGACTTCCTTTTGCACTACTGCCATAAATGTTTACAATGCCACTTTATGTTTACAGTGCCACTTGCACAGCTCTATTATATATACCTCAAACATACTGCCTCATTCAATGCATATTTGCACATATGTGATACCCCTGTGATACTCTTATGTTTTTATTGATACCCTTGTATTCTTTTTATTTTTACTCTTGTTTTTATTGATACCTTTGTGTTTCTTTTTATCTGTATTTATGCCCCCCCCCGGAAAAGGCGAGCTCCTAAACATAGCAGCACCGCTGTGCAAGCGCTGTTTTAAAGTGTGTCACGTCAAACCTGGCCAAACATCTGTCGGACAAACATCCCGGCCTTTTCAAGGGATTCAGAGAGTGACAGGTGATAGTTGACTAGTTCATGAAAGAAAAACAGAGTGATTGCAAAGCCTCTCAACAGTACAAATATACATATTCATACATATCCCACATATTTGCATACTGCTGAAAGTGTCGTCTATGATGTCGTATACTAATAATGGTGTTGGAGAGACTGTCACCTAACTGTGGAGAGACTTTTTGATCATGCATATTCCCCAAGCTAGCAAACAGGCCATCACAACATCCCCTGTGCTCACAAGAGAAATGAATTAATGTACACGTGCATCTCTATATAGCGAAGTCATAAATGTGATTTTAGAGAGATTTGGCCATTGCCCATTTAATGTTCATACATACTGTATAAAGACAGCACTGAAACTCTGATTTTCTTTTTTGTGAAACAGCCTACAGCATGACATAACCTAGTCCTACATTATGATATATCTAATCAGTCTCATCAAAATGTTTTCTAGGTATGGTATCTCCCTCTGCTATGACAAATTTATAACCATCATTTTTCTAACCCATTTTTTTTCCAACTGCAGAAGTCCAGGGCCTCTGGCGCAGAGGGAGTGACTCCGCCCACTCAGAGTGTATCGAAATATTGAAAAGTATCAAATTTAAGACTTGGTATTGATATCAAAACAACTAGGGATGCAACGGTACAGTGGGCCCACGGTTTGGTATGTATCAGGATTTTTGGGCCATGAGAACGGTACGGTTTCGGTGTCTTTATATTTAAGAAAGAAAATATAAACACAGTACCCTTTAAATAATGAACTCTTTGTTTTGCCTACAGCACAGCGGAGTATTAGGGCCACATTAAGGGAAAAACATTCTGAGATTTCCTTTGGGATCAATAAAGTCTACCTATCCATCTATCTATCTATCTTCTGAGATTTCAAGAATAAAGTCGTAATATTACGAGAAGTCATTATATTATGAGAATAAAGTCGTAATTGTATGAGGAAAAAGTCATAATATTAGTAGAATAAGGTCGTAATTTTAGGCTATGTGTTATTTTGGAGAGGAAACATCAGAAGAGCAGCCTGCCTTGAAGTTATACTTTAACAGAGGTTTCATAAGTAACGACGCCTGAGACAAACAGCAGCTGCCAGAAGCAAGCTAAGGCTGCTGCCATTGACTGTTGTTGTAACAACCTCGCCTCCTCCCTTGCCAGTTTCAGCCATTCTGCGCTCAGCATTGCCGGTTTACTAATCACTGGTCTGATCACTCTCCTCCTGCACACCTGCCCTCACTTTAGTTCCCGATTATACATCTCACTATTTAAACCCCTCCGTCGGATCAGTCAGTGTGAAGTCTACACCTTCCCCGTGTCTACTGAGCCGTCTTGTGTTTCATGTGCCAAAGTTTCCTAGTCTATCTGTTATCCCGTTTGCACTCTTTCTTTTGGCCTCCTGTTAACCCTGTTTGTGTTGAGCTTCTTTCTGTTTGTTTCATTTATCATTAAAATCCTTCAGTTCTCCGCACTTGTGTCCAGCGCCGTTGTCCTTCCTGACAGATGTCTTGCCTGTTTTGTATTTTATATTTTCCTAAAAATTATGTTTTTCTCTCGAAATTTTACGATTTTATTCTCGTAATATTATGATTTTTTTCTTGTAAAGTTACGACTTTATTTTCGTAATATTTTGACCTTTTTTCTTGAAATATTATGACTTTATTCTCGTAATATTACAACTTTATTCTCGTAATATTACGACTTTATTCTTGAAATCTCTGAATTTGTTTTCCCTCAGTGTGGCCCTAATACTCTGTTGTGGATTTTAAAGACGGCGGTGCCTCTTCAAATTTGCTTCTCTCTATCTCGCTAGTGCTTGCCATTGTCACTTTGGAGCTGAGAGAATATTTGGTTTTCACCTCTCTCCTCCGGCTCGTATTTGCATACAGAGCGCTGATAGACTGCAGGTAAATTCTGATAAACTCCAGAGGTGTTCTGTGGATCTGAATGTACAGCATGCGTGTAGTCTGCAGTCCAATAAGCAAGTTTTGGAAATTATAGGAAAATGACAGGCATATCTAATTTCACAGTACACATGTGCACATTGAACCATAGGGGGGTATCGAACGGTTTGACAACATACCATCAGGGTTCGTATGGTCATGAAAAACCTGGAAAAGTCATGGAATTTGAAAATAGCAATTTCCAGGCCTGGAAAAGTTTTGGAAAAGTCATGAAAATTTGCTTCACAGATACCTGTTTGATAGAGTATATGTGGTTCAGTAGGGCTGTATCGAATGCCATTTTTTGCCAATCAAATTTTAGCCAAGCTTTTTTGAACGAAGCTTCAAATGTCATTTGGGCCTGTTGTTTCGGAATACTCTACTTTCTACTCAGTTACATGAAAGAGATGATGAATATGGTTGCAAATTTATTTACTGGCAAAATCGTTTGTTAAATGATAATAAAAGTAGGCCACTTTTGACATCTAAATTTCTTATATTACAGTAGCAATAACCTTAAAACTGCAACCGAGCACTGATCCTAATCATAGAAGACTTAATTTCACAATCAAATGCCAATTCAATGAACGAAGCTTCAAATTTTTCAGCACAACCATCGTACAGTTAAGATCGACTGAGAAAAGCCATATTGGTAAAACAATAGATCAGTCACGTCACTTTACTTTATGTTGTTCTCTGCATGGGGTAACGTCAGACTCCGACATGAGTTGCAGCGTGAACTGTAACGAAATGTAAATTCGCTCAATGCCATGAAAATGGCGATTTAATCATGTCTGGCTTCAAACCATCCATCCATTTTTCCATCCATCCATTTTCTCCCGCTTATCCGGGACCGGGTCGCGGTGGCAGCAGGCTGAGGAGGGTCGCCCAGACATCCCTTTCCCCGGCTACATCCACCAGCTCCTCCTGGGGGATCCCAAGGCGTTCCCAGGCCAGCTGAGATATATATTTCTCCCAACGTGTCCTGGGTCTTCCCCGGGGTCTCCTCCCAGTTGGTCGCGCCCGGAACACCTCCATAGGGAGGCGCCCAGGAGGCATCCTGACGAGATGCCCAAACCACCTCAACTGACTCCTTTCAATGCGGAGGAGCAGCGGCTCTACTCCAAGCTCCTCCCGGGTGTCCGAGCTCCTCACCCTATCCCTAAGGGTGCGCCCAGCCACCCTGCGGAGGAAGCTCATTTCCGCCGCTTGTATCCGCGATCTCATTCTTTCGGTCACTACCCAGAGTTCGTGACCATAGGTGAGGGTTGGAACAAAGATCGACTGGTAAATTGAGAGCCTTGCCTTCTGACTCAGCTCCTTCTTCACCACGACGGTCCGGTACAACGACCGCATGACTGCCGCCGCCGCCCCGATCCGCCTGTCGATCTCCCGCTCCATTTTACCCTCACTCGTGAACAAGACCCCAAGATACTTGAACTCCTCCACCTGAGGCAGGAACTCAGTCCCAACTCGGAGGGGGCAAGCCACCTTTTTCCGGCATAGGACCATGGCCTCGGACTTGGAGGTGCTGATCCTCATCCCGACCGCTTCACACTCGGCTGCAAACCGCCCCAATGCGTGCTGGAGGTCACAGTTTGATGAGGCCAACAGAACCACATCATCTGCAAAAAGCAGAGACGCAATCCTAAGGCCACCGTACTGGACACCCTCCTCACCCCGACTGCGCCTTGAGATCCTGTCCATGAAAATTAAGAACAAGATCGGAGACAAGGTACAGCCCTGGCGGAGTCCAACACTCACTGGGAATGAGCTTGACTTTGTGCCGAGAATACGGACACAGCTCTCACTGCGGCTGTACAGGGACCGAATGGCTCGCAGCAGCGAACCTGGCACCCCATACTCCCGCAGTACCCCCCACAGGACACCCCGGGGGACACGATCGTAAGCCTTCTCCAGGTCCACAAAACACGTGTAGACTGGATTGGCAAATTCCCATGATCCCTCCAGTATCCGTGCGAGGGTGAACAGCTGGTCCGTTGTTCCACGGCCAGGACGGAATCCACATTGTTCCTCCTGTATCCGAGGTTCGACAATCGGCCGCAGTCTCCTTTCCAATACCCTAGAGTAGGCTTTCCCAGGGAGGCTGAGTAGTGTGATACCCCGATAGTTGGAGCACACTCTCCGGTCCCCTTTTTTAAAAATGGGAACCACCACCCCCGTCTGCCACTCCCCAGGCACTGTCCCTGACTCCCACGCGATGTTGAAGAGGCGTGTCAGCCATGACAGCCCAACAACATCCAAAGCCTTCAGCATTTCAGGGCGGATCTCATCCACCCCTGGCGCCTTGCCACTGTGGAGTTTTCTAACTGCCTCAGTGACCTCTGCCAGAGAGATGGGTGACGACCCTCCTGAATCTTCTGGCCCTGCCTCCTCTATGGAGGGCGTGTCAGTCGGATTTAGGAGCTCCTCAAAGTGTTCCTTCCACCGTCCGACCACATCCTCAGTTGAGGTCAGGACCTCCCCGTCCCTGCTGAGAACAGCCTGGACGAGGCCCTGCCTGCCCTTCCTGAGTCGCCTGACGGTTTGCCAGAACCTCTTTGAGGCCAACCGAAAGTCCTTTTCCATGGCCTCCCCAAACTCCTCCCATACCCGAGTTTTTGCTTCCGTGACAGCCGTCGCTGCTGCCCTTTTGGCATGCCGGTACCTCTCAGCCAATTCCGGAGTCCCCCGTGCTAGCCAAGCCCGGAAGGCCTCCTTCTTCAGCCTGACGGCTTCCCTCACCGGTGGCGTCCACCGCCGGGTCCTTGGGTTGCCGCCACGACAGGCACCAACGACCGTCTGGCCACAGCTCAAAGCTGCCGCTTCAACAATGGAGGCTCTGAACAGGGTCCATTTAGACTCCATGTCCCCAGCCTCCCTCGGGATCAGGGAGAAGCTCCGCCGGAGGTGTGAGTTGAAGATCTTCCGTACAGGGTCCTCCGCCAGCCGTTCCCAGTTCACCCTCACTATGCGCTTGGGTTTACCAGGTCTGTCCGGCAGCCTCCCCCGCCATCTGATCCAACTCACCACCAGGTGGTGATCAGTTGACAACTCTGCCCCTCTCTTCACCCGAGTGTCCATCACATACGGCCGCAGGTCTGATGAGACAACTACAAAGTCGATCATCGACCGTTGGCCTAAGGAGCTCTGGTACCAGGTACACTTATGAGCTACCTTATGCTCGAACATGGTGTTCGTTATGGACAATCCATGACTCGCACAGAAGTCCAATAACAAAGCACCACTCGGGTTCAGATCAGGTAGGCCGTTCCTCCCAATCACTCCCCTCCAAGTCTCTCCATCATTGCCAACGTGAGCATTGAAGTCTCCCAGTAGAACTACAGAGTCCCCAGATGGTGTCTTCACTAGGACACTTTCCAGTGTATCTAGGAAGGCTGGGTACTCTGAGCTGCCGTTCGGCGCGTACGCCGTCACGACAGTCAGAGATTTCCCCCCTGCAACCCGAAGGCGCAGTGAGGCAACCCTTTCGTTCACCGGGACAAACTCCACCACGGCGGCGCTCAGTCGGGGGCTAACAAGTAACCCCACACCTGCCCGCCGCCTCTCGCCCCAGGCAACTCCAGAGAAGGACAGAGTCCAGCCCCCATCCAGGAGTTTGGTTCCAGAGCCAAGACTGTGCGTAGAAGTGAGCCCAACTATATCTAGTTGGTATCGCTCCACCTCCCGCACAAGTTCCGGCTCCTTCCCCCCCAGAGAGGTGACATTCCACGTACCAAAAGCCAGTTTCTGCACCGTAAGTCTAGTCCGCTGGGGCCCTCGCCCCATCCTGCCACCCGTGTGGCATCGCACCCGGCCCCTATTTCTCCCCTCGCAGGTGGTGGGCCCACGAGAGGGCAGGCCCACGAGAGGGCAGCCCCACGTTGCTCGTTCGGGCTGAGCCCGGCCGGACCCCGTGGCAGGTCCAGCCACCAGGCGCTCGCCGACGAGCTCCCCTCCCAGGCCTGGCTCCAGGAGGTGGCCCCAGTCTCCCTATTCCGGGCGAGGTGCCTGTATCTTCGTGTGTGCTGGTCATAAGGGCTCTTCTGAATCGCTTTTTGTCTGGCCCCTCACCTGGGACCTCTCTGCCTTGGGTGACCCTACCAGGAGCTTAATGCTCCAGGCAGCACAGCTCCCAGGATCACAGGGACTCACAAACCCCTCCACCACGATAAGGTTGCGATTCCAGGAGGGGTGGCTTCAAACCGCTTCTCATTAATGTTGGGCATCAATGTTTTAAAAGTGTTGAAAATAATAAACAGGCACGACGATGACTTAAGGTAGTTTTTTGTGTTTATTGAGTAAAAGGTAGCGTATACAGCAAAAGCAGAGAGGAGGTCATCAGAGAGGCACCCAGACGGAGTCTTGATGGTGGAAGACTGAGTCTTGATGGTGGAAGACTAACAACAAGGTCTCACACACACACAGATATACACGTGCAGCCAAGGGCCTTCGACCTTGACGCTCATAGATAGTGAGAGCGCTCTAAAACTGTGGGGCAGGTGTGTGAGAGCTTGGTTGATAAACCAGTGTTTGAGTGAGAGAAGTTTAACACAAGATGAAAAGTATGTCTACACATTCCATTCACATTCACTTAACAAAATATATACCTGTGATCGTATTTTACCACTATACCTCACTAAGAGACCAGAGAGGTCTGGTGGCAGTCAAAGTATTCAGCTAGGCCCCACATTAACTTTAGTTAAAATATACTGTGGTAAATTTTTACATGGATTTTTATTCTTATTTTTCATGTACACACAGACTTTTCAGAGAATGTAAGATCATGCAAATTTTGCCGAAAAGCCATGGAAAAGTCATGGAAATGTATTGGTAAAAATGTATATGAACCCTGTACCATGTACCATTGCATCCCCAGTGAAAGCACTTGTGTTCTTCTGTGTTCTGAGAGGTAGTAGATGGCAGGGCACTGTACACAGGCACACATATCCATCTGACATTTCATTGGACAGATTTCATTGGTTTTTCCCACAGTCAGACCGGTGTTGATTCATACCTCTGTAATGTCATTGTCTGCTTACAGAACTAGTATTATGCATATCTATAACCCTTAACAGTACCTGTGAAATAAACTGAAATTATATATCTCCAGTGAATCAGCAGACTGAGGTTTAGACAACATTTATTTACCTTTTTGTAACATATCTAGAAGTTGATATGCCTGGAGAATGTAATTTGATTCTCATGTATGTATTAAGAATCAACACACACACACACACACACACACACACACACACACACACACACACACACACACTCATCCTCTCTGTCATCTCTTGGCCTCCCCCTGTGCCCTGTGAGCAAGGCTTTGTGGGCTCAGTGGTAGTGAGAACTACATTAATATCCTTTTCTCTGATATGGGATGTGAGGGCTAAACTCTAACTATGTACAAACATCAGATTTCTGCCTTCACGTCTCAGCGTCACATATTTTCTGTCAGCCAAACCAGTGAGATTCAGCACTTATCCACACCATTTTGTCCAGGTTATTCTAACCTTCTCACAGGCAGGGAGCTCCCTGGGCTATACTTCAGAGACCTGGAGGGCTTTGGGGAGCTTTAAAACTCATGTCTTACCAGAATGATATTAAAATCAATGAAGCACTATCGAGTTATTTTAGAAAGGTTATTAGTGGGAATGACTGTTCCTGTTCTCTGTTTAGTGCTGGTGCTTGTTTAGGAAAAGAGAGGGCATCTCGTTTCTGCAGTGAGGTCCATTTAGAAAGTGGGCCTCCTTTGTACTGGACCAGGAGCTTTATGTCTGTCTCACTTCTGTTTGCTTTTAAAATAATCTCACCTTGTTAAATGAGGAGCTGAGGAGATGTGCAGGTGTTTTCTGGTATTACATGGTCAGGTGGTACAAGCTGTGTTTTTTTTACCTTGGCACTTGGGATAATATGCAATTTTTAGGTGTTTCTGAGTGTGGGAACCACCTAAAAGTGGGGTGGTGTGTGCAAAGGAAGGTATGAGGTCATGAAAATATAGCTATTTGTGTGTATGCTGAATCATTTGTGTGTGTGCTGAATTGTTTGTATGAATGATTTGTGTCTATGCTAAATAATTTGTGTGTATGCTGAATCATTTGTATTTATGCTGAATGATGAATCGTTTTTGTGTGTGGCAAATGCAGAATTGTTTGTGTGTATGCTGAATCATTTGTATTTATGCTGAATGATGAATAGTTTGTGTGTACACTGAATCGTTTGTGTGTTTGCTGAATGCTGAATTGTTTGTGTGTGTGATGAATGCTGTATCGTTTGTGTGTATGCTGAATCGTTTGTGTGTATGCTGAATGATTTGTGTGTATGCTGAATGATTTGTATGTATGCTGAATCGTTTGTGTGTGCTGAAACGTTTGAGTGTATGCTGAATTGTTTGTATGTATGCTGAATCGTTTGTGTGTGTGCTGAAACATTTGAGCGTTTGCTGAATCGTTTGTGTTTGTGCTGAAATGTCTGAGTGTATGCTGAATCGTTTGTGCGTGTGCTGAAATGTCTGAGTGTATGCTGAATCGTTTGTGTGTGTGCTGAAGCGTTTGCAGCTCATATTTGCTACAGTAGCTGTTTGTGCTGTGTACCAGGTAAGGGAAGCAGGAGCAAACCCTGTGAAAGTTGTAATAGCTGCTGTTATTACCAAGAACAAGACATTGCCATAATCAAAGGGCACAACACCAAATTAAGAGAGTATTCAGCAAAAGTGCTTCAGTTTCAGTTTCTCTTTGTCAAATGCCATAAGGAAAAAATTCATCAAAACATATGATCTGACCAAATTTGCATCTTAATCTTAATGACAGACAATATACTCGAGAGCCAAGTAACATCTCCTCTGGCATTATGGTCCTTCATTGTAAGGAACAGATAGGTGATAGGTGTCCAGATTCCCACTCCATCAAGTGCTGCCTGATGGCAAGACCTTGTCTCCCAAGACACACATCTTGTGGCTTAGTGCAGATTACAGGCTGTTCCTCTCCTATTTTCCACTGAGTTAAAACTGCAACAGTGCACACAGCTGAGGTCACGCATGTACACCAGCACCTGCTGATGGAAATCCCCCATGCCCACACTCATTTTGTATAGTTGAGGTTTGACAGTTCATAAAACTTAGTTTAGTTAAAAATAACATTACAAAGAGAGAGAGATGGAGTGAGAGATATGAAAAATACAGTATGAGGATGTGGAAATAAACCAGATAATTAATTATATGCCAATATTAAATCAATTTGATGCTTCTAAGGCGCAATTGCATTGCCAATGAATATTAAGTTACAAAATAATATTTGCCACACCCACTTCCGGTCTACTATCCAAATACAGATACAGAGACAGATAATTTTGTTGGCTGAACAGATACAGATACAGATACAGATACAGATAATGACATCTCTGTACACCGCTAGTGCATGAGGCGCTGTAATGTTGCCCGTCCCGGGTCCTACTAATTGCCACACTACACCACATTGTACCACACTACACCACACTGTACCACACTGAACCACAATGCACCACACTATACCACACTGCACTGTACCACACTGTACCACACTGCACCACACTGTACCACACTACACCACACTGTACCACACTACACCACACTGCACCACACTATACCACACTGTACCACACTACACCACACTGTACCACACTACACCACACTGCACCACACTGTGCCACACTGTACCACACTACACCACACTATACCACTGGTGGTATAGTGTGGTACAGTGTGGTGCAGTGTGGTGCAGTGTGGTACAGTACCGTGTGGTATAGTGTGGTACAGTGTGGTGTAGTGTGGTACAGTGTGGTATAGTGTGGTGTAGTGTGGTGCAGTGTGGTGTGGTGTAGTGTGGTACAGTGTGGTACAGTGCAGTGTGGTATAGTGTGGTGCATTGTGGTTCAGTGTGGTATAGTGTGGTACAGTGTGGTGTAGTGTGGTACAGTTTGGTATAGTGTGGTACAGTGTGGTGTAGTGTGGTACAGTGTGGTGTGGTGTAGTGTGGTACAGTGTGGTGGTGTAGTTTAGTGTGGTGTAGTGTGGTACAGTGTGGTATAGTGTGGTGTAGTGTGGTACAGTGTGGTGTAGTGTGGTACAGTGTGGTATAGTGTGGTGTAGTGTAGTGTGGTGTAGTGTGGTGTAGTGTGGTGTAGTGTGGTACAGTGTGGTACAGTGTGGTGTAGTGTGGTACAGTGTGGTGTAGTGTGGTGCAGTGTGGTACGGTGTGGTGTAGTGTGGTACAGTGTGGTACAGTGTGGTGTAGTGTGGTATAGTGTGGAACAGTGTGGAGTAGTGTGGTACAGTGTGGTATAGTGTAGTGCAGTGTGGTGTAGTGTGGTACAGTGTGGTGTAGTGTGGTACAGTGTGGTACAGTTTGGTGTAGTGTGGTACAGTGTGGTGTAGTGTGGTACAGTGTGGAGTAGTGTGGTACAGTGTGGTGTAGTGTGGTACAGTGTGGTATAGTGTGGTGTAGTGTGGTACAGTGTGGTATGGTGTGGTGCAGTGTGGTACAGTACCGTGTGGTATAGTGTGGTACAGTGTGGTATAGTGTGGTACAGTGTGGTGTAGTGTGGTACAGTGTGGTGTAGTGTGGTGTGGTGTGGTGTAGTGTGGTACAGTGTGGTAAGGTGTGGTGTAGTGTGGTACAGTGTGGTGTGGTGTGGTACAGTGTGGTATAGTGTGGTGCAGTGTGGTACAGTATAGTGTGGTATAGTGTGGTACAGTGTGGAGTAGTGTGGTACAGTGTGGGATAGTGTGGTACAGTGTGGTGTAGTGTGGTGCAGTGTGGTACAGTGTGGAGTAGTGTGGTACAGTGTGGTACAGTGTGGTATAGTGTGGTGCAGTGTGGTACAGTACTGTGTGGTATAGTGTGGTACAGTGTGGTATAGTGTGGTGTAGTGTGGTACAGTGTGGTGTGGTGTGGTGTAGTGTGGTACAGTGTGGTGTAGTGTTGTACAGTGTGGTACAGTGTGGTGTAGTGTGGTACAGTGTGGTGTAGTGTGGTACAGTGTGGTGTAGTATGGTACAGTGTGGTATAGTGTGGTGTAGTGTAGTGTGGTGTAGTGTGGTGTAGTGTGGTGTAGTGTGGTACAGTGTGGTACAGTGTGGTGTAGTGTGGTACAGTGTGGTAAAGTGTGGTGCAGTGTGGTACGGTGTGGTGTAGTGTGGTGTAGTGTGGTACAGTGTGGTACAGTGTGGTGTAGTGTGGTATAGTGTGGAACAGTGTGGAGTAGTGTGGTACAGTGTGGTATAGTGTAGTGCAGTGTGGTATAGTGTGGTACAGTGTGGTGTAGTGTGGTACAGTGTGGTACAGTTTGGTATAGTGTGGTACAGTGTGGTGTAGTGTGGTACAGTGTGGAGTAGTGTGGTACAGTGTGGTGTAGTGTGGTACAGTGTGGTATAGTGTGGTGTAGTGTGGTACAGTGTGGTATGGTGTGGTGCAGTGTGGTACAGTACCGTGTGGTATAGTGTGGTACAGTGTGGTATAGTGTGGTACAGTGTGGTGTAGTGTGGTACAGTGTGGTGTAGTGTGGTGTGGTGTGGTGTAGTGTGGTACAGTGTGGTAAGGTGTGGTGTAGTGTGGTACAGTGTGGTGTGGTGTGGTACAGTGTGGTATAGTGTGGTGCAGTGTGGTACAGTATAGTGTGGTATAGTGTGGTACAGTGTGGAGTAGTGTGGTACAGTGTGGGATAGTGTGGTACAGTGTGGTGTAGTGTGGTGCAGTGTGGTACAGTGTGGAGTAGTGTGGTACAGTGTGGTATAGTGTGGTGCAGTGTGGTACAGTACTGTGTGGTGTAGTGTGGTACAGTGTGGTGTGGTGTGGTACAGTGTGGTGTGGTGTGGTGTAGTGTGGTACAGTGTGGTGTAGTGTTGTACAGTGTGGTACAGTGTGGTGTAGTGTGGTACAGTGTGGTGTAGTGTGGTACAGTGTGGTAATGTGTGGTGTAGTGTGGTACAGAGTGGTGTCGTGTGGTACAGAGTGGTGTCGTGTGGTACAGTGTGGTGTAGTGTGGTACAGTGTGGTATAGTGTGGTGTAGTGTGGTGTAGTGTGGTTCAGTGTGGTACAGTGTGGTGTAGTGTGGTGTAGTGTGGTGTAGTGTGGTGTAGTGTAGTACAGCGTGGTGTAGTGTGGTACAGTGTGGTGTAGTGTGGTACAGTGTGGTACAGTGTGGTATAGTGTGGTGTAGTGTGGTACAGTGTGGTATGGTGTGGTGCAGTGTGGTACAGTACCGTGTGGTATAGTGTGGTGCAGTGTGGTATAGTGTGGTACAGTGTGGTACAGTGTGGTGTAGTGTGGTGTGGTGTGGTGTAGTGTGGTACAGTGTGGTAAAGTGTGGTGTAGTGTGGTACAGTGTGGTGTGGTACAGTATAGTGTGGTATAGTGTGGTACAGTGTGGAGTAGTGTGGTACAGTGTGGTGTAGTGTGGTACAGTGTGGTGTAGTGTGGTCCAGTGTGGTACAGTGTGGAGTAGTGTGGTACAGTGTGGGATAGTGTGGTACAGTGTGGTGTAGTGTGGTGCAGTGTGGTACAGTGTGGAGTAGTGTGGTACAGTGTGGTACAGTGTGGTATAGTGTGGTGCAGTGTGGTACAGTACTGTGTGGTATAGTGTGGTACAGTGTGGTATAGTGTGGTGTAGTGTGGTACAGTGTGGTGTGGTGTGGTGTAGTGTGGTACAGTGTGGTGTAGTGTTGTACAGTGTGGTACAGTGTGGTGTAGTGTGGTACAGTGTGGTGTAGTGTGGTACAGTGTGGTGTAGTATGGTACAGTGTGGTATAGTGTGGTGTAGTGTAGTGTGGTGTAGTGTGGTGTAGTGTGGTGTAGTGTGGTACAGTGTGGTACAGTGTGGTGTAGTGTGGTACAGTGTGGTAAAGTGTGGTGCAGTGTGGTACGGTGTGGTGTAGTGTGGTGTAGTGTGGTACAGTGTGGTACAGTGTGGTGTAGTGTGGTATAGTGTGGAACAGTGTGGAGTAGTGTGGTACAGTGTGGTATAGTGTAGTGCAGTGTGGTATAGTGTGGTACAGTGTGGTGTAGTGTGGTACAGTGTGGTACAGTTTGGTATAGTGTGGTACAGTGTGGTGTAGTGTGGTACAGTGTGGAGTAGTGTGGTACAGTGTGGTGTAGTGTGGTACAGTGTGGTATAGTGTGGTGTAGTGTGGTACAGTGTGGTATGGTGTGGTGCAGTGTGGTACAGTACCGTGTGGTATAGTGTGGTACAGTGTGGTATAGTGTGGTACAGTGTGGTGTAGTGTGGTACAGTGTGGTGTAGTGTGGTGTGGTGTGGTGTAGTGTGGTACAGTGTGGTAAGGTGTGGTGTAGTGTGGTACAGTGTGGTGTGGTGTGGTACAGTGTGGTATAGTGTGGTGCAGTGTGGTACAGTATAGTGTGGTATAGTGTGGTACAGTGTGGAGTAGTGTGGTACAGTGTGGGATAGTGTGGTACAGTGTGGTGTAGTGTGGTGCAGTGTGGTACAGTGTGGAGTAGTGTGGTACAGTGTGGTATAGTGTGGTGCAGTGTGGTACAGTACTGTGTGGTATAGTGTGGTACAGTGTGGTATAGTGTGGTGTAGTGTGGTACAGTGTGGTGTGGTGTGGTACAGTGTGGTGTGGTGTGGTGTAGTGTGGTACAGTGTGGTGTAGTGTTGTACAGTGTGGTACAGTGTGGTGTAGTGTGGTACAGTGTGGTGTAGTGTGGTACAGTGTGGTAATGTGTGGTGTAGTGTGGTACAGAGTGGTGTCGTGTGGTACAGAGTGGTGTCGTGTGGTACAGTGTGGTGTAGTGTGGTACAGTGTGGTATAGTGTGGTGTAGTGTGGTGTAGTGTGGTTCAGTGTGGTACAGTGTGGTGTAGTGTGGTGTAGTGTGGTGTAGTGTAGTACAGCGTGGTGTAGTGTGGTACAGTGTGGTGTAGTGTGGTACAGTGTGGTACAGTGTGGTATAGTGTGGTGTAGTGTGGTACAGTGTGGTATGGTGTGGTGCAGTGTGGTACAGTACCGTGTGGTATAGTGTGGTGCAGTGTGGTATAGTGTGGTACAGTGTGGTGTAGTGTGGTACAGTGTGGTGTAGTGTGGTGTGGTGTGGTGTAGTGTGGTACAGTGTGGTAAAGTGTGGTGTAGTGTGGTACAGTGTGGTGTGGTACAGTATAGTGTGGTATAGTGTGGTACAGTGTGGAGTAGTGTGGTACAGTGTGGTGTAGTGTGGTACAGTGTGGTGTAGTGTGGTCCAGTGTGGTACAGTGTGGAGTAGTGTGGTACAGTGTGGTATAGTGTGGTGCAGTGTGGTACAGTACTGTGTGGTATAGTGTGGTACAGTGTGGTATAGTGTGGTGTAGTGTGGTACAGTGTGGTGTGGTGTGGTACAGTGTGGTGTGGTGTGGTGTAGTGTGGTACAGTGTGGTGTAGTGTTGTACAGTGTGGTACAGTGTGGTGTAGTGTGGTACAGTGTGGTGTAGTGTGGTACAGTGTGGTACAGTGTGGTGTAGTGTGGTACAGTGTGGTGTAGTGTGGTAATGTGTGGTGTAGTGTGGTACAGAGTGGTGTCGTGTGGTACAGTGTGGTGTAGTGTGGTACAGTGTGGTGTAGTGTGGTATAGTGTGGTATAGTGTGGTACAGTGTGGTGTAGTGTGGTTCAGTGTGGTACAGTGTGGTGTAGTGTGGTGTAGTGTGGTACAGTGTGGTGTAGTGTGGTGTAGTGTGGTACAGTGTGGTGTAGTGTGGTGTAGTGTAGTACAGCGTGGTGTAGTGTGGTACAGTGTGGTGTCGTGTGGTACAGTGTGGTACAGTGTGGTGTAGTGTGGTACAGTGTGGTGTAGTGTGGTGTAGTGTGGTACAGTGTGGTACAGTGTGGTGTAGTGTAGTACAGCGTGGTGTAGTGTGGTACAGTGTGGTGTCGTGTGGTATAGTGTGGTACACTGTGGTACAGTGTGGTATAGTGTGGTATAGTGTGATGTGGTGTAGTGTGGTACAGTGTGGTATAGTGTGGTGCAGTGTGGTACAGTGTGGTGTAGTGTGGTACAGTGTGGTGTAGTGTGGTACAGTGTGGTGCAGTGTGGAACAGTGTAGTGTGGTATAGTGTGGTGTATTGTGGTTCAGTGTGGTACAGTGTGGTGTAGTGTGGTACAGTGTGGTATGGTGTGGTGTAGTGTGGTACAGTGTGGTGCAGTGTGGTACAGTGCAGTGTGGTATAGCGTGGTGTATTGTGGTACAGTGTGGTGTAGTGTGGTACAGTGTGGTGTAGTGCGGCAATTAGTAGGACCCCAGGTCCCCAGTGCAAACCAAAGGGCATAACTGTGAATTGGAAGAGACCTGGGGGGGTCCAGAAGATAATGTATTCTTTGGACATCTCCCCTCAGAGGGAACCTGCCAATTTTCTTTACAGAGGTCTGTTAAGGTGCTGTTACGGGCAGTTCTTTACCGACCAAGATGGCGGCGCGTGCACAACGCGAGGCTCAGTGTCTCACCAGATTTAGCAAAATAGTGTTAATTTATCTGGTTGTCTATTACGTGTTCGCGCGATTCAGCTACGCGAACTTTACATACAGCAAACAGGCTCTTCTCGATATCAACAATCGGTGCACCAACATAGTTTTGGACTTTCCATTCAACTTCGACGAACTACCACCGGAGTTGGAAAGGACACCGTGGTCTGCAGGACAACTCATCCCGTCCGGAAGAGTCCGGCGGCGGCGTAGAGACCGTAAACAAAGACGGGGGAAGCGTGGAGGTCTGCGTGCCAGGCTAAGGCTAAATCCGCACCGGCAAGCGCTACCTAGCATCTTCCTCGCCAATGTACGGTCTCTAGCGAACAAGCTGGACGAACTAAGGACTTGGACCCTAACACAGAAAAGGCTCATGGACTGTAACCTCATGTTTTTCATGGAAACATGGCTTAACAATGATGTCCCAAACAACGTGGTGGAACTAGAGGGGCGCACGGTCTTCAGGGCTGACAGAGCTGCAGTAGCAACAGGTAAAAGCAGGGGTGGTGGTTTATGCATCTATGTGTATAAATCATGGTGCACTGACTCTACCATTGCTGACACTTGTTGCTCTGCTGATCTGGAATACCTGATCATTAAGTGCAGACCTTTTTATCTACCTCGTGAGTTCTCGTGCATCATTGCTGCTGCAGTTTACATACCACCGGATGCCAACGCTAAAGTAGCCATGAAAGACCTCAGTGCCACTATTAGCAAGCTACAATCACTGCATCCAGACGGGGCCTTTATTGTTGCTGGGGACTTCAATCACTGCAATCTGCGTACTGTGCTTCCAAGATTCCATCAGAATGTCTCATGCATCACAAGGGGACATAAAACCTTGGATCACGTATACACCAATGTGGCTGACGCCTACAAAGCCACTCCCCTCCCCCACCTGGGACAGTCTGATCATCTCTCATTGTTCCTGCTTCCCAGATATAGCCCGGTCATCAAACGTGTGAAACCCACAATGAGGACCATCAAGATCTGGTCTGAGGATGCTGACTCTGATCTTCAGAACCAGTTCCAGCTCACAGACTGGAGTGTGTTTGCTGCCCTTGCCACCACAAACTCTCAGATTGACATTGATACATATACGAACTCTGTCTTGGACTACATCAACAAGTGTGTGGACAGAGTTACAACGCTAAAACAAATAAAGGCATTCCCCAATCAGAAACCCTGGATGAACAGAGAGGTTCGCCTTCTGCTCAAAGCCAGAGATGCAGCCTTCAGGTCGGGTGACCGGGAGGCTTACAGCTCAGCCAGGGCCAACCTGAGGAGGGGAATCTCCAAAGCGAAACAGCAGTACAAACTACGGATTGAGGAGCACTTCAATTCCTCGGACCCCCGGCGCATGTGGCAGGGCATGCAGAACATCACAGACTACAAACCACCCAGTACTGTGCCCCCATCCAGCTCAGCCTCCCTACCAGACGAGCTCAACCACTTCTACGCTCGCTTTGATCGGGAAAACAAGGAGGTCACCCTCAAAGTGGATCTCCCCCCTGGTGAACTGCCTCTCTCACTTTCCAGCTCTGATGTCTGCGCTACCCTGAGCAGGGTGAACGCACGGAAAGCAGCTGGTCCTGATGGAATACCTGGCCGTGTGCTCAGAGTCTGTGCAGGGCAACTGGCTGGGGTCTTCACGGACATTTTCAATCTGTCCCTGGCCCAGGAAGTTGTCCCCACAAGCTTCAAGACTGCCACCATCGTGCCGGTGCCGAAGCACTCCACTGCTATGGCCTTGAATGACTTCCGCCCAGTTGCACTCACCCCCATCATTGCAAAGTGCTTTGAGAGACTGGTTCTAACGCATCTCAAATCCTGTCTGCCCTCTACCTTGGATCCCCTCCAGTTCGCCTACCGCAACAACAGGTCAGCAGAGGACGCCGTCTCCATGGCACTCCATTCTGCCCTGACCCACCTAGACAGTCCCAACTCCTATGTCAGAATGCTGTTCATTGACTTTAGCTCAGCATTCAACACAGTGATTCCCTCCAAGCTGATCTCTAAGCTTAGCCAGCTTGGTATTAGCACATCCCTGCGCAACTGGACTCTGGACTTTCTGACTAACAGACCCCAGTCTGTTAAGTTAGACTACCTCACCTCTTCCACTCTCACTCTGAGCACCGGTGTGCCACAAGGCTGTGTGCTGAGCCCTCTCCTGTACTCCCTCTTCACCTACGACTGCGTCCCTGTGCATGGTTCCAACACCATAATCAAGTTCGCAGACGACACCACGGTGGTAGGCCTGATCAGAGAGGACGACGAGACGGCCTACAGAGATGAGGTCGAGCACCTGGCTGCGTGGTGCGCAGACAACAACCTGGCCCTTAACACTCAGAAGACCAAGGAGATCATTGTGGACTTCAGGCGTGCTAGGAGCAAAGCACACGCCCCCATCTACATCAACGGACCTGTAGTGGAGCGTGTACCTAGCTTCAAACTCCTGGGCGTCCACATCTCTGACAATCTCACCTGGTCCCTGAACTCCTCCTTCCTCATCAAAAAGGCACAACAGCGGCTTTACTTCCTGCGGAGCCTTAAGAAAGCTCATCTGTGTTCCAGGATACTGGTGGGCTTTTACCGCTGTACCATTGAGAGCATACTCACCAACTGCATCTCAGTGTGGTATGGCAACTGCTCCGCAGCAGACCGTAAAGCACTCCAGCGGGTGGTGAAAACTGCCCAACGGATCACCGGCACCCAGCTGCCCACCACTGAGAACATTTACACCAAACGCTGTCTGGGTCGGGCGAAAAGCATCATCAATGATGCATCCCACCCCCACCACGGACTCTTTACCCTCCTCCCATCTGGCAGGCGTTACAAGAGCCTCCGCTCCCGCACCAGCCGGCTCAGGAAGAGCTTCTTCCATGAGGCTGTGACCCTGCTGAACTCCACACCACAGCGCTAGCTTCATTTGCACTCCACTGCACTATCTGTACTTATGTACTATCTCTGTACTATATGCACTGTTTTCCTTTTACCCTATTTAAAACTGTACATATACATACTGTATATATTTCGTCTATTATATCTATCAACCTATACATATACACTCCTCTGTCTACTCTGGCAGCTTCACCTCTGTGTAGATCATTTAAAATATATATACATGTACATATCTGTATATTTGCTCACCACCGTCTTAAACGCTGTACATACTATATCTCCACTGTCTATAATACTGTATATAATGTAAGATACAATATCACTACTGCAGTACTCACTACCTGCACTTACCTGTAAATAATGCTATGTTTTTGCACTTCTGGTTAGATGCTACTGCATTTCATTGGCCTTTGTACCTGTACTCTGCACAATGACAATAAAGTTGAATCTAATCTAATCTAATCTAATCTAATCTTCTTTCAGTTCTCTCGAACAGATCATCCATGGGAGGCAAAAGCCTCAGTGTAAGAGATGGTGTTAAGTTTCAAGAAATCCACGCACACCTTAACAACAGAAGCGCTGTGCCGGTTTGACCTACTTATACCTTGAAGCGCCGAGTGCCGGTCATTTGACAGCTGTGGCTTCCTACCAGAAGCACAGTGCTGGTTTTACGTACTTATAACGTGACTAGGCTGTCAAAAGACTGCCAAGTCATTAGACAAGGACACTGTTACTGACACATAATGATCGCTAGATAGCGCCCTTTGCCCAAAGCAAATAGTTTGCTTGCAAGATCAACTTGCGTTCGGCAAGTTGCTTATCATTTATTTCCGTGTTGAAAGTCGGTGATTATTTCAGTAGAACGTTTGTTGTTCAGCCCTTCCGTCATTCAGCATAATGTTTTGATTATTTATTTGTTTCCAAAGTCATAACCTCCAGAAGAAGTTTTGATCAAATTCGACTGAGAAAAATATCTGAACAAGACTAGGCAAGACTAGTTCAGACAACTTTTTCATAGTATTTGTTTTTAATATTTAGTCTTCTGCCTTGGAGAATTAGTTTATTATAAGGGATGTCACAGAAGTTGCGAGTTAGACTACACTTGGTCAGTTAAATGCATAGCCTGACTTTATCAACATTCAGTTGTCGACTGACAATGATCACGTGGTTGTCCCATGTCATTCATTTATTGTAAGGGTACGGTACAAGAGTGTGAGAATGCTTTGAATTGCACTGGAGAGTAAGGCTAAAGCGTTTCAGTCCTGAACCTGTCTGTCTCTTCAAGGCATTCAGTAGGCTGTGAGTAGCCTAACATCTAGCCTGCCAAGTAGCCTAGAAGTAACACCTCCCCACCCCCTCCCAATAGAGTGCCATAGTCTATCGTTACTTTCCTGCATTTGAATGATTTGGCCAAAACTAGTTCATACCACGAGTTGCCTACCACCGAGCAGCTAAATCTAATTCCACACATGCAATAGAAAATGTAGGTACAGCTTGGTAGTGAATAAATATGCAGGATGTTTTGTTTTGTTGTGTTTTTTTACAAAATATGTATGTCGCAATGGAGTTTTGACAACAAAACTGTGTCGGGTGTTTTAGAATAAATGATGTAGCATAAGTGGAGGTGTATTTTTACCATTTTTTGAAAATGAATTACAGCATGAAAAAAAAACTCTTCTTTTTGGAAAATTGACAGCTGTGTTGTTTATTTTACAGGAAATAGTTAAGAAAAAAGGAATTATACATTGTACAAGATACGCAAGATACTCTATACAATGAAAAATGTGTGAAGTAAAATACATAAAGTACTTTTCGAGCTATTTAGTATCCTTTGTGTTGAGATGCTGTAACCCTTTGTGCACAGCCTATGCATAGCCAGGGAATGTTGCAACTTTATTCCACCTCACCATTTTGTGTTTCCATTTCAAGTGGAGAGATATTCGACCGACAGTCTAGAATAGCCTAGGTGTGATCCCAACCCCCTCACCAACCCTGACATAGGCTAATGTTTTGCAAGTGCCTTTATCACCACTGAAAGGCTTACATTACATTTGGCTTACATGTCATAAGTTTTGTTCCCTGAACATATGCTGATTTGGCACTGTCTCAACTCAAGTTCCCTTCAAACTGTGCTTGGGACATGTACATCGCTTTATCAACATTCCAAGCACAGGTTTGGTGCTTTCTTGGGGCATTTGCCACAGAGAAGTCACTTCTGAAAGATGTCATAAGTTTTGTTCCTTGAACATCTGCCGACTTGAAACAGTGAGGAAATAGTCTCGGCTAGTTTCTTTGCGCCACTGTCAACCACAAAAGTCTGATGCATTGTGCTCGTAAAGACCATGTCATGAACCGTTTGATTTGCTAGCCAACTCAAGTTCCCTTCAAACTGTGCTTGGAATGTGTCAACATTCCAAGCACAGCTTTGGTGCTTTTTTGGTACATTTGCCACAGACAAGCCATTTAGTTGTCTTACAGGCGTCATAAGCTTTGTTCCTTGAACATCTGCCAATTTGGCTATGTCTCCTTTTCGCAGGTGGAGAAGGAGTTTCAGGCAAAAGCCGCTTGCGTGCTGTCACCCCCATTGCCTTTGCCATTTTCTGGTGTGCACACAGCTCTTTTACCAGCTTGAGAATAAATTTCTTTCTGCTTATGGTGACGTTCATGCACTGTTTGTACAGAACATGTGCATTAATTGCAGCCAGGTCTAGGAGGTTGTAAAACACAGCCACAGGCCAATGGCGGCTGCCTCCCTTTACCGAATACAGCTATGCCATTTGATCCATTACATCAACGCCAACTTTAGTGCTATTGTATTAGGAAATTGTTTCAGGCAGTTTCTTTGCGCCATTATCAGTTGAAACTGTCTGATGCATTGTGCTCAGGATGCAAACATTTTTCTTTGGCTTTGCCTGGTAAATGGTGAGTGTAACTTTTCCAGCCCTCAGCAGAAAATGTTTCAGACTGTGCCTGTGTACAAGGGGGCATCTCTTGTCTGTTTTTATTCATTGTGCCAACAATTGTGGTTTTGTTCTCCAAAAGATTGTTTGCCAGTGCCAGCGAGGTGAAGAAATGATCTGTCGTGACATTTCTTCCTTTCTCCAGGAAAGGCTCCATGAGACTCATTACAATATTGTCCGATAGCCGCTGACCAGCCGGCCTACTGTCATTTCCCTAGATGGGGAATTGCATTCAGCATGTATTTTGTTTCCACATTAGTGGCCACCCAGAATACTAAATTTGTCCAGTTTATTGGCCATGTACTGTGTGAAACGACAGCATGACTTGGTAGGGAACAGTTGTTCATCTACAGTTATGCTCTCATCGGGGTGTAAGAAGCAATGCTGTTTCTCACAAATCTCGGATATCATAGCAAATTTATTGGTACCACTTTACAATAAGGCTACCCTTATAAACGGTTTGTGAATGATTTATAATTAGTTTATTAATTAGATTGTAAACACTTCATAAATCATTAATAAGCTGTTATAAACGTTAGATAAAAGGCGCAACCGTCACCTGTTGCTTGCCAAATAGTGATCCCTCATTTATCTGCACTGTTAGGCCCCTGATCTCATTGGTTACTTAGCTTACTTTGTCCTCTCCATCAGCCAGCATTTATACCTCTCAGCGCCATCAGATATTTGTTAATAAGTTACTAGCATTTGACCACTATTAGCATATCTTAATAGTAAAAAAGTTTCATTTGGCATAACAGATTATTGCATATTAAATTTTCATATCAAATTACCAGATTCATACGCTAAGGCTTTGGTAATATTGTTTACCTTGACATTTTCAGCATGCTATCAGCAGCCATCCTCATTATTATTATGGGTTTTGATATGACATATGCTATTATATTAAAGTGGTATATTGTGATGTGTGTTTGGGGTAGATGGGTGGGGCTTCCCAGCATGCCTTGGGGCGATGGACTGTTGTTTAGCCCCAGTTTATTATTGTTCAGTTTATGGCTCCCGTTGTCTCTGGTAGAAGTGTATGTGTATTGTTTACCATGTAGTCTTTGTGTTGTGTTGTTAATTCTTGTGATAGTCTCATGTTATCGGTGTACTGTAAATGTAATTGTCGGAATGATGTACTTCCTTCTTATCGTGTCAGCATGCTAAGTATGTTTCTTCTTGGTTTGCACTGTTGCAAAATAAAAGGTAGTGTTATCCCTCTAGAGAAAACCCAGCAACTCATTAGTAAATGGTGATGTGTTTCACACTTTACAATAAGGCTCCCCTCTCCAGTTATAAATGTTAGTAATTCATTAATAGATGGTTATGCGTTTTACATTTTACAATAAGGCTCCCTTTTGGCAGTTATAAATGTAAGTAACTAATAAATAAACACTCATAAAAATTAGATAAAGCTAACAGTTTAACATGCTCACTGATAAAGGGACAACATAAAGTAAGCTAAGCAAATAGCAAGATGTGAGATTTAACAGAATAGATGGATGAAAAGTACAGCAGTGACTTGTTCTTGCCAAATAGTCAGCCTGCATCGATGTATGAAAACTGTGTTATAACTTGTTTATAAGTGTTTATTAATTGTTTATAAAGTGTTTACAATCTAATTAATAACCTAATTGTAAGCTGTTTATGAATCCTTTATGAGGGTAGTCTTATTGTAAAGTGGTACCAATTTATCTGTCACAAGACGGGCAGCCCTTGTGTTCTTGTCAGCGCATGATATCTTGGAATTTCTGCCGAGACATCGTCTCTTTCAAAATGGGATTTCCCAAGTCAGCAGACCAGTACTCATCCAGGTTCATGCTTTTAATACCTCTCAAATAGAGGAGATCAACGAATACTTTTAGTTCATCAGCTGTCAGTTTGAATTTATCAGCATTATTTTGGTCAGCTTCCACTTGAGTGTATTTTTGAATCTTTTCCCAAATTTCTGTGTCAATCAAACACATTAAACTGCTCAGTAGACTTGCAATATTGTCCTTGGCATAACATGTGGGCCCTGGGGTTTCTCTCATTATATTGCACTCTCACGCTGTACCCCGAAGGTTGCCAGCAGTTTGTTCAGCCCATACTGTGCTATCTCTAGCCTCTTGAAATGAACCCTTAGCACACTCAATTTCAGAGTCTGATTCTGAACCTGATCCAGATTCAAGGTTCAGATTGAATTCACTTCTGCACTCGCTCTCATCATGTCCATCTGACACATCACATTGTTCTCCCTCCGATTCCATCTTGTTAATATTACACAGCAGCTCTAGTGCTTGCTATGGGGTATATCGCACACTCCGAATCATTGTAAATAATGCACCGCGCAACCGTGCAACCACCCAAACTGTGTAGCCTCCCCACTACACAGTGAGCTGTGGACATACCTGTGGACTAATTTATAGCTCTTGATGTCTCAGAAATGCTACTGCGAATACAATGATCATAACAGCCCCGTCCATGCGGTTATCTCCTTTTATCACCTGCCAATTGCCCTCAAAGGGTTTTATTATATTAAATGAATTGCCATTTGCAAAATTCCTGCAAACTATCTATGTCATATAATGATTAGCTACAACCATGTACATGAAACAAAAATCTGTTTATTATATGTTTATCCACTTTGTGAAACATTTGCATTTCAGCATTGTAAGTTTTTGTAGCTGATGTCATATGATTACTTACATTATTAAAAGTTATTGTCGTCATTTCACTATATATATTATAGTGTACATTATATTTGCGTTTGTAACATAGACTGTTATTGAAACAGTGAGTTTCAAATTTGTCTGAGGGAATAAATTTCTTTTAGGGCACAGGACGGGAACCCAGATATGTATATATATAAAACCCATATATATATATATATATGTGTATATATATATATATATATATATATATATATATGCATATAAAGACAGAAAACTAGTATGAGCGAACCCTTGCGACATCTGCTGAGAGAAAAGAGAATCACAGCCTTGAAAGGCAGGAAACAACATTGCTGAACACGAGGCTGGCAACAGTTTCACACAAATAACATAAATAGCTTTAAACTAGCTTGTACCAGTGTGATTTTGAAAATTTAAAGATGCTAGGTGATAGCACACACAAATATAGGAAAATGTATGAAAGGAGGGTCCTTGAATTTGATCGAGTGCAAATAAATTTTTTTTTTATTGGTCACTGCAGTCAGGCGACCGCCACTCGGCACTTCTAGGTATAAGTGGGTCAAACCAGCACGGCGCTTCTATTAAGATGTCACAGCGGTCAAATGACCGGCGCTTGGCGCTTCTAGTGTTAAAAGACCCTTTATTTGGAGCTATGACAGTCAGACTGTCCCATTTAGTCGGTGAGGATTTGATCTTGGTCAGGTGACACCTGGCAGTCTTCACCTTGCTAGGTACTAGGTTGGGATGCTGATGGATAGGGGTGGAATCCTGGAAGTGAATGCTGGAGAACATGTTTTCCTGAGTCTGCAGGATAAAGAGTTGGGGGATGAATCAAAAAGCTGTTGTAGCTGGGTACTTCTTGAAACTTACTTCTTCAGGTGATTCACCAGAGTGCTGTACTATCAGGCTTCCACCCCACAGTCAACGTCCCCATCTCAGCCAACCTTCTGTACCATCAGAATTGGCTCATGGGTAACCTCCTGCTCCTTCCACTCGTTGAGGTAGTTGACAGAGTAAACTTCATTGGCTGTGGACTTGGGTCTGGATGGGACACTTCATCAGTGGCATAACCCATTTCCATGTGATAGTCAAGGGCTCCTGCTCCTTAGCTGGTAGCTTGCTGGTTGAGGATGGCAGGTGAGATGAAACCTTCTATTCAAGCTTGAATTTCCTGTGCCAGGAAAATTGTTTGTTTTTACCACTGCTTTTGGGTCTGCTGTGGATGCATCTTCTCTGTCACAAACCACATACTCAGAGGAGCAATACCATCTCAATGATGTGCTCCATCTTCCACATATAGACATTGAGATGTTCAAAAAGGTATTTCAGTTACTGAAATGAGATTTTTGGTGGTGTAATGTAACCTCATAGTGAATCACCTGATATTTGGATATGATATGCATGAGAAGTTTTTCTGCACATGTGCGTCCCATCCCTTACAGCTTAATTAGGGCCAGGTGATATGGCCAATAATGTAACATGTAAGACAAAGTATCTCTTCATGTTGTCCAGTATTGACAATTATTCACATACACATTTAACAAATGATCCTTTTTAAAGCTGAAGGGATAAACTACTAAAGATCCCAAAGAAAACAGAGGATAAATAGTGGTCTACAGAATGAATTCATAATCTGAAAGAATAGGCTAGGGTACAAACATTACACTAAACACATGTTGCTCTGCACTGAGAAATAAAAGTCGTATCAGAAAACCCATTACCCAAACTAACATTTAACTGGTAACCCAAACCAACATTCAGCCCATGCCAAAATTCAACCCATAATCGAAACCAACATTCAACCCATAACCCAAACCAACCCATACCAACATTCAACCCATAACCCAAACCAACATTCAAAGGCTGAATGTCTATTGCACTTGAGCACTGTCAGTATTTTCTGTTTCTGTAAGGTCGCTGGGGTCCACATTAATGAATAAAACAAAGTAAAAGTTATAAATACGAGAACAGTAACTGCTGTGTAACTCCGGTCCAATCCAGTGCCTTTGTTGAATTATTGAAGCTGCGTGACCTTTTGCCACAGCTTCTTTGTGTGTGGAGATTTCTCTGTAGACACTCTAACTGTGGCTTTTACCCTAAAGTGCAGTGTTTTTTGTTTTTGTTTAATGAACATGTAACTTACAAAATTATTTTATCAAAATAAGGGGTGAAATCTTGACAATGTTACTGTGGTCTGAAAATTAAAAATGTTTAGTTTTGTTTTAGTGGTATGCCTTCAGTTGAGCACTGTCTGTGTAGACTGAGAGATGTTAGTTCTCTTCTCCCCTCTTTCAGATACATGCCTGCACTCTCTCTCACTTACTCTCTCAGTCTTTCATCCTTCCCTTCCCCTTTCTCTGTAATGCACGGTAGCCCACAGAATGACTGCATTTAAGTGTACTGACCTTATATGGGTACTGATTACCTTGCATGTGGCTGCCTCCATCTTCCATTTTGTAGGCAGATCAAGCACAGCTCTGGGTTTCCAAAACCACCTAAGCCTCCTCTTCACTTCCACATTATTGCAGTTTGGAGAGGTTCCTGGGGGTTCAGTGCCTGGGGGCTTGCTGAACACATTAGGCAGTGTTCAGTAGCCTTGGGGCTGCTACAGTGGTGCTGCAACAAAGCAGTTATTCTACAAAAGGGTATTAGTGTGCTCACTTACTGTGCTGTAGTTAAATACAGCTGAGACTTAACTTTGTTGGTCCTAATGAATGTTGTGTGGAATGATCGAACTTTACATTTCAGTGTCTCTGGAAAAAAAGAGCTTTATTTCTTTAAAATCCCAGCCATTAATTTTACCCTTGTGAAGACAATGAGGAGTTTTGAATCAAAGGTGCTATTCTTAGAGAAATCAGTAATGTAAGAAAGGGGCCTTCAGTGATGTTTCCATGGTGACACAGATCTTAATTTAAAGTAAACTGGTACTGAGACAGAGGCTTGTTTTCTCTTTTATCATTAATAGAGGAATAGTTACAGTTGAATTACTTATGTGCTTTTCTCTGAAGTCATTACTCTGCAAAGACACTGATAAAAGATGAAAACAAAGTAACTTTTGGAGCTGTTTTGTTTTCTGGGTGCAGCCATTGTCTGAAATGCCACATATCTTACTGCTTGCCCCTCAATAGTAATCCTCCTGTAAAAGAATGAAACTTGAATGGTACACACATTATTGATCTGTGATTGTGTCAGTCATGTAACTGTGTTATATCATATGTTTCACTAGTTTACAGAAATTCAGTTTGTTTACTACCTCTAAATTTCAGTGGCAATTTCATGCTGTTTTGGCCTAATCCATTATTCTGGGGCTGTGTTTTATTGTGCTTTGAGCCATGGTGGGAGAATCAGGAAGCTTCATAGTTTTTCCCCCATACTCTCTGCTTAATACCTGGCCTTTACTAGCTAATCAGCTCTAACTAATCTTATGACTGTAACTGACTGACCATTTCAAACACACTTCATTTGTCTTCTCTAAGCAGCTATTGGAGGTATTCAAAGGTGGTAAATTTTTGAAACTAATAGTTACCCTCAAATAAATGCCTTGTTCTTCAGAGTATCTTGTTCTGTTCCATGAATGTGTTATATTTATGGTCTATTTCGTGTTTGTCTTTTTATAGAACTTGCTGGTGAACCACGGCTGAAAGAGACCACGAACTTGTCAGCGGTGCCATAGAACCTGCAGATACTGATCCGTTCATTGTTCTGGGTGCTGGAGTGTTCAGGCCAGTGCGCCTTTTTTCTTTTTTCTTCTTTTTCTACTGCTTAGCCATATTATATTAATTCTTAAGTTGCACTACGAATTGCTGCATTCAGCAGGGTACCAGTACCTTGGAGAGGATTGATTAGGGAGAATGGATTTTTGAAAAAGGCTTCAATTTTGTAACTGTATACTCAGGAATTCCTGACCATTTGTTTTACCAAGATTGTATTTATCCCAATGGATTTCATTAAATTGACTTCTTAAATATAACTGCCTACAGCCTGTAATACTTTATCTATGGTGTGACTGAGAAAAGAATGAGAGGCTATGCATGTCTACAAACTGCACCACACACTGCACAGAAACCCTGCTGCTCCTGCTCCTCTCTGTAATATAACTATCAACTTCATTTTGTTTGCATCATCTTCTTTTGCACACTCACTTGTAACTGTCTTGGAACTACCTTGTAGCAGTGTAGTAAGCACAGACATAAAGTTCAATGTGAACATATACATTCCCACTGCACAATACAAAAACAGATAACTCTTTCATAGGGTTTGACTCAAAGATTAACCCAATTTGTGTTTTTTCCCCCCAGTATATTAAACTCACATCAGATTTCCATTATTGTGTGAACAGCTAAAAGCCATGAAGAACTGAATATGTTGGTGGGCATTGTTTTCTGCTGTGACTCGAGTCATTAAGAAGAAAGATTTGTTCACTGATTCATACACTGATTTGTTCAGTTCTTCTAAATGAGTGTAAAATTTGAACCACCTGAAGGACCTCTTTTGTTCAAATCCACTCTAGACTGCCCAGGCAGCAGAAAATTGTTTTCACAGCAAGCAAGCCACGATAGACTTAATTATTCTAAAAGCGGTTCTTTTGTACTGTAGTTTCAAAATAAGAAAAGTGTTTTATTTGCTCCAGCCAGGTTGTACTGTTATGTTGCAGATGTGCTGTTACGTGGCTCTGTTACTCATGTAATGACTAACCCTAACCCTAACCCTGGTCATCCAGGCTGAACATCCACATTCATTACTGAGAACTTTCTCACAGTTATTATTTAGACCTGGTTGTATCACTGGCATGATTAATGTCCAGCACCTTGCAATGATCATATTGACTGCACAGCCTTGAAACGGTTTTTAAATATTTTGTTGATATGTGGCAGTGAAGCCTCTTCTTGACTGTAAGCCATAACCGGTTCCTCTGAATGATTTAACCTGGATCACTGTGTGAAACTTGTTCACTGGTTTCACTGATTTGCTTCTTGTTGCCAGTTCAGTTCATTTGTTGGTCACCAGGTGGTGCAATACTGTTTGCAACACATGCACACTCTGATTGTTCACTTTCAGTTCAGGAGCTGGTTGCATGTCGGTAGGTGGTAAAACACTTCATGCAGCTCATTGTTCACCAGCTCTTTCTTCACTAACACTATCAGATCAGGAACTGGTTACTTTAGGTCAAAGACAGGAAAAAGCCAAAGAAAAGGATGAGTTGATGCCACATCCTAGCTAGCCTTTCAGTTGTCCACTAACTATCACTATATAACTTCTCTATGGTAGTTCAGTACTTTAGGTAACAGAGGTTTATAACAGAGAGTAAATGCTCCATGTGTAAAACGTAATACATTCACTGCTGGACTGTCACTCACATTTTCCAAACTGGTCCTGAAACCAAAGTATGTCCAGAAAGATTCACCTTGGCGTTACAGGAGTATTTCAGACACGCCGATTGGAATATATTCAGGGAAGCTGCTACCTATGGCCATCTCACCACCTTATGGAGCTTTGTGGAAATGGTGTGGTCTGACCACAGATCAGTTAAGGAGAAGTCCATCCCTGTGGACCTAACAGTACATCCACATGAGAGGGGTATACAGGAGCTGGAAGAGCATACACAGAGTGCAGACAGTTTCTGAGAATGCACAGAAGATAAATTATTCAGCTTCTAAGGTACAACTTCTAGGGCAGAATGATAGAAGCCATCCCATAGTGTGGTGCATTTGCAGCAAGCAGGGATGTGTCATCTGAGTGTTGAAAAAAAAAAAGAACCAGAAAGTACACACCATACTTGGACAAGGCATTGTGCTACAGACAGTTGAAAACAGGTTACTAATGAAGGTACAAAGACTGCAGTGAAACTTAACATATCTGGACCAGAGGCTTACCAAGGCTGAAAATCAAGGGTTCCCAGATCTTCCTGCTTGATGGTAAGTTGTGATGGTAACTTTCCACTTGTGACCAATGCATGCATAGGGATATATAAATGAAGAAGATAATGTCTAAATTCTTTTGCTGAGGACTTGGTGGAGATATTGTTAACACAATATTGTTAACCCTGTCCAAAGTTACACTACAAAAAATGCCACTAGTTGATCTACCCTTTGAGCAGTTTGCAGCAGATCTGGCTGGCTCAGTATATAGACAAAATGAGACAGGGCGTTGCTACGTCGTGACTGTTGTTATCCACATGGTGACCCAGGAGCAGTACCTCTTGAAATGGTCACTATGGTTACAGTTGCTGAGGCACTTGTGAATATATACAGTTGTTTGAAGTTTCAAGTTTTTTGTATAGTGCTTTTTACAATCAAAAAATGTCTCAAAGTAGCTTTACAGCAATAAGTGCCTAAACCCCCAGTGAGCAAGCCCAAGGCAACAGTGGCAAGGAAAAACTCCCTAATGAAGTGAATAGGAGGAAGAAACCTTGGGAAGAACCAAGATTTAACAGGGGGAACCCAGCTTCCTCTGGCCAGCACATAGAATAGACGTTGTGCTCTCCAGAAGAGGTCTTGAAGTATCCTGGGAAGCAGTTCAGATCAAGAGTGTATGCAAGAGCTGGCCTACCTGTGAAGATGTCAACATCAGTGCCTTTCATCCAGTATCAAATGGGGTAGTTGAGTGGTTCAGTAGAAGATACACAAGTGACAAGCAAAAACAAGCCACTGTGCCTACAGGAAAGGCCCAAAAGAAACAGCTGGATTTTCACTCTTTGGCCTGATATGGAGGGATTGTTCAAGGAACAATATATGTCTTGAGGGATCTATGGAGACAGTCCTGAGGTAAAGACAAGTTATGAGTAAGTGCTTGAGCTAGGCTGTGCAGACTGGCTGTGCAGGAAACTTGGAAAAGTCTCAACAGAGACAGAAACACTTCTAAGACAAGAGATTGCCCAGAAATCTAGTGTTGTATAGTTGCATTCATATCTGACACTTAATCAAGATCAAATATCTGTGAATAAATTTTGCATATGGATAGTTATATTGGATTTCATTAATTGCAATTCACATTGTGTTACCTTTTTGTTGTCATTTTAATTTGGGCTCAGTATAATAGTAATAGAGGACAGTAAAGGTGCTGATGAGTGGTTTCACAGTGAGGTGACATACACTGCAGGTTTGTGGGAAGATGAGTCAATACAGAAACTGTATCAGAACTGTATATTTGAAGACATAGTGAGGGCCATGTCCTCTGGAGAACAGTCACAAAGAGTAATTTCTACAATACCACTGAAAACTACAATACCATTGAAACTATACCCTATAAATCAAGGAAATGCATTGGTAACATCTAAAGGAGGCTTTGTAGGGCAAATACATGGACAACAATTTCAGTCTCTGTTCCATTCAAAGCAGATGACAGGGAAAATTAGCCTGATGTGGATAGAGTTCCAATTTGTCACACTTATTTTCATTCAGCTGCACAAGTCCAGTACAGTTTCAGTGTAAAGTTAATGTAAACGCAGATATTGGATATGGGTTACTTTGAAAAGTAAATGTTAATGATTGGGCTGAAGAATTGAATGGACACAAAAATGGAAAATGAGAATCGCCAGGCCTGAGTGGTGAACACAGTCATAGATTTACAGAGATTGCACCAAACTGTCTCCTCAACTCTGGGTTTCCCCTTCAGAGTGACCTGCTGAAAGTGAACTGATTCAGTGAGGTGATGTTGGACCATAACAGTGATCTCTGCCTCAGATCCTGCCTGACTTGCATGCATAGTCCGGTGTGGCAGAGAGATTATTGTCACTCTACACTTACACACTAAGTTTAGACTTTACACACTAAACTGTGAGACTTCAGATTATTGCCTTCATTCTGAAAAAAAAAATAGTGTGTTTGAATTTAGTCCTTTGCCTCAACACTTTCACATTCTGTAACAAAAAATCATACACCAAGTATGCAGAAATGGAAGGAGAAAAAATCCAGATGTATCACAGTTTGCCCTATTGAGATGGTGATAACAAGAGGGACATTTGACTTTCCTTTGGGCTTTGAATTTCCATTTAGTTAACCTGGAGACCATTAACTCCCATAATCTACATGGTCATATTACAGCTGCATCGTTCTTTGTCATGTAGAGCATTATTCTACAGAACAGTGTCACTTCTCATTTTATCTCCAATTAGAATTAACAGCTTAATGAACAAGTGTTAAAAACACACATCCTGGGTTAACACTGCACAGAAATACTTCTACACAGTAACGGATCTGTTTCTGTTGTTTTATATCAGCCAAAAAGAAGTAAATATTTGTTAAAAAAAAACAAGCAGGTTATTTCCTGCTTCTCTTAGGCTTGCCATCCTACCATTGCCATTTTAACTTGGTTTAGGATTGAATTTACATTTTCTTTACTTATCCTCACCCATCCTCTTTCCTCCCCTTCCCTTGCCTTGGAACACAATGACACTATCTGCTACTCATCAAACCAAACTCAACCAACTTGTCAGAATTTTGAATGCACTAAAGAATTTGAAAGTAAAATATTTAACTGATATTAACTATATCTGGCATGTGGAAAAAAGGTGGAAGTGGAGAGATGATTGATCTGCAGACTGTTATGCATCCCCCTCAATTTGTTACTTTGACAAGGCGGGGGCTCTCAAGTGGGTGCAGGCAATTACACTGAGACAGCATCGGAGACACAACCCACAATTACCCACCTGCCACGCAGTGCATCTCTGACACAGCCCAGCCAGGCACATCTCCTACCACCACTCACTGGCAGCATGTCAGAACCCGTGACCCTTTGTCAGCCCTAATAAGATTTTCAATCTGTATACATTTGGCAATGACTACGTGTAGAATGATGTGAAAATGACCTCTGTCTTAATCAGTGTGAGGTGCTTCAGACTTCTACGTTCGTACTGTATGTAATTTCTCTAAAGCAAATAAGTATATGTGACAGGAAAAAGTTGGCACTAGCATGCAGTTATGGCATACAAAAACCTACTACTTCATAACTGATGTACAGGTACATATATAGCAGCAAATTATTCCAAGACATTTCTTTTTTCCTCGACACAGAGACTGGGGAGTGTATGCTTTGAGCTATGTGACTTCTATGGTTAGGACTCCTCAGTCATTGGAAGAGACAGATGGGCCAGTCACCCAGAGCAGTGTGGAGGAGATGACAGGTAGGTTTGCTGCAGCATGAGGGGCAGAGGTTAACTCAGTAAGTGCTCCATCACTTTGCAATGAGAGCTGACAGGCCAACATATTTGAGAGAGCTAGAGTGTACTGTCTCTCTGTGTGTTCCCTCAGCCCCCCAGATAGATCCTGCTGTCAGTTTCTCTCTCTCTCTCTCTCTGTCACACACACACACGTTGTCACTACAGAAAAATGATATGGATGAATGTACAGCATGTGTGTAAATTCTTAAAAGGGTTGCCTTTGTCCGACTGTGGAAAGTTTTGCCAGACATGATGAAAGGGCTTGTATTAATGCCATCTGGGAGCTGGGGAATCTTTAAGGAATTTTTACAGAATCAGCAGAACTATACTGTGAGGTGTTCCAAACAGCCTCATCTGTGCTCAGGAAAAAAGGTCCAGTAGTGTTTGTGATGAACAACGACTGGGTTTGGTTTGGAACTGTGCTGTACAGAAGAATGCAGAAATGTCTTCTCATTTGAAAGATGTTTTAATCATAAAAATATGCTAGAGGATCACATGTGCGTGCACACACTCACACAAAAACATTTCTGGAAACACCACCTGGCTCTCAAACCTAGTTCTCAGCCTGACTGGGCAGATCTCACTTCAGTGGCACTCCATTCAGAGCTGCCTCATGCAGAGTACATGGTGCTGACATTTGGAGCACCGCAGCCCTCTGGGTAAACAGTGCAGGGGAGGTCTGACAGCTAAACATGGTGGTATTACTGCTGTCCTAGCCATTATTACCACTGTGCCATCTTCCTCTGGGTGCCCTTTGTCCCTGTGTCATTTCAGGGTTGGAACAGAGCACATACAGCCGTGTGTGATGGATGTATGGTGCATGCAGATTTATATGGATCCATACACATATATACATATATATACACACACACACACACACACACTGTTATATGATGTGTGTGTGTGTGTGTGTGTGTGTGCGTGCATGTGTGTGTATGTGTGTATGTGTGTAAATATATATATATACATACACACATACACACACACACACACCATATAACAGATGAGTTTACACACAGGATTGACATTTATCCCCAGATATCAGACAACGCACGGTCCACTCTTTCATTCTTATTAACTCTTATTGCTGTGTGTACAGAAGAGAATGAGAAATTAGAGAGTAGGAGCTTTTTATATTGCTTTCCATCTGTTTCTTTTCATCATGTGGGGGAGCACAGATCGCTCTACACCATCCTACACCCACATTAGCACAGGTCACTCCTCCACAGATCGCTTCCCCACACCCACATCAGTGAGTCGTTGCGTGAGGTACAGGAAATGCCAGTCTTATTAATGCTGATAAGAGTGTGGTGTGTGTGTGTGTTACACTAGTGCAGGTAAGGTGTGTGGAAAATTGGTCAGAGTATGGTATGTGTGTGTGACATGTGTGTATCACTGGTGCAGGTAGGGTGTGTGGGACACTGCTTAGAATATGGTGTGTGTGCGCGCCCGTGTCTGTGTGTATGTATCACAGGTGCAGGTAAGGTTTGTGGAATACTGGTCAGAGTATGGTGTGTGTGTGCATGCGTTTGTCTGTGTGTGTGTGTGTGTTCTCCATCAGCCCCCACTGGACTCCTCCACACCCCCGCCAACAATAACAACAAGCCTTGAAAATGTGGAGCAGTTCCCCTACCTTGGAAGTCACCTCTCCTCAAGGGCAGACATCGACCGTGAGGTACACCATCGCATCTGCTGTGCCATTGGGGCTCTTGCAAAGCTCCGTAGAAGAGTCTTTGAGAACCCTGACCTGCTTGCAAAGACCAAACTACAGGTCTACAAGGCAGTTATCTTGCCTATTCTTTTATACGGAGCAGAGACCTGGGGCCTCATTACAGAAAAATATCCCAACTGCTTGTCCTATCTTAACTTAAGTTTCAAAGATATGAAAAATCTTATCTTCCTATTACAGAAACAATTCCTAAACTCACGGCTGTGTCCTATCCTATCTCAGACCTCCGATCTTATCTTAACTCAGGAAATCATAACTTTAACTGCAAATTCAGTTTTTCAATAGGCAGTCATCTTGTCATGCCTGTATCTTTGATTAGAATGTACTGGAAGGCTGCTCGAAATGGACAGGCCATAATATCAGCAGCTCTCATTGCTATTATGGACAAAAAAAGACGGGTGTAAAGGCATTAACTGTGTCTGTGGAGGAGAGGAAACCTCACCACGGGAAGTCTTCTTCTCAGTTATCGTCCCAGGACAAAGACTTGAGGTTGCAATAGGTGGCAGATGCCATCACATCAGTGTGCGGAGTTTTGAGGACTTTGGACACAGTTAAAAAAAAGTGGTCTACCATCGCCAGCGAAGCGAAGAACAGGGACTCTTTTTTCAAAAAGTACTGAGGGAAGACAGGTGGAGAAAATGAAATGCATTTGAGATCTGTACAACCACTGGCAGAGCCCCATGCCTCCATGTAGGCCTCTCCAGAGCTGGATGCAGCATGTTGATCAAATTCAAAAATAATCGTCTTGGAAGTCGATATACACCCATTAATACGTGGTCTAGGAAATTTAAAGTGTCTTCATACAGTTTGATTAGCCTTTCAATCATTTATTTCTGTGTTCATGTTCCTCGTCTTCATTGCCATACAGACTTAACAAGAGTGCTGCTGCCATTTTTTGCAGTTATTCTGAATTTAGGATAGGGTCTGTGCCTTCCTAATTTAGGATTCCTTGGGAAATCCCTAAGTTAGGACAGTTCTGTAATAGCTAAATTCCTATCCTAAGATAAGACAGGATATTTTCCTAAATGCAGTTAGGAAACATGTCTCTCTAATGCCAAAAATCCTAAATGTCATCCTAAACTGAGATAAGGATTTCAGACTTACGAAGTTTCTGTAATAAGGCCCCTGGACTACTTACAGTAGGCACAGAGTCCTTGAGACCCACCACCAGAGATGCCTGTGAAAAATCTTGCCTATCAGCTGGAAAGAGAAGCGCACTAACATCAGTGTTCTTGAGGAAGCAAACATGGGCAGCAGCTGAGATGGACTGGCCATGTAATACAAATGCCTGACACATGCCTCCCAAAACAGGCCCTCTACTCAGAATTAAATGACGGCCAACAAGTTCCTGGAGGTAAAAAAAAAAAAGTTTTTCAAGGACAACATTAGAATCAACCTAAAAAAATTCCACATAAACAGCTCTAACTGGGAAAACCTTGCTCAAGACATGGGGAAACAGTTTACATGAAGGAGTCACATTCCATGAAGACGATATCCAACAGGCTGCCACAGTCAAGCAGGAGCAAAGAAAGGAGAGGGTCTCTCTCACATTCCACTTCCAGCACCTCACATCAATGCCCACACTGCAAAAAAGTTTGTGGTTCCAGAATTGGCCTCAATAAGGACACCCCCAGGGGGACCATCATTCTCAACTTCGAGTGATCGCCAATGATGATGATGATGATAATGATGGTGTGTGTGTGTGTGTGTATCACTGGTGTAGGTAAGATGTAGGTAAGGTGTATAGAATACTGGTCAGAGTATGGTGTGTGTGTATCACTGGTGTAGGTAAGGTGTGTGGAACATTGGTCAGAGTATGGTGTGTGTGTGTGTTTGTGTGTGTGTATCACTGGTGTAGGTAAGGTGTATGGAATACTGGTCAGAGTGTGGTATGTGTGTGTGTATCACTGGTGTAGGTAAGGTGTATGGAATACTGGTCAGAGTGTGGTATGTGTGTGTGTGTGTGTGTGTGTGTATCACTGGTGTAGGTAAGGTGTATGGAATACTGGTCAGAGTATGGTATGTGTGTTTGTGTGTGTGTATCGCTGGTGTAGGTAAGGTGTATGGAATACTGGTCAGAGTATGGTATGTGTGTTTGTGTGTGTGTATCGCTGGTGTAGGTAAGGTGTATGGAATACTGGTCAGAGTATGGTATGTGTGTTTGTGTGTGTGTATCGCTGGTGTAGGTAAGGTTGTAAAGGGCGGGCCAAGAGAAGGGCACAGACACAGGAGCTGCAGTGCAGAATTTTGCCGTTTGTTGAAGGAAGTATCAGTTTATTGTGGAAAAAAAGGAAAATGCATAAAACTTTGGAAACCGAAAGTGAAACAAAACAAAATGAAAAACAATATAATTCTATACAACTAAACAAAGTCTGCTCTGGCCTCCGTTGATAGAGGTCTAAAACCAGCAGAAACAATTTTATACTTTTCAGCAAAAATAAATATCCAGTGCTCTGGTATACTTGGACAAGAGACTTGGACAAGAGACTTGGACAAGAAAGCACAGGCACAACAAAGCACAGGGGCTAAAAAACAGGGAGCTCCCACACACATACATATAGTTTAGTGGCTAGCACCAAACAACAGATGGAGGGGGTAACAAACACTAGAGCATAACTAATGTATAAATATATAAGGTTATAGTCAAACAAATACAGCAACTGAGCTTTAAATATCATTATTTAACAATTAATCTTACTACACAAAACAAAGCAAAACCCATTTTAAGAACAATTAAGAAACACAGCTCGGACACCCGGGAGGAGGCAACCCAGTCCCGGATAAGCGGCAGAAGATGATGATGATGATGATGATGATGATGATTAAGAAACACAGGGTGATCTTTGGTCCCTTCAGGCAATTAATGATGGCAGTTTCCTCTGCCTCCCCACTAGGAACCCAATAAATAGCCTGTGCTTCCAAATGTACCCCTTTTCTTGGTGGACCAACCTGAAAAGATGACTCAGACAAGTGACACTGGGAAAAAGTGAATCACAGAATCCTTCAATAACTAAGTTTGTGTAAAGTAAAATAAAAGGTTGTGGAAGTCAAATGGTAGTTTGTTTTATTTTATATTGCATGTTTTATGTGTAATGTGATAAATGAGGTGGAAACTAAACTGATGTAGTGGCCTATGTGTGTGGCCATCACACACAGCCGTCATAAAGGTGTATGGAATATTGGTCAGAGTTTGGTGTGTGTGTGTGGGTGTGTGTGTGTGTGTGTATCACTGGTGTAGGCAAGGTGTATGGAATACTGGTCAGAGAGTGGTCTGAATACTAAGTCTTGGGCACAGGCTGCATGTCTTTTCTATTGGCTTGACCCTAATGTGTCAAAGTGAATTACACAGACTGCAGGTGCCGGTCACAGGTCATAAAAGCCACACGCCCCGTGGAACATCATACAGGAGAATTAGAACATCACTTCTCAGCTCTTAAGACTTCTGGAACAATAGAGAATGACTTGGACATACCTCCTGACTGTAACAGTGGCTATTAGAATGTATGAACATTCTTACGTCCTGGTCCTAGTATGACAAACCTCTCTAAGCCTGGCTGGATCTCTCATTTGGTGACCTGATGTGTGACAGTAATTACAATATGTCTCATTATGACTTTTACCATTTTCATTCTTGTACCATAGTTACTGTTCCTATGGAAACTGACATATTTACTGTGACTTTTTATATCATACTTCAGTGCAATGTGTGACAGTCTTTCGTCTCTGATTGTGTAATCCCCCAAAACTTGTCTTCAAATTTCAGGCCTGACTTTTACTCTTAAGTTGAACAGTGAAGAACTTTCAAAGCATGATGATCCTGTTGAAAATGCTGATAATGTTGAGGCAGTATAATCTGATAAACCACAGACAGGCCGCATGGACACAGGATACGTATCCCCATCAAACATGGAACACAGTTGTTGCTTAGCAACTGATGGACTCTGGTGTTAAATACAATACAGTTATTTGAAAACAACTTTTGTGTAGAATTGGTGAGTTTTCTAAATGTGAATTCTTGCAAAGTATGCTATGCAAGAAATGGGTTTCTGAAGAGCTTTGCTGTAAACAGCCATGGAAGAAGTGACATCACATATGTGCCTGTATGTGCTCTTTATGCCCTACCTAAAGCTTTATCATCAGTGCTATCATACACATCTGAGCCTGTATGTGCAGAACCCATTGTACCTTACTGTGAGTTTGAAATGAAAGCAATAATTTGACAGAGCCTTGTTCAAAGCAAAAAGAAATTCCAGAACCGAGGCGGATGTAATGGAAAACAGATAGGCAGGATGCAATTAGTGCCATTGTGTGTATGTTATGTATCTTTTAATGGGAATCTGCCGCTGAAGGATAAGCTTTGGAGCTCCGTTGCATCTTAATAAAAGACACAATTTGGCAATGCATCCTTGCCGAGGTTTCCACGGTAACCAGCACCTGAATAACTTTAAGGCATCGAGTTAGAAAATGACATCTCTGCATCTTGACGTGTCCGCATTGATCCTGCATCATACCCAATTACAGCTGCTGTCATACAAGGATGTTCTATTCAGTGTGTAAGGCTTCTCTCTTAACGCACAACACATTCCATGCTCCCACGTGTGTATCGAGCCGTTTGACGAGTGCCGTTTTTGAACATGGTTTCTTCACCTGGAAGCTCCGTTCCACCTACATATTTACCACTGCATGCATGCTATTGCAATGCAGAGCAAAGATCTACAGCTCTTATTGGTATTAATGCTTAAAAATACGTGACTAGCATTCATTTTTAGACCGGTTAGTTTACAATTTGCAATTACAATTTGGTATTTGGCAGATGCTTTTAGCCAAAGCGACTTACAATAAGTGCATGTTTATAGATGTTGTACAGATGCTGATTTTAGTTTTGGTATCAGTATAATTTTTGAAAAGGGCCTCAAAGTTTCTCAGATACTCACACTCACTCATTATCTAAGCTGCTTTTCCTAATTAGGGTCACGGGGGGTGCTGGAGCCTATCCCAGCGCTCATAGGGCAAAAGATGGGGACAGTTTACCGGTTCATCACAGAGCAGACACACAGACAAACACACATTCATACCAAGGGGCAATTTAGTATCTCCAACTCACCTAACCTACATGTCTTTGGACTGTGGGAGGAAACCAGAGCTCCCAGAGAAAACCCATGCAGACACAGGGAGAACATGCAAACTCCACACGGAAAGGACTCTGGCCACCCGGCCAAGAATCGAACCCCAGACCTTCTCATTGTGAGGTGACAGCGCTACCCACTGCGCCACCCTTCTTCAGATACAATCATTAATAATAATAATAATAATAATAATAATAATAATAATGAGAATAATAATAGGAAGAAGAAGAAGCAGAAATTACATTAATAAAATATAATTTTTTAATGTGGAACCCTGCTCCTTCAGGAGGAACCGTTTTGGAACCCTCACTGCTAAGAGTCTCAGATTTCATTGAAGCAATACTGTGCTCAGCAGAACCCAGTGTGTCACACCTTACAAGCCAAGCATTTCTACTCCATGCTTGGCTCATTCATATAAATCCCAACAAGACCCAGGCCCAGCCCTAGTCAAGGAAGACCTGCAGTGAACAGACATTTTTAGAAATGATAAAAGTCAGCATCAAACCAGATGTAGTTCGAAAGTACACCCCTTCCTTTTTTAAAGGCAGTTATTTGCGTCATTCAAACTATTTCAAATGACATTAGTCAGCGCTGAAGGAGTACGCTATAGAGTTGGTGGAAGGGTTAGGTTATGTTAGAGTTATGTGTTTATTAATTTTATGTATAAAGCTCTCTTAGAGTCCTCCAGTAAAGAACGACTGCCACAGATGGTATCTGTTTGAGATATTATGCTGGTCTATGAGTACTATTGCACTCTGTGAATGAACAAACAGTATATTTGAAATCAAATTGGCTACAGATATCATAAATTTCACATAAATATGAAAGAATTTCAGACCAATACACCAAATTGGAAATTGTTTCCATATAATAATAATCATCAAAGACCGAATTTCCCATTGTTGGTTGGTTGTAGGGATGCTGTGCATTTGCCTCGGAGTTTTCAAAGTTACTGGTTTACCTAAGGAAATGAAAGGGGTTACTGGTTACTGGATTACTTAGGGCAATGAAAGGGGTTCCTGCCCAACCCAAATGACAGAGCTTGTGGTGCTAAAACTTAATTTATTCACAGAGAATCTTCTAGAGCTGTTCTGTACTGTGACAACTTTAAAGTGGCATAGTCTTAGATGCTCATTCCCCTTTCCAACCACCAGACACATCCCCTTTGGCCTCAAACACATGCATTTATACTCATAAGGGTGTAGTTACCATCAGCATAACAAAGAAGACAGAGATCGATATGAACTGACTGAATGCTCCCCCACCCTATAGGACAGGTGCTGTGAGTGCACTATCAGTCATAGTCTAATGAGACACTTATTTAGTTTCATTTGGGACTGGCTGGCCTGGCCCCTGAAGCACAGATCTAAATATACTGACATATACCTGCTGGTGAGGTCACACATCCATACTAACAACCTGCTGCTGATGTCTCAGTCTCAGCCCAGAGAACATATTTGCAGAGCAAACGCAGATATAGCCACTGCTCCTTCAGGCCAGCCTCTTGGCTGTTCACCAAGGACCAGATTCAAATTACCTGCTGCATTCAACAACCTTATGCTCTGGGCTTTTTCCCTCTGAGAGCCGCCCAGAAGGGTAAGTCTCATTGGAGATTTGGCCATACTACCTCCTGCTGCTCTCCACATGATGGACAACATCTTACAGCCCCCTCCACTGCCTAAGCGCACTGAGACTTTAAATTGCATTGACTTGTCTGTACCTCAGACACATTGTGGTCTGTATCTCAGACACATTTTCTCAGTCCTGAGGGTGGAAGTGACGCAGTCTGCAGGAGTTTCACTGCCCAGCCCAGACACTGGCCACACTATCATTAGCGACAGATCTGAATCTGCTACAACTCCCTACAAATGCTAAAAATCCATGAACTGGATTCTAAACAGATGTGACCTCACTTAGACAGATTTTAGCCTTCTTGTCTCTTACTTCTACTGACCTGGACTCCTGAAGCTGCAGGTTTAAACCATATAAAGTGATGCCTCTTTAAAAAAACATTTTAAATTATGGAGTCAAACTACTGTCTCAAATCTTCATCTTACTGATTCAAACATGCTGTTGATGAGGGAAATTTTTTCGTAGAAGCCACTTGTGGAAAACTAACCATCGTTGGTCCAGATTTTTGAACATGTGTAGCGTGATAGTTGTGCTGTACAGACAGTGAGAATGTGTTTCCCGTGTAGAGAAACTCGAAGGCTGTTTTCTCATGACAGATTTATTAACCTTGAGACCCTGCACTGTGGCAGATGATATTTCATTGAGTCAGTATCCTCCTAATGTCTTAATATGAACATGAGCAGAAAGCAGGGGTCTGGACTGTGAATGATGGGGTGAAAACATAGGATTGCTGTTAAATGGTGTGGAATGATGGTTTGGGGTTGTAGTTTTCCTGTTCATGATCTTCTCTCTGTGGGGTTGAATTACAGGGCCATGCAGTTGGGATTTGTTGAGTAAATATACTAAAGTTAGTAGGACTTACAGAAACACAACTTTTAACACAGCTGACAGTTTAACATTATTGATCTGACGTAAATACCAGATTTATCAATTTAACTGACATTAGACTCTGTTAGGTCTACTGGCTCCTTTTTCTTTTTCAACCCAAAATTATTCTCTATTTTTTGTGACAGATACGACTTGCAGATCAAACAGTCAAATGAATGCACACACAAAAAAACCAAAACAAAGTGAAACAATGAAAAACAGAAATGTGGTACTGTCTCTTCCTTATGCTTATCTCATTTGTTTCCTTTTGGTCTGTCTATTCTTATTTGTCATCTCTTTGCATCTTTGCATCTCTCTCTTTCTCTCTCTCTCTCTCTCTCTCTCTCTCTCCAGGCTTGCTGTTCTGCTGTTACTGTACTCCAGCAGATCTGGTTCCAGTGACTGCCCCTGTGTGATGTTTAGCACACACACACACACAGCAAGCTGCGACACTGCACACACTCATTACTGTCTGCCCAGCGGCAGTTTTCCACACAGACACGGCGGGACTCCCTGCATTCTCCTCACTGTAGCAGACAACAGGGGAAAACAGCCTTGGGGCTCTACTTAACCATTCAAACTCTTGACGCTGGTGTGAGGCATACATGGTGAGGCATGGACATACATGTGGCCCTTTCCTGGAAAATGATGGTTAATCAGAATGCGCAGCATTTGTGCAAAGGTTGTGGTCATTTCATATGTATTTGAATAAGAATAGACCAATGGTTGCATCAGGACATGTTTTTGAAATTTGTTTGAAATGAGTTCCATGTCATTCATTATTAAATAGTCCTGTGTGTTACTCTTGCTAAGGACAGCCCCTGGCACTGAATAGGTATGAATGGTTAACATTATTAATGCACTTGCTCACTGCCCTGGCTCAATTACAATATCACACCTGGTCCTTCAGCTGCAGCAGGCTCTGATCTGAAGAGTCATCAAACCACAAGGGGCACACATTTCCTGCTTGGTGAAGCTGTATGTACATTAACAACCAATTACACCAGCACTGTGAAGATGAGTTCTGTCACAGCCTGCACCTCATTTTGGACTTTTGTTTTGAATTGTCTTGTGCCCCATGTTCCGTGTGTGTCTCTGCCTTTCACCTGATTCTGTTTATTCTATTTATTAACCTCGTTTCAGCCTAGTTAATTTGCACCAATCATGTTTCCCCTGTTTAGTTCTCCTCTTGTATTTAAGCCCTTGTGTTTGACCTGTCCTTTGTCTATTGTTGTTTGTGTTTGGATACACTCTGTTAGGCTGCACCTTTTTGTTACTGGTCTTTGTTCCTGTTTATTTATCTGCTTTTTTCCATAAGTAAAGTCCTCCTTTTTGTTACCGCCATCAATGTGTCTTGCGCTTGGGTCCACCACCACTCTGTCCTGACAGAGTACTGTGGTAAAGGTGTCTGGTGTGTATGGCAGTGTGATCGGGAGTGTTATGGCTTAGAGAATAAACACAGGACTGATGTGTAAGACTACAGTAAAAAGCATTTACACAAATACATGACTGATGTGTAAGACTACAGTAAAAAGCATTTACACAAACACAGGACTGATTTGTAAGACTACAGTAAAAAGCATTTCACAGAAACACACTCACAGTTTCAGAGGAAAGCTATTCTCTCAGACTGTTGGCTGATCATGTTTCCCAGAGCAGCAGAGAATTCTCCTGACAACAGTATCTCAGCAACTGCATCTCAACAACAGCATCTTGACAATAACATTGCAACAATAGTATTTCAGCAACGTATCTCGGCAATGGTATCTTGGCAATAGCCACGACGCTGCAGGTCTCTGGGAAATGAGTGCCCCTAACCAGAAGCAGTTTTATCTCTTTCTCCGTCAGATTAGGCAAGACAATAACATCCAGCACAGCCCGCTGTCAAACCAAACAAACACACTCCTAACCCTAGATTTTATATTACAGAAACTGCCCTGGTGCCTCAGAGCATCGAATCGTAAAGCACAGGGGGAGCACAGAAGGGATAGCCAATTTAAACCTCTCATCACAGGGACTCACGACCTTAATCCCTCTATAGTCTGTGGGATTAAACTATCATCTTATCGTGGCTTTTATGATCCACGGCCGTATTGTGGTCCCTCTTTTTTTCCCTCCAGCCCATAATGATCCTCACTACTGGCTCACCCTCTCATTATTTTTTATCACACCTTTTATACTGCCAGAGTGGCTGTGATTTTTCTCCCTACCAGAAGAGTGCTTTGGAGCCTTCTGGCCAATCAGGTTTAATCTGGCGCTCTCTCTTATGACATACTGTTACTCACACAGCACTGACACTGCAGCCTGCTCCAGTCTCCACCTCTACAGGGCTTTTTACCTTTTCCTCCACAACCGCCAAAATTTATCATTGACATCTTGTCCAATACAGATTGTATGCACTTCATGCACACTTCTTTTGTCCATTAACCTGATAAGAGAGAATGTACTCTTTCTCTATTGCTCTCTACTCATCTCCCTTGCTTGCCTGTAAGGAGCTGGATCATCCCAAAATAAATCATATTTGGTATCTGTGCTCCTATTTTCGATGCAGTGAGGAGTAAACTGGATCATTCAAATGTTGTTGGAGTCATCTACTCCTATTTTCTGATGTTACTATGTATGTGTTTGTTTGTGTGTGTAAGGAAAACATTTTTTGGATGCCTTGGCTGGCTCAGGGTGTAGGCAGATGCTGGCATCCTCACAGATGCCATGTGCCCAGGTAAGTAACCATGTGAATAGTGAGAGATGCTTACTTGTCTAATTATGGTATCACAGTGATTCCATGTGTGTGTGAAAGGAGCTGACAGTCTGCCCATGCCCAGAGATCTTCCAGCACAAACACACAACCTTCTGATCGACTACGCTTTCAAGTGTCTCTCTCATTCTCTCTTTTCTCCCCCTTCCCTCTCTCCCTCTTCTGTCCTCTCCACTTCACTCTTGCCCTCTCTCTCTGGTCCTTTCTTTGGATGCAGCTCTAGCTCTCTTTCAAATGTTATCTGCTGCACATGTACACATACCTGTCAGAATACCTTCAGAGTATTTGAATGACTGACTTTTAAATGTTAATGGCACAAAGAGCAACTTTTGTAGCCAAAGCTATGTGATCACCAATCTGAAAGGGTAAGATGAGGCGAAGCAATTTTTGCAAACCCTGCCAAGATGACATTTAGTTTTTAGTTAAAATGGTCTCACCCATCAAATCCATTCCAATTGATGGTTCCAGATGGAGGAGGACAGGAAAATTGAGCGCTGTGTAGTTTCTAAGACCGGCACAATGCCCAGGACAATCCTCTCCACTCTCTAAACTCAATACCTCATACAGCCAGGCATAAAATGTGCGGTTGTTGTGAGATATTGGCTTTAAAAAGCCTGTCATCTATTTTGTCATTTCCCTGAACAGACAGTGAATGGTGCTTGCAAAGATTTCTGTGTTGATCTGACAAGAACTGAAGATGAGTTCAACTGAAAGTTCATTTTAATGGAACACACTGAAGGAGTCAGTGTCATCTCTACTAGAACAGCAGCAAAAGCTTTGAAGACCTTATATGTATGTATATATGTGTATATATATATATATATATATACACAGTGTAACGGTTCTGACACTGAGACGGAAACCGTGATACAAATGTTCACGGTCTTGTGTCCTTGTTCCATTTTTAGACTTCCCCAAGTCTGAGTAGCAGTGTTTATCCTGGCTTTAGAGGCACCATGCGAGATTCCCAACATACATAATCAACACACTTTATCTGATTAACACAAGCGTGACTTGATCTAAACAGTTTCAGGCAATTCCTCTTTAACCAGTCCTCTGCAAGAACTCTCACTGACAGTGGGCTACAGGCCAGAATGAAAAATTACAGCAGACTTCAGATCATCAGAATGATCTCTGTGTTTATGTTGTGGCCTGATGAACAGCAGATATCCTAAAAATACCTCCAACAGTTGACTCATAGTCAGACTAGACAGGACAAACAGACAGGCCTTGTCTAGACCAAGACTGTGCCACTGTTATATCTTCCTCTGTCGAAAGTTGCATACATCCAAAAATGTGATGAAGTGATCCACATATCCAGTGAAGCAATCTAAGTGATCTACATCTAAAATGACTGCACTCATAAAACTATTCAGTCCTGGTGAACTGGGTGAGAAAACACTAGCTTTATATATGTGTCATGTTTGTGTTATTTTAACAATGTCATTCATGTCAAATGTGTCATTTAGTCAACCACACTTGACATGACAGGTGAAATGTCACATGCCCAGTAATGTCTCATGCCAGAGTTAAAATGAATTCATATGCCCTTGTTATGAAGATGGTGAACTGTATTTTATTCCTATGGATGTCCAAGTATTCACAATTCATCAGCTTCATTTTATCACAGATGACTTATTCCAGTGCTCCCCTTTTTAATCAGAAATGAGTCCTGTGTCTCCTTTTTAACCCTTTACGGACTCTCTCTCTGATTTTTTACGGACTTTCTCTCATAGTCAATGACTGAGAGGGGCCTTACTGAGCTTACACTCAATACCAACAGAGGGCAGTATTGCATCCGGCGTGAAAAGCGCTATGTCGACTCTGTTCCTAACGATACATATTGTGTTTAATCTGGAGTTTTGCTTTCTCAGTTTGATGTACACAAGCCAGAGTCTCTTGTGTTTATTCTGTCCAGCAGTGGACAAACCAGTCAGAACAGACGAAACCAATCAGAACACAAGAAGCAAGTCAGAACACAGGACAGAGCCGGTGACCAGAGCATTGCTCTGTAGAGAGAAAACACAGTACAGATTATAGAATCAAAATTTCTTTTCTCTCACTACAGTTTTATAAGAAAGTGTTTTGACACCTCATCTCAAAAGAGCTGAGTTTAAAAATGCTCAATGTTGTAACTAATATAAAATTAAGATCTGTAAGAAACCAAAACCAGTGCACACAAGGCTGCAGTTTTAAAAAGTGTAGTTACATTCTGAAGCGATGCTTTTACAAATGACAGAGAGCTAATTAACAGTTCAGGCCAGTCATTACATATTTCAGTCTATTAAATTTCTGAATAATTTGTATGGCTCTGCACAGACTAGACCCATCTCTGTAAACAGGTTTTTTAGGCTGGCCATTGTTTGTTTGCAACAATCGTGCCAAGGTTCCAGTGCCAAGTTTAATATAGCCCTGAGAGTCAGTATCCTTGAATGTGGGCAGATGCTAATGAACGCCACACGCCTGTGGCATGGTAATACTTGTATGGTGAGACAGTGAATTGTCTGTTCACCTTGATGACCTGTGCGTGCAGTCGCTAACCAGAGGGGAAATGAGGGTGGCGTGACACTGTTTAAATTAATACTGTGGGAGCCAATGCGCTGTTTCTGAGCCCCATTCACATAAAGAAATGAATTCATCACTGCTCTGCCTGCTTACAAATCACAACTGAGTCTTTGCTGAGTGAGTCTCTGTCTTTTCTTACATTTGTGATGCCTCCAACTTTATTTCTCTAACTTTATCTCTTTTGCAGCAGCTATGTTACAGATTGTCTAATTTTCTCAGGCTATTAGCATCTGGTAATCACTGCTGTTAAAGAGCTCATCAGGATGGGAATCAGTCAGTTAGCCATCTATCTTATATTTTCCTCTATGTCCCTCCCACTTTCACATGTCCAGTGAGCTGTGATCTCTCTTCGACACAGCACTCGGCTCAGTGAGAACAGAGAGAGAGGCTGGGACACACTCCCTCCAAAACTACTGAAGCAAGTCACTGTGTTTTCACACTGTGAGTGGTGTAGTAATGCAGAGCAGTGTAATCTGCCTGAAGGGGAAAGCTATTTACAGCTACATGGGCATCTCACTATCTGTGCATACAGCTGAAAAGTGAGATGGTGAGCCACCCTGGTCAGTACACCCAACCAGGGGAGCACAGCCAGTCATGTCGCTTTGGAGTCCCAGCTACAGCAGTTAAGTGTAACACACTAGCACGCATTCAGATTAAGCATCCCAGATGCAGGACACACCTCTATGCTAATCACCAGCCTTATGCTGGGTACCCATTACATGCTCAGACCAAAACCCTTGCCATTTTAAATGGCCATTAGAATTTCTCACTTTCACAGTCTGAAAGGGTTGGTGATGAACATTCAGACCTGCCAGCTCAGACTGGGTATTACTGGAAATGTGTGAAATGATCTGTGAGCTTCAGCGCTGCCTCCGAAGTGTCACTGGGGATGGTCACATAGAAAAGGTAATTCATTCACAGAGAGCCAAGTCAAAAGGTGAAGAGAGAGATGAAACTCAGAGAAGGGCGACTGATGGTGTGTGCTTTAACTGACATTATGACCGATGTCTTAACTTTAATGAAATGCACAGATAAATGTCTGGCACAAGCGTGATACAAGTTTGAATTTCTCTCTTTATTTCTGTAAACTGTTCTCTAACAGGACTGTTTGTAATATTTGACTGCAGCTGTTTCTTTGCAGGAGCTATCCTAGTCAGGCTCCTGTGTTTGTATTATGGGACATTTGATCATCACTACCAGTAGCTCATAGTTCTCCAAGCATGTTTCCTCCAAGCAGTGACATTGAGTGAGCACTTTTATAGGACCAGGCCTGGCAAAGTCTTTTAATGTGCTGACAGAACAATTTTAACAGAAAGACCAGATTTGATCAACAATGCTCATTCAATGCAAAAAGTCTCATGATCCATTTGATTATTAGATTTCAAAAGCTTTGGATCTGGATAAAATTCTAGATTTTAAGTTCCATAAAACTGCCTACAATTCTTTTTCATCGCACAATTCAAAATAGTTTCCTCCCAATTCTCTGTCAAAACTGTTATCAGTGATGGATTTAGGGAGAGCAGATCACCCAGGACCGGAGAGGAGGGGAGGACCAGTGGCCCAGGGACACATGAATCCAGATGGTATGAGTGCTGGCGAATGCAGAGGGAGCGGTGAGTGCAGTGATTTAGTGAGGGAGGTCTTGGCCTGTCCGTCTCAGCAGCTCCTCTCACACAGCCCAGCATGATTCACTGGCCCCGTCCTGACTCAGGCTGCTGTGTGAGGTGGGACTGATCTGTGTTTGTGTGTGAGAAAGAGAGAGAGAGAGAGAGAGAGAGAGAGTGAGTGTCTTTCATATCATGTTAAAAAAGATTCTAAGCTTTGACTGCACAATTATTTTTAGTGAAACTTTCTCATAAAAAAACTGGGATAATTGTGTGAGGGATATGAAGAGTTTCAACTTTCAAAATCTGATATATTAATCTGTCATATTGATCTGGTAGTCTAATCTGGCATATTAATATGCTACATTAATCTGGCATATTAATCTGTTCTATTAGCAGACATGTTTGAATGCTCTGGATCCTCTGTTGACTTCTGTCATGTGGACAGAGGACACTCTCATTCATTTGGACAGTTGGACATGAATGTGTCAGTCAGAGGCAATGGCAATTCTAGCTTGTATGGAACCCTGGACGAACCTCTCCCTCAGTGGCCGCCCCCCCGACTGCCCGCCAACAAAAATTGTGTGTCTACTAAGGGTGGCTCGATACCACTTTTTCACATCTGATACTGATACCGCAACCTTGAGTATCTGCCGATACCAATACCAATCCGATCCTTCTCCCTCTCTTAAACAACTAAGCTGTTAATAATACATTTGTCTGGATGCACCCTGCTTAACCTAGCCATCTAAAAAACATCATGCTCAAACTGTGAAACAAATATTCTACTCCCCTAAAGGTAGAAATACATAACCCACAGCATGACTCAGTTATGCAGTACTGCTGCTTCTTTCTATTTAAACTTTTTCTCACACTATGAATGTAGGCGACTTAAGGGGCATTCTAAAATGCCTAACGTGAAAAAGCTTAATGTTCCAAAGTGGTGATCAATGGTCACCAAATTTCTCTTGAATATCTCTTGTCAGAAACACCTCCTCCTGTCAAAAATATCAAAACCTAAATCCTAGAAGCATGGCTGTTATCTCACGTTAAGCGTTTTTCTCTCCGTTGACGTCCATTATAAGGAAAATGCTTAACGTGGCTTGATGTCCCAAAACTGTGTTCAATGATCACCAAATTTCTCATGTCTCCTCAACCCACATAGTATGTGTTGCAAAGTGTTCATTCCAAGCCAAAATGCCACATTTACTGATTCAGTTTGAGCACATAAGACATTTGTGGTAGTCGGCAATGACTAAATGATCAGCTGACTTTATACACTTACGGTGAAACCACCGCCAACAAATAGCACACAAAATGTACTCATCCCTGTATTCTGGATCACCCTTATATTTTGATGAATAGCACAGGGTCCTGTTCTTAGTGTTTGTGTGATTTAGCTGTAGCCTTTGCCAGGTAGAGTTGTACTCTCTCTATCTTAGTTGTACTAATTAAGCTTTTTCCTTATAATGGGTGTCAAAGGAACGAAAACACTTAACGTGTGTTAATTTAGTTAATTTAATTACTCCTTGTATTTCTGTTCTGATTTTTCAAATGGAGATGTGTGAGAGAATGTGTGAGAGAAATTTGGTCTTCTTTGATCGTACTTTTGGTGTATTAAGGTTTTTTTTTTCATAATGGGCAGCAACTGAGAGGACAGCGCTTAATGTAATGCAGGCCTTACTACCATATTCCTTGGATTTTTTCTTTTTGGATAGGAGATGGTGTTTATGACATGTGAGATGTCAGACAAATTTGGTGATCATTGGATGCTATTTTGGAACATTAAGCCACGTTTTAAGCCTTTTCCTTATGGGTGTCAATGGAAAGGAAAATGCTCAGTGTAAGATTAATGTCCATACTCATAGGATTTCGGTTTTGATTTTTGGACGGGTAGAAGTGTTTATGACAAGACATGTCCGAGAGAAATTTGGTGATTATTGGGCGCTATTCTAAGCCACATTAAGCCTTTTTATATTAAGCATTTTAGAATGTCCATCTCTCTTCACAGCATGCCATTCACAGTTTAGTTAAGCATTCACGTGATTGTTTAGATTAATGGATCATATCGGATTATAGCCTACTTTTTTTCCCAGTGTCCGATCCAGTGATTTTGGCCAGTATCGGACCAATGCCGATACTGAGTATCGGATTGGTGTACCCTTAGTGTCCACTCCCCCAACAGAAAAAAAGCACTTTTTTGTAAATTTTACTTAGACTTTTGGAACAACACAACATTTAACACTGTATAAATATAAAAATATAAACAAAAATAAGACTCATAAATATCAAAAAGAAGTAACAAACACAAATATCCATTTTGATTTGGCACTCGAGCATCAATACATTACCCGTCCCCCAACATTGTCAACCAAGAGTCAAGACTAAACCAATTCACTTTGGTGGTGTGCAGACCAGTGGTGCTAGAATGAGTTTTAAAGTGATTGGTGTCAGGATATGGTAGTAGTAGAGTAGAGAAAGGCACTGACATACTCACAAGATGCTGGAGAGTGCCACCTGCCTGGGTTTTGCTGTCTCTTTAAAGAGGGACTGGATGAGCTCTCGCAAGAGAAGAGCCCAAGAACTCTTTAACTGGTTTGCCGCAAACTTGGGCGGCCATTGTATTGGGGTTCACTGCATATTCCTACTCCTGGAGATATCCCCTCCGTCCAGACGTTTTCATTATTTTGGTTGAAGTCTTTACGGTATTATGCTCACTTGTTGGATTGCCATCACCACAGCTGAACTGCTAAGGAACAGCTTTTGCTCGCCGAGCGACAAACAAACCTCACGGCTCCTTGGAAAAGCTCCGTGGAGACACCACCCGCCTTCCCCGGGTTTGGCCATGTAGCCCTCCTCGCATCTCCTTAGTTAAATATACACACATGGACAGGTACACTCCCACACTATGCGCATCATGTAGGGTAGTATTAGGTTAGGGGACCGGTCTTACTCCTTCTGTGTCCCTTCATTTGGGATAGGTGCTAATTGGGTGCCAGGCATATTTTACCCCATTACAGTGGGCAAGAACAAGGGGTAAACCCTGACCTGTAAGGGGGTAGGGGGGCATCCTACCCCGGGGAAAAACTTCTTAATTCTGGCAGCTAAATGCACCATTTTCCCACAGTTTGAGACAGAAATGGAAAGCCTAAAGGCAGTAGCATTACCAGGATGTCATAGCGTATGATACATTGCAACTTCGCAACTTCTAATTTGATGCAATCAAAACTGTCGAAACACAAACACCGGCACTGGAGAGCTGGAGCCTTCAAAGCACCAGCAGGACAGGAATATATTTTCAGCATCTAGGGTAGCCTACTTTAGATGGAATTACAAAGTGGAATTACAATGTGGATTTGGTTGACTATGAGCTCCCTCGCTTATGGGTGAGAACGTATTTCTGCTTATTCTCATCCAGAGTTTATATGGATCAGATAAAGAAAGGCAAGTGACACCCCGGCCCCCAACACATGAATATATCCACCTGCACAGATCAACAAGACTACACATTGGAAGGGAGCTAGGCCACCGCTGCAGCAGTTAACTTCTCTCTCCATCTTTTGGCAAAATGAGGACAGTGTTGACTAACATAAATCCTCTGAGAGCCAAGAGTCCCGTTTCCGGTGCCCAAGGTGCAGACCGGTTTTATATTAATATATCTTATTATATTATTTATATTATCTTAACGCACAAACCAGAAAAATGCAACAATATGTCTGTGAAACTATATATTCACAGTATTATGAATTAATTGCGGTTTGTTTGGTAGAATTTCGTAGTCTGACTTATTTTACTAATTGCATCAGTACTGTACAAAGTTACAGGTGTACTATTTGATAGATTCCCCTGCTCTCCCTACCTCGGCCTTCCAGTGGGATAACCTCAGGTCTATCTCGTACGTCTAAGTGGAAGACCTTCCCAGGCAGTAGCCTACCAAGTTCACAAACTAGAATCAGGGCGCTTACTCTAATGAGGTTATTTGACCCACATGGTGAGATGATATCATTGACGTGACGTGCGATAGAAAACGGATCGCACAAATTTCACCGAATTTTTTTTGTGCAGGCGCCCATGCCGCCCCCAGCAAGATGCCGCCCTGGCCAGCTGCCCAAGTCGCCAATGTCTACATCCGCCCCTGGTCAGGGGAGGGGGACGGAGACTGTGGAACTGAGGCTAGGCAAGGCTGAACTCAGCTTTTATTGGGATATGTTATCCTTGTTTATTTGGGCTTTGTGTTTGTTTACACTTTGTGTGAAGGTGGATGTTGTTTTTCAGAGCACTACTATACCGATTTCTGTGATTTTTCCAATTTTCCTTAACATAATCTACATGGATTAACATGGATTCCCAGAAATATGCCTTGATCGTGGCAGTTTTGTCTTCAGGGCAGTGAGATATTTTATAGTGCCCGGTTATAAGAGATAAGGATCTGACCTGAGCATCGATCAGCTGAGACAATGCTAGAAGCTCTAAGGTGCCTGGTACCTTCATTCCTTTATTTGGTAGTTATGCCCAAACAGAAGCCAAATTAAACTGCGCTACAGCCAGTGGGGGGCAGCACGTTATGTATTCATATTTATTACACAGTATTTTCTAGGGATACAACGGTACAGTGGGCCCACGGTTCCTTATGTATCACGGTTTTTGGGCCACGGTAACAGCACGGTTTCGGTATCTTTATATTTAAGAAAAAATAAAAACACATCACCCTTTAAACAGTGAACTCTTTATTTTGCCTATAGACAAATAAAACTTTCCATTCAGAAAAATGCAAGCATGACTGACTGGGCTGACAATGGCAAAGCAATGCCTGCAGACTGTACTTTCTGTGTTTATGGTCATTGTATTGAACGCTGAATCCAAAATGTTCCCACACAGTGGATTTGTACGACAGAGTATTATGGTCACATTGAGGGAAAAAATTCTGAGATCTCGAGAATAAAGTTGTAATTTTACGAGAGTAAAGTTGTAATATTACAAGAATAAAGTTGTAATTCTGCAAGAAAAAGTCATAAGATTGTGAAACTATAGTCGTAATTTTACAAGAAAAAAATAATAATATTGCAAGAATAAAGTCATAATTTTAGGCTAATTTTAAGTAGAGGGGAAATATTAGAAAAGCAGCCTGCCGCCTGCGTTAAAATACGTGGAGCATCTTGTGAAGTTATACTTTAGTATAGATTTCACAAATAACGGTGCCTAAGACAAACAGCAGTTTCCAGTAGCAGGCTAAGACTGCCATTGACTGTCCTCTCGCCCATTTTGTTGGTTGCTGGTAATATATTTTCTTAAAACTTTCTTCTTGAAATATTATACTTTATTCTTATCAAATTATGCCTTTATTCTCACAATATTATGACTTTTTCCTTAATTACGACTTAATTCTTGTAATATTATGACTTTATTCTCGAAATCTCTGAGATTTGAAAATTTGCTTCTCTCTGTTGGATGTCACAGCGGCGCAGTGGGTAGCGCTGTCGCCTCACAGCAAGAAGGTCTTGGGTTCGATTCGGGTGGCCAGGGTCCTTTCTGTGTGGAGTTTGCATGTTCTCCCCGAGACTGCGTGGGTTTCTTCCGGGAGCTCTTGTGTCCTCCCACATTCCAAAGACATGTAGGTTAAGTGAACTCGAGACACTAAATTGTGTGTCTGCCCTGTGACGGACTGGCGACCTGTCCAGGGTGTTTCCTGCCTTTCGCATTATAAGCGCTGGGATAGGCTACAGAACCCTCTGCAACCCTAATCAGGATAAGTGGCTTAGATAATGAGTGAGTGAGAGTGTCTCGTTTCCCCTCTCTTCTCCAGCTTATGTTTGCATGCAGAGCGCTTATAAGCTGCAGGGAAATTATGTTCTGTGGATCTGAAGGGACAATGTGTGTGTAGTCTGCAGTAATAAGCAAGTTTCAGAAATTATAGGAAAACGTCAGGCATATTGTAATGCCGCATATTGAAATGGGGGGGGGGGGGGGGTGTGTGTGTGTACCAAACGGTTCGATAAGACACCGTGTACCGTTGCATCCATTTTTAACAGCCTATTTTCACTCTAGCTCACGACCAACATGAATGACACATCTAATAAAGGGTTTGTAGATCACAGGATTAGAAACTGGTATGTGTGTGCTTCACTAGGATTGGGGTCAGGAAACATAATCCAACACTAATTCACTTTCAAATATCACCAAGGTATGGCAGTCTAAGGACTGGCAGGGAAGTCAGTGAAGGTGCTGTGTTTCCTGTGTTCCAGGATGAAAAACTCAGCACTGTTTAATTGGGAACGGAAAATATTAAATGACAAAAGACCTGTCACAAATGTAACATCATAATAAAGCTATTCCAAGGCAGAGCGTCTCCCAGCCCTTGACTGCTATGACTGTCCTTGGCAGCTAATTGCTTACAAATGATTTGTTGTGAAGTGTATGGGTGGCCAGAGACCCAATCTTTAATGGCTTGCAAATCACCAGGACTTCAGCCGAGACTCTGCCACCCACTAATGGTCATGATCGACGGCTTCTGGGGTGCATCTGGATCATTTCCATAACAATCAGGACGAGAGGGGTGAAGTCAGGGTGGAGGGTTAGCCACTCATTAATGGGGGGACGTCTACTATAGAGCTGTGCAGACATGTGGTTTGGGATCTGTCAGAATTCAATGTGACGCTTGATCTCTTTGAGCAGAGACCTCTGTATTATTAAAACAGACCCCCTGGGCCCGGGCTGAGGGCTGGGGACGGGGGAGAGGCAGTCAGAGTAGGCTGATGATGTGTGTCATTGTGGGCTGTCTCTGTAGCTGGGCCGTTAAGGGTGTTGAATGTGAGGGCTGGAGGGTGGAGAAGAATTCCACAAACCTACAGCAATTATATGTGTTTGGCTCTCCATGTATCATAATCAAAAAGCCACAACGAAGCCTCTGACACCATGCATGTCTAACCGTTCACCCGGCATGGTGCATGTGTGAGAGGACTTGGGTTCTGTACTGGACAAATGTCATTTAGCTGTGTGTGCATGTGTGTGTATGTGCAAATCAGCCACCGTGTATGGGGTGTCTACATGCATGATACTCAAACACACTTTTACATAATTACACGCGTTTGTCTGACATGATCATTGTTTTGAGTATGGAGGAGCCATTATCACATCACCACTATCACCAAATCAGGTCTCTTTTTTCCTGTTTTTATTTAAATGCTCATGTAGTTCAGATGTGTAATTTAAATGTAATTAAATGTAACTGATAGCAAATGTAATTATTTCCTGTGTCACCTGAGATTCTATGTTAGTAAGTCTCATTTTCATTTAAAAAAATTGCTTTTGAATCACCTTCCTTCCTCTTCTCTCACTCCTGACCTAAAAGGAAATGAACCTATCTGAATTATAATTAGTTCTTTACATCCTTTGACAAAGGCTCTTTGTATCTCTATCTAATCCAGCAAACCCCCCCCAAAAAACACTTCAGTTTCTCAGAATGGCTCAAACTCCACTATTGGAACTGTGCTTGAAATCTCAAAGAGAATGTGAAATGCAATACTCCTTGCCTTCTCTCTGTCTCCTTCCAGTCTTAGCACACACACTGACTGTCATAAAGCTTTATGCATGCTGGAGATCGGAGCAGGTTCCTCTCAAACACTCACTTTCCCACCACCCCTGCCCTCTTACTGGTGCCCCCCTACCCCTGCCCTCTGCTGTCCTCTCTTTAAAGATGCCGATGATATGTGTGCTTGTTTGGCCATGCGGCCTGTGTGTTTGAGTTGGAAGACAGGTGTGTGGATATGGCAGCAGTTGTGGCCAGGCTGTTGCATTGCGGACAAGGGCTCCTCTGCTTCTCCCTACGTCAGTGTCTGCTCTGAATGCCCAAGTCTGTGTAACCTTAGCCTGGCTGCTGTGGTTAGAACAAGGTCATTCTGTACCCCTCCACTGACCACACACTCACACTCAGGACCACATGAAACCCAACAGTCAAACACAGTCTTGTCTTACAAGTCTTCTCTTATTCTACCACTCATTTGTTACATATGTGTTGAAATCAAGTTAGTAAAGCATCCGCTGGGCTTCTGCCCATTGGTAGTTTCACTGAGAGGAGTGTCACAGCGAAGATTCCCATGTCCTGATATATTTCTTTAGACGGTTTATGAACCCCAGATGCTGGCTTTTGTCCCAGTTTTGAAAGAGGGCATTGTGGGACGGGCACATGGAAGGAGATTGCGGTTATAAAGTGACCGTGCTCTCCCGCTTCTCACACAAATTCATAGGTCAGGGTGTGACACACTCTGCCCCGTAAGCTCATTAACACAAATGGAATTCACTGGGCCGCTTTTCCCAGGGCTAAGCCAACATTAAAAACATGTCTTGCAACAGGATCCATCTGGAGCACTAGGACTACATGTTTAAAAGAATTTTTAAAAGAAAGAACAGAAAGGAAGGAAAAAAGACAAGAGAGAGGGAATGTCTTAACTTACCCACTGTAATGGAATGTTTTGTTGTTAACTTACCCACTCTAATGGAATTTTTGTCGTTTGAATGGAGTCTGTCTATTGTTCATTTCACTTTAGATGATGGAATGGACACAAAGACACACAAATTACTGCATAAAATTTTATATCTACACCTTTATAAAGATAAAGACTGTCATCCTTGGCAACAGTCCAGACCAGGCCACAAACACTGGATAATTACAAGACTAATACACTGAGGATAGACATAAACAGTATATTATAGATGCATTAAATAGATTGTGTCTGTGTAGAGGGTAAGCTGTGGCTTCTTAAATATACTCTAATTCATGTTACATAGCCCATAATTCCTTGCTCAACCTCACAGGTAATGAACCCATCTTCTCAACTTTCACTGTATTGGATACAGCAGTGAAACCAGATACCAGATACAGTGATGACGCAATTTCGCCTTAAAACCGTGGCGAAATCGAAATTCTTACTCTCTGGCAGTGGATGTCCTTGCAATTGTTCCTATCTGCATAAAGCGATATCCGTTACTCTCTGGCCGTGAATTTCTTGGGCATAAAGAGATATTGTTACTCTGCAGAAAGAAGAACCAAGAACAATGAAGCGAGCTGTTTGTTCCGAACTTCTGGCCAAAATTTAATGTACTTACTCTTGCGTAGTTCCGACTTTCATTTCAACAGGTTAATCATACTGTGGCCCGCGCAGTATTCGAAGAAAGAGAAGGCGACGGGATCCTTATTCATTTCTCAAGACGTTGACGAAATTTGATTAAGATTCCTTCAAAGAACTTGATACCATCATAAATAAGAAAACCCAATTCCTTATACAGAGACTCCGGCATAACCATTTTGAACAAAATGACAAATCTGGACAGTATCTGGCAAATCAACTAAAAAGACAACAAGAAAAAACAATCATACCAGTCATTAAAAACTCTGAAGGGAAAACCGTGTCCACTCCAAATGATATCTCAGCAACCTTTCAGTCCTTTTATTACAACCTTTACAAATCCAACTGTACATGTGATCCCTCTGCAATTCAAACTTTTCTTGACAATATCAAACTCCCCAGGCTAAATAAAACTCAAGTAATAAATCTAGATCGACCACTTTCATCAGACGATTTTAAAAAAGCACTGTTTTCAATGCCAAATAACAAAGCACCTGGAGCCGATGGTTTCCCAGCAGAATTTTACAAACATTTCTGGCCAACAATATCACCATTATTCATAAAAATGACCGCTGAAATTCAACATTCCTCTGTCATTCCACCCCATATGAATACAGCACTTATATCACTCCTCCTTAAGCCTAATAAAGACCCAACTCTCTGCTCAAGCTATCGCCCATTATCTCTCATTAACACAGACATTAAAATCATCAGTAAAGCACTAGCTATGAGATTAGAAACAGTCATCTCTTCTATAATACACCCTGATCAAACAGGCTTCATTAAAGGTAGGCATTCATCAAATAACATGCGCCGTCTATTCAATCTAATCAGTATAGCCAAAACCCAAACAAACAATACAGTCATCCTGTCATTAGATGCAGAAAAAGCATTTGACCGTGTTAACTGGACATTCTTATTCTCCACATTAGAAAGATTTGGTTTTGGGGATTCATTTATCCAATGGATTAAAATTTTGTACAACTCACCCACAGCATCAGTAATCACAAATGGCATAATTTCACAACGTTTCACACTTCACAGAGGTACAAGACAAGGATGCCCACTCTCACCCCTACTATTTGCCCTGTTTATTGAACCCCTAGCAGCTGCCATCCGCCAAAACACCCAAATCACTGGTATCACCACTCTGAACACAACCCACAAAGTCAGTCTATATGCAGATGACCTATTACTATATGCACAAAACCCTCTTACATCACTCCCAGCCATTTTCAATCTGATTGGGACATTTTCTGCCATCTCAGAATATTCAATCAACTGGTCAAAATCCATTATTCTCCCAGTTAACCAGGACCAGTGGAATGCTGTGACACCCAGGCTCTCACTAAACATCCCTACAGGTAACATTCGATATCTTGGCATTGATATTTCCTCCAACCTTTCAGATTTGTTTGAATTGAACTTCACACCAATTCTTAAAACCACTGAAAAGTGTTTAAGTTGTTGGAATAACTTACCACTCTCACTTGCTGGCCGCATAGCTGCAGTGAAAATGTCAATCCTACCAAGAATCAACTATCTCTTTTCAATGACTCCCGTCTTCCCAACACCCAACTGGTTTTCTACTCTAAACTCAATAATCACAAAATTTTACTGGAAAAATAAACAACCAAGAATTAAACTCTCAACACTCCAGGAAAGCAAACAGCTTGGTGGCTTAAATGCCCCAAACTTTCTCCATTACTTCTTAGCTCATCAGTTACAGTACATAATGAAATGGACATATTCAGACATGCAACAAGATCCTTGGCTTGAAACTGAACAGTCAGCTTGTGAAGAATTCTCTATTAAAGACTTGCCATTCTTACCCCAATCAATCAAAAAACATAACTGCTATAAGGTCATCACCATTTCAACAACCCTGGAAGCTTGGTGGAAAACCAATAAGATCACAAATCACCCACTTAAACCATGTAAACTCACACCAATTTGGAACAACCCCGATTTCTTAATCAATAAGACCGCCTTCACATTTAATACCTGGAAAAGTAAGGGAATCACCCACTTACAACACCTGTTTGCAAATGATAAATTCTTAACCATCCATGAACTAACACAGAAATATAACATGACCCAACCAAACTTTTTACAGTACCTCCAGCTTAAAAATGCACTAAAAAATAAAATACAACTTTCCAACATTGATTTACAACCACCACCATTAATAGAAAAGATAGCATCCATTTCAACATCTGAGAAACCTTTATCTAAAATATACAAACACATATCATCACCAAAAGAAGAAGCACTACCTATACCAATAACAAACTGGGAAAAAGATTTAAAAATTAAGACTGATCTCAGTTTCTGGAAACAAATATGTAGCAACATCTTCTCCATGACAAACAACTCCCAACTACAGCTAATCCAGTATAAGGTCATGCACAGAACACACATCACCACCCGTAGAATGCACCTCATGGGCTTCACCAATACAGATATCTGTCCACAATGCACCCTCAACACAATAGATTGTTATTATCACTCTTTCTGGCAATGCACACCAACCAAAAATTTCTGGCAAGCCATAATATTTGAACTCTCCAAATTTCTGGGTCACAGCATTCCACTGTCCCCGTCCCTTTGCCTTCTAGGAGATCTCACACCCATCAGTCATATTCACAAATACCACAAGATCATACTTGTCACCTTAACAATAGCCAAAAAAACAATACTCCTAAACTGGAAATACAGGCACAAACTTTCAATATCACAATGGCTTAATCTGTTAACAGACTACCTCTCAATGGAACGAATCACAGCTAAAAACAATAAACAGACCAAATTATTCAGTAACACCTGGGAACCCATCCTTGTAGCTCTGAACTTTCCAACAAATTGACCCCCCCCCCCCTTTTTTTTTTTTTTTTCTTCCTCTCTCTCCCCCTTCTTCCTTCTTCTCCCCTTTTCCTTTAATGGTATCTAAATGTTATCTTCCTGCTTCATTACTATCACTACATTATTATTATTATTATCATTATTATTATTATTTATTATTATTACTATTATTACTAGTACTACCATTATCATTATTACTGACCTTTCCTACTAGTATCATTGTCACTGCTATCACTTATGATCACTCAGTGTTATAACTATACCGATGATGATGATTATTATTGTTGTTGTTGTTGTTGTTGTTGTTGTTGTTGTTATTGCTGATATTGTTATTGTCCTTTTTCTTCCTCCTCCTCATCTACTCCTCCTTCTTCTTTCCCCTCTTCTTCTTCAACTGTACCATAATGGCTCTGTGACAGGATCAATGTGATGTCTTGTTCTATGTTATGTGTCCCATGTGTGTGTGTGTGTGTGTGTGTGTATGTATGTCTGTATGTATCAACAATTAAAAAAAAAAAAAAAAAAAAAAAAAAAAAAAAAAGATTCCTTCAAAGATCATCGGACAACCTACGGAGCACCGAGGATCTTCAGCTAAGGAGCTGTGAAAGGAAAAGAACTGTTATCCTGGACCTGTGTTCCGCGCTGTTCAACGGACAACAGAGGACACACCTTCGATCTCAAGTAAGGCTGGCATCTCGGCAATTGTTAGTCTTAATCATGTTTAGTTGACGTGAGGAAAGCGCTATTATTTGAATTCATTCGTGGTTTACACACTGCAATTCACGTGAGATCCGGTCTTAGACCGCGTGTTATCCTTGTTTGCTATTTGTATTAGATAGAGCGTGCATGCTTTCTTTCTTTCTCTCTCTCTGTAACTCCCTCCGTCACATCGCACACCTCAACATTGGGATTTCAGGATAGGCTAACTGTACGTTCACACTGAGCGCGGCGAGAGCGTCAAAGTGACCGGAAGTCATTTCATTTTAAATGAGAGCCAGCATCTTTAAGCGGCAAAGAGCGTCGCAGTAAAGGGCGTCGCGGCGAGGGTGGTTTGGGCTTCAAAATACAGTTGAAGTTCGGTTAACTTTATGGTAATGAGATATGACGCAGTTTGGCGGCAACCGATAGGAATTTGGAAGTGCTCCGCTCTAGAGAGTGGATTTCCCCATGTTGTACTGTAATGTAGGTTATACACAAACATTAGCGTTAATTAAAGACCAAGGCTAGTAAACGTGTCCTATAAACTCCATCCTGGAATTTGACCTAGCCTAGCATTAACACAAAAGACACGCAACAAAAAAAGCTTTTAAGTAGTGTTTTTCGTTAGTTTATTTTGTTACGAAATATGTAATTAGCATTGTTAATTTATTTCTGTCATCGATCGAATTCTCACCTTCACATTTAAAATATCTCATAAGGTTAACTTATAGCCTACTGGTGGTCAGTCAGCACAAAGATACCGCTCGACCTGTTTGTTTGCTCTGTGGCCCCTTTAAAAAACATTTGCATAACCAAGCTTTCCGAAGGAACTTGTACCTGCCTATTTCATCAATGTCAGAGCGTCCACAGTGTTCAACAGTGTTGTTAGCAGGGAGGTTTGAGCGACTTTTGCTGCTCTCGCCGCTCTCAGTGTGAACGTACAGTAAGGGTTGGGTAGAAGTTTGGGTTTAGGGCCTAGTTGAGACTAGCTCTTAAGTTTGAGAACCTTTGTTTCTCTCCCTCGTACGCGCTTCTTTTTGCCCATCTCCTCTCTCGTTGCTGCCTAGCCTAGACGCTTGTGCACTACACTCACGTACCACACCTACCTCTTGCCTGTGCGCATTGTGACGAACTCAGCTGCGGGTGTCAGGGTCTGGGAGACACCGGCTCGTCCCTGCTCCACCTCGCCAAACTGTCAGGGTGGTGTGTGGTGCATCACTGATACGGACGCATTTTGGGGAACAGCTCCACAAATATTTTATTGGGTACGGCTGACAAGCGCACAACACAAAAAGGAACTCAATGCCGTCTCTCTTCCACACACAAGTAACCCGCGCTTTTCAGGGCGCTTTTTAGTCACATGCTCCCCCTACGTAATATGACTCGTTACATATTCCCCCCACTGAGAAAAAGGGCTGTCCTCAGCCCGCAAAGCAAAATACAAAAATAAATAAATAAATAAACCAAGGAAATCCACACATGGGAGTAACATTAGGTGTTCCAGTACCAACATCCCCGCACACAATTCAGAGTACTGAGCATTCCTAATGGAATGGGCACACAGAGAAGGTCCAAAATAAACCATACATGGAAATACCTCCTATACAAATGCCATTAACAACATTCCATTCCAAAAGAAAAAAAACAGAAAAAAAACAATGGTACACTTTGAAAAACCATACCTGGAGATGCGACCAATCATAATAACTCATTACATGCAAAAGGCAAAAGGGGAGCACGATGCGAACGATACCTACAGTGACCAAATCAATGAATGCACACATGCACACATTGTGAAACCCCAGCGCACATTGTCACGGCACACAACATAGAACCAGACCATATCCCCCATATTTACTTATCTTTTTTTTTTCCAACCCAAAACATTTAACAACTCAATTGCAACTTTTGCTCCATAACAAAACACCTAGCAAAACTTGGCAGCAAAAACAAACAAACAAAAAAAGAGCAGGAAGAGCGGGAAAGAAACAAAGACCAGAGAGAGAGAGAAAAAAAAAATCCTCCAGTAATAAGTCATTGCGTGTCAGTATAACGTAAGGTCAGTCATGAAAGTCAAGTCGGTCAGAGTGAAATGGGTCAGTCCAGTGAGTGGAAGCCCACTGTGCAGTAATCCTGGGAACTTTCCTCAGCCGCAGGTTATAAGGACAGTGCTCACCCTGGGTAGGGGCAGGAGAGTCATCCCCTAGTGGATCTCGGTGTACTGTAACTTGCAAGTCCCCATTTGGGCTTCGCGACACAGCAAAAAGCATGTTGCCTAACTCACCTGTGTCCACAGGCTCAGGCATGAAACTGTCTTCCAAGGGGTTTTGAGGCAAGCACATGGAGTCCCCAGGATCGAGGAGCGTGGGGTCTCTAGCATCAGAGGGGGTAGCCCCGAATTCAGGCAGACTGTCGCTCTGTGTCCCTGGAGCGTTCTCATCCTCCATAATGGGAAATGGGGAGACAGGTATGGTGGTCACATCAGCAGGTCGAACTGCACTGGGGAATTGCCCCACGTCCTGAGGAGAGATCAGGGAATCACTAGAGGCGGAAGGCTTGGGGTTTTTGCCTGTGGCAGACTCCCACGTGAAAAACGGATGCATGTTGGCCACGTGAAACACTCCTGCATCCCTTCCATCATCCACAGACACCAGCCGGTAGTTTACCTCTGACAACTGCTGTGTCACACGGAACGGACCTCTGAAGACAGGCGCCAACTTTGCTGCAAAACCCAACGCACCATCAGATCGTGGGTGGTTGCGCACTTTCACCAGAACGTTTATTTTAAAAGCGACAAACCGGCGGCGGCGGTCGTACTGCTCCTTTTGGGAGGAATGACTTTTTGAAAGGCACACCCTTGCATGATCATGTGCATCACTGAGTGCCTTCACTAAATCATCCCTGTGTTCCTGCGCGCTACATGGGATCTCATCTGTATTCGGGGACAGCAACAAGTCAAGGGGGGTATGCAGATCCCTTCCATAAAGCAAAAAGGCAGGGGTATCACCAGTGCTTGCATGGGGTGCTGTATGGAGTGCAAATGAGAGATGAGGAATGTATTTATCCCACAATCTGTGAAGGCCGCCCACAAAAGCCCGAATTGCCGTCTTCAGTGTGCGGTTCACTCTCTCCGTTATGTTTGTTTGCGGATGGTACGCTGTTGTAAGCCGGTGTTCAGCTCCAAGCCTGCGCACCAGAGAATCAAATACTCCGCTAATGAGGGGTGTGCCTCTGTCTGAAATGAGATACTTTGGGGTGCCATGACGAGCCACTACATCCCTCATGAATACCTCAGCAGCAATGGTCGCTGTAGCCTCTCGAACTGCACTTATTTCGACCCACTTCGTGAAGTAGTCTACAAAAACTAAAATGTGGGCATTACCACCTGAAGTGCGTGGCAAGGGGCCTACAAAGTCAACCCTTGCGTACTCCCATGGGTGTGTGGCAATGATGGGCACTAGGAGACCAGATGGTTTCTGCTAGCTGGGTTTAACGAGCTGGCATACTGTGCATGACTTCACATAGGCTTTTACATCCCTTCTCATTTCAGGCCAGAAAACTCTTGTCTGTAAGCGGTGGAGTGTCTCGGAAATTCCCAAATGGCCTGCAATTGGATGGTCATGAAAATAGGCTAGGAGTGAGGGACAAAGTTGAGCTGGTACATACAAGCGGAGATTTTTCAGTGGATGCAGCCGGCACCTGCCTCTGGGGTCCCGATAAAACAGCAGGCCATCACGGCAGCAGAACTTCGATGGGAAATCATCATCAGAGGCCTGGTCCGAATCCACTGAAGTGAGCAGATCATTAATGACTGGATCCTCCATTTGGAGCCGTCTGAGTTGTTCCCGGTCCTCCAAAATCACCTGGGGCTGGTGTCTCAAGTTCAGCGCGCCCAGGACAGCATGTGCAGGTAGGAGGTCCGTGGTTTCTGAATGGTCTTGCAGTGGGTTGCGGGAAAGAGCATCCGGTACCCCGTTTGCCCTTCCAGGCTTGTAAACAATCTTAAAATCAAACTCCTGGAGCCGTAAGCACCATCTAGCTAAACGGCCAGTGGGGTCAGGTCTGGTCATGAGCCACTGAAGGTTGTTGTGGTCAGAGAAGACAGTAACATGGGACCCTTCCACGTAGGGTCGGAAATGCTCCAAAGCCCACACCACTGCAAGGCATTCCTTCTCGGAAGTTGAATACTTCTGCTCAGCCTTGTGCAGTGTCCGGCTAGCGAAAGCAATGGCTACTTCTCTGCCGTCACAGTCACGCTGCATCAGGGCTGCTCCAAGACCAGTATTACATGCATCGGCATGGATGAAGAAAGGTCTGTTAAAATCTGGGAAAACTAGAACAGGGGAAGAGGTAAGTCTTGTTTTTAGCTCATCCATCGCCCTCTGGCAGGCCTCGTCCCAAAGAAAGTCTGTATCCTCCCGAGTCAGTGAGATTAAAGGCTCCGCAATGCTGGAAAAACCACTTATAAATCTCCTGTAATACCCAGCCAGGCCTAAAAACTGACGTACTTGAGTGACAGAGCTAGGGACAGGGTACTCCATCAATGCCCTGATCTTTTCGGGGTTGGGGCGCAGACCATCTGGTGACACCATGTAGCCGAGGAACAACAACTCCTCCCTGAGAAACTGGCACTTGTCAAGCTTGAGCTGGAGACCAGCATCATGTAGGCGAATAAAGACTGCACGGAGGTCCCTTAGGTGTTCATCAAAAGACGGTGAGACTACCACGATATCGTCCAGATAGACTGCGCAAATCTTATACACCAGGCCTGCCAGAACAGACTGCATAAGCCTCTGAAACGTGGCCGGTGCATTGCAGAGGCCAAAGGGGAGGACCTTGAATTGATATAGCCCACAGTGCGAGACGAATGCTGTCTTGGGGCGAGATGCCTCGGCCACTGCAACCTGCCAATAACCCCTCGACAGGTCGAATGTCGAAATGAACTTCCCTCTAGACAGAAAGTCAAGCGTCTCGTCAATCCGAGGAAGCGGGAAGGAGTCTTTGATCGTGATTTCATTTAGCCTCCGATAATCAACGCAAAAGCGTGGCTCACCATCAGATTTCTTCATGATTACCACTGGGGATGCCCAGGGTCCAGAACAAGGCTCAATGACATCATCACGGAGCATTTTGTTAATTTGTTCCTCAATAATGGCTCGTTTCGCTGGTGATGCCCGATATGGTGGGAGGTTAATGGGCTTCTCCGATGTCGTCACAATGGCATGCTCGACAAGGTCAGTATGGCCCAACCGTCCTGAAAAAAGATCGGCAAACTCCTGAACCAAGTCCATTAACTCTCCTCTGCAGTGTTCCGGAACATTGGCAGCAGTAACCTTTGAAGCGAGAGAGGGCTCTGGCTGTGACATAGCTGCGATGACAGGGCCCTCGAACACATCCACATTGTCCAGATCCTCAACACCAGCAGCACAAGCCTCCTCATCCAGTGCAAGCAAAGGTGTACCCCTGTCTCCAAAGGTGATTGCCCGAGAGGGTACATGGATACTCAGCGATGCTCTGAGCATAAAATCCATACCTAAAATCAAAGGCGAGGTCAACCGGGGAATGACCACGAAGCGGTGGTAAAAGGACTTGCCCCTGAAGGAGAACATGGTGCTGAATCAGCCAGGGCCAAGGGAGGTGCTGTCCACGGCTGCACCTTCAAAGTAAGGCCGCAGTGGCAGAGGACTGCTGGGTGAACAGCAGAGACTGATGCTCCTGTGTCCAAAGTAGCTTGTAGCCAGCTACCCTTTACATTCACCGAAACTAAAAATGGGGTGTTCCATGACACCGTAGAAGAGCAATCCATAATTTCAGGAAGTAAGACTGAGTTAACAGATGCCTTCGCTTTGCTGGACGAGTTAGTGGAATTTCGTCTACGGCCACGACCGCTGCGATGAGTGTCACCATCAGATGTCGCCTCCCCAGATATCTGTGCTGTCTCTGCGGCCGGCCCAGCAAGAGGGGTGGTGCCTGTAGGGGAAGGGGCTGATGTTGAATTGCAATGCGGGCAGTTCCGCCTTGTCACTCCTGGGAGAGAGCAGCCGAAACAATGAACAGGATTGTTGGCCCTCCCATGCCCCCTGTGTGTAGAAGAGCACTGTCCTAGTAGGGCCCAGAGCAGCATGCAACTCATGTGCCTTAAGTAAGAGGTCAGACACAGAGGACACCTGGGCACCATAGAGGGCCAGCCTATACTGGTCTGATGCGTGTCTGCGAATTATTTCCACCTGGTCAGCCTCAGGAGGGGGGCGTCGCAGCCTCCTAAACTCACCTACCATACAGGCCACAAAAGTAGGTAAGGGCTCACCAGGCTGCTGTACTCGGTCCAAGATACCCTTCAGAATAAGCTCTTGGTTATCAGAGGGCAAGAATACAGTATTAAACATGTCTTTAAAATGAGCCCATGACTGCCAATGTGGCGCCATAGCACTGCCCCACGCCTTCGCCCCCTTAGCTAAAAACCTTGGTATTTCCACTAATATCTGGGCATCTGTTAGTTGCAATGCTTCCTTATATACTGAAACAGACTTTAGCCATTCTTCAGGCTGTGGCTCACCATCCGCTGAAAAGATCTCCGGGGCTAGGGGAGGGCCATGCAGCAGTGATGCAAGAGCTCTTGGTAAGGCACTCAAAGTATGGGTGGCATCAGGAACTGGCATGGGAGCAGGGGTGGATGCTGCACCCAAAGGTGTAATCGGGGGCACTGGCATTCCACCCAAAGGTGTTGGCGGAGGGATGGGTGGGTTGCGGGATGACTCAGGGGACTGGGAGCTTAGCTGCCTAACTAAGTCAGTCTGAAGAGAAAGGGAGTCATTTAAGCAACTGTGCAGCATGGACACCTCTAGCTGAAGCACCTGCAGTCTGGACTCTAAAGCATCAACTGTGGGATTACCTGTCGAAGTCTTGGGGCGTGCCCCAGCAGCAGTCAAAAAACCTGTGGGTCTGTCCATAGTCACAAGTAAAAATAAGTCAAGTGAAGTAAAAATAATAGCAGACCTGAACAAAAATGTAGCCGACAGTTAACTTAAAATGGTAGCATTAGGATTCACCCCCATGAGAACAGTGAAATGTTAAAGTGTAACTAAAACATTGGACATATACAATATATCCCCTCCATTTTACAGTAATTACTTGAGAGCACTTCAACCCAGGACACCTTGAGCACTCTACCATTTAAACAGCCACGAACACTAGGTTACAATTTGATTAATCATGGAAAAAAACAAAATGTGTATTGCCTATAAAGTGCCAACACATCTACATATCAGATAAGTTAAAGAACAGTCAAAACATTTTGCAGCATTCTTTCACCATAACGAATTCCCCCCTGAATCCGTGATGTCGCGCACTTAAGTCCTTGCTGAATCACTTTCGTGTAGTTACAGGTACAACAGGGCGCATCGGAAGAAAAGGAGTAAAAATTCGAAAAGTTCCATTAGGAGAACAAAAATCGGCGTGCTTAATCCTTCCCTGTCGACGGCGCACACAAAACCCATTGCTGGACAGAGTTCAGTCTCTTCAAGGAAAATAACACACCCACATACACTCACCAACAATATAAAAAAAAAAAAGTTGGAGGGCGATGTGGGGGGCAGAACGCCAGAGTCTAACAAAATGGCGGAAAGCTCCAATTCAAATTCGGAACAGGTAGGACTCCCGTTTTGAAATAATCCGGTGCTCAAAAATACATTAAAACTCCACTCCCATTTATATATGAGCACGCTATGTCTAACAGGGGTATTCAGCCCACACTGGGTTGGCATGAAAGAACGGAAAACAATACAAACGCCGCTCGGTAAACCCCTTTGAATGAACGCAAACCCCCGGGATCACCAGACAGAAAAAAAAGAAAAGTAAGGTCGAGCTATCCTGGTAAATTGTTAGTTTTGACTCGTAGGATAGTTAGTCCATATCAACCCCACAAGGTGCCACAGTTCAACTCTTCGTTCAAGTTCATTCAGGGAAATCAAACATCATGAGCAGTTAGCTAGCCAGCTACCATTACCTCCAAACACAGCAGAAACTCCTAGGCGAGCTAGCACTTCGCCCTTGCCTTCACAGTCGAGATGCGGCGTGTAGAATATGAAGCTTGGAGCCGTGGAGAATAAAAGTCCACCAGTCGAAAATGTTTGTCGACCGGTCCCTGTTCGGGCGCCATTGTGACGAACTCAGCTGCGGGTGTCAGGGTCTGGGAGACACCGGCTCGTCCCTGCTCCGCCTCACCGAACTGTCAGGGTGGTGTGTGGTGCATCACTGATACGGACGCATTTTGGGGAATAGCTCCACAAATATTTTATTGGGCACGGCTGACAAGCGCACAACACAAAAAGGAACTCAGTGCCGTCTTTCTTCCACACACAAGTAACCCGCGCTTTTCAGGGCGCTTTTTAGTCACATGCTCCCCCTACGTAATATGACTCGTTACAGCATGCGCACAGTCTCTCTCCCTCGCTCCTCCTTCTCTCTTCAGTGTGCATCGACACACACACACACACACACACACACACATTTCCTCTCTCACTCTTGCACCAATCCACTCATACACTCATCTAATCCTACACTGTAAAACCTACACATAGCCTCACTACCTCTTATTGTCATTTGTGCTTTGATCATTCTATTTGCTGCTGATTTTTGATTGTACCATATCAGTATTAGTTGATAAGTAGTGTTGATTATTTTAATAAATGGTATTTTTGGAATAAACTGTTGTCCTGTCTGTTCTTGCTGCAGTATTCACTGGATGCCAACCTCTGCCATCAAATACTCCAACTGCCTTCATCAACCTGGTTATAGATTTAGTAGTGTAATTGCAATACATTAGTACAACAATACTCACTAAGACTGTAGCGCAGTGTTACAACTAGATTATTCTATTAATTTTAGTAGTTTAATTATGAAGTATTAAACACTAAAATTAATGGTTAATAATTTTGAGAGACTGATTTACATGACACTGACTTATATAAGACTGAGTTGATTATCGTATTGTACCCTCATCTTTTGGTGCCCCCATGTTAGGATTACTATTGTACCTACACCTCTATCTACATAGCACCACTCTGTGGTTCTGATGATTGTTCTTTGACCAAAATGTTTACTCATTTAATTCACCAAGCATTTTTTTTCCATACTTGGGCTCAGTGGCATCTTTGAGTAGTATGTTCTGCAGTCTTTAATGTTGGATCATTTCCCCAGTGTGCATACAGCACCCACAGAACACAGGGGACAATGCTGATCATGTCCCACATGAGGGAATTTACATATCCACAGAAAGATGAATACTCTCTCCCTCTCTCTCTCTCACACACACACACACTAGGAGCAGTGGGCAGTTGCAGTGCCTTGCCTGGGGACCAACTCCAGTTCTCTTTTGGTCAAGGGCACTGACAGGAGTATTAACCCTAACATACATGTCTTTGATGGTGGGAGGAAACTGGAGCACACCACGAAAACACACGCAAACACGGGGAGAACATACAAAATCCACATAGAAAGGAACTGGGATGACCAAGATTTGGACCCAGGACCTTCTTGCTGTGAGGCAACAGTGATAACCACTGAGCCACCATGCTGCCAAAGAGCTGTAGAAAGATGCCTGCACTGTTCTCTTAGCATTTACCCTGTTTGGGTTGAGGCCTTGATATGGTATCAGCAGTAATGTAGAATCCACCCACCTGGCAATGCTGAGTGCCCATCACTGAGTCTGTCTCCCTCACTGAGTCTGTCTCCCACAGGCAGAGGCCTGCTGCCTTCCGTGGCCTCCAGGGCGTACTGTCAGTACTCTCCTCAGGCCCATAGTAAAGGTAGCAGAGGTACATACCAGAGTGAAATCCCACTGTGCTTTCCCTGGGTAGATTTCCTCAGTCCATAGCATACGCTTATTTTGGCCTCTATTTGGAAACTCCTGATTGGACAAACGACTTGCTTGTGTAGGAGTAAACCTTTCAGAAAGAAGTCAGCAAACTGCACTGAAAAGCTGTTTGAAAGAAAACTTTTGAAACCTTGTCTGCAGCAAACAGTGGCCTTTTTTCTGCACTCGGTTAGTGGGTAATACTACGTGGTTCTGGCATGGGCCATAATCACTCAGATGCCCAGGTGCCATGTCCTCGGCGGGCACATTTCACATGCCACCTGCTGCAGCTGGCTCCAGATGGTTCGCTCTCTCCCTCTGACCTTCCACTGCAATGGTCCACAACGATGACAGCAACTGCCAAGACCTCCTGGCTAAAAATTCCATAATCCAGTTTATGTCATTTTATCCACCCACACTATAGAGGACTGGGTTGATTCAATTCTGTAAGATGGGAAAGGGAGAGAGTCACAGAGCATGTGTGGAAGAGTAGGCAGCGCACAGAGAGAGAGAGAGAGTGAGTCCCTCATTTTTTCTACAGTTCCTGACTGTTGGGTTTTCTGCTGTTTTCAAACATGCAGATGTACGTTATTGCCAGTGGCTTTATGTAATAGTCAGTCGTTTTATTTAAACCAATATGTTTTACTTTATGATGACAATATGCAGTGGGCCATTGTTGGTAAACAGGGGAGACACTGCACACCCAGGGGACAAAACAGAATGTTCATTACTGAAAAGTGCATGTGATTCTTTGCCAACAAGAATGATGTGAATATGCCCGTATGAATAAACATGAATATACTTATGGTTAAAATATTTGTTTCAATTGGCCTTGAATACACAGCTCTGTTACTTTTCTAGCTAACGTCACCCCATTAAATTGTCAGCTGTTGGCTAGTTTGCTACCAAATATAGCTATATCATTGACTTGAGTCACAGTTCAAGCCAACATAGAACTGGTATAAGTACCTCACTCAAGAATAGTCTTTTGACATGCTTCAGATAGTTGAAACAAGTGACATACCACAGGAGTAGCATGACACTCTCATCAAACACACACATATTTTTATACCTGCACACCCAACAACTACAGCAGCCACAAACACTCACAACTACACAGCTGTTCAGATCACACTTGGTCCCTTAGTAGCGCTGGTGACAGGTCACCTGAACCGTATTCAATTCTAGAGGGCAAATGGGTTTGTGACACATCCAGATGGCTGGTCCCATTGGCATGAAATATATGACTATTTCACTGATCTACCTAATGTTAACAGAAAACAAAATCTCCATTTTAACATGTCATCAGGTGTGATAATTATGTGTTATGTGGGGATGTATAACAAATTCAACTCCTTGACGCAGGATCAGAGTTCTGTGGTCTTGAGTGTGCTGTTGTCTGGCCCAGAGTCAGAGACAGAGAGAGGAGACACAGCCTTACAATGCAAGGGTTTTTCAAATTAGTGTCAATCACAGCTAGAGCCCTGTGAATGAATGAAGTTGCAGGTTTGTGTGTTAGATGTGTTTTTTGATCTACGTGTGGCTGTTGTTACAGGAATGTGCAGTGTTGCACAGCTATATGGGGGAAAGCATTTCTCAGGATATTGTCATTTGTTGTGAACTGATTTTCCACTGCTGTCAACTAGGCCTACTGTATTTCTACTAAATTTCAGTTACATGGTGCTTGTTTTAAACTGCATGACCTTCAGTGCTGGATCATGAGTTGAAGAGATCACTGAAGTCTTTGTGGGGGAGAATTATCAGTGGGAGAGAGACAGGGTTGATCCTAACAGAGACCCTGACTGTGCTCAGAGGGCGTGTCCAGGGACCAATGCACTCTGCTCTGTGACAACCAGCATGTCCCAGCCTCCCACACCACCACCATCTGTCTGCTGGTGCTGTGATGTGCTATCAAACGATAAAAATGATGACAAATCAAATGATATTCCCTCTCCGTCCCCACTTCCTCCCTGGACTAAAATCCAGGGCTGATAATCCTGTCATAATGCAAACAACCATGGCCCAGGATTTGTCCTGTCACTGTGGTTCCGGGTTCAGGCTAACACAGCTTCCTATCATGCCCACTGTGGTGCAAAGTAGCACATATTGTGTAAAGTTATATGAGTTATGTAAAGTAATATGTATTGTTTAAAGTAATACATGTTATGTAAAGTTATATGTATTGTGTAAAGTTGCACATGGATTGTGTAAACCCATATTAGGGGTGGAGCTGAATCCGAATACAGTATTTGGCAATGCACAAATAGTGGGTTTTTACGAATATTTATTTCTTACAAGTATTTTTAAATTATTTGTTTTCGGGAAGAACTGACGTGACAGGAAGACACTAGGAGAGTGGAGAGGAGAGAGCAGAGGAGGAGCCTATGTTAGCTCTGGTAGTGTAGTTACTAGCTAGTTCACCTACATGCTGTGCTCACTGCTCAGTCAGCCTGTGTGTCACATGGTTGCAGATATCACACTGGAGAAATAGAGCACCATTTATAGCTATTCTAGCAACACTGTTCACATAGGCCTTTATTAATTTAGAGTTTAGTTTATTGGTTTGAGTGTGGATTAGGAACTGAATGTTTTAAAATGATTTTCTTTTCAGTGATGTTTATGGTTGTACATGTTTATTGCTGGGTTTATGAAAACCATAAGCCAGTACTACATTTAAGTTTTCATAATTATTATAATAGTTTATAATAGTTATTGTAATAGTTTAAGTATAATAATTATTGGGTTAATTTATTGAAGAACACTTATATTAGCACTTTAATATCCTAAAATTAGACGTGTAATAAAAACAAAAACAGGATTGTTATGCCTATTTCCACTTTTATTCGAATACAAATACAAATAATTTTGCTGCCTCAACAAATACAGATACAAATACAAATCCTGGGCTCTCTGCACATCCTTGATGCAAATATGTTCTGTAAAATAATATGTTGTTACAGGTCCAAAGGGGTTGGGGTCTCATGAACAGGTAATAATTGTAGGTGCCCTGTTAGAAACAGGGGAAAAGAGGACGGAAAAAATAATTTATTATTTAAATAAAAGATGCTGATGAGCAGAACTGACGAACACTGCAAAACACTCTCTCTCCTCGTCATTTCTCTCTTTTCCCCTGTCTCTAACAGGTCATCTACAATTATTACCTGTTCATGGGACCCCAAACCCTTGGGACCTGTAACAGATTTTTGGAGGCACCACTGGGATTGGTGCTGTCAGCCTGGTGATGCCGGTCCTAAATATGAACAACCCAACTGGTGACGTGTGTGCTGAGACAGGTGTGTGTCTACAGGTCCAGTGACGTGATGTGCTGTCAAAAAGGGAGTTCCAGTGAGGCTGTGGGTTTGTGAGTCTACTTACCTAGATACTGGAAGGGGTATCTTCTTGCCAAGGGACTGAAGGTGCTGTTTATTCACCAAGGGCTCGACCTCTCTACGGCTAGCTTGGTGCAGCGAGTCTACAAGTGTTCAGTGAGAATCACCCACCATGGCTGAGAGAAAGAGACTGGTATGGGAGGTAAAGAAGAAACTACACACCTTAACTGTAGATGAACTTTTCAAAGTTGTCAAGAGCATCCCTCAGGTACTGGGTCTGGACCCTTCCACAGTAAATTGGGACAACGAAGAAGTTGCATCTAGATAAATTACATCTGTTCTTATATGCAGTGTAAAATGTTACTTGATCTAGCCTGGGTGGGCAAATCTGGTCCTGGAGGGCCAGTGTCCTGCCGGTTTTTGTTTTCACCTTTTAATGTCGATGTTCACCTTGAAAACAGGTGTGCATGCTCCTCAGCCAATCACAGATTGTATTTAGTTAGTTGAAAAGAAAAACAGCAGGACCATGACCTTCCAGGGCCGGATTTGCCCACCCCTGATTGAGAGGATGAGGTGTTTTCATGGCTACTAGAGCTGAGAGATGCTGTCTGTGAGCTTGAACATGGTCATGTATTTACTACAGAGAACTTACCTGTAAATTCTGAGGTTGAAGACATCTGCCCACACAGACACCCACATCACCACCTATCACAGACCCGTTACAGACTAACTCAACCATTGGACATTGCAACTTGACACCAAGCAGTACAGATGCAGTTAGCTCTAACACTGAAATGCAAACATTTGAGTATCAGAGGTTATTATCAAGTTATGAAGAGTTAGGCAGGAAGCTTGCAGCATGTCAGATGTCACCCATGACCACTACACCTGCCCAACCACCTTCTTTCACAGCGCAGAACAGGATGACACCTACTCACCAGCCTGAAGGGGTTTCACATAGTGGGGGTGATACCATGTTCTTCTAAGAGACCTGTCATTATTACCACGTCGAGAGTTCAAAGTACATGGTAATCAGGTAGAGGACCATTCGTCTGACATCAGCTACAGCAACCTGTGCAAACAGATTGAAGAAGGATGCAGAGCCAACCACACTGAAAGTGAAATCATCCAAGACGTCCTCTGCACAATAAAGCCAGGACAGTTCAAAGATATGCTTATCTATAAAGATGACATGACTGTGGCTGAATTGAAAAGTTTCTCCAGTCTCTCTTGAGCAAAAAGAGCAGTAGAGAGTTCTTCCAGGAGCTGATGAGCACCAGACAACATGAAAGTGAAAAAAACTTCAACAGTTCCTTTACAGGGTAATTGGACTGAAACAAAAAGTGATGTTCGCATCCAGACACGCTATTACTGACATTGAGTATGACCCACAGAATGTCCAAAATGTCTTCCTGCGCATCATCTGTCAGGGCCTCACTCCAAAGTATGGTGGTGTCAGGAATGAACTAAAGCCCCTCCTTACTGACCATAGTGTATCTGATGAGGTGACCAAAGTAATGAGCGAGGAAAATGAAAGGCAGTGTAGGTTAGGTCACACTCCAGATCAGAAGATAACAGCAGCCCAAAGTGAGAAGCTTGAATCAGCACAAGAAGTCTGTCGGGCGGACACTGTGCAGCTTTCAGAAAGAAAAGGACATTTGTTAACCTTTAGTGTTCCTTAGTAACTAAAGTTGCTGTTGTTTAACACTAGAAGCGCCGCGCCGGTTTGACCTACTTATACCTAGAAGCGCCGAGTGCCGGTCATTTGACCGCTGTGACTACCTACTAGGAGCGCCGTGCTAGTTTTACCTACTTAAAGCGCGGCTAGGCGGTCAAATGACCGCCGAGTCATTAGACAAGGACACTGTTACTGACACATAATGATCGCTAGATGGCGCTTCTTGCACGAAGCAAATAGTTTGCTTACAAGATCAACTCGCGTTCGGCCAATGTATCATTCATTTCAGTGTTAGCAGTCGATTATTATTTCATTAGAACGTTTGTTGTCCAGGCCTTCCATCATTCAACATAATGTTTTGATTATTTATTTGATGGCAACCGTGTTTTCAAAGGTATAAATTCCGAGGAAGTCTTGATCAAATTCAACTGAGAAAACCATCTGAACAAGACTAGTTCAGGCAACTTTTCCATAGTATTTGTTTTTTAACATTTAATCTTCTACCTTGGAGAATTAGTTTATTATACGGGATGTCACACACGTTGCGAGTTAGACTGCGGTTGGTCTGTAAATGCGTAGCCCGACTGTATCAACATTCAGTTGTCGACTGACAATGATCACGTCGTTGTCCCTAGTGATTAATTTATTGTAAGGGCACGGTCCAGGTAGTGCAAAAATCAGAGACAATTGTGATTGTAAGTTAACTGTTGTAGGGAGCGATTACAGATTTGGACATTCTAATTGTTGGGCGACATGTCGGGTGACGGAGTAAGCTATAAACTGGACTCTATACTTACTCAGTAGAACAACCTATCGGAATGACAAGACAAGCAGTAATTGGTTGAGAATTACAATGCGTGTAAATCAAAACTTGTGGAAGTTTAGAGTGTGAGACTGCTTTGGGTGGCGCTGGAGGAGTAGACTAAAGCGTTTCAGTTCTGAACTCGTCTGTCTCCGTGAAATTATCGCTTATACCCCGTAATAAGCCCAGCCGAGCATATCAAGCTTTACACTTGCATTTTAATAAATTAATTATCTACCACAACTAACAGATCATTCTATGCCATGATAGAAGCAAACACTACGACTTTTCAAGGCATTCAGTGGGCTATGAGAAGCCTAACACCTAGCCTGCCAAGCAACCTACGAGTAAGACCTCCCAACCCCCTCCCAATAAATTGCCATAGTCTATTGTTAGTTTCCCGCACTAGAATGATTTGGCCAAAACTAGTTCATACCACGAGTAGCCTACCACCGTCTATCATGAGTCGCAGCTAAATCTAATTCCACACATGTAATAGAAAATGTAGGCACCGCTTGGAAATGAATAAATATGCATGGATGTTGTTTTTACAAAATATGTGTGTCGCAATGGATTTTCGTAAACAAAGCTGTGTCAGGTGTGTAGGCTTTTAGAGTAATTAACGTAGCATAAGATGGCCGAATTTTTACCATTTATTGAAACTAAATTACAGCACGAAAAAAGCCCTTCTTTTGGTAAATCGACAGCTGTGTAGTTTATTTACAGTAAATACTTAAAAAGAAAGAAGTATACATTACACACGATAGATACACGAGATAGTGTATGCAGTGAAATGCACTAAGTAAATAAACAGATAAAGTACTTTTCGAGTTATTTAGTATCCTGTGTGTCGGGATGCTGTAACCACTATTACACAGCCTGTCCAAGTAGGGAATGTTGTACCTCGATGTTTTGTGTTCCCAATTCAAGTGGAGAGATATTCGACCGACAGCCTAGAACAATAGCCTAGGTGTGATCCCAACCCCCTCCCAACGACCGCGTCATGAATCACTTGGTCAACCAACTCAGAAGTTCCCTTCAACGTAGACCAAAAGATTGTTTGCCAGTGCCAACGAGGTGAAGAAATTTTCGGCCTACTGCCGGCCTAATGTCATCTTTCCCTAGATAGAGAATTGCGCTCAACATGTATTTTGTTTCAACGTCAGCGGCCACCCAGAATTTAATAGCAAATTAGTTTAATGGCCATGTTCTGTGTGAAACGACACAGTAACAACTTGATAGAGAACAGTTGTTCATCTACAGTTATGTTCTCACTAGGTGTGTAAGAAGCAATACTTTATCGAAAATCTAATTTATCTGTCACAAGGTGGGCAGCCCTTGCATTCTTGTCATCAAAGCGCAGATAGCGCATGATATCGTGGAATCTCTGTCGAGACATCCGTCTCTGAAAATGGGATTTCCCACGTTAGCAGACCAGTAGTCGTCCGGGTTTATGATTTTACCGCCCGTAATACCTCCCAAATAAAGGAGACCTGCAGTTTGAACTTATTTTCGATCATCATTTCGATCAGTTTCTGCTTCTATTTCTGAATCTTTCACCACATTTCTGTGTCAGTCAAACACACTAAACTGCCCAATGGACTTGTAATATTGTCCTTGGCATAACATGTGGGCCCTGGGGTTTCTCTCATGATATTGCACTCTCGCGCCAGCAGTTTGTTCAACCCATACTGTGTCGTCTCTTGCGTAGGGTGTTATTATATTGAATGAATTAGCATTTGCAAAATTCCTGCTCACTATCTAGGTCATATAATAATTAGTTACGCCCCTCTACGTGAAACAAAAATGCGTTTATTATACGTTTGTCCGCTTTACAAAACATTTGCATTTTAATACTGTAAATTATTTTTGCAGCTCTAAAATAATGTAATGTCATGACATGAGAATAAAGCTTACCCTAGTTTACACACGAACTATCAGTCATGTGATGACTAATTACGCACGGTTCAAGTAGGCTACTGCAAAAATCGATGACAATTGATACGCCCATGTAGGCCTACATGAAACAAAAATGCGCTTCATAGTTATTAAATTGTCGTCATTTTTGCACATTATGTAATATTAATGTATGACTCTTATAACTCTCGATATATATTAATATATATAAAACCCTGATATATATATATATATATATATATATATGGCGCAAGGGTTCGCTCGTCTTTATATATATATATATATATAAGACGAGCGAACCCTTGCGCCATATATATATATATATATATATATATATATATATATATATATATATATATATCAGGGTTTTATATATATATATATATATATATCTCGAGAGTCTTTATATATATATAAAGACGAGCGAACCCTTGCGCCATCTGCTGCGAGAAAAGAGAATCGCAGCCTTGAAAGGCAGGAAACAACATGGCCGAACGCGAGGCTGACAGCAGTTTCACAGAATTAGAAGCAAAATAGCTTTAAATTAGCTTGTACCGGGGTGATTTTGAAAATTTAAGGATACCGGGTGATAAAACGCACAAATCTAGGAAAAGTCATGAAAGGACGGTCCTGAAATTTGACCGAGTGCAAAGATTTAATTTTTTTTTGGGTCACTGCGGTCAAATGACCGGCGCTCGGCGCTTCTAGGTATAAATAGGTCAAACCAGCACGGCGCTTCTAGTAAGACGTCACAGCGGTCAAATGACCGGCGCTCGGCGCTTCTAGTGTTAAACTATCTCCCTCTTTTTCACCCTTCCTTATCTATTTCTATCACTCTCACTCTGCCTCTCTGTCCCCATCCCCTTTGGTCCTCGTTCTCTCTTTTATGGCCCAGGCCTCCCTGCGTTCAGGACCAATGGACACCAAAACAGAAACCCCTGACTGTAACACCTAACAGACACCAGGCTTGATGTTTTAGCAGAGTAACCCCCAGATCATTTGGTCAAATGCTAATAACCTTTAATTGCAAGGGAAAGTAGATCACCTCGGGAGGTTAGTTCCTGCTGAGAATGGAATTCGGACCATGTCACAGGCCCCATCTGCATTGCTCCACTTGGGCACAAACTACGTAAGACAAAAGAAAAATTAAACTAACCATATGACGTTATCAAATAAGTATGCGTAATGAGCCATAACCATTCCTATAGTCATAAAAGCATGGTAAGAATGAAATATAACCAGGTGCCAAGTCACGAGCAGCTAAATTTATGACCATCTGTGTAACTGTGCTGTTTTTAATGATAAAGAAATCATATTTGGTCTTGTTTGTGAAGCATAAAATGCGGCAGATACATAATTTTACTATACTTTAATGGGAAAAAGTTATGTAAAATTATTTCAACTGAGCTCAAATGAATACTTTCTAAATTCCAAGGAATGTCTCCTCCCTTCAGGCAGAGACACCCCCAAAAGGATAGCAGCATCCCCCATCTGCAAATCGGATAAAATGCCAGACTCCCTGCTATCCTACAGTTCAGCTTTCGGTTTTGATACGCTACAGTCCGGCTAAGTGTCAGTTGAGCTCGTTGTATCAGCTGTAATGTAATAGTCTGCCCGTTCTGACCTGCTTGTCTCCACGGAGAATCAGTCCAGCCTCATCACTACGGAAGATCCGTGACGCTAAAAGACTTTCCCGGCACTGACATGAAGTCTCACTCACGGTCTCCCACTGCCAACCTCGGTAACTCCTGTCTCTCATACCTGAATGTAGCTGGGCCTGCTCTTCTTCCTCATCCCTTTTCTCTCCTTCCCTCATTACCCTTTTGTGTGTAAGTAACTCCACTAGAACATCACTCAGGTAGTTCTTTTGGTTAAGCGTGCCTCTTCGTGAGTAATGCCTCATACTCGCGTAGTTATTCATTCATACATACTTTAGGCAACGAGGATGTTGTTATTGTGTACAATTAGTAGTTTGTCTTCTTGTGAGTAGTTTAGATGCTGTTGTATGTGTGTGAATAGCAAATGTGCCTAAATTCCACCTAACTTACTAGTTTTTTTTTTAACTGTAATTTCACCGAGTTCAGGTTCTGAAATAAGGTTGTGGTCACAGCTAAGTGATATTAGTATTAAGTCTAATATTCGCAGAGGATCATTAACTAGATTTTCCTCATCCCATTGGCATGACAAGTCACATCAGAGATGACCCCTGATACCAAGCAGAAAAATAAAACGAAAACGACACAGGAGTTAAGCACCCAGGTTGAGGCTTTGACAAGCATCATTGAGTCCCTGAAACAAACAAAGGCCACAGAACACTCATGTCGTTGTGCAGTGAAAAGACCGCCATTTCGAAGGGAAGAGAGACCATGCGGCTGTCCAAGATCAGGGCTTCACCCCTTGCACTCACTGTTTTGGCTGTGTAGAAGTAGGTCAAAAAGTTGTAAGATGCCTGAAGAGGAAAGGACGGATGGGAAACGGGTCCCAATCCTCAGCAGAGGGACAACCAGGAGCCAACCCTAACAGACAGCTTCTATCTGCGACCAAGCCGAGACAACCCGAAGTGAACGCATCGGTGCCAACTGTACAGTCTCACCTCAAACGCCTAGTGAAATTCAACCTGCACATGACAAAGTGGCAGCTCTACTGAGAAATAATTGCCTGCTCAAAAGTTACACAAATGGTTACGCTGTTACTGCGCTACTGGTGCACAGGTCAGTATCCTGGATCACAAACGGAGACAAACATACTTACCTGACCGGAGGATTTGGTCACTGAACGAACTGTTAGGAACCAAGCCTCTCAACATCCTTGCAGTAAATGAAGCTCCCGTGCCCCATGATGGATGGGTCGAGGTGACTGTAAACCTCCCCAGCAACAGTGATCCTAACCTGTCAATCCAAGTGCCATTCCTGGTCGGAAGTATGTCGCTAGAATATCTGCTTCTAGGGTTCAGTGTGATTGAGCAGCTGATCAAGGGACAAAATCTGTGTCTCTATTATTGTGAGACACAGATGAAGTTGCTGACGTTGGTCATGCCTTGGTCAAAGTTGGGCGACAGGACATTGTCGTTCTTATGGGCCAAGTTACACGTGTCAAATGCAAGGTGCCAGCTAACCTAGACCTCACTGAGCTGGTTGTGTTATTTGAACCCCACCAAGATGATGTCCGACCACAACAGCTCGACATGGGGGATGGTTTGATTGAAGTCTGCAATGCAGGGGTTGCATTTGTCAGAGTCCCCACCGGGAACCATGCAAGGCATGACGTGATTCTCCCTCGTAGGACTGCACTTGAAAGCATTCAGTCTATTGCAAAAATAATAGAAACTGAACAGACTGAAATGTCCAGACAGCCAGAGAGGGTTAAAGTGAACAGTGTCGAGCCACTTACTGATCTGAGTAGTAGCAGAGCCAATTCGGTCGTAAAATGAGACCCTCCAATTGATGTAAGTCATCTTGATGACGAACAGCAAAGGATTGTCAAGAACATGCTCCATGAGGAGTGGCTGGCCTTTGCTTGAGATGAAGATGACATGGAATGCATTCCAAGCTTAAAGATGTCCATCACCCTCGAAGATGATATTCCAGTTCAGAAATCATACACTTTGGTGCCAAAACCTCTGTACAAAGAGGTGAAGTGTTTTTTTTTGTGGGCTATCTTTTGATGACCATATGAAAAATAACATTGACACACGTCGTACCGGTATGGGAAGTTCTCTTTTTACTGAAGAAAAGCCAAGAGGCTCCATACACACAATCACAGTAACAGCGGCGGCACAGTGCCGAATAGTGGTGCATATGTAAAATGACACATACATCATATGAAGGAATACATCCAAGATCTGCTGGTTAGGGGCTGGATTGTCAAATACAAATCCCCATATGCGTTATAGGAGGATACTCACCTTTCTACCTATTATATGGCCGCCGTCTGAACCTCCCAGTTGACCTCATGTTCAGGCTGAACACTAACGAGCTATCTCAGACCCCAAGGTGCTATGCAGAGTTGGACCAAGAGAATGACTGAAGTTCACCGGATTGCGTTGGAGAGTAGCAAACAGTCCAGCGCCCGAGGGAAAAAGTACTACAACCACCATGTGAGGGGGGCCATCTTGGAACCAGGCGACAGAGTTCTTGTACGTAATCTGGGAGAGAGAGGTGGACCTGGGAAGCTGAGGGCCTGTTGGGAAAACACAGTCTATGTTGTAAAAGAAAGAGTCAATGACAGACCAGTGTACAGAGTGGTCTTGGAGACAGATGGGTCAGGGTCACGTGTTCTACACCGAAACCTGCTACATCTGGTTAATGACCTACCTGCAGACTCACCTGCACCAGTAAAGCCATTAGAACCCAGAAAGAAAAGGAGAAATAACAGACACAAAGTGCCTGAGAGTGAAATGCCATTTGTCCAACAGAGCGAGACAGACTCGGATGATGATGAAACTCCCAGGTACCAGTACTAGCCGTGAATGGCTACAGAAAATGGGTACAGACAGGAGAACAATGTACTTACCAGTAATCCTCAAAGTTCTCATCACGCTGAACCTGCAAGAGAAAAGGAAAGAGTTAGAGTGGAGACATCTAGAAAGGAAATCGGAGAACCTAGAGGGCTAGAGGAAATAATAGAGGATGACCTACTTGAGGAGGATAAGCTATCAGAGGGTGATGGCAAGCAGGTACAGAGTGTTGAGCCTACACGTGAAGACATGCCTTTTCCACCTACCCTGACCCCCACAACTGATAATCACACACAGTCAGTTAGAAGGTCGACCCGAGCAAGAAAAACAACACAGACATTCATCTGCCAAACATTACGTCAGCCGAGATTGCAGCCATACTCTGCAGTTAATAGTTTAGCAGTTTGAGGTGTGCCCTCTATGTTGGTGACATCGGTCCCACCTTATCACGTCATACATCCATACCAGACGTTACCATATCAAACATTACCCTACCCAGCAGTAATGCCTCACAGTATTCCCACATGTGTGTACTAAATATAGGAACTTACCTTGAGTGCTTACCATTACCAGACATTTGGGGTATAAATCGTCTGGAGAGTATTTATGTCAGGAGCCATTTTTCTTGTAGGAGAGCGTGTGACGCCCACTAAATGTATGGTCACAGTTTTGCGATGTACTGAATTAACGGACTTTTATTGTCTTGAATATTGTTGTGTTTGATTTTTAGCCCAACAATACTTTCAAATGAATGCTATTCTAGTTTTCACCTCAGGGGGGGAGAGGGAGCCTACGGTAGGTAGTGTAGAAAGCTGATGTTTTGCTTCAAGCAAACACTCTCCCTCTTACAGTTTTTTTATGATTGTTTACACACTTGTTGCGGAACTTGGCTCAATGTGTCAAAACTGTACACACGAGCCAAATAAGACACAACACTCAGAGATAAATATTTCACTTCTATGTCAAAATTAAACTCTGCAATCAAAACCTAACAATCCTTTTTCAAAATGGCATTTTTGCAACAAAATGATACACACATGCACCATTTGAATTACTCTTTGAAAGCAGCAATAACACACTGATGTTCTTTATACAAAACACTTCTGTCTTTAGTATTTTGTATACCTTAATTTTCTCAGGCTCCTGTAAAAGATTGTTCCAGTACATCTACTCTCATTTCAATGAACACACAAAAAAGAAAGCCTTCAGAAGAAAAATATATACAGCTTATTTTTTAACAACAACAACAAGAAATCACAAAGAAAAACAGAATTGCAGTACAGTAATCAATACAATATGTTACGCTGTAACAATTCGCCTTAAAATTTAAGGAGAACAGCACAACGCAAAATTAAGGTATGGGCGGATCTGATATCTGCTGCCTACAGATGCTACCAGCAGGGCCTACAAAAATGATTGAAAGCAATATAGAAGCAACTGAAAATCTCTCCCTTTGTTCACTGTAATTCTGGTAAAATTGTACATAAGAGACTCTGATTGCTGCGCAAATTACACATATTAATATAAATCAAATTAGATTGTGTCCAATTTGGACGAGCACTCCAGGGAGCAAGTGTCGGGAAGCCGACGCTTAACACAAACAAATTTAGCAAAATACAATGTTACAGGATAATAACCACACTCAAAGTCCAACCAGTCCCACAGTTCGTATGACAAGTGTATATTCCCCTAGATGAATAAAGTTCCAAACGAAAACAGAATCGTCTAATATTGGGCTTGAGCGTGATGAGATGCCGTGGACTATAAACAAACAAAAAAACCATGCATTCTCACCAGAGCGTCCTGTTTAGAAAAAAAAGGTCCTTGTCTTGCAGTAATCCAGTGATTTTTCTTAAAAGTATGATCCATAACCAGAAAGGTAGATCAACTGTTTGTCAAACTGCTGGTAATTCCGTGTCTCCGAGACCTCCAAACGCCGACTTGCTCTCCTATCCACGCGCTCAGACAACAGGTAACACGTCATCTCCGTTCCTCCACATTTAAACATAAAGGTGCACATAAAAGTCCGTCCCCAAAAGCCGTGTTAAAAATAGGAAACTGAAACATGTACAGCATTTAAAATAAGTGATAAAAATGTAAAAAACAAATACATGTCTCTCTTATCACTCCACATGCCTCTTCCATTGCTTGCAGAAGAGGCAGGCGGGCATGTGGTTGGTGATCATACACTTTCTAATGCCAAGCTGAAAAGAATTCCTCAGTAGGACTTAGAAATGGGGAGTAACGGGGCAAGTATACAACTGTGAAGTTATTGTTGTTGGTGAACCAGTCTCAGACCAGAGCAGCGTGATGGAAACTAACGTTATCCCAGATCACAACAAACCTGGGTTGCTCTGTTCTCTCCAGCACACGTATGTAGTGCATCCAGAAATGTGATTATGTGTGCTGAGTTGTAGTGACCTTGGGTAGCATGGTGATGGAGAACACCTTGCAGACTCTTTGCAGGAGCCCCCACTGACACCCTACCCCCACCAAAAGCTTACCTGAAGTCTATTTGTAGTGCTAAGGCTCAGACTGATTGGTGTTCAATTACTGTACAAGTGTTTTCATATGTGTGTTTGGGTGTTGCCAGTTTCAGGTATGTTTTGCATTTCTAATAGAAATGTTTTGCCAATGATCACAAGAGGTTTCATCCATGAACCATGTGCCTAATGTAAGAAACAGTGTGTAGTGTTTGGCAAACAGTGTGTTGCAGAATTGCAAACAAAGTGCAAAGCAGAAAATGTGTTTGTAGTTTTGGTGCCTTTGTTTAAGGCATGGTTACAAAAGTTAAAGTTTTGGTGCCTTTGTCTAGGCATTCACTTAAGAGTGTGTAAGCAATCAGCAAAAACTGTGAATAAAAGATGCTGACGAGCAGAACTGAAGAACTCAGCAAACACTCTCCCTCTTTGTTATTTCTCTCTTTTCTCCTGTCTCCAACTACTCGACTATTTCTTTTGAGTTTATGGAGAATATGTGAAACCTGTTGCAAGGAAAAGTCAAAGTAAGTATTTTTCTACCATTGAGAATTTGTAAAGATGCCAAAGACAAATAAGAGAATAAAAAAGAATTTGTTATTTAAATGAAAGATGCTGACAAGCAGAACTGAAGAACACAGCAAACACTCTCTCCCTAGTGGAAATTCCAGCTGAAAATCCAGTAGCTATATTGGGATGAACTGGTCTCAAATGGTCTGTACTGGTTTCAATTGGTTCCCACTGGATTTTCAGATTCTACTGGTTTGCCCAGTTAAGAATACCAGTTGAAACCATTTAAAACCCATTTAGACCAACAAAGCCATGGGCAGTGGCTGCTTCACCAGTTCATCCCACTTGAAACCAATAGGATGTAACTGGTGTTGTCTGCTATTCATTTCATCTGGTAACAATTGGTCTCAACTGGTCTAACATCCCCAATACCTGCACTTGGAGAGAAAGTGCTGTAAATTGAGAATGCACTCAAAAATAATGAAATATTATGAAATGAATTGTTTGATTCATCAATTAACAGCGTACAAAGTGCACTAAAGAGAATACATTGTTTTTTGAAAATGTCAAGTCATTTGTAAAACGTTTTAACCATTAGTGTTTCTTTTAAAAATAAGTGTTTTTAAATTGAACATGAATTCATATTGAGTTTAAAAACACTAATTTTTAAAGTTGTATATTGCTTAAAGAAAGTTTTCTGCCCTCCTACTGGTCAATTTTTATCAATTGTATTTTGCCGGCTATAAACTGACCAAAGAAGTGCACACACTATTTATTTGGACATGATCACTACTTACTGAAACAATTATATTACATCAGAGCAAGCATTTTGATTATACGATCATCTTGTCCTCTTTCTTGACTGAAGAGATACCTGGGAAGCGGGCGTGGCTTCTAGCCCTTCTTGAGTAATCGGATTGGTGTGTTCAAAAATCCTTGCTGTAACGTCGCACGAAGGCAAGCAATCAAAACCCGCGAATTTCGCTTCGGTTAAAACGCAGCTTTACAGTTACAGCCTACAGTTAGCCTTAGTTCACAGTAAAAAAAAAAGTAGTTTGCTCTGGTAAGGTACTTGGAAGATAATTATCGGGCTGTTGTTCCCATTTCTCGTATAAAGAAATTTTCGATTTTGAAAAAAACTACCAAATACTGGGTGATTGGACGACGGAGCCTTTAACCAAGGCCAGGTTTTGCTACTTGTACAAAATTCCCTACCGTTGTTAAAGAACATTGTCCCTTTAAGATCCCCTGTTAAAGTTTGTACATGCGCAAAGTTTGCTTTTTCCTTAGTGCGCACTTCAAAGTTGTACGGAGACACTGTTGGTCCTGTTACGTAGTTCTGCTGAAACATCATTTCTATTCTGTTGTGCGTTAGTGACACCGTAAGTGTTGTCTACTCTGCTCATTTATCATTGTATTACATGTACGCTTATGTTTGCATATGTCAGACTGCCGTTTATTCCTTATATATATTGTACAGCATGTTAGCATGACTGGTGCGGGTACGAGAGCAGTTAGCCCAAAGTGCATGAACAATCTGCCCGTTTTACCACTCAGTTAATGTAATATTCATGATGGTTATGTTGTTATCCGCTAATATTCATTGAGATTTGTTGTGTGCACTTTACCTGTAACTCGACTACATAATTTCCTAACGGCAAACTGTCGCAATGTATAATTGCTTAGTCATGTCGTATTGTACCTTATAACACATGATGCCTTCCGCTGCCATCTAGTGGTGTAGTCGTTGCTGCATTCTGATTCTGTTTGTTTCTTTTACGTTTCTGTCAGTTGACAATGCCTGTTTGTTTGGTATATTGCGCTAATTGTACATTGTTTATTTCTTGTTTAGAAACCACAGACAAATTACAAATAAATTGTCAATATAATCTCCTTGGAAGAGCTGCGTTCTTTCTAACCGGAGAATTAGGCCAGTGGGTGTACGACCGGCAACTTGATATCCCATAATCCCCCACAAGTGGTCCTTCAAGCCGGACTGTACATCTGCTGTGTCATGGCTACTTCCAGAGATGTCCAAGATGAAGCACGTCTGCCTGATCCTCGCTCCAGCCGTAGACGGCATCCCCCAACCTACCTAGAGGACTACGTGCTTAGTCATCCACACCAGCCTGTCCCGTCCACAGGTGATGTGATGTCTTCAGATAAGGTAACATCATGTACAGGCCACGAATGTAGCCCCAGTTACGTCTCACCTGCAACTTCTGGACCTATCTACAAGGACCATGTAATCCTACAACATCTTGAGAAACGGTGGAGAGACCTGAGCAATGAATTGAGAGAGCTACAGATAGTAATGGAGGATGCTAAAAGAAGGTCCTACTCTCCAAGTTCTCTCAGTTTTCCCCATGAGGACTCATATTCAACCTCTCCCTATCAGCAGCGTAGCACTAGCCTGCCACACTCTCCCTTTGCTCACTCAACGGCTACTACTATCCGCCCTCCAGGGAGACCTCTTTATGATCCTGGGTTAGCTCCCCAGCTCTCATGGACTGAGCCAACTGGTCATACCTATATGCGCCAGCCGACATATCCATTTATGTCTCCTCCACCCACTCAGCCTACTCCACTAGCGGCTCAACTGTTCAGGTCAGACCACAGGTCAGCATCTCTGCCAGCTCTAGCTATACATCACTAGACCTTAGCTACTACTGGATTGCTGACCGAACCTCGTCGGGAACTTGGACAGCTGCAGCCTCAGTCTCCAGGAGTCCCAGTCAGTGTCCCCCTCTCTCCACAGTTCCAGGCTCTACCCGTGCTACCTCCTCAACCAGTGCAGCCACCTTCACCTGTGCAGCCACCTTCACCTGTGCAGCCGCATCTACTTGTGCAACCTCCGGTACAGCATAAGCTAGAGCCACAGAAACATGCACAGTACTCTGAGCCACATCCACAGTACTCTGCACTTCCCCGGCCAGCCTATCAGCCTCAGGCAGTACTGCCATTTAACCAACCTTATGAGCCTTACCCCAGGTACCCATACTCTTATCCAGCTCCCCCTCCTATTTCCTACACTACAGTTGACCATGGAGCCCCTAGCTTGAAGGAGATGGCAATAGCTTCATCATACGGGAATCCCAAACCTAAGCTAGCTTTCTCCTCAGGAAAGGAGAGTGATTTCATTGTGCTGAAGAAAGGTTTGGACACTGTATAAGGTCCTCATCGACACCTGACAGAGGATTACAAGTTTCAGGTTCTGCTAGATCTGCTGAAGCTTCCTGCCGCCCATCAGATAGCAAAGAGGTATATTAACAGTCCACAACCGTACAGCAGTGCGATGCGAGCCCTAGAACAGAGATATGGCCAACCGCGATCATTCATCCAAAGCGAATTGAAGGCTCTTCATCAAGCTCTTGCTGTCTGACTAGGAGACGCTCAAGGCTTTGAAGACTTCAGTACTGCCGTCAACTCACTAGTCGGCCTGCTAAATTCAACTGATGGGCCTGCCAGGTATGAGCTCCAGTGTGGCTCACACGTTGACACCCTGCTCAGCAAACTGCCAGTGAACTACAGAGATTCCTTTGTGGAACACTGTCTGAAGCGAGGCATCATTACGAGCGGGTCAGCTAGAACATACACCTTGGTCGACCTAGCTGCATGGATGGAAATTAAAGCTCAAGCCCTCCAGATCTCTTGCCGAGCCTCAGAGGGGATACAAGGGGAAAGTCTATGCCGTGAGCCAAAGCCCCCCCAAGTACGCAAAGGGAAAACCCACTACGGTGTTATTGAATACAGAGCAGAATATTCCATCTCCATCAAATCTACCATCTGTATCACCTCCAAAGAAGCATGAACGTTTCAAGCCCTTCTGTCCATATTGCAAGAACCATGAACGTTTTCTCAGTGGCTGCTCAGACTTCACCGCACTGAGCACCTCCCAGAAGGCAGATTGGATTAAACAACACAGGAGGTGTTGGAGGTGTGGCAGAGGTCACAAGCCTGACAGTTGCACTCTAAAAAAGCCCTGCTCGACATGTGGTGAGCAACACCTACTCACTTTGCATGAGGTAGCAACAACAGCACACCCAAGTGTGTTGACCGTCAGTACTGCATCCACAGTTGTCTACAGGGACCAAGTTAGCCACTCGCGCCAAGTGATGCTCAAAGTTGTCCCTGCTCGTCTACGACATGGAATAAAGACCCTCGACACACACGCCTTGCTTGACGACGGTTCCGAGAGATCTATCATCCTGCCAGCTGCTGTTGAGCACCTTGGCCTGAAAGGAGAAAGTGAATTCCCCACTCTGAGAACAATCAGGCAGGACATTGTCCACTTAAAGGGGGAGTCAGTGTCACTCGAGATATCTGCCATGTCGAACCTGAGGATCAGACACAAACTCAAGAGTGCATTCACTGCTGCAGAGCTAAACTTTGCCGAACAGTCATGCCCAGCTGATGCTCTCAAGAGAAGGTACAATTACCTGAAGGATGTCCCCATTAAAGCCTTCAGCAATGCAAAACCTATGATCCTCATTGGGTCCGACAACCCACATTTGATCACAGCCATATGTCTAGTCCGTATGGGTTCACCGGGCAGCCCCATTGCCATATGTACCCAGCTAGGATGGGCCATCCAAGGGCCAGCAACCTTCCTTCAACAGCCCCTTGGACAGACTTCCTGCCTTCACTCCTCCTTTCTATCTCCAGCACAAGAGCTACGGCACCATGTCGAGAAATTGTGGCAGCTTGACACCCTCCCTTGCCAGAATGAGAAGGGGATTACACATTCAAAGGAGAACAAGGTTGCACTTGCGCTCTTCTGCCCTCACTGTGCGTTTGCGTACACAGCTATGCAGCGAGCTAAACATTCCTCCAAAAAGTAGCCGAGACAGGAGTTTGCTTCAGCTGTATTTAATGGAGTGACCTTTTTTGTGAAACTGCAAAATAGTACAAAAGTATAATCAACTTCTCGTAATAAAGTTCTCCTACTAAATAAATTACCAAGCAACCAGACATCTAAGTCTTCAGCCGATGTGGCTTCACTAAATGCACATAATGCTACACACTCAAAATAAGTGAATGCTACCCAGTATTAATGCCACAGAAATGCCCAAACATAAACAGACAGTACTGTAATTATTACAGCTGATGAACACAACACACAAAACTGTAAATATTATAAAAAATGTAACATAGTTCGGCCCGCTTTATGAAAACAGCAGCTTCGCATAACATTCTCAACCATAGCAAAATGTAAAACTAAAAAGTGTAAACATCTTCAAAATAGCAACAACATATGACGAACAACAATTTAAGAAACACACTACTTACAGATTATGATCCTCAAAGGCACAAAAAGAAGTGGATGCAAGAGGATGTAAAATTGCTGCATTCCCCATGAAAGTTTTAACAAAATGGCTGACAGGAACTCAAAACTATACACTTAAACAATAGGAATAGCGCCAGCAGGGGGCTTCACATATAGCACTGCAGGAGGCAGGATATGCGCTGTTGGAGAAGGACGCAGTACGCATCAATGTGGATGGTGTGAAGAGATACGCAACCCCTCTTCTCTGGAGGAAAGATAATGCCATGCTTCATGCTCCACCTTCTGCTGTGATGGCTCTCCTGAAAGGGACCGAGCGACGGCTGGCAAACAGTCCGGAGCAGACTGCCATTTACAACAGGGAGACCCACAAGCTGGAGCAGGCTGGATATGCTGTGAAGATCTCCAGTGAGGAAGCTGAGAATTCCCGTGGCTCCTGGTATATCCCCCATCATATGGTTTACAATAATGAGAAGGCAAGAGTGGTGTTCAGCTGCTCTTTCATGTATCAGGGACTCAACCGTAACACAATCTAATGCCTGGTCCCACCTTAGGTCCACCATTACTGGGAGTACTGCTCAGGTTCAGAGAGCATGGTGTTGCCATCAGTGGTGACATTCGTGCAGTGTTTCACCAGGTGAGGCTTCTCCCCCAAGATCAGCATTTCTTACGCTTCTTATGGCGGGACATGGAACGAGACCGCAAGCCTGATATATATGAGTGGCGGGTATTACCATTTGGGACCACGTGTAGCCCCCTCTGCGCCACCTATGCAGTCCAAAGGCACGTCAGGGACCATGTAGAGGGCAACGAAGATGTGATGGAGTCACTCTTAACAGCTTTCTATGTGGACAACTGCCTTCAGTCTCTACTGTGTCCCCAGCAGGCCAGAGCACTCATTGACAAAATGAGAGCTTTGTTTATCAAAGGTGGCTTTGATATCAGGCAGTGGGCCAGTAACATCTCCCCTCTGAGGCCAGATCAGAGACAAGTGAACTATGGCTCAGCAGACAAAATGGAGCCCCAAGAGTCCACTCTCGGCCTTTGCTGGCACTGTCTCTCCGATGTATTGGGCTAAAAACACAGGTACATCTCTAGGTCAGAGCCCACAATGAGGACGGTGTATCGTGTGCTTGCTAGCCAGTATGATCCCATGGGGTTTATAATCCCATACACCACCAGGGCTAAAATACTTGTGCAGACATTGTGGCGGACTGAACGCCAATGGGATGAGCCCATTCAGGACGAGCTACTTCCAGTATGACAGGCATGGGAATCTGAGCTGCGTGACCTGCAAAACGTAACTATTCCCCGACGTTACACTCCAACATTCAACATCACAAATGAAGAAGTGGAGCTACATGTGTTTTGTGATGCATTAGAGAAAGCGTATGGATCTGTTGCTTACCTGCGGGTAGTGGATGATGCTGGTCACGCCCATGTCTCCTTTGTCATGGCTCGATCACGGGTTGCACCCAAGCGCCAGTTATCAATCCCACGTCTGGAATTGAGTGCAGCACTAAACAGAGCTCAACTTGCCAAAGTCCTCAACTCAGAGCTTACACTACCCATTAGACGCACCATCTTGTGGTCAGATTCCGCCACCATACTGAAGTAGGTCCAGCCTGAGTCCCTGCAATACAAGGTATTTGTAGGAACATGTATCGCCGAAATTCAAGAGCTGGCAGAAGTTGCGAACTGGAGGTATGTAGATTCTAAGCACAACCCAGCTGACGACATAACCAGGGGTTCAAGTTTAGTCCAGCTTTCACAGCCCAATCAGTGGCACTATGGTCCCTTTTTCCTTCAGTGTCATCCTGAACACTGGCCAGTTTGCCCCACCAGTATTGCGGAAGATGCAGTGGAGCTCCGACAAAGCACTTTCTGTGGCACGGTTTCCACCACTGATGCATCATGTCCTGACCTGGGTGCCTGCGAATCGTGGGATAACCTACTACTCACCACTCATCAGGCACTCCATGGGGCGGCCTCGGTATCTATGACTGCATCTGAACGCATTGAAGCTGAAGTGGCCCTGCTGAAGAGAGCACAACTTGAGAGCTTCCCTGAGGAGGTGAAAACACTCAAGGCGGGCAAGTCTGTACGTCCAAGCAGCAGTCTTAACTCACTCTCACCTGTCCTGGATGAAACTCTTGGACTGATGAGAGTTGGTGGTCGACTCCGTAAAGCTGAAGAGCTGGAAGAAGACACTCTCCATCCCATCCTCCTCTCACCTGATCACATTGTAACTCGATGTTGATCAAAGACTGTGATAATCGACTCCTTCACCCCGGTCCAGAGAGGGTCTTTGCAGAGCTCAGGAGGTCATATTGGATACTGTGGGGCCATCAGGCCATCCGAAAACACCAGAAGCAGTGCACAGAATGTTGCAGGTGGTGTAAAGGACCTACAGTTCTCCAAATGGCTGACCTATCAGCTGCTCGGCTCCACTTGAATCAGCCACCTTTCTGGTCCACAGGAGTCAACTGCTTTGGCCCTTACATTGTGAAAATAAGCAGAAGACAGGAAAAGAGGTGGGGAATCATATTCAAGTGCTTTACTACAAGGTGCTTCCATTTCGACCTCCTCTGCCATATGGACACCGATTCATTCCTCCTTCCCCTCCGCAGATTTGTGGCCAGACGAGGGAAACCATTTGAGCTTCTCTGCGACCAGGGTACTAATTTCCGGGGAGGAGACAGAGAACTCAAAGAAGCCCTTGCTAGACTTGAACCTTCCCTCATAGAACAGCTGGCAGGACAAAGAATCTCTTTCAGATACAATCCACCCCATGCACCACACTTTAGAGGAGCCTGGGAAAGGGAGATAAAATCTGTCAAGGCTGCCCTTCAAGTGGTACTGCAGGAGCAGCCCGTGCCAGAGGAGGTTCTAATGACAGTGCTAGTGGAGGTAGAAGGAATATTAAATTCAACACCCCTTGGATATGTATCATCGGACGTGGCAGACCCAGACCCAGTCATACCCAACTTGCTATTGATGGGGTGGTGTGACGCCTCCCTTCTGCAGGCCCTGTATGGATCTGATGCTTTGCTGGGTTGACGACGCTACCAACACAGTCAGGTCATTGCAGACCACTTCTGGAGCCAGTTTATCAGAAGATACCTGCCCAACCTTCAGCTACGGCATAAGTGGAAGAGCTGCACCAGAGACCTCTCCATTGGACAGGTTGTCCTTGTGATGGATACTCAACTCCCTCGAGCTATGTGGCCTGTTGGACGAGTCAGTAGGGTGATTGCAAGTGATGATGGAAAGATACGGACTGCTGAAGTGAACATCAAAGGCAACACATATTTACGCCCAGTTGCCAAACTCCTTTGAACTGCCAGAAGTCCCCAAAGATGTAAATAGTATAACCTAGTAATTGGGCAGGGACTTTATGTTGTTGTGCAAATTCAATGAGTAAATTTGGGGGCGGCTGTACAAAATTCCCTACCGTTGTTAAAGGACATTGTCCCTTTAAGATCCCCTGTTAACGTTTGTACATGCGCAAAGTTTGCTTTTTCCTTAGTGCGCACTTCAAAGTTGTACGGAGACACTGTTGGTCCTGTTACGTAGTTCTGCTGAAACATCATTTCTATTCTGTTGTGCGTCAGTGACACCGTAAGTGTTGTCTACTCTGCTCATTTATCATTGTATTACATGCACGCTTATGTTTGCATATGTCAGACTGCCGTTTATTCCTTATATATATCGTACAGCATGTTAGCATAACTGGTGCGGGTACGAGAGCAGTTAGCCCAAAGTGCATGAACAATCTGCCTGTTTTACCACTCAGTTAATTCAATATTCATGACGGTTATGTTGTTATCCGCTAATATTCATTGAGATTTGTTGTGTGCACTTTACCTGTAACTCGACTACATAATTTCCTAACGGCAAACTGTCGCAATGTATAATTGCTTAGTCATGTCGTATTGTACCTTATAACACATGATGCCTTCCGCTGCCATCTAGTGGTGTAGTCGTTGCTGCATTCTGATTCTGTTTCTTTTACATTTCTGTCAGTTGACAATGCCTGTTTGTTTGGTATATTGCGCTAATTGTACATTGTTTATTTCTTGTTTAGAAACCACAGACAAATTACAAATAAATTGTCAATATAATCTCCTTGGAAGAGCTGCATTCTTTCTAACCGGAGAATTAGGCCAGTGGGTGTACGACCGGCAACTTGATATCCCATAATCCCCCACACTACTGGTAAGCTACTCATTGCATTAAGTGTTTAACATATCTTACTTAACTTACTTTAACTTTTACATATGACAAAAACAACTACTCACTTCGTGGGCTTGTATGTTAGTAGAGTTATATTGATAGTTAAATAGTTAAAGACTATAGGCAGGTGATAACATTACCGAATCAATTCCTGTGTGTCCCAGACTGTATATTCAATGTAGCACATGCTTGTTACTGTTCGTTTTTAGTTAACCATAACGTTAGGCTGGCCAAATATCAGCTGTTTGTAGATACGACTTTATATTGAGTATGCCCGCTGCTGTTAATGCGTTTAGTGAGTACATAGTTACGGATTGTATATAATGTAGCTGAAGATCGAGAACTCGCTACGACAGCGGAGAACAAGAGGGCCCCCTCCCCGAAATAAGGACAGAAACAGCGTCACCCACCAGGGAGGTCACCGCGATTAAGAACGACAAATGCAGCGCTGAATTGGTGGTCACTGCCATTAAGAACGACAGAGTATGATTTTAAAAGTGAAATTCTGTATTGTACCATTACCAGCGAATGTTGTATGCTTAGTTAACCATGTTTAGGCCTATTAAGTAGCCTAGAATTTGACTCTGCCGTTTAAATTTTTAGAAATTTCCACCCTCCAACGTACTGTATAGCCTATTAAATCAGTCAAACAAAACATTTCCTGAGGCAATGCATTGCCACTTAAAAATGATTTTATATTCGTATTGTTATGTTTCTATATTTTCTTTATGTTTACATTTTGTAGTTATATTTTAATTCCTTCTATGTAGCTTGATACTGCACTCTGAATCTCGTTGTACATTTATGATGACAATAAAGGTATTCCCTATACATTACCTTGTTGCCTATATTTCAGTATTCTCTGTTAAATTGTTATTATCAAGGTGTATATATAGATTACAATATACAAAGGTATGTGTGTTCTGGGCCTGTGTGGACGTGGTGGAAGTAAACTGTTACAACATAAATTAAATGCCGTGATGTATTCACTATAATTCCAGGTTCCACTAATTGAAATGAGTTTAAATCCATTTAAATACCAACTGTAACATTTCAGACACAATAACCCAGTTTTCTCCAGCTAAAACCAATACAGACCGTCTGAGACCAGTTTAACCAATACAGACCATCTGAGACCAGTTCAACCAATACTGACCATTTGAGACCAGTTCAACCAATACAGACCATTTGAGACCAGCAGTTTCTATCAGTTGTTTTTCGACTGGAACCAGACCAATACATTCCAGTAGAAATTTCTATTGGTTTTTCTACTGGGCATTCCAGTAGAAACCAGTTATGAAACCAGTTGAATGTGTTTCAGTTTCCCTATAAAAACCAATAGGAAGCAGTTAAAATTGCTATTGGTTTTCTACTGGATTTCAACTGGATGTCTACTGGGATTTTCTACTGGTCTTGAACTGGAATTTCCACTAGGGCTCTCCTTGTCTTTTCTCTCTTTTCCCCTGTTTCTAACAGGTCATTTTCAATTATTACCTGTTCATGGGACCCCAACCCCTTGGGACCTGTAACAATGTTTTATGTAAAGTAATATGTGCTGTATAAAGCAATATGTGTTGTGTAAAGTGACGTGTTGTGTAAAGTAATATGTGTTGTGTAAAGTAATATATGTTGTGTCAAGTAATATGTGTTGTGGAAAGTGGTGTCATGTCAGCATGGTGTATTTGCAGTCAGTGGCTCTATTTGAATGGGCACTTTTTCCCCTCAGATTCCACTTAGCTCACTCTCAAGATGAAAGGCTCTGGCAGGTTGGGTCACAGTTCATCTGTCCTAAAATAAACATTTCCCCTTCACAAATCAAATGATATTATCTCTCCACCCCCACTTCCTCCCAGGGCAAATATTCCTGTATTAGGTCTATCTGTCCTATTGATCAGTGTTTCCTTTCACACCACACAGCCCCATCAGCGCTTTCAGCATATTAAAGACAATCTGGCTGCAAATGAGCACACGCGCACACACACACCCCAACTTCCTCAAAGACAACGGTTTCCTCCAGGCCATGTCAGGAGTCCAGATCTTAACAAAACTGTAGAGACCAGACAGGTGGGAGGCTTAGTATTGGGAATAGCCTCATATACAATGCTGAGTTTTACCTGTCCGGAATCTGGTCAACTCATTTCACTGTAGTCTCATTCTCCTATCCGTCACACAAAAACCTGGACATAAACTGAGTGCGCTTGAAGCTCTTTATACTAACATAACATATATAGCCCCATAAAATATGTCTACCTAGCTGATTCCACTAATTATGATTACAGACCCCCAGGGCCATACTCTGATTTCCTCTGTGAATTTGCGGATTTTGTCTCAAACCTAGTTGTTTCCTTAGATCCTCTGAAAACAGCATTCGTGTCCATTTTAGATTCCGTAGGGATTAATCAGAATGTCATAGGACCCACTCATAATGGTGGTTGCACACTCTAATACTAACGTTTGGATTAAATATAGAAAATATAGTTACACTTCCACAGTCTGAAACCATCTCAGATCATTGTCTCATCTCGTTTAAAATGTGTCTTAGTAATAATACATGCACCTTGCCATGCTATCGTGTCAAACGTACATTCACGTCAGCTGCTACACAGAGTTTTATCAACAATCTCCCAGAGTTATCAACTTTAATTGGATCAGTGTCAGACCCCTCTGAACTTGATCAGGCGACCGAATGTTTAGAGTCAATGTTTCGCCATACTTTAGATAACGTAGCTCCACTTAAAAGAAAAATAATTCGAGGGGAAAAACTAGCAACCTGGTACAAGGATCACGCATGTACCTTAAAACAGACCACTCGAAAATTACAACGTAGATTCTGTCAAACTTAAATAGCATGGATAGCCCCTTAGCCCCTTAGAAAAGCTCTTAGTGCTGCTAGATCAACATATCTTTCCACTCTAATAGAAGATAACAAAAATAATCCTTTTTATTTAATACTGTAGCAAAATTAACTAGGAATAAGACCACCACAAAACATGCACAGCATCAAGTAGCAACGACTCTATGAAATTTTTCAATGGCAAAATTGAAAGCATCAGACAAAAAATTCAGACCATAAATTTAAAGCCAGACAATCTGATAACCAACCCTGTAGGTAACAATATAACTATATCAGAACATCGATTAGAATGTTTTACTCCCCTTCAAGCGACCGAACTAATGTCATTAAATTCCTCATCAAAATCAACCACTTGTGTATTAGCCCTTTGGAGTCTGCCATCCCATGGGCGGAATGAAACAGAAATTTCGACAAACCGCTTCGAAAACTCAGCCAGTTTTTGTCCTAGAAACATGAAAAGCATATCATCCGAAACCTTCAACGGTCTACTTTAAAATGTATATAGATAAAATGTGAATTTATTTTGTAGAACTATGTAAGGGGATTAAAAAGAACAACATGCACATTTCAGTCTCTGAGTCAGAAAGTAGCTCTTGATGGTCCACCCATTAGCAAATAGATCTATTCATATGATAACGGCCTAGTAATTCGCGAGTTGTTATTGGGTCAGTACGAGGCAAGAAAATGCTTGGAAACGCCCAATTTGAGTCCTGTAAACAAGAGCACATGTTTGGGTTGTTTTTACACTGACCAAGGAGCTACACGATGACACAAGCATGCATCTATCTGTTTTGAGTCAAATTGGACGGATCCTAGGAGTTTCTGGTAAGTGTTTGCATTTACTGCTTGTCGTTAGCATAACTAGCCTGTTAGCTGTTGTTATGGCAACAAAAGACACTGTTACTTTCCCACTGAAAATGAGTGGGGAAAGTTTTACGGCTCGGAGGGTTTGCACACAGCGGCAGCAGATAGTTGGATTCAATTTTATTATGATGTTGACTGCTGTTGGTTTGATTGGTCCACTTGTTGTTTTTTTATTGCCGTTTTTAATCGGTTATTTTCCGATTGAAAATGAATGGGGGAAGTAGTGGTACGACGACGGATTGCACACAGCGGAAGTAGTTGGATGCAATGTTTTTTTTCCTCCGTGTTCAGAGTAACATATCAGGCTCCTGTAGTGTAATAGTGTGTGCTATACAAAATAAGAGTGTTGTAATCATTGGAGCCAAATAAATCAGATTCATGGAGATTATACTGCCCTTACTGTGACAGTTAGTCTCATCAGTGTAGGCTATTGTAATGCATTACTAGTAATGATGTTGCATTGTTATCAAGTATATGACAATAAACTTGAAACGTGAACTTCTGTTATCTATTGTATCTTTGGGTTTGAATACAGCATATTCAATGAACTGTGAAAAGGCCTTTATTGTCTCTTTTTTTCTTACAACTCACACTGACTTTCCAAACACAATGACAGGTCACAATGACATTCCAGACTGATGGGCCGTTACCTTTGACAGTGGGGCGGGGGACTGTTACAGGTGTGTTGACACCTACCTCATCAATATTCATTGTGTAGGCCACTGACTTTGAAAAAAATAGTGTCAGTCCAAAGTTATAACAATTCAGTAGTCAAACCACATGAAATTTCTGAATGCTTTAATCACCTATGTGTAGCCAACACCTGTGTTTACATGGTTCAGAGCTCAAAAGTGGCTGAGAGGCCTCAGACTCCATAGGATTAGATCCCTTACTGACACACGTCTTCAAACAGATTCTACCAGAAGCAATCAAGCCTCTTCTAAAAATAATCAGCTCCTCCCTTAGCACTGGCTATGTACCTAAATCTTTTAAACTAGCCATTATCAAACCCCTGATAAAAAAATCTGACCTCGACCCTTGTTTGCTGTCTAACTATAGGCCAATATCAAACCTCCCCTTTATCTCCAAAATCCTAGAAAAGGCTGTAGCACAGCAGTTATTCTCATACCTACATAGGAGTAATATTCATGAAATATATCAGTCAGGATTTAGGCCTCATCATAGCATAGAGACAGGACTGGTTAAAGTAGTAAATGACCTACTACTGGCCACTGATCAGGGTTGTGTCTCCTTGCTTGTGTTACTTGACCTTAGAGCAGCTTTTGACACCACTGATCATACTATTCTCCTTGACAGATTAGAAAATGTTGTTGGGGTTAAGGGAATGGCCCTTTCCTGGTTCAGGAGTCTGGAGTTCTACAAGGTTCTGTTTTAGGCCCACTGCTTTTTTCTTTATACATGCTACCCCTTGGTAATATTATTCATAAACATGGTATTAGCTTCCACTGCTATGCTGATGACACACAGTTGTATATTTCAGCAAAGCCAGATGAGAGGCACCAGCTTACTAAAACTGAAGACTGTGAAAAGGACATTAGACATTGGATGCTTGTCAACTCCCTACTACTTAATTCTGACAAGACAGAAGTACTTATGCTAGGACCACATGGAGCTAGGAGTAAGCTCTCTGATTACATAGTAACTCTGGATGGCCTTTCTGTTTCACCATTTGCAGCAGTAAAAGACCTTGGTGTGATTATTCTTTCCAGTCTTTCACTTGGTTCTTGGTTCTTCCCAAAGTCCTATCCACTGCTTTAGAGAGTGTTTCCTTGTCACTGTCGCCTTGGGCTTGCTCACAGGGGGTTTAGGTACTGATCGCTGTAAACCTGCTTTGAGACAATTTTGATTGTAAAAAGCGCTATACAAATAAAATTGAATTGAATTGAATTGAACTTCTCTGTCCATCTCTCCCTCTCTGTCTGTCTCTCTTTGTCCCTCTCTCTCTTTCTCTCTCTCTCTGAGCTGTGGCCTTGACCCACATGAGTGGATCCAGAGGATGTATTATAAATACACCAGTGAGAGCATTTTCTGAGTGCTGTCATTGGATATTTGGTGTTCCCTCCTCCTCCTCACGCGTAAAAAGGGCACACTTGTCAGAAGAGTTTAAGACTGCTGCTGTTTTTTCCTGAACAGGCAAAGACAGGGTCGTTTCACTGGAACAATGTAACCACCTTCACTGTGGCGGGATTACATTTGTCCAGAACTCATTCCTGAAATGACTTACTGCCTGAAGGTGGAGATGGGGTATGTATATGAATTCTGCTGTTTTACACAGAAGAATCCAGTCCCACTGGGCTTAGTCACCCAAAGCTTTATGGACACAGAATTTGATTTCATTTTGCCTCATGCTCTGAAAAGTCTGTGTGTACATGAAAAATAGGAATAAAAATCCATGTAAAAATTTACCACAGTATATTTTAACTTAAATTAATGAGAAGCGGTTTGAAGCCAGACATGATTAAATCGCCATTTTCCTGGCACTGAGCGAATTTACATTTCGTTACAGTTCACGCTGCAGCTCATGTCGGAGTCTGACGTTACCCCACGCAGAGAACAACATAAAGTAAAGTGACGTGACTGATCTATTGTTTTACCAATATGGCTTTTCTCAGTCGATCTTAACTGTACCAGGGTTGTGCTGAAAAATTTTAAGATTCGTTCATTGAATTGGCATTTGGTTGTGAAATTAAGTATTCTATGATTAGGATCAGTACTCGGTTGCAGTTTTAAGGTTATTGCTACTGAAATACAAGAAATTTAGATGTCAAAGTGGCCTACTTTTATTATCATTTAACAAACAATTTTGCCAGTAAATACATTTGCACTTTTTGAATTTCAGTAACAAAAGTCTCGTGTTGCTCTCTATCAAGGCGTCATGAATTCGCGCATAAACTAATAACGTACATTTGTGATGCTCAATCCTGGATCAAAAAAAGTCATAAAAATCCCTGGATTGGAAGCATTTTAAGCTTATTTCTGAATGTTTAGGCATCCTCAGCTATGGAAGGAATGCCAACCGTAGACACCACAAAGACAGCAAACTCTGGATCAAATAATGTAAATAATGTCTATTAAAGAGTGTTAAACTTTAAAAAAAGTAGTTCCTCATATTCATCATCTCTTTCATATAACTGAGTAGAAAGTAGAGTATTCCGAAACAACAGGCCAAAACGATGATGTCACGTCAGAGACATTTGATGCTTCGTTCGAAAAAGCTTGGCTAAAATTTGATTGGCAAAAAGTGGCATTCGATACAGCCCTACTGAACCACATATACTCTATTAAACAGGTATCTGTGAAGCAAATTTTCATGACTTTTTCAAAATTTTCTGGGTTTATTTATTTTTCCAAACCTTCTCCTGGCCTGGAAATTGCTATTTTCAAATTCTACGACTTTTCCGACAATTTTTCATGACCGTACGGACCCTGGAGGTATCTGACCAGGGGCAGAGGTTCAGGTGCAGTGAAAGGGGTCTGACTGCTCTGTTCTCTGCTGGGCTGATCTCCGGCTGATAGCATGCCTTTAATAAAAACGCTCTTTCGGGACTGAGAATTGAATTTCACACTTGGTCGCCCGGACGCTACATATGTCTGGTTTTAATAAAGAGCAGAAGTGCCTGTCCTCAATGGCTGTGTTCTTCCTCCATAACCACTCAGTCACGCAGCCTAACACACCTCTGCCTCGCTTCAGTTCTCATCACTAGGAGAAAAGCTCTGTTTTGAATTGACTTCAAATTTTCTTTTCTAATCATTTGTTTACAAAAGACACATTCACATAAACAGACTCCTCTGACTTTACATAAACAAATGCATGCAGGGAGGAGAGCAGATTTGAGTGACATTTTTTCATGACGGCGGTCCATAGAATGGTGTATGACAGTGTGTAAACTGTTCTGATACAAATGTTGTACTATATCTGAGGATGGAAACATATGTGCACAGGGGTGTAACACATCGTTGCGTTATTGTATTTGTAAATATTAGGGTTTAGGCATGACATAATGCAAACTGAGACCATGCATACATAAACTCTTCACTGAAAGTCTTCACTGAAGTAGCTTTAGGCCTTATTTTACGCAACAGTGTGTGTGAATGAGTTTAAATTTGGTAATAGTTTATTTTCCAGTGAATGAATTGTCTGAGATATTGTAGTGAGAACAAACTCAGTAAAACAAAGTTGAGTTAGTGGGGCTTAAAGGAAGTGAAGGTGTTATTCAGGTATTTCCATAGACTGGCCCACATGCGTAGAAAACTGTGCGTCTACTGGGACATATCCAGGCAACTCCTCTGCCTCTCTTTATATGCAAAATGAATAAGGCTTGCCCCCCACCCCCACCCCCCACCCGCACCCCCAGCCCGATGCCAATCAGCTCAGACAGATCATGAGAACACAGCTGAGACCAGCCTGCCACTCTCAGGGCCAGGGCTTGTGATTCCTGTGACTCATGTGAAATCAGTCACAATGCCCAGGGCTCCCAGGCCGCTGAGAACACTACAGCAAAATCATGGCTCAGATTTATCATGTTTTTGGAAACAGCTGCGCAGTGTGTAAGATTATGTTGTTTTTCTCAAATGGCTGTTGCATGTAGCATTTGCGTTCAGAAAAAGCCAGGCTCAGCTGTAATTGCTTTGATGGGTATTAGATAGCACTGCTGCCCACTGCCTCCCCAGCAAATGCATTTCAATTAATAACTCTCAGCGAGCCATTGCCCCACTGAGGAAACACGCTCATGATTGGCCTGTCACTCAAGGAGCATGGAAGCATCCTCCATTTGTCACTGGCTGCTTGCCTCATTCTTCTGCTGGCTTTTCACTGGGCTAATCACACCATATTTTATTCATTTATTCAGTTCCACTTTTCCCTCTGGCCCTTCTGTCAGAGAGAGTGAACACTGAGCCCTTAAAGAGACTTCTCTTCACTGAGGAGATGCGTAAGTCTAAAATATATCTGAATCATGGGCAGCCATTTCATATCTCATATGAGACACGCAGAGACATTCCCCATAAGATCAGTCCTTCACTTCCAACTGATGCCACAGACTGGAGAAGGTCATTTATTTTAGCAAACTAAATGGGAGAATGCATTTATCCTTAGTGGAGACTGCACTGTTTTTCATATTCCTTGAACACCCCTTCCCCTTTACCTAGGCTTTCCTTCCTTTGGCGGAATAATCTTGTGGAGAACAGAAAACAGTCCCAGCAAAGTTCAGTGCCATAGTGTGATAGAATGGACATGGAGGAGAAATTGAACGTACAGAAGGCAGGATGTTAGGGTAATTGATGCTAATGAAGCTGCAGGCTAGCAGCCAGTCACACATGTGAAGAGCTCCTCTTCAACTCTCTCTGTTGCGTACCTGTAGGCATCTGAGTCTTTACAGGATGCACTGTCAACACAGAACACAGCTTCACAGCTTTTGTCAGTGTAACCTTGCCCAGTTTAATGCTTATGCAATCCTTTACAATTCAAAGCCATGCTCAGCATGAAGACCTCGTGAAAGAAAGGGAGGAGCAAGAGAAGGGAGAAGAGGGAGCACAGACTGTGCGATAGAACTGTGAAAATATAAAGAAGTGAGAAACAAATGAATAAATGGCAGAAGAGCTGGCATATGTCAGGTATTGAAAGCAGGGAGAAGGGAATGAGAGAGAAAGAGAACGGGAAAACAAGGGAAGATGAATGGAGAGAAAAGAGGTGTCGTACTGGCTCATTTCAGGGCTGATGTGTCGGGAAGCGGTGGATGGGTGTTAATGAAGAGGTAACATGATTCTCTCCCAAAGTATCATGCATCACAGGCCAGGGGGAACCAGGCTGGCACAGGAGGAGTGTGTCAGATTGTGTGTGTGTGTGTGTGTCATCACTCGCAACTTCTCACTGTTCTGTTTTCTCCTCTGTATAGTTCTGTCTGTCTATGCTTTGTTTACTCTCTTAAATCTATTAAATTTAAAGGTCATATATAGCACAAGATGGTGACCACAAAGGCCTGGTTTCAAATTTCACTGTAAAAATGTCTCTTTTATGCAGATGTTTTATGTGAGTATGTTTTGTTGTAATATGATGACAGTCATATGGAAAGTTATGAATGAATTGCAAAGCATTTACATTACCTCAGTATAAAAACATTCTCACTGATGCATTACCACAGTATACTAACATTCTCACTGATGCATTACCTCAGTATACTAACATTCTCACTGATGCATTACCTCAGTATGATAACATTCTCACTGATACATAAATCAATCCAGTCCCCCCTTTTGGTTATATTTGCTAAATTCTTGTTTAAAAGCGAGCATTCATTTGAAGATTTCCCCTTACACAACATTTGCTGGTGATGGATGTTCTGGTCTACTGGGGCTGAATCTAGTAACAAACACTGAGATCTCACTTCTGACTCATTTGATCTTTTCACACACTCTTGTTAAAAATAACCAGAATTGATGATATCATTGTTAAGACTAGAAAGAAGTGCTTTCACAATGCTCATTAGTTATATGATACCTACAGTGAAATTATAGTATAGAGATTTCATTTCATAAGTCACATACAAGGATGAATACACATGTGAGAATTTTTTTTTTTTTAAGAAACCCCTCACCATTGTTAGCTACTTTTGCTATGATAGCGACCATAGAATTATACAGACATACATGTCTCTAACTGTAAAGCGTGAGTGACTGAAGAAAACTTCAGCGTCGAGGGATATTTCACACAGACTTAATTCAGTCGATGACTCACAGATATCCATCTCCCTTAACTGTGCTGGTGACAAAGAGAACGCTCATGGTTTATGGCTAATTGGGCCTATTAATGTAAAGGTCTCTTTTTTCAAAGGCAAACACTGACCTTATCTGGAGAAACACTCTCTGTAAGACTGGTCAACCCCCTGAGACAGAACAGAGGCCAACATTTCGACCGAGTTCATCCAATTAAGGGAAAATCAGTCCCTCCCTTGCTGTAATGTGATACTGTGCATTTCTCCTGCACGTGAAAAGAAAAGGTGGTACTATCTGTCATGAGTCTTAGTTGAACTGTGGATACAAAACAGCCCCTTGCCTCAGACTAAACAATACAACCTCACTGCAGGGAAACAATCAATGTTCCAAATGCATTCATCTTAGATAGAGGCCAGAACCTGGTAATGCACACAGGCCCATTAAACATGACAAAAGGTGACATCTGTTTTCTGTTAGAGTGCAGCTCAGAGATCTTTAATTTTAGCAGTAGTGAGCAAAGCGTCACACTCATGTCCCATTAGATGACCTTAATGTCTTATCTGCCTGTTTATGTAACTACACTGGACTGATGAGATAGAGCTGCCAGCATCACAAACTGCAGCAGAGGAATTTCATCACTGACTTCTGAAGGCCAGCCAGGTTTCGATTATTCACTCACATCTACAGCTCGCAAAAAAAGTCAGACAGTTCATACAGTAGTGACTTACTGCCCTATTTCAATTCAGTCCCATCAGGAAATTGAGCCTTTTAATTCTTCAACACAATAATTATATTAGTAACCCATTGATTATGCTTGACAATAATTCCAAGCTTCAGAGGTGTGGATATAGGGAGTTTGGGCGACACAGCATGACAAAAACATAGGTACACCATCCATAACTGCTTTTCACTCTTTGTAACGACCCTGTCTCCTCCCTCCTCTGGTTCCACCATTCAGAGTTCAGCATCGTCAATCTACTGATCACCAGGCGCATCTCCCCATCATCGTCTGCACCTGTTTGTGTTAGTTCAGTGTGTCTGTTCCGCATCTCCCCAATTACTCCTGCTGTATAGGTACCACTACTTGTGAAGTCTTAAGTAAAGACCTAGCGATTTGCATCTGTAGACCTACCTAATTGCTCCTGTGTTTTATCCTCATATTTTGTACCTTAGCACCCTGATCTTTAATAAAGAACCTCAGTTTTTGCACTTGCATCCAGCCTCTTTGGAAATTTGACACACTCTTCCAAACAAAACCCTCTGTTCCTCACTCCCTGATGTGTCAGTAAACCCATTACTACAACAGGGTCCAGGGTCCATCACAACTATAACATTACTATAACAGGGCTAAGAGTCCATCACAACTATAACATTAATGTAAACATTATTAATGTTAATATCAGAGTCTATCACAACCATAACATTAACATTACCATAACAGGGCTCAGAGTCCATCACACCTGTAATATTGACATTAACATTACTATAACATTGCTCAGACTCAATCACGACCAACTTGGTGCCCTAGGCAAGATTTTAGCTGGTGCCCCTTACATTGCAGCCAATTCTGCCACCAATCATTGTGTTCATACATCCATCCATCCATCCATTTTCTCCCGCTTATCCGGGACCGGGTCGCGGTGGCAGCAGGCTGAGGAGGGTCGCCCAGACATCCCTTTCCCCGGCTACATCCACCAGCTCCTCCTGGGGGATCCCAAGGCGTTCCCAGGCCAGCCGAGATATATATTTCTCCCAACGTGTCCTGGGTCTTCCCCGGGGTCTCCTCCCAGTTGGTCGCGCCCGGAACACCTCCATAGGGAGGCGCCCAGGAGGCATCCTGACGAGATGCCCGAACCACCTCAACTGACTCCTTTCAATGCGGAGGAGCAGCGGCTCTACTCCAAGCTCCTCCCGGGTGTCCGAGCTCCTCACCCTATCCCTAAGGGTGCGCCCAGCCACCCTGCGGAGGAAGCTCATTTCCGCCGCTTGTATCCGCGATCTCATTCTTTCGGTCACTACCCAGAGTTCGTGACCATAGGTGAGGGTTGGAACAAAGATCGACTGGTAAATTGAGAGCCTTGCCTTCTGACTCAGCTCCTTCTTCACCACGACGGTCCGGTACAACGACCGCATGACTGCCGCCGCCGCCCCGATCCGTCTGTCGATCTCCCGCTCCATTTTACCCTCACTCGTGAACAAGACCCCAAGATACTTGAACTCCTCCACCTGAGGCAGGAACTCAGTCCCAACTCGGAGGGGGCAAGCCACCTTTTTCCGGCATAGGACCATGGCCTCGGACTTGGAGGTGCTGATCCTCATCCCGACCGCTTCACACTCGGCTGCAAACCGCCCCAATGTGTGCTGGAGGTCACAGTTTGATGAGGCCAACAGAACCACATCATCTGCAAAAAGCAGAGATGCAATCCTAAGGCCACCGTACTGGACACCCTCCTCACCCCGACTGCGCCTTGAGATCCTGTCCATGAAAATTAAGAACAAGATCGGAGACAAGGTACAGCCCTGGCGGAGTCCAACACTCACCGGGAATGAGCTTGACTTTGTGCCGAGAATACGGACACAGCTCTCACTGCGGCTGTACAGGGACCGAATGGCTCGCAGCAGCGAACCCGGCACCCCATACTCCTGCAGTACCCCCCACAGGACACCCCGGGGGACACGATCGTAAGCCTTCTCCAGGTCCACAAAACACATGTAGACTGGATTGGCAAATTCCCATGATCCCTCCAGTATCCGTGCGAGGGTGAACAGCTGGTCCGTTGTTCCACGGCCAGGACGGAATCCACATTGTTCCTCCTGTATCCGAGGTTCGACAATCGGCCGCAGTCTCCTTTCCAATACCCTAGAGTAGGCTTTCCCAGGGAGGCTGAGTAGTGTGATACCCCGATAGTTGGAGCACACTCTCCGGTCCCCTTTTTTAAAAATGGGGACCACCACCCCCGTCTGCCACTCCACAGGCACTGTCCCTGACTCCCACGCGACGTTGAAGAGGCGTGTCAGCCATGACAGCCCAACAACATCCAAAGCCTTCAGCATTTCAGGGCGGATCTCATCCACCCCTGGCGCCTTGCCACTGTGGAGTTTTCTAACTGCCTCAGTGACCTCTGCCAGAGAGATGGGTGACGACCCTCCTGATTCTTCTGGCCCTGCCTCCTCTATGGAGGGCGTGTCAGTCGGATTTAGGAGCTCCTCAAAGTGTTCCTTCCACCGTCCGACCACATCCTCAGTTGAGGTCAGGACCTCCCCGTCCCTGCTGAGAACAGCCTGGACGAGGCCCTGCCTGCCCTTCCTGAGTCGCCTGACGGTTTGCCAGAACCTCTTTGAGGCCAACCGAAAGTCCTTTTCCATGGCCTCCCCAAACTCCTCCCATACCCGAGTTTTTGCTTCCATGACAGCCGTTGCTGCTGCCCTTTTGGCATGCCGGTACCCCTCAGCCAATTCCGGAGTCCCCCGAGCTAGCCAAGCCCGGAAGGCCTCCTTCTTCAGCCTGACGGCTTCCCTCACCGGTGGCGTCCACCACCGGGTCCTTGGGTTGCCGCCACGACAGGCACCAACGACCGTCTGGCCACAGCTCAATGCTGCCGCTTCAACAATGGAGGCTCTGAACAGGGTCCATTCAGACTCCATGTCCCCAGCCTCCCTCGGGATCAGGGAGGAGCTCCGCCGGAGGTGTGAGTTGAAGATCTTCCGCACAGGGTCCTCAGCCAGCCGTTCCCAGTTCACCCTCACTATGCGCTTGGGTTTACCAGGTCTGTCTGGCAGCCTCCCCCGCCATCTGATCCAACTCACCACCAGGTGGTGATCAGTTGACAGCTCTGCCCCTCTCTTCACCCGAGTGTCCAGCACATACGGCCGCAGGTCTGATGAGACAACTACAAAGTCGATCATCGACCGTTGGCCTAAGGAGCTCTGGTACCAGGTACACTTATGAGCTACCTTATGCTCGAACATGGTGTTTGTTATGGACAATCCATGACTCGCACAGAAGTCCAATAACAAAGCACCACTCGGGTTCAGATCAGGTAGGCCGTTCCTCCCAATCACTCCCCTCCAAGTCTCTCCATCATTGCCAACGTGAGCATTGAAGTCTCCCAGTAGAACTACAGAGTCCCCAGATGGTGTCTTCACTAGGACACTTTCCAGTGTATCTAGGAAGGCTGGGTACTCTGAGCTGCCGTTCGGCGCGTACGCCGTCACGACAGTCAGAGATTTCCCCCCTGCAACCCGAAGGCGCAGTGAGGCAACCCTTTCGTTCACCGGGACAAACTCCACCACGGCGGCGCTCAGTCGGGGGCTAACAAGTAACCCCACACCTGCCCGCCGCCTCTCGCCCCAGGCAACTCCAGAGAAGGACAGAGTCCAGCCCCCATCCAGGAGTTTGGTTCCAGAGCCAAGACTGTGCGTAGAAGTGAGCCCAACTATATCTAGTTGGTATCGCTCCACCTCCCGCACAAGTTCCAGCTCCTTCCCCCCCAGAGAGGTGACATTCCACGTACCAAAAGCCAGTTTCTGCACCGTAAGTCCAGTCCGCTGGGGCCCTCGCCCCATCCTGCCACCCGTGTGGCATCGCACCCGGCCCCTATTTCTCCCCTCGCAGGTGGTGGGCCCACGAGAGGGCAGCCCCACGTTGCTCGTTCGGGCTGAGCCCGGCCGGACCCCGTGGCAGGTCCAGCCACCAGGCGCTCGCCGACGAGCTCCCCTCCCAGGCCTGGCTCCAGGAGGTGGCCCCGGTCTCCCTATTCCGGGCGAGGTGCCTGTTTCTTCGTGTGTGCTGTTCATAAGGGCTCTTCTGAATCGCTTTTTGTCTGGCCCCTCACCTGGGACCTCTCTGCCTTGGGTGACCCTACCAGGAGCTTAATGCTCCAGGCAGCACAGCTCCCAGGATCACAGGGACTCACAAACCCCTCCACCACGATAAGGTTGCGATTCCAGGAGGGGAATTGACCTGTGTTCATACACTCACACAGAAACCGTGGAGCCACATTATAACCTATGACATTCTAAACAGAAATAGCAAGAGTAATTACACCTAGCATTCATGAACAAAACATATTCAATGAGCACATCTCTCACATGATGCATGCTGTTTGCTGTACATATAAGACTAATCAATAATGATCATGCAAAGGCTTACAACTATTAATTACAAAAGGGGATGGAAAAGGAAAAGCATTTTAATTGACTATTACACGCAGGGCTAACTTTGCCTAACTAGACCAAAATGTCTGGTTTCTTGAGGCAGACAGTGGATGGTTCGTACAGCACACTTAAAACAAAAAGTGCGTTTCTCAAAATGTTTGTGGCACAACAGAAAAACACAGCTCTGACATAAATTGATAAATTATAAATTGAGGAATAGCAAGGAAAATAGACAGCATGGATTCAGGAAACCGGATGATAGATCGGAAATTAGAGACTGTTATAGATGTAAAGGCCCCAACCACACAGCTGGGGAATGCTGGTTTAAAACTGAGAAATGTCACGTGTGGGGCAAAAACGGGGTATGTTGCCAGAGCATGCAGAAATAGAAATAAAAATGGGGGAGATAGCAAGGAAACCCAAAACAAAATGGACAAAGGCGGAGTTCAAAGCATTGCTCAAACAAAGTAAGGACAAAGTAACCAAAGTGAAAGTGATGGATCAGAGGAAGTGTTCACATTGAGCTGTTCATGTAGGACAATTGAATGGGGGAACTCCAAAAAGAGTAGAGCCATATACTGTAGAAATGGAGTAAAATAGTAAAATAGTAGATTTTAAGATTGACACTGGATGAAGCCTGACAGTAATGAATGAAAGACATTTCAGTGAGACATGGAAACCAATGAAAAGGCCAAACTTGAGGACCACTAATATTAAATTGGAGACTTATACAGATCAGTTTATTGAAATACTAGGCCACACCAAAGTCATGGCGGCATATCAGGGGAAAAGAAAGAAACTGCCCCTGGTAGTAGTGAAATGGGAGGGGCCTAACCTGCTAGGCAGAGGATGGTTAGAGGACAAAAAATTACAATGGGGCCAACTAAAAACTAAAAAAAGGGTACACCACATAAAGACACAACAAGAAGCACTACAGAAGGTGCTAACAAACTCTTTAAAGAGGAATTAGGCACCTTAAGAGAGATTATAGCCAAAATCCCTGTATATCCAGATGTAGTGCCCCTATTTTTCAGAACACGGTCCGTTCCATATGCCAGATTCAAACGTTTTAATGTGGTCTGCAGAGGTGTTAGTGCACTATTCAGTGGACCGGGAATTGGTGCTGTCCTGTGACACCTCACCCTATGGCGTGGGGGTGGTGTTGGCACATTGGATGGAGGACGGCAGTGAAAAATCAGTCAGGTTCATGTCCCGTACTCTCACATCTGCGGAGAAGTGATATTCTCAGTTAGATAAGGAAGAGTTGGCAGTGATGTGTGGGATACAAAAGTTTCACAAATACTTTATATGGCCGGTCTTTTACAATTTGTACTGACCATAAGCCACAGATATTCCTTTTTAGTAAGAAAAAGCCAGTTCCCTAAATGGGACCACCTACAGTGCGAGGATGGGCAGTTCTTCTTAGGGCCTATGAATACACTATAGCGTATTGACCTGGCAAGCACCACGCCAATACTGATGCTTTAAGCAGGCTGCCAGTTCCAGATGATAGACATGAGGACCGGAAAGTTGACCAGGTGCTAATGCTGGATGTATTGGATGATGCACCTGTGGAAGCAAATCAGATTAGCCTGAGATCCAATAATGTCTCAGATTCATGAATAGATTCTGTGGGGGTGGCCCAAGGAAGTAGACCCCCAGCTCCGGCCCTACCATCAAAGAAGAACAGAGCTAAGTGTATGCGATGGGTGCCCACTCTGGGGAGCCAGAGTTATTATTATCTTGAATGGCTTAGCCGAGCAGGCCATTCAGAGCTTCAAAGAAGGAATGCGAAAGATGAAGAGTAACACACTGGAAACCAGACTGTCATGGTTCTTATTCAGCTATCGCATCACCCCACAGATAATGACGAGATTGTCTCCACCTTTGATTTAATCCTCCCTGCCCTGAAAACAAAGGTACAGCAGAAACAGTTAAAACAAAAAAGAGTGGCATGATGAAAGCACAAAACTGAGAAATTTCTCAGTGGGTGACAAAGTCTATGTCCAAAATTACAGCTATGGTCCAAAGTGGGTCCCTGCGATGATCGCCAGCTATATAGGCCCACTATTGTATACAGTGCTAGCTGGAAATGGACAAAGTTTCAAATGACACATTGAACAAATCAGAGTCAGGCAATCTGACTCAGCTCAGGATTTCCTGGAGGGTAAGGTGGGAGACAAAGTGAGGGACAAGGCCCGAGGGCTAATGAGCAGCTTACCTCCGGAGTCAGTGGATCTCCCAGAGCCTACAGCGGTTGTACCGCAGGTGCAAAAGACTTCGCCTGAACTCCCACCCACGGTTTCACCTCCTCAACTAGAGACAGTCATCCACCCAACCACCTGGAGGTCTTTGTTACATAGCAGGGCACTGTTCTGCATTTGGTGATTGGACAATTGGTCTTTAACTAAGTTGAATGAAGTAAATAAAAACCACTCATTCTGGTCTAATGTTTCCACCTCAAGCCCACTGTCCTGCCCGTCTTTGTTTCAACTCTCCTGATCTCAGGACTGACACACCTGATTCCACTGATAAATTAATCATCAAGCCCTTGATTAGCTTAGTTAATGAAGAGTTAAAACAAAGACGTGCGGGGCAGTGGGCCCTGAGGTCTGTAGTTGAGAACCACTGCATATAAGGTAAAGTATGTAGTATAATATACTCTCAGATATTGCTCACTGAATGTCATTATAGGGCAGAAGAATAGAGCAATTAGCAAATAGCTGTGGTCTAAAACTTGTGAATTTATTTTCTAGCTTGCTAGTGGCATTCTAGCTCATGTCACAGGCACACTCAGACAGCGTGGGACAGTGGCATCTTGTGGTTAGTCTTATGGAAGTCTTCATTATCAGTAAATCAGGCTAGCTTCTTTTGTTCCTAAGGAAAAAATAATGTCTAACAGCTAAATTTAGGCATTTTTTTTATTGCAGTTAATCTCTTATTCAAATGATTGCTTGTAAAGTTAGAGATCTAGGAAATTAGCTTACTCTACTGTTGCACTTACTGTAAATCACTCCTGAAAAAGGCATCTGCTAAATTTCTAAAATGGTGTTATAGATAATTTTGTATGTATTTTTGTATTTTCAAGTTACAAATTGCTTGTATTTTAATTAAATACATTTTCTGACACCAGTATTTTATTTTGATACATTTGATGAGCAAGGATTTGTAATTTGTAACAAGATACTTTCTGATGTATTAGTGCTCTGATTAACATTAACATTACTATAACAGGGTTCAGAGTCTATCCCAACTATAACATTAACAGTAACATTACCATAACTGGGCTCAGAGTCTATCACAACATTAACATTACCATAACAGGGCTCAGAGAACCCCCCCCCCCACCATATGTATGTATGTATGTATGTATGTATAAATTTCATGTACATTAAATTTAAGACTACATATTTAGAACATGATTGAAGACTGTAAGACAGATTCAAACATTCATCTCTTCCAGTAGCAGTAGTAGCAGTGGTATGTAGAAGTGAAAATCAGCTTGAAACAAGGTTTTCAAAGTTTAAATTTCTTTAATGTAAGTAGTACTAGCACCTCAAACCAACCACACATTTTTACATTAAAGCAGAGGGTCCATGCTATATCCTCCAAATCTTCCCACCACCAGCAGCAGACCAGTCCCCTGCTGGATTTCCACCCACAAACACCACCAATCATGTTTTTTTGGACAGCCAGCAAAGCCAGAAGTGCTGCTACTGCTAATTGGTGGGTGTGGGAGAGACTGCCAAGTCAGGGCCAGATATGACTGAGTCCCAACACCACACTTTAGTCTTTCTCCAATGTTGCATCTTCAGTAAAATTCTAAGTCTCAAGAACAGAAAAAGTCTCGATGAGTCTTATGCAGTATACGTTTATTGCATGTATTCAAAGCATACAACAAATGGAGCCAGTCCTGGGAGTGGCTGAATCTAATACAGAAAATCACTTACTTATATCTAAAATTTTATCGATATGCTAAACCTATGCATCCAATAAGCACATGACACGGTTATATGGTAACACTCCTTACATCATCCGTTTTTGCACGGTCCAACCCCCTCACTTCCAGAATTTTCCCCGGATTTTCCCAGAATTCATTGTTCTATACACCACTATTTCTTAAGTTTTCCTTTTTTGGTTAAATAAAAAATAATATTCAACCATGTCCTCATCTTACCTCGGATGCTCAACCATGTTCCCATCTCACCTCAGATACTCTACCCTTAACGCAGGTGTTAACTATCAAGCAATGGGGCTAGTCCATGCAAGGCGGAAACTGAAGCAACTACATCCTAGCCATTACTTATGCTTCCCTCTCACTATGACCTAGATTTTACCCTGTTCATATTGCCTTCATTTTTTGCTGACCTTGCATTTTCCCTTTTTTGGTATACTGAGGCCCTCTTCCGTGGGCTTCAACATTCAGAGGCCTTCTTCCATTTCTCCAACATGGGCTAATGGCTTTTCCACTGCACTCCCAAGCACACAGCTTATTGTCTTTAAGGAGTCAGCTGCTACTGCTTCCATAATGAATGACACAAAAGTCCATGGACTCACCAACACAGTGGTTATTACGACTGACTTTGATTAGGAATGTCTTTAAATCATTGTCCCAGCTGCTTCCCTGTTTATGTGATAGATGTCCTCTATCTGTGAGGCTGTGTTCTTGGTGTTTTTATGTCAAGCATTCAGTACTGGACATTTACTTTTGTTGTGGTTTTCTTTTTGGTCAAACCCTTCAAAAGCATTGTCATTTACTGTAAAATTAAAAAAATAAGTGCAGTGCTTGAGATGCATCTTGGTTGTTGGAGTAATAGTGTTCTTATTCAGTGGATGGTGTTCTTATTCAGCTGTCTCCAATGTTTCCCCATGCTCACAGGCCTGCTCTGTTTTCACCCTGTATGCACTCTGCACACACATTCAGCTGCTGTGGATGTTCTGACTGTCATTTCTGCCTCTTCACAGCGTCCGTCTTTGCTCTCTCCTCTCTGAAGGGGCCTCTGCTTCAGACCGAGCTACTCCTGTGTTCCATCCATCCCCTGACACACTGTAGTCCTGCTATTTTGTCTGAATGTGCCACCTCTGCTGCATTTTGCATGTCTAATGTTTCACTGTGGACTGTCTGCCTTTGAGACAATTCGGCTCTCAGCAGCCCTGTTTTTATGGCAAGACTCTGAGTGCCATTACATCATCACTTAGCATTTAGATAACTGCTGGCACTCGAGGTAAATTGGTCCACAACTCTGCACGCTGCCCACCTTACTGGGCTTTACAGGCAGGAGACTGGGGATAGAATGCTTTCAGCCAGGTGTGCACGATCACATTTTGCGCACGTTCCACTCGCACAAACAAAACACACACACGCACGCCACACATACACACACACACACACCGTGAACTAAGAGTTGTCTATCACAGTCATAAGTCAGGCTTTAGTGAAAATGATCTCCATTTAGTCCCAATCCTCAGAGAAAATTTTCTTTATCACCTCTCTGAACTGACATCTTTCTCTACTGATCATAATTTTGAAAGGACTGTGTATGGTTAAATACATTCGTTCTAGAAACTGAAAAAAATCTGTAAGGTGCCTGAAAATGTCCACCTTACTGTTCTCCAATGTGCGGCATTCTCAAACTTGTGTGGCATTCTCGGACAAACAGAGAGGGAGCAGCAGGACAGCTTTTCAGACAGTCTGGCAAGGTATTCTACACTGACACTTTACTCTATGAAAGCATTAAAACTGAGACTGCAGTTGAGACTGTTAAAGTTCTGTTAGCACTATTTGACAGTAAATAAAGGTACAAGTAAGACTTCATGTTATAGCCAGATCTGAGAGAGAGAAAGAAATGAAACTGAAAGGGGGAGCTAAAACGGGAAGGAAACAGAAGGGAAGAGCCAAAACTGTTGAAGGCTGAAACAGCCTGATCACTGTCTTTATCATGGCTGAATTGCTGTCCATTTCTACTCTACACAGCTAACATGGTAGTGTAGGGATAAGAGCCATGGCATCTGCTTAACTCTCACTCCCTGTCAGACTGTCACACCATGTTGAGAGAGGGAGGTGAAAAGGATGAGAGGAGAATCTCACTCTTCACAATTAAACCTGCTCCTCTTACCTACAGAATGTACCTTACTGTCTCTTGTCACCAGAGGCATTGCAGGAAAGTGCCAGACAAGCAGGCTGCAACTCAAGGATAAAACAGCTCTTGTTCCCCACTTCATACCACAGCTTTCATGCCACATTCCTCATCCTCTCCTCAGACCACGTAGCATAAGTCTCGTTAGATATACAAGCCAGAAATAACAAGATACTACAGCAAGGACGAATAAAGTCATGGTAGCTGACAGGCAGTGAACTCTCTCTCTCTCTCTCTCTTTAACAGACACACATGCACACACACACGCACACACACGTTCTGTGTCTGGTCCCTTAGGATTTGTCAATACAGTACCCACTTGAACTGCTACAGATGCATGCAGCGATTCACCCCAGGCTTCCTCCTCTCATGACTTGAGAAGTCATGTGGAAGCACAGAGGCCAGAACAGGATGCTGTAGTGATACCACGAACACTGACTCCACTGTTCTCCTCATGCACAATGGGGCAACTGCCACCACACAAAGCTGAATATGGGTTTACATGTAAAGAATATAATATAGGTTTTATGCTTATCCACGGTAACACAATGCCATTACCAACATAAAACAATGATGTGCTACCAAACACACAGCCTGTGCTCCACAGCAGTGTAGTATGTACTCTGTGAATTGAGGACTTCCTGTGCTTGCATGATAAAAACAGTGCCACATGCCACATGGACAGGACAAGACTGTGTTACAGGGATGGAACCAGCCTTGTTCCTGCACAGCTGCACCACATCACCACCACTAACACTTCAAATGGAATCAAATGAAAGGCTTATGTAGATGATGATCAGGGAGTGGCGACATATGGTTGGCTTGGTCAATCCTGATCCTTTCTGATGAGGTTGCGATCCATCACACAAAATATAGATTTCGGGGATTATCAACTAATGATGTAAGGTCTGACTTAGCAACAGGCAGAATGAAATAACAGTCAAAAATCTTTTTTGTGGTGGAAGCTGGAAACATCCACATGCTTTAAAAAAATAACCTTCCTAATCTTAAATGTGTTTATGTAGGTTTCATTAGTTCTAAAACACAGGTGAAGGTACTGATTGGTTAGTGTAGTGTTCGATCATTATGTATCACTGTGCGAATCCCTGTACATCAGAGCTGAAGTGTTGTTACCTGTGTGTATCAGAGCATGCAGAAGCAGTGTCAGACACATGGGAAACTTTCCATATCTTTGGTGGGATGAGGTTTTCAGAGACACCTGCAGAGCTACAGGTAGAGATTAAGATAAAAATGCACCTGTTAAAGTTAGAATGTTTCAAGTGACACCTCTTTTTACCTTTTTAGGGCATGCATCATGCAATGGTGCTAAAAAACAATAAAGATTTGAACAAAACGGTCCAATGAAAAAAGTATTACTGTTGATTTTACACACACACACACACACACACACACAGACTTATTCAGCCAGGAAAAACAAAAAGGAAAAATGAAGCTATTCTATTACAGCAACTTTTCTTTAAAGCACATCTAATGTCCTTACTCCTACGCTTGGTCCAGGACCTTGCTCGCGTCTCACTGAAGGGTGTGCTCATTTAGGTGGTGAGACACCGCCAACTTGCACAACTAAACAGCATGAGTTGTAACAATCAGCGAGGATATCTGTGATGTTTACCCTAATCAAAAAGTAGCACCATAAAATAATGTTTTCTTTTTCTCATGGTCTCTGTCTCCATCGCACACCCCCGCACCCCAACACATCACAGAGGCTTGAGGAAAGCTGACTCCTTCTCTCATATTTGATTTGTCTTGAAGAAAAATAGAGTTTGTTGCTAATTAGTTTCCTCTGCGCCGCTTTCCTACAAGATTTTAATTATGATTGGATGTTGGAGGATACGGATGAAATGGGTAGCTGACATCAAGGCAATGCTGGACCAGAGAGATATGAGCTAAGAGGCACTGAAAACATCTCTGAGTGCTGTGTTTAACTCTGTGCAGCCTTCTGTAACGATACAAGTTAAGCCTTCACACATGACACCTGAAGCACAGTTTTGGAGCCACATGTGGCTGGATACATGTTTTTTTTTTTTTTTTTTTGCAATTTCCCATTTTTGTTGCATTACTTTGGATGCTAGGGATGTCTGTTGTCAAGTGGCAATTGGAGGAGAGACTTTTATATTGCAATGGGCATATAAATATTTCAGTGATTCTGAGGTTAAATATTTCATTCACCCTGTGCCCCCCCATTTCTCTCTCTCTCTGACCCTCTCTTCCTCCCCCACTGTCTCTTTGACTCTTTATATGGCAGAAGACATAAAAAGAGTACATAGCCAGGTATATACTCTTAGTAAATATGTATGTATGTATGCATATGCACACACACACACACACATATATATATGGGATGTGCAGAGAGCCCAGCATTTGTATTTATCTCTGTATTTGTTGAGGCAGCAAAAGTATTTGTATTCAAAGAAAAGTGGAAATAGGCATAACAGTCCTGATTTTGTTTTTATTACACGTCTAATTTTAGGATATTAAAGTGCTAATATAAGTGTTCTGCAATGAACTATTATAAAAACTGTGAACATTTAAATGTAATATTGGTTTATGGTTTTCATAAACCCAGCAATAAACATGTACAACCACAAACATCATTGAAAAGAAAATCATTTTAAACCTAAAATTCAGTTCCTAATCCACACTCAAGCCAATAAACTAAACTCTAAACTAATAAAGGCGTATGTGAACAGTGTGAACCCCACCACCACCCACTCTAATTGGAAGGTGCAACTGTATGACACACAGGCTGACTGAAAAGTGAGCACGGCGTGTAGGTAAACTAGCTAGTAACTGCACTGCCAGAGTTAACATAGGCTAACCTACGTGGAGCATCTTATAAACTTATAACTTTTAGTATAGGTTTCATGAATAACAAAATACTTCAGCTTCTGGCACATCAGCACCACATTATCAAAAGTATCAGGACTTTGAAAAGATTGTGCAAGAAACTATTCCAAAGAAAGAATCACACGGATATGGAGGAAATTGCACTGAGAATAAAGTCGTAATTTTACAAGAGAAAGTTATAACACTGTGAGAATAAAGTCGTAATTTTACAAGAAAAAGTCATGATATCACAAGAATAAAGTCATTCTTTTAGACTGTGTGTTATTTTAGAGGGGAAATATCAGAAGAGCAGCCTGCAGCCTGCTGTCTGCGTTAAAACGAGGAACGTGGAGCATCTTGTGAAGTTATTCTTTAGGTTTCACAAATAACGAAATGTTCTTGATCTTTTGGCACATCAGCACCACGTTGGGGCAGGTTGCTCTTCTGATCCTCTTCTGCTTTTCTGAAAATTACAACTTTATTCTCGTAATATTATGACCTTATTCTCGAAATCTCAGATTTTTTTTCCTCAATGTGGCCCTAATACTCTTTTGTAATGAGGAACACAAGCTATTTGACATGTTTTTTTTCTTCTTCCCGAAAACAAATTTTTTTTAAATATTTGTATGAAATAAATATTCGAATTAAATATTCATAAAAACCCACTATTTGTCCTTTGCCAAATACTGTATTCGGATTCAGCTCCACCCCTTATATATATATATATATATATATATATATATATATATATATATATATATATAGCAATAGACATGCAATAGGGTTTTTAAATAACCACTGGCCAATTAACCAACAGCTGATTCTCAAGCTGTCAGTGAACCTAAGCCATTCGCAATATTAGAGCATATTTATTATAGCATATTTATCATATTTGATATCGCTCAGAAAAATAACATGCTGTGAATATGACTAGGTTAATATAAGTTTACTATCCCATAACTCAAAAAAGTCATGCAAAACTATTTAGACTGAGCTCAGATTAAAACTCCCCAAATTTCAAGGCGTGTCTCCTCCCTCTAGGCAGAGACACCCCCAAAATGATTGCAGCACCCCCCATTTCCAAATAAAAATGGCAGATAAAATGCCAGACCCCCTGCAACCGTACGGTTCAGTACAGCTTAGCCCAGAGTTTCGTTAGTTTGAATTTGATTGTTGCAATTAATTTTTACATTTCTGCTCTTTGAGTACATGGTAAATCATTTCCAATGAATGTGGTGATCCAGGATCTAGCTAGGAGTATTGAATTCAAACAGCATTTTTGTATTTGCTACTTTAATGCTGTTATTTAATATATGTTAAGGCTAATGAAGAGTAAATTAAAACATTTCTAGGTCCAGTGTTCAGAGTGCTGAGCTATAAATATAGTTTTTCAGAATAACTGCAATTTCACTGGGTTCAGGTTCTGAAATAAGGTTGTAGTCACAGTAAGTGATATTAGTATTAAGTCTAATATTCACAGTGCACCATTAACCAGAATTTCTCTATACCATCAGCACAGGCTCCATCATGGCTTGGCGGAGCAGATGACTCTGATTCAGTATTTCTGGTCACTGCTGGTCAGTGTTTCAGTGAACAAAACACTGACATTGTAAATGAACATGTGGAAATTATTTTTGGGCCAGGAAACATCTGTTGTGTCATTTTTCAATAACCAGCAAATAAGAAAACTGCTAGCTGAGACCAAACAACTAAAAAGTCCTAGTTCCTAATCATACTCAAAGCTAAACAAAGAAGATTTTAGGAAAAAATTAAACACTGAAACAGACTCGTACTTGCTACCTTGGTAGATACTATGCATAATTAAAATGAGTGTATATTTTACAGAGCGTATTAAAGAATATTATCAGATGAGTAATTCAAGCACTTTGTATCCAAACAATACTGACAGTGTGATGTGGGCCCAAAGAAACTGGGAGCTGATAAATATAGAGACAGCTGAATCTCTCTGTTAAATCCGTTTATGAAATACATACATACCAACAGTAGGCAATTTGTTGGAGGATGAGGGTGGGATGCCACCCCCCTTGCTACCAAAATGAGCAGCATGCATCGCCCTTCTTTACCTGCCATCCCCCTCTATACTTTATAGAGGAGTGTCAGTGACCACTGGGCCATACCCCTGTAAAAAAAATAACAAATCACCTACTGCATACCAAACAACTCCAGACAATGGCTTAAGTATCAGATTATGACCGTGTAGGCCAGAGACTGCCTTTCATTACAGGTGAATGTGTGTAATAGTAAGTTATATATTCATTAATAATGTAACTGAATATGAGAAATCTTTGATGAGTACTGTGGCACTCAGTCAGTCGTGGTATCAACTCTATCGTATGTTACGCAATTGGTTATCCCAACCAACTCACTTGCTTACAAGGCATCACAAGAAAAGTGTATTTTATTGGTCTTAAATTGAGTAACAGCTTGTAGCATATTTCCTTAAACTCAAATTGGAAACATCCAAGACAGAACCAAAGTATCTAAGGCAGAACCAAAGTATTCAAGACAGCAATGAAGTATCCAAGACAGCCAAAGTATCCAAGACAACCAAAGTACAATGGAAACGGCTTATAGCCATCACATCTGTCCAGGTGAAATTGATTACTATAAGTGGACCATCAATTTTTTTTCTTTTTCTTTATTTCTCATGCAGATTACCATCTAATTGACATGCCTGTACTTATTACATGAATATAAAGTAATGAAACGGACATTGCTATTTACAGAATTTTATGGACTCTTTCAAAATACAGTAGGCCTATGGCTGTTTCAAACGCTTTTCAAATTACAGTAATGTACAAATTAAATGACTGAACTGTATATAATTCAAATACACTATAATACAGTACAGCACTGTATATAAAATATAGCTTATTGTTGTTCAAATTATAATTAGGCTAAAGCGTAAAAGTATTGTGCAGTTTACAAAATACAGTAATGACAGCAGAGCAAATACAGGCAAAGCCATGGCTTGGCTGGAGCTTCAGTGCATTTCTCCATTTTTAACAGAATTAAAAATAAACTGTAGGCTATCAATGCCGAACTGAGTTTGAAATCAAACTTATCCTTAAAATATTCTGAGGAACATCAAACTTATCCTTAAAATATTCTGGGGAAACGTATCCTTAAAATATTCTGAGGAACATAAGCTTCAATGAGTCTACGTTTGTCACTGAGAGAAAATTACTTTCCTTTTTCCTGTCTTGATTTCTGTGCACGCAGAATTAGCCTCAAGTGGCTAATTCTGCGTGCACAGGTTTACCACGGGTTACCACGAGGCAAAGTGGGCCTATCAAAGTAAAGTTTTTTTAAAAAGGATTACCGTAGTTTTAATTTTTATCTATATATTTTCATATATAAAAAGATCCAAAATGAACATTGTAAGCGGACTACTTGATCACTATAAGCGAATTATACAGTACTGTATTTGTATAGGAATGCTTCTGTCCCAAGCTTTTCGATCCATATAAGCGGTTAATCGCTATAACCGTGATCACTATAAGCAGGTTCCACTGTATCCAAGACAGAACCAAAGTGTCCCAGACAGAACCAAAGTATCCAAGACAGAACCAAAATATCTAAGACAGAACGAAGGTATTCAAGACAGAACCAAAGTATTCAAGAGATCTTCAACTAAGCATTGTGTTGTAAGGAGCTACCAGGTATTTTGATACATCATTTTGGTAAGTACTATGGAATAAACGAGATAACAGGGAATGAGGGATTATATTTAATTATTTTCTTCTTTTTTTTTTTCTTCAGGGAGATTAAGACTTCTGGTTGACACTGGGGTCACATCTCCCTGTCAAGGCTCTACTTTCTAACCATTCACCTACCGTCCATTACTCCTCACATACACTCACCGTCCATTACTCACATACACCTGCCGTCCATTACTCCTCACCTACACCTGCCGTCCATTACTCCTCACATGCACTCACCATCCATTACTCCTCACACACATCTGCCGTCCATTACTCCTTACATACACCTGCCATCCATTACTCCTCACATACACTCATCGTTCATTACTCCTCACATACACTTGCCATCCATGCCATCATACACCTACACATGGCATCTCTTACACAAATACTCTAAGCCATGAAGAAGTGTTGGGTTGGAGTGAGAGAGAAAGCAAAATAGATAACTATCCTTTCGAAGAGATAGTGATTTTTGATGTGAGAAGCAATTGTCTCTGCTATCACAGAGCTCATTACACGGGAGACTCATTCCATCACCACCTAACAGTCTCACACATAAAGAGATCATTTGTATAGATAACACTGGCCTGTCATAAACTGTTTTTTTGCCTCAGCAACAGTCACCCCACTCTCTTAATTCCACCACAGACATATCTTTGTTTACAGATAATTTGGTTTCTTGTTCATCTAAACGTCGTGTCTACTACACTCTGTGTTTGGTTACCTGTTTCAGAAGAGATGTGATACAGCCAAATTGGGCCATTCTACTCTCAGCTCCAGAGGAGGCTTAACTATTCACATCATCCTGGCCCTCAAATATATACAACCTCGGGTCACACCCCTTTGGCCCTCTCAGGAGTAGATGGACTCAACAAACCCTTCAAAGCTCTCCCAGAACGTGATTCCAGAGTGTCTAGACCTTTCAACTGGCAACACTGGAATTTCAGTCAGTCTGTCTCATCAGTGTTTTAGAGGGGTGGTTTTAAAGACATTAAGAGGTGTTGTCAGGAGACCAGTGGTTTGGGAAATTACACGGCACTGATTTGATCATTTTAGTGTGACATTAACATATTCAAACTCAGGATTTATTTTGCCTGCTAACGTAAGGCTAATATATAATATATTAATTCATAGACAAGCGAAATTCACTGTTTTTAAGGTAAAGCACTGAAGCAAGGACCTGAACTGTTTACAAAGTTTGTCCTCTGGATACACTAACCACTCGTTTTTCACACTGATTCATTCAGCTGTTCTCCCTTTATCATCTGCTGTTTCTATTTTTTTTTAACTGTTGGCCAATAAGAGGGTTGATGAAATTCAGGCAAACTGTGACACTAAAGGGTTTATGTAATGGGTGAAGAACTTGGCATGATTAAGTGTCGGCTGCCTCACATGGTATGTCCCCGGTCAGTGCCAGAGGTGCATTGCAGAAGTCTACAAAATCAGGTCAGTGGGACACAGACACATTCACAGCAATTAGATGCATTCTTGACTTTGCACTTTGTCCTTCACCCTTTTTTCAGGGTCCTACTAATTGCCACATAATACCACACAGTACCACATAACACCACATATTACCACACATAGTACCACATAACACCACAGAAAACCACAAACACCTACCACAGTATACCACATGATACCACATAATTCTACACTGTACCACACTATACCACATAATACCACACTGTGCCACATAATATCACACTGTACCACACAATACCACATAATACCACACAGTACCACATAATACCATGTGTTGTGTCATTCCAGACTTTCTTATTGCTTCTCTCTGTTTATGGACATGGACAGTGTGTCGGTGTCTGTTAACCCAAGGAATAACGGTGGAGTTTGATGGTGATGTATTCTGCAGAAAGAATTAGTTCTGAAATATCAAAATGAAACAAGTTTGAGCTGCCTGCATTCTTCAGTGACTAAGCAATACTTCCGGTTAGCTGCCCCCAAAAATATGTAAATATGCAAAATATGTACAGTACATTGTATTTTATGTCGAGATAACGACATAATTAATTCGAGATCTCGAGAAATGAACTATTTTCCCATGATAACGACTTAATTATGTCATTATCACGGGAAAACAAAGTTTCCTTATTTCGTTATTTTTTGATAATGGCAAAGATCTCGAGAAAACAAAGAAAAATAACACGTTATCACGTGAAAACAAAGGGATCAAAATTCACATGTAAACTGATGGCGTCTTAGGGGTTCCATAGTATTTCATCCTGAGTGTTGAAACACGATTGATTATATGGACTGGTCTGCCTGGTTTCCTAGGCAACTCTAGCGCTGCCAACCAGTTGTTTCTCTAACCGCCTTATCCCGAACTTAAGCCATGAGAGAGGGTTAAAACCCCCCCAAAACAATAAGATTAATCACTGAGGAACGCAAACAGCTCAGAACTGATTTATCCTGATATTTCTGATATTCTGAGATGAATTTTATACTTCAGGATACTGCTGTGCTGACTAAGGAGCGCAACGCGAGCCCACAGTGCAAACCGTCACTTCCGTGGTCTTTTCAGCTCAAAGCAAAAATACATAAAACCAGTTTACGTATGTGCCACATATATTGTTCCTGTGTCCACAGTTTGGCTGCTCTCTGTCATGTCTGCCAAAGATCGTTGCATCAGGGACCGCGATGGGACAGAATTTGGGATTGTATGTATCAGGGAAAATGACAGAACAGAGTTTGGCACACGCTGACATTTGGAAAGAGCAGCTGCTTATCAAATACAAATCTTACTTCAGCTCATTCACCCCAATCGCTTTGATCCTGCTCCGACTTTATCATTTCATATGAGCAACGATGTACGTTTACAATCTGAACTCTGGTTCGTCCCATCTTGCTCTGCAAAGTGTCCGTTTTAGAATAATTCTCTTCGTTAGTGCTCTCTGCATTGTCTCTAATCTCCATTGCCCATTGGATTCACTCACAAATACCGCCTTACATGCCCAACACATAAGAGGTAGTTATAGCATTGCAAATGAAAGACTTTTGAAGCAGCCTGAAACTTACAGAATTAATATCCTTTGTCACCACACAACCCTCGGTTGTGATCTCCATCTAGAGACTGCATAAAGACTTTGTGATAATCACAACCTGAGACTTTTCAAAATGTTGTAGTATAGCTTTTATTTTTTATGTGTCATCGGCTGAGAATTTAATTTAACCCACTGTTGGAAAGCATGGCTCCCCTTTAAAAAGCATTTAATTAAATTTGCATTGATTTAGCATTTACTTTATAGTGTCTTTCTGTCAGACCAGTCTTAGTGCAGAAGAAAAGATCTAATAGAATTAGCTGCAGTAAATGTGGCACAATGACATTATTTGGAATCGCATGATAGAAAGTGTTATGGTTTACATTCACACTGACGCCTTCCTGAATGTTTTACGCACAGCTTTGTCTGCGCAACGTCGCCGCCTAGATGTGATGGGAAATAGTTGAATGTTCGCAGCGCATTTCGCTCAGTCAGAGCCGGGCTGCCTAGCCACTGGGAGCACAGACGGCATTCCACTTCATTCATGCTGTTGAGAGACTTCCAATCCTGAAAGTGAGCACGGAGCTTGAGACGAGACGAGTCAAGTCAGAGCTCTTAAAAATGCACACAACTTTGAGAATTTAAAATGGCAATGATAACAAAACTGAGGACCATTAACGAAGGTAAGTAATAACCAAAAGGCGTGAATTTTAACCGATTTGTCATTTAGAGAATCGGGTTTTTGGAGAGCAATTCGTTTGACCCCCCCCCCCCCCCCCCCTTTTCCCATTCCTGCTCTGTCGATGTATCTGTCCCACTGTTTCTTCTATAGCACAATTCCGCGTGTTTTCAGTATCTTACAAACGAGTGGGTTTCGACGTTTATCTGCAGCAATGACAGTTCTCTGTCTGTTTTTTGACGCACTGAATACAGTCTTGTTTGTGCATCATGTAGCAATATTGTGCATTGGTCTGTTGGCTTGTATGTAACTTGTTTACATTGTTATTGCTTTAACTGCTAAACTGAGAGAAGAAACAAACAGCAACTGTGCGTACTGGGGCGTTCTTACACGTCGAGTGAGTCGTATCAACCGTCGTGTTCACAAACCCTCAGAAAATTCCTAATCCTTTGCCAAGGTATCTGTACATCCTCAGTGTTCGAATGGTATCACCGTTGTTTTTATAGCATAAATGTTATAGACTGCAAAAGGCAAGGGATACGCCGCATCGTATCGTAGCTGCTGTTACCAATAGTATATTGCAAAATTTTACTACTTAAATTAGAATTATTCAGTAGTTTTCATTCTGTTGTCTGCTGAAAATTCACCTTATTTATTGAGCAGTATCTGCTTGTATGTTAAGCATTAGCTGGCCAAGAAAACGTGGTGTTGGCTGGGGTTGTAGTGGAAAGTGTTGATTAAAACGGTGTTGATAACTAATATTTATTAAATTAGGACGGGACACCACAGCATGGTCAGTCGTATTATAGATAAATGGGCTATCTGGTTCAGTTAATACGCTATGTTGTGTTTTTAACGTGTTAGTTAAATTGCGACGTCTGTTTTAAAGTTCACACTTATGTTTTCACGTGCTGCCAGGATATTAAAAATTATGCTCAAAACTGTTTCGGTGATGTAGTCGTCGTTGGCTGCTCTCCGTATCTAGTGTTCTCATTAACGTACACTTTGTCAAATACTTATACAAATCGTTCTGATCTTTTTGCAAGGTTTGCAGTTTACGGTAGGCTGTAGTTAGTCCGAACTGCAGCACATTTTCTCAGTGTGTGAGTGCGTTTGTGTGTGAAAGAGAGATTCTCAGTTGTGGTCGTATGTTCAGGTGCGCGTGTTATGTGCGTGTGCGTGTGTGTGTTTACGGTGAGTGTCTGATTCGTGTTTAGTTAGCTCACCGAAGAACTACGGGTGAACCGCTGCGTTTGAATGAAAAGATCCTTTCATCTCTGCCCATGACATCTGCATCAACAAGAGCCTGGCAACGTGTGGGTCACTGCATGCGCCCATCATGCGGTTCTCTCAAAACACTTCATATGGCTCGTTAGCAGATTTTTCTCCTACTGATGCATGACTACAGTATTCTTATAGTATGTTTGTTCATTAGATGGCCAATTAATTGACGCCTTCCTCCGGCTGTTTCATCTTTAACGACGAGATGGGCTATTTTCAAATTAAAGGTGATCCCATGTTCATTCACTTGGGTAGGGAACAAAACATTTTACTGAGGAAGTAAGATATAATGAAGTGCTCAGGCAGCCTGTAATGGATGGCATACTTCAGCTTAACCTTTAACGCAATGTAGTTATTTTAAATTCCACTCTTCAGCTGCTTGCAGTCACCATTAATCAGGCCGCTCAAAAAACCCTTGAGAAAGAAATCGAACAATGCAAACTATTGCTACTTTAATGGAGTGAACAGAGGGTTTGAGCTTTAACAAAAACTCTGAAACACTACTCATCAAACATTAGTTATGTTAGAGTTGTTGAGGTTCATTGTAGGTTACCTGCAGGGTACCTGAACGTGTCTTCCCAAACTTCCATCAACATGTATTCTATATCCATTGTTTACAAGAGCAAGGAGCACGCGGGACGTGATCCCCGTGCTCCAGTTATGTAGCCTGTTTCGAGCTGCCTTCACCAATACCTTTCAAAATTGAGTGTTGTTCATCATTTTGATGTTCAGTATCAAAATTCACATTTTATCTCCTGAACTACTGTATAATATCTGAATTTTAACAATTTACTTGTGATTTGGACTTTGTGTTTTGTATGGAACCCCCACCCCCCATCAAATATGCTTGAGTAACTACGAAATCATCACTGAATTTGAAAGGCCACTAACAACAGGCTATAGCTTTACGAAAGAGAAGCTCTTTCGAGAGCAATCGAATTCTTTCGATGGGTCCGTGTGTCAGTGTGGGAAGCAATATAACCACGAGCTGAAATTAATCGCTGCTTGAACCGTTATGGTCTGCGCAGACCTGCAGCTAAAATGATTGACAGATATTTTAAGTGTCCCTGACACCCTCACCCTTGAGCTTGTCAGTGTCACCTCCTTCCGCACGTCACTCTGCGTGTCTGTTGAGCAGTCGGGTCGTGTTCTAAAGCCTCTCACAAACACTCCATCACAACTGTCTATGTGCCATAGAATGCTTACAGCTTCAGATATCAACCAAACTATTGCCGCTGCTGGTAGCAGAGGTGACTTAGGTGTACAGTCCGATGTGAATGACTGGCAGTATTAGCCTTGCAGTTCATACTCTAGTTTGGTTCTTGACAGTTTCTCCCTCTCACTTGTCTAATCTGCATCACTTTAATGCCCCTCTTTTTAGTTTATCTTCAAGCTGCTGCCAGGACAAGCTCTCAGGGAGTGATCTATCAGAGGTTAATTATTCAACATGTGGACTAAGTGCGTTTTCACATACATCTCTAATTCATTATGTCTCTCTCCACAAACTCTTCAGGGACTGACAGACTGACAGGGAGATGGCATGACCAGAGTATACTACAGAATGTACTACGTGACATGGCTAAAAAAGGACACTGCCTGCCACGTCAATCCTCTCTCTCTCTCTCTCTCTCTCTGTGTCTGCATGTCTGTTAAACCCTAAAATTTAAATGCATTTCCTCTATGTGTTCTAGGCGCAAAAACAAACATGGTTAACCTAAGACACACTTGACAAAGGTATTGAACCATGCAGCTACAGAGGCAATGTGCAAATAAATGGAAAAGGTAATTGTCTGATTATTGTCATTGTATTTTATGTTGAGTTCTAGAAACATAAGCTATTCTGTGTCATTTGAACTGGATCTCTCAGTCTACAGTACCCCCCCCCCATCACACACACTCACACATACACACACAGGTACATCACACATAAGCATGTAAATGCACTTACTCAGCTCCCTTGCCACCATTAATGCTCAGCTTTCCTGAATTTTCTCTCTCTGTCTCTGTCTCTCTCATACACACACAGACAGTGTGACACTAAGTACGTCTGCTCTCATTAGAGACTTGATGTTGCCAGAGGCGAAGCTTCCCAGGCTAGTCTCAGCAGAGGGTTCTAAATAAACAATCTCTTCAGAGTGAATTTGGGGAGGAAGGAATAACGTTAGCTTTGGAACATGCAGAATGTACTCAGCTCAATACATTTACAACTCATTCACTCTACATGCTCTAAGTAGTAGCTGGCTGGTGTTACTGTAATCTCTAATCTGGAGCCAGGATCTCCTACACCACCTTTAACCAATGTGATAAACCCACCTGCTGTCATCTATTAATGGCTTCAAATCCTAGAGGAAGTAGTAGTGATGCAGTCCTCTGCTAGCAGATAGAATTCATTGGATCCCTGCCTGATAAGGGTGTGGGGAAGACACGCTGTTGCGAAAGAAAGTAAAGGAAGACAAAGGAGGACAGAATTTTATAAGAGTCCATCCAGCATGAGGACCAGATTACAGATTGTGTTTTGTTGAATATGTCATAATCTGAATAACAAATCTGGTGCTAATTTTGGACCTTAGATTTAAAGGTCCAGGAGAGCAAGTAGTAAATTGTTAGCTAAATGATTAATTTTAGAATGGTCTTCAGACATTCATTTACATGGTTGTGTATGACTGTGAGGTTCTGGGAAATTCCGCTAAAATAGACTGGGGAACTAGAGAACTAGGTCAAGATAACATTAGCTATTTTGTCATAGTTAAAGTTACAGAGCCAACAGTTACGGAAGACTTTGTCTCTCTCTTTCTTTCTCTCTCTAACACACATACACACACACACACACACACACCCCTTCTCCATCATAAGAGTAATGATTTGTGGAATGATGAATGTAGAGTAATTTGTCGCTGAATCAGCTTTCTCCAGTATCAGACAATTCATGTCATGGTGAAAGTGGTCACATCAGGGAAACCCCATACAAGCACACAGCTGGCCCGCACCGCGGGAAAAACACACGGCATGACACAAGCAGTTTCCTTGACAGTGTGAAAAGGAAAGAAATAGTTGAAATCTGTAGTTCTAAAAGTAAAATGCCAATAGTGAAGTGTGTGTGTGTGTGTGAGAGAGAGAGAGAGAGAGAGGGAGAGAGTATGATTTCTGCCTGCTTGCTACCGTATCATCTCCCTCCTCAGTCCCCTTATTTTCCATTTTTTTGATGACAGGATTTATGTTCATGTTTTCTGGCAGTGTAAAGTGAATAACGGTCTATTTGTTGTACAGATCGTTTAATTTAGGCTTTCCTGCTCAGACACCAGACACTGCAGGTGAGGGGCGCTTCCTCAGACACCAGACACTGCAGGTGAGGGGCGCTTCCTCAGATAGCTGTGCACTGTGCTAACACAGTTTTTAATAATGCACACAACACTAGACTGCTCTCGTAAGCTAGACGAATAGTGAACTAGTAGTGAACAGGATGCAAGAAAAACACTGTTCTGGATTGAAATATATCGATTAGCACAACAAAAACTAGGTCATGCTTTCAAAACGACAACTCAAGTTTTTTTTTCCCTCAAAAGTGACAAAATATGATATTTTTAGCACCACACCAGCAGGCATGGAATTTAATCATTTTAAGGGCAAGGCCACTTGGCCACTAAGGCCACATGCAATGGCATCAAGGCCATCAAGTAAAAAAAAAAAAGGATAAGTATATATATTTAAGATTATTTACTGAATGGCTAGATGCATTAATGGCTTTTTAGTAGACAGTGTAATACTTATAGAGCAAGAAAACCACAATTTTCATCCCAACAATTTATTCATTAGTTTATATTGTTATGGCCCGGCTCATGTGACTGCAACATAAAAAGGGGAGGTACACAATATTTTGGTCACTTAACCATCCCTGTAAGGTTGCTGGGCTTCAAGATGTCCTGATAGGTATACTTCTGTAGTGTTAGCTTGGTTATCAAACATTATCAAAATCTAAACATCACGGCAAATTATAGCTTGTTAAAGTAACATTAGGGAATGAATCGGTGACAATATAGCTCCTTTAGGCTATATACTGATTTCCAAAGCCTCCTCGCTGATAATGTATCTAAAATTCTTACCTTATCTTGTTTTTCATTGCTGACTGTTACTCCTTTGATCTTCTTTTGACGCACGCTGTCACTTTCCACAGTGCATCACAGACAACTTCACAAATGTCACACAGGATTCTGTCACACTTGCATATTATTGATTACAAACAACCAAAGATTAGCGCCACGAAGTGCTCTAGAATGTTTGCACACAGTTCTGATGCCGGGGAGAATTTTTTGACACGAGTGGGGCAGACAAAAAAAATTCGCTGCTTCAGTCAGCTTCATTAAGCAGAAAAAAAATAAAGGCAGCTGTGCAGGGCACCAAGGCGACGTTGGCCAATGAACATGCGATTTTCAAAGGGGCATCAAGGCCAGAGAGAGGAGCAACGACGATCATGGCTGTTGTGCCATTCGTGAAATTCCTGCCCTGCACACCAGACATATGAACAAAAGAGCTGAATGTTTGGACATAAAATGGATGTGTAGTCTGGCTAGCTTGTTGGGTGTTAATTTGAGACAAAATGGCTGTCAATTAGTCTGGAAGTCAGCACCACATGTCACCAGTTTCATTTAACCTTGTCTCCCTAAGGTAGTAACAAATTCTCCCTTTTATCAGGACACCTGTCAACTGGGCGTGAACATTTATCCCAGCAAGGATTCAAATGTCTGTTGAGAGTTTAGAGCATCTGAGCACTTAGTTGTCAAGTGAGTTACTGTTTTGTCAACAAAACACAATGAGTGTCAGAAGTTTGCATGTTAACAGGTTGTTTCAGTTGGTGTTAATTGAGATGGGAACATTCAGAGAAGGCCTGACCAGGACTCTTTACAAACGACAGGTTACTATTGTGGTGAGGAGAGTGGACTGCACTTTGCTGTTAGTCAGACATGCTTTTTGTATGCTGTATTGTAGCATACAAAAGGACACAAACCAAAAGTACTGTTGACTAAATCAATTCTATTTTCCTAAATGACAACCCCCCCCCCCCCCCCCCCGCCAAATCCTATTTAAAAAGTGTGATGTTCACTTCAAGCCCCTTAGAATCTTTCATTTCAAAATTATTATCTGTAATTTCAAAACGATTATCTTTCATTTCAAAATTGTTATCTTTCATTTGCGCTTTTCCTAAGTCTGAATGGTCTCTGAGACTATATGGTGGATCACGACACGAGTGCTGGACTGTGCTGGATTGAGATGGACTGTGCTGAACTGAACTGTCCGCCCAGTTTATTTGAAGTCAAGGTTAATGCTGTGAACCAGATTAGCATAGTTCTACCCTCAAAGGTAATTTAGAGCAGTAAAGGACAGAAAGGAGGCCATTTCAGAAATGTGGTGTAGCAACAGTTTCTCACCCTGGTTTTACTGTAGTCTAATGGGCTTTCCTTCCAGAGTGTTGTTGTGAGGGAGCAGAGGAATGTGAGCGCAGCTGAGAGTTAGTGTGTGGTAATCTGTTAATGAATAGCTCATTAAAAGATCTCAATGGATGTATTGATCCCTTAGTGGGTGGTAGACATTTTCTCCTGGAGAAGCCTTTCTATAGTGGGAGAGGAGCAGTGGAGATGAAGGAGCTGAGGGCAGTGCTATGAATAAGTCTCCTGCTCTTCTGGGCTCTGGGTTTTAGCCGTTAGCTCAATCGCTATGAGGTTTGGCTCCCTGCCTTGAGGGCAGAGGTTCAGATCTTGCTCAGAGTGAATCTGTTACAAAGGGTATGTGCGGATGCCCTGCTGTCAGCTGACAGACAAATGAAATGTGTTAAAAGCTGATGGTGATGGAGAGTGGGCGTTCTGTTCAGAGAAACACACAATACTTTTTCACGTTTTGGCCAGTGTATCATGTACTTGAAACAAAACCATTAGCCATCACCATTTTCTGATGCAAACATTCCGAAACCCAGAAAGTACCTCAGTGAATGATGGTGGTCATCTTCATCCGTGATGCTAGTCTTTGTCCTGCCTCCTGTGTGGACAGTATTGTTTAGATTACAAATGAGATGTCAGATGTTTTATACAACCCATTAAATGATTTTGAAAAGACATTCATTTCAGCGCTAAGATATAATTTCAATTACATTTTCAGTAATGATGAAGAATTTGCATTTTTTGATAAATATACACAAGAGGCAAGTTATTGGTTAAAAAACCCATCTGAGTTCCTGACAGATGCCCAAGTCAGTGTTCATATGTCAGAGAGGGTGGACTTCGCCTTTAAAACATTTGGAAGCACCACAGCAGTGAAACACAGAGTGATATTAGTGTGGCAGGACCCAGTTTATGATTCCCTGCGTAAATTCCACGCTCTTCTTTTGACCAAACTGCAGCTATTACCCAAGACTCTTTAGATTTCTTACTGAATTGGCAATTTCACTTCACAGCTGTAGAGGCTGCACTGGTCTTCATCTGAGCTCAGTTTATTTTCTGTTTGCTTGTGAAATTTAAGACAGGGATTGGAGTAGAATCAGATTCAGTACATGCTTTTAGCTGCTCTAACCTCACTGGTGTGAAGATTCTCCTTAGAGGGCCCAAAGCAGTGTAGTGTCTCAGTTGACCCTGCCCAGACCCCGCCTCCTTTCATCTTCCCTTCTCCCCTGACATTAAGCCCCAGCATGGGGTAAGCATGAGGGGCAGTTGGGCCAGGTCATGTCAGGGCTATAGAAGTGCAGTTTAAGTGATGTTCACAGAAAAAGGAAAATCATCATTTAATATTTTCTAGATTACAACATACATTTACTCTCACATCGTTTATAAGCATAGGATCCCGTGAATAGTTCCAAGACACATTAGACATTTGTGTCATACAACAAGACGCAGACAGTACAAGTGCTAAATCCTAAACCATCAAAGATAAGCAGAGCAACAGAGCAACGCAGAGCATTTAAGTCAGGAGTCATATTAAGAGCTGTTTGTCAAATCGCCTGGATAGACCAGTGTTTAACATTCCTCTGCTGATTTCACTTCTCAGACTCAGCACAGAGCACAGCTTCTCCCTCAGATTTAACATGGGCTCTGGTCCAGACTCATGGCTGTCTGTTACTTATTCTGTTTCACAGAGCTGAGGACCCAGGTCAGAAACACGGCCCTGTCGTGTTTTGTTGTGCTGAAATATCATCTGTGCAATTTGTTTGGCAGAGCTGGCTCTGAGAGACCCCCCCAGCAGGCCGTGGGGCCCACCTCTTCCCCTGCCTGGTCTGTCTTACACGCTCTGGAAGTGATTACTTTCACAACGAGTGGGGCTCTCTCTGTGATGGATTGTGGGCAGGGGTCAGAGGTCACATTCCTTTCCCTCTGTTATTCTTTCACTTCAGGACCCTCAAAGTGCAGCGGAGGTTGGGTGGGGGGGCATGTTTTTGTACCTCTGTAAAAGGATTTCTGTGTGTGTGTGTGTGTGTGTGTGATTTGTAAGGTGCTGAAGAGTGCGTTGTTTTGTGAGTGTGTCCAGTGCATCAGTGGATTAGCTTGTTTGTGTGAGGGTTCAGGTGGTTCCATTCACAGCTCCTCTCTTGTAAAACCATTATACCATTGTGTGGAATGGGACTCTGTGTCAGCGGTTGGAGGGATGTGTGAATAACTGGGAAGTCCAGGGTCTTTCTCACTGTGTGTGTCTGTGTGTTTGTTTTGTCACCTCTTTTGGCAGGGTCTGGAAAAGTGGCTTTAAGGAGAAGCAGCCCATTGTGTTAATGGGATGTACATGACTATTTATGATTAACACAGAGCATTTGGCCTTTTCTTAAATGTCTTGATTGATAATTTATTGCCTAAATAACAACAATACAGTAATTTAATATAAATAATTTATAATCTTGTGTCTTTTACACACACATTGCTCAAGCCAACATCCTTGGCAGAGCTAAGAGATAAATTAAACCATGTGCGGGAGAAGACAAGGACAGAAGGGTCCCTTAACATCTATCAGGTCTGTAGGCTCCTTGTTGGACGGGAGCTCTCGTGTAAGTTTTCATGCCCAGCAGAACACGATGAAACTAGATGATTATGCAGAGTATGAATAAGAGAAGGTGTGTGTTTATGCAGAGACTTGCTACATGTGATTCCTTCATTACATCTTGAGTGTGTGGGTATGTGTTCGTGTATGTTTATGTGTGTGTGTGTGTGTGTGTGCGCGCATGCATATATGTGTGTGTGTGTGTGTGTTTCTGGGCTTTTGTGCTTGTATGCGTGCGCATGCGCGTGTGTGTGTGTGTGTGCGCTTGTGTGTGTGTGTGTGTGTGTGTGTGTGTGTGTGTGTGTGTGTGTGTGTGTGTATGTACGTGTGTGTGTGTGTGACCTGGTGAACTGGGTCTCTGTATAATTGTGATTATGATCCTCTTGTGTGTGGAACATACAAGCTGCTGTGCTGATCAGGGTAGACTGTTTTATACCCGCTCTCCCAGCACAAATATCTCTGACTCTGTCTTTCTCTGTCCTCTGACCTTGGGGAAGTGAACATGGCTGTGCCTGTAGGAAGGCCAACAGAGCTACAGGACTTTTGGGTGTTGCTGCAGGACTCTGGGCCTAATGAAGCCACATGTGCATTTGCCAGTGCATTCAGCCTGACTGCTTTATCAAGATCAAACAGACATTGAATGGTTGTGTACTGTGTACAAATGTGTGTGCACATGACCCAGTAGTAGAATGTGTATTTGTGCTGTCTCCGTTTGCTAACTGCTCACTCTCGCCCAGAAGTTTATAGTCTCAGATGCATTATTCCTATCTTCCTGTCCACTTTGGTCTGCCTATGTGTCAATCCACAGGCAGTAAAGGAAGAGCAAACATGGCTGGAACAATAGCCTGTCCCAGTGTTTCTGTTTGGGCTGCCAAAGTATGGCTCCACTCACCTGCCAAAAATAGTCTGAAAGCCTGTAAGCCATGCAACGCGCAGGCCAGAGCACAAAGAGGACAGTGAAAGTGATATACTCAAAGAGATGACCTTTATTAAACTAGAGCAATCACACACCGTCAGCAATGACACTGATGGTGTATATGCATATGGAAAATGAACGTTGGGAGTGGTAATGTGGTAAGAGTGATGAATGTGAACTCATGACCATTGGGGTTCAGGCTGCTTTACTGCAGACATGCCTGTAAATATGGCTCTTCACCCCAGGGGCACAGCAGTGTGTATGGGTATGGAGATGGATGTCCTCTGACTACAGAGAGGTGTGACTGTAAGTTGATAACAATTTCAGCGTTAGATAGCCAATCAAAAACTCACACCTCTGTCAACTAAACAGGCTTTAGTTAACAACACAAGCGGGTATATAGCTAGTTTAAGATAATATAATATGGTAATATATGAAGGAGTGCTATTTTACGTATTATATGATGTAAAATTTTGGTGAATGTTTTGATGGCTTTTCTACAGAGTTAAAGCCAGTTTAGCTACTCAGTTGCAAAACAGTGTCTGGTATTTGAAATTAAACTCAGTATTTTGTCATTTTGGGATGTGTAATTCTACACCTGTGTAATTTTCAACTCTGAATGATCTCAGAATACAGTAACCTCAGAATACAATGATCTCAGAATACAGTAACCTCAGAATACAATGATCTCAGAATACAATAATCTCAGAATACAAATCTAACTGAAAGTATTAGGTGTTTTTGCAAGAGTGCTGTCACTGCTCTCACAAACACTTTACAAACTATACTATACAAACAACAAGTACTGCAAAAATAATCAGTTTCACTCCATGATATGCCACTGACGCTCTGCAGGTGAGAAGGTTTTGGTCTCATTGGGGACTGGTCCAACACAGTACACACACACACAGTTTAACCTGTAGTTAGAGGACAGTCCTGAAGTTTAGCTTTCAAAGCCGATAGATCTTGCACTTTGTTTCAGCATTACTGGTGTTTCTGCTGAGTTATAAGTTAGGAGAATCATAGCTGTTTTGTTGGTTTGTGAGGAATTCAAAATTTCCATGAATGCAGTAGGATGTACAAGCAATAGACTTACTCCAGTCAAGGCCAGTTTGTGTGGATAGAATGACAGATGGGAAATGCATAAATTCCACTGAAGATATTGAATGCAAGGCCTGAATACACTTTTCCTGAAATCTTATTCATTTTGTACATGAACAACAGTATGAAGCGACATTATTCTCTGTAGAGATCAATAACCAGAATGATGTATGATGTGAAGCTGTTATGTCCAGTAAGTGTTTTAAAAAAGTGATTTAATGTATTAAGATTTTCTTTGTTCCACACTCTTTTCATGGTAAAGGACTGTGGGTCAGATTTACTGGAGGTTTGCTGTTATCTTATTACATGTAAAGCTGTGAAAACAAGCTAAAGAATCACAGGAATTGATTAACACAGATGCTAGAAAGAGGTTTGCTGATATTAAGAGAGTACTTGAATAAATATGTGACTTGTGGTGTTCCTAGGGGAATGTCAGCAGGAAGGAGCATTGAAATAAGCACAAAAGAGGGACAGGGATCATGCAAACAGATGGATTTGTGTATTTAATCTTATTCTTTAGTGCTTGACTAACATAATTGAGGCATAATTGCATGGAGTGTTTAATATGTTGGAGAGGCATGTATCCCCCTAATGGAATAATAAAGCACTATGCCAGCATGAACAAATTAGGTGCTGTCTTTTGTTGTTTTTAGTAAATTTTGTCCTAAAATATTAAAATAGAGCACACCTCTTTCACTTCTTATTGCAATAAGAAAAGAATTGAAAGGAGGGAGGGAGAGAGAGAGAGAGAGAGAGAGAGAGAGAGAGGGGTTCTACCCACTAATGACATTGCTACTACAGCAATGAGTGCATTGTAGGTACAATAGCAATCCTCACACAGGGCACCAAAAGATGTAGATACAATAGCAATCCTAATACGGGGCCACCAAAAGATGTAGGTGCAATAGGATTATCAAATCAGTCTCATATAAATCAGTCTCATACAATTATTAACCATTAATTTTGGTGTTTAATACCTGATAATTAAACTACTAAAATTAACAGTCATGAACAACCAGGTCAATGAAGGAAATTGGAGTACTTTGATGGCAGAGGTTGGCATTCAGTGAATACTGCAGCAAAACAGACAGGACAACAGTTTATTCCAAAGATACTATTTATTAATATAATCAACTCTACTTAGCTAATACTGATATGGTACAATCAATAATCAGCAGCAAATAGAACGATCCAGGCACACATGGTAATATGATGGTAATGAGGCTATGTACAAGTATTCAGTGTAAGACTGAATGAGTGTAAGAGCAAAGATGCGTGTGTGTGTGTGTGTGTGTGTGTGTGTGTGTGTGTGTGTGTGTGTGTGAGAAAGAGGGGGAGAGAGAGAGAGAGAGAGAGAGAGTGTGCATATGTGGGCGTGTGCGCAGCTGCGCACTGAAGAGAGGAGGAGCGAGAGAGAGATGCTGTGCGCAGGCGCACAGGCGAGAGGTATGTGTGGAATGTGAGTGTAGTGTGTAAGCCTTTCTTTTTGTTCCTTTGTTCCGCATGATGATGGTATCTCTTTATGCAAGTGGAATCCACCGTCCGAGAGATCCATTGCCAGAGAGTAAAGGTGTCTCTTTATGCAGGTAGGAACACCCACCAGAGACACCCACTGCTAGAGAGAAAGAATTTGGATTTTTCTGCGGTTTTAAGGCGAAGTTGCATCATCACTGTATCTAGTATCTGGTTTCACTGCTGTATCCAATACCATTACAGTGAAAGCTGAGAAGATGGGTTCAGATTACCCGTGAGGTCAAGCAGGGAATTATGGGTAGTATGGGCTACGGGTCTGGTAACCCCTACAGCATCTATAAGGAAGGACAAGACTATGCCAGGCCCTGTTTTTTTCCTCCACTGACATTGATGAACTTTTCCCACTGACAGACAAAGTGAAATTCATTGTATGTGCTGTGTAATGTGAATCCAAGCTATGTGAATTCTCCACTTTTTCATTGGTCAAGTGCCAGAGTTAATGTGGGGTTAGCTTCTGAACTGATCCTTTAAGTGGAGTCACTGAGCTGTGAGGTCTGCAGTGTGCCTTACCCGTCTGAGCTGGTCACCACACAGGACAGGGTAACTTAAGCTGGTCAACACACAGAACAGGGTAACTTAAACTGGTCACCACACAGGACAGGGTAACTTAAACTGGTCACCACACAGGACAGGGTAACTTAAACTAGTCACCACACAGGACAGGGTAACTTAAACTGGTCACCACACAGGACAGGGTAACTTAAACTGGTCACCACACAGAACCTGGTAATTTAAACTAGTCACCACACAGGACAGGGTAACTTAAACTGTTCAACACACAGAACAGGGTAACTTAAACTGGTCGCCACACAGAACAGGGTAACTTAAACTGGTCGCCACACAGGACAGGGTAACTTAAACTGGTCACCACACAGGACAGGGTAACTTAAACTGGTCACCACACAGGACAGGGTAACTTAAACTGGTCACCACACAGAACCTGGTAATTTAAACTAGTCGCCACACAGGACAGGGTAACTTAAACTGGTTGCCACACAGGACAGGGTAACTTAAACTGGTTGCCACACAGGACAGGGTAACTTAAACTGGTCGCCACACAGAACAGGGTAACTTAAACTGGTCGCCACACAGAACAGGGTAACTTAAACTGTTCAACACACAGAACAGGGTAACTTGAACTGTTCAACACACAGAACAGGGTAACTTAAACTGTACCACACTTCTGCTCATCTGAACACACAGCTGATGTGGGAGTACACATGTGGAAATCTCAGCTTGAGCTAGCACATCAAATCAATCAGATAAAAATGAGCCAGACCTGGCCCGGGCAGCCTGAGAAACTGTATACCATCAAACTACAATGAAGGGTTTACAGAAGTATGTTTGTTTAGCAGAGAATGGAGGGACTACTTACTTAACCTGAGCACAAATCTGTCCCTGACTATCAGCAGCTCTCCACTTTATACATTCCTGTAAGAGCTGTTTTGTCAGGAGGCCAGGCTAGCTCCATTTTGCCTGTGGCAGTGGTCAAACATGGGTGGAATGCAGCAGTGACACCTCCTCCACCCCCAGTCTGGCCCTAATCAGGAACACATCTGCAGTCTGCTTACAGTTTTCCAGCACATCATGGACAAAGCCTGACGCTGAGTGGAGGGCCTGAGATATTTCTCCTGGTGATTCTCAGACACTCTACGATCTCTGGGTGTCCCTGCCAGCTGCTGTTCCACTGCTGACTGTTTCAGCAATGCACTCCTGCTCTGAGGAAAAAAAATATCAGAGAAGGGCTGAACTTCGAGCTTTAGTGTCATCCCACAGAAGTGAATGTGACTGGTTACGTTATGTGACTGGTTAAAGGACCAGTTTCAATGAAACATTTGCAATTCTAATTCAATATTCTCTTTTGCTTATGTCAAACACTTAAGATGAGATGGCCCCTGTAACTGAGGCTGTGAGATCAGGTTTAGCGTGACTCAGTTCTAATTCCAGGCATTAGGAGCTGAGCTATAGAGACGTATACTGGATTAGAAGATAAGTACATTTTTACCACATGAGTCGAGATGTTGCTCTTTGAGAGCTGGCGTGGTTAGCGTGTGAGTGTACTGTCATGCTGGGGAGAGCGGTGCTGGTGAGGTAAAAGCTGTTGATTTAAATATGCCATTTGCTTTCTCTCTATCCTCACACACATCTCATCAGCTGCTGCCAATTTAATGAGGAATTTCATTTCTATTAAAGATGCAAATGTACCCTTTAAAAGAGATTGAGATGCAGAGCGGAAGCTTCCATTCAGGGCATTTTATCCTGGTGCTCTGTTCATTAGTTGGATGTAATTGTGTTAGCTCAAACGCATACGGCAAGAACCAAAGAGATCTGACTGCAAAGGTCAGACAGATGACACGGAGGGAGAGAAAACACACACACACACACACACACACACACTCAGGCACTCTTATCATTGATTTTGTCACCTCTCAGGCATGCAAAATATCTGTATTAAAAAGACTTCTGCCCTGCTGTGTAAGTGTGTGTCAATGTACATAGAACACCCTCTCTCTCTTTTTACATGCATTCATTCACACGCACACAGACACACACACAAACACACACAGACACACACACACAGACACAGACACACACACACACAGGATTCGGGGTAAATTTGCCAGAAAATGCCCCATGCCCAATGGGCTGTTGAAAGCAGGTAGAAGCATGAGCTCTTGTGTGACTGTTGTGGGATTAAAGGAGTTTTTACCTGTTCTATTTGGGAATCAAAGGACTGTCCTTTTCCCCTGTTCTTTAGAGAACCGTTATGGGATTAAAAGACTGTTCTTTTTCCCTGTTCTTTAGAGGACTATTATGGGATAAAAAAATTGTCTGTTTTCCCTGTCCTTTAGAGAACTGTTATGGAATTAAAAGACTTTCCTTTCCCCCGTTCTTTAGAGAACTATCATGGGATTAAAAGGCTGTCCTTTTTCCCTGTTCTTTAGAGAAACCCTCATCTACAATAGACTGAGTGTGTAGTGCAGACTTGGTCTAGTGAGCCAGTCTTTTTGTATGGAATTTGCCGTAGATAATTATAGCCGACTTAGCAACGGCACTGTTGTAATTGTACCATTTAAGAAAATCACTTCTTTCTGTACGCCTCCTCGGTGTTTAGGAGTCCACCAGACACCAATCTGCCATGAGATCTCGCTGGAATGAAAAAGAGCAAGAAATGACTGACATTCTTCTATTCTATGCAAATGGAAACAATTCAGGACTTCCCATGAGGAAGAAAAACCTTTTTGTTGATGGCTGAATTTGGACGCAGTGCTGTTGAAATGCTTTTGTTGGTGCTGAGGGAACAGTAACACAGACTTAGAGGTCAGATAATGGAAAAATGGGTCTGATGGTTTTGTTTTGTCTGCAAGATTTGATGTTTATGGATGGGCCCTTCCATCACGGTTTTGTTTTACTGCTAAATGGCTTAAAAGCATTTAACATTCAATCAAGTCTTACCCTAGTGTGTGAATGTGAGAAGGGCTGTTTCTGGATGTGTGTGTGTTCGTCTACTTAAGTGCTCAAAGCCACATGGGCTTTGACTCTGCTGTGCCATGACCAACATGTTCAGAGGTGTTCTCATGTGGTTCTTCTGGAAAGGCATGGCACTGTACTCACTGTCTGTGTGGGCTGAGTAGGACTAAGGCAAGTCCCAAAACAATAGAAACATTTACACTTACAGGACAGGAACTGGAAATATCCTTTGATGGGCTTTCATTTGGAGCACTTTGTCAGAATTTAACACTGCTTTGCCCTTGATCTGGATAACCATCCTTATCAGCTGATATAGCATCGGTTTGTCTTAATGCAGTCCACCTTTTAATACTGCTCACTCAGGCATAAAACAGTTCTCGGACACACAGTAAAGTAGGCATTAATCCTGGGGAGCTGCCAGTGTATCAGTGTGGGGACACTGTTAAGTGACTGCGGAAATGCTCTGTGGGCACAGATTCAGGGGGTGACTCAAACTGAAAGCCCAAGTCTCTTTAGGCCACACCACCCTCTAAACATAATAATAATAATAATATTTATTTAGAGGCCAATATCACTATTTATAGTCTCAAAGGGCTTTACATGTCTATAACAAAGTCAAATCAAAATTATATCATGCATAGGTTCGAGAAAATAGATAAGTCTTTAGTTTTGTTTTAAAGGTATTGAGAGAGTTTGCCTCTCTAACTTCTGTAGGTAAACCATTCCAGAGGAAGGGAGAGTGGTCGGAAAAGGCTCGGTTGCCAGCGGGCTTCTTTTTAACTCTTGGAACAACTAATAGTCCAGAATCTTGAGAGCGCAGGGTGCGAAGCAGGTTACATCACCCCTAAACACTGCCCACTCTACACCATGCTCTAAATACCACTCATCCTACACCACCATCTAAACGGCACCTTCTAAACATGCCACACCACCCTCTAAACACACTATGCCACCCTCTAAACATCACCCCTAAACACTGCCCACTCTACACCATGCTCTAAATACCACTCATCCTACACCACCATCTAAACGGCACCTTCTAAACATGCCACACCACCCTCTAAACACACTACGCCACCCTCTAAACATCACCCCTAAACGCTGCCCACTCTACACCATGCTGTAGACACCACTCACTCTACACCGGCCTCTAATCCCCCCCCCCCCCCTTTTTTTTCACTGGACTTGCCAGTTTGTGGCTAAAAATCTCCAAATGTTGCGCCCTCCTTCACAGGTGCTTGCGCCCCCCAGGTCTGAAAACTCCTGCTCTACGCTGCCTCTAAACACCATCCTCTAAACATCACTCACTCTGTACCACCCCCTAAACATCACTCACTCTACACCACCCCTAAACACTCTGCACCACCCTCTAAACATCACTCACTCTACACGACCCTCTAACCACTCTACACCACCCTTTAAACACTGCTTTTAAACACCACCCACTCTACAACATCCTAGCTGGGGGAACGTGGCCACATGGATTTAAACTTGGACTGTAAACCTTTTGCAGCCAATTATGGCAATGTGCTGGTTATGGATGTGCAGTGAGATGAGCCCTGCCTGTGTGGAGACAGGGTTGAGGCTTTTTTCATTCACTCCTCCACTCTCTCAGGATATACAAATGATCAGTCTCTCCTTTAAGCTCTGATACTGAAGAAGACACATCAAAACACCTTAATCCCACTGTCTTGCTCTGTCATTCTCCTTGTGTTAGAATAAAAAATATACATACTGGCTGTCTAATCTGACAAACAGCAGATATTGCACTTTCTGTCACCTTTGTATTTGTTAAGCTCTTTATTTTGCATTTTCTTCCCTTCTGCCATGAAGAGCGCCTTTCCATGTCAAAGCAGGGAGGCCATGCCCTGTGTGAGGGTGACTGTTCCACTGCATGCTTCATGACTGCCATGCACAGGCTTTCATCTGTTATTTAGCGTTCAACACTCAACACCACAGACGTTTAGCTTCCTTGGCAGAAACAAACTTGAGCTGTTATATTGTCGTCTTGTGAAACTAAATGAAATGACTGCCATTTCCAGGCAGTGCTTTGCATGTCATTCCCCTCTGGTAAGCAAGTTATTGTTTTGTGTAACATGCTTGCTTGCTTGCTTGCTCGCGCACTCTCTCTCTCTCTCTCTCTCTCTCTTTCTGTATTGAAGTACTGTAGTTCTGCTGCATGGTGAGGCTGTGCCAAATACAGATCTATCTTTTAAATGAGAACAGAACCACATTCAGGTTTACTGTCACGGCTTAAACTGAGCTGAAAGAGATTTTTTTTTGTGGTTGTTGTTTTCTTTTGTGTGTTTCTATATTTAATATGTGTGTGTGTGTGTGTGTGTGTGTGTGTGTCTGTGTGTGTAAGATGTGTTTAATATGGAGGCTGTTACTCTGCGCCTCCCCCGGTGCTCACGTTGTGGCCCTTGCTGAAGCTTGGATCCCCTGCATGGCCCAGAGATGTGACCTCCATGTTAAAGATGCCATGTGTATAAATTTGCTTAAGTGTGAGGGGCAGTTTTTGGTGGGCAGTGCTGTAATTGATATGCCACAAGCAATAAATCAGTGCAGGCCCTGTGGCTCCATGGCCATTATCTGAGAAGGCAGGTTTAGCTGTCCAAAAACTGCCATGCTTTTCCTGATCCTTCTTTAATTGATTCATTTATTTTCTCCTTATACTTGCCACAGACTGGGACTGCAGGTGCTTTCAGTGCGCAGACAGGATCACCTAATTGCCCTATCCTCTGAAACTAGAACAGTTCTCTGGGAACCCACACCTTTGCTTCAGTTTTTCTTTGGCTATTTTTTGTCTACACAGCATGCGCTTTATCTATTTTCACACTGATTCCTTTTCTCTCCTTCCCCCCTCTGCCCTTCTGTGAATCATACATAAAACTATGACACTGTTTTATTTCAGGTTGTTTTTGTTGTGGTGAATATTGTATCTGATGGACTTTTGTGTGTAGCTTTGAAGATCTTTTCGCTGCTCATCCGCACATTTTTGTCCCAGATAAGTCAAAACATGGACAGATTAGCTTTCATTTCTCAAGCACAGGTCAGGTACAATTAATTGAGATATTAAGCATACTCAGGTGTACTTGTATACAGTAATTATTTTTGCCATTTCCCCTGGGTCTTATTAAATAATCTTATTTTCAAATTGTTTTTTCCATTAGTCCACTGAAAAATGATCGCACGAGAGAACTGTCCAAAACGTGCACAGAGACTGGCTATGGAAAAAATATGTACCTGCCTACACAGAGTTACTGTACGTACTCTCATCTAAACCAGTCAGTCCACAGGACTAAACAGTGAATTACAGAAAACCTCTTACTCCTTATGACTGTGCAATGAGATACTGTATAAAGATGGTACTGAGTGGGTGGCTTTGGGAGCACTAAGTACAGTTATGGGTTTTGTCCTCCCCACTGTTCTGTCAGGAGTGCATGTGATTAGTGGCCTGTCAAAGTATAACATTTTAAACCTGTTCATTCCTCCACTGTTCAAGAGGGCAACTTTAGTTTTAAATGGGGTCAAACTGAACAGCTTCACCATACAAGGGTAAGGGGAATGATTTGAGGAACTCATGGTGTAGCTTCAAGGTGACTGGTTGAACAAGTCTTCTTTTTAATAGCATCACTTTCTTTGTGCTCTCCTGTTCTCTGTAGTCAGCTTTCTGAAGTGCTAGTTGAATTGGTGCAGACAGCATGAAGGTTCTGAAAGCATGAGAAGTTTCATCAGTCAAATGTTTAAAGTACTGTCACTCGACATGCTCATTAAACCCTGTATAGGATTCTCCTCTAGGCCCTGTTGTAATATATTAATGTTTATCTATTATGACTTGTTTTTCTGTGGTTGGCAGAACCTTAAGACGCCTGGCAGATCAATAGGGACTGCTCAATCTGCTCAATCATGATGTGTGTTTTCCCTCGCAGGACTGGCCTTCTCGTTGCCGTGGGTGATGGTGTAGAGGACAGTTCCATCCAGGCAGAGAGCAGAAAGGAGAACAGGGCACTAAGACGCTGTCCTCACCTCAGAGCCACGTAAACGATTTTTTTGAAGGCGTGACCAGGAGTGTAAAATCACAGGCACTGCTTGTCATTCATAGTGATCGCAAACATGCTGCTCAGGGGCGCCCGCCCTGCACCACCTGTCAGGAGCTTCCATCTCCTCCTCTTCTCCTTCCTCCTTTTAGGCATAGCCGATGGAGCTGCTCCCACCCTCTTCCGCACCTTTTCTCCACCTGAGGGAGGACTCACGCATTTGGTCGTCAACAACAAAACTGGGGATGTGTACGTTGGTGCTGTGAATTGGATCTACAAGCTGTCCAGTAATCTGACCAGGCTGCGCAGCCATGTGACTGGTCCTGTGGTGGACAATGAGAAGTGTTACCCACCACCCGGTGTGCAGTCCTGTCCACATGAATTGTCTCAGACCAACAACGTCAACAAACTGCTGCTCTTGGACTCTGGGCAGAACCGGCTGATCGCCTGCGGCAGTACCTCACAGGGCATCTGTCAGTTCCTGCGTTTGGACGACCTGTTTAAACTAGGCGAGCCGCACCATCGCAAAGAGCACTACCTTTCCAGTGTTGCGGAGGCGGGCACAATGTCGGGTGTAGTCATCAGTGGCTCTCAGGGTGGGGGCAGTGGGAAGCTGTTTGTGGGGACCCCCATTGAGGGTAAGTCAGAGTACTTCCCTACACTTTCTAGCCGTAAGCTCATGGTCAATGAGGAGAATGCAGACATGTTCAGTTTCGTCTACCAGGATGAGTTTGTGTCCTCACAGCTCAAAATCCCTTCAGACACACTCTCCAAATTCCCAACATTCGACATCTACTATGTTTATGGCTTCAGTAGTGAGCAGTTCATCTACTATTTGACCCTTCAGCTGGACACCCAGCTCACCTCCCCTGATGCCAGTGGAGAACAGTTCTTCACCTCAAAGATTGTACGGCTTTGTGTGGACGACCCCAAGTTCTACTCCTACGTGGAGTTCCCCATTGGCTGCACCAAGGACGGGGTGGAGTACCGTCTGGTACAGGATGCTTACCTCAGCCGGCCAGGTGCCAGGCTGGCACGATCCTTAGGCATCTCAGAACAAGAGGAGATTCTGTTCACTGTCTTTGGTCAGGGCCAAAAGAACCGGGCTAAGCCGCCCAAAGAGTCTGCCCTGTGTCTGTTCACGCTGAAACGCATCAAGGAGAAGATTAAAGAGAGAATCCAGTCTTGCTACAAGGGAGAAGGCAAGCTGTCCCTGCCGTGGCTGCTCAACAAGGAGCTGACCTGCATCAATTCGGTGAGTCTGAACAGCGCCAGTTCTTAGCAGGCAAGCAAGGCTGAGCAGTCCTGCTCTTCAGTGACACAGCCGAGTGACTGTGTGCATATGTTCCTGCGGCTGACCTACAGCTCACTCCCTCAGATTGATGCATAATGGAAGGTGATGATTGTCATGATCCACATAACAAGTTAAGCCTAAGGCCAATTCTTGTGTTCATTTGTAACAATCAATGGCAGTGTGTTTCTGCATGCTGTCTGATCTAGCGTGTGTTGTGTGCTCAAGCGTTCCCATCAGCCCAAGCCAGATTAACTGTGTGGATCACTGGGGGCCACTCTGAAGGCCACGTCATTAGTCCAGTTCCAGGGATTAACGGTCTGTCACTCTCTTGCCTCCTGCGTCTCCTCACCTCAGGCATTAATTGATTTATATAGTCCTGAGTTTGTTGGCTCTTTGTTGTGTTTGTCCCCCTGGGACATGTGGTCCACTGTCAGAATTAAGATGATGCCTGTGAACTGGAGATGTTAAGGTGCATAATGTATGTGCCCATTTATTCTGCTCAGCTTCTGTTCGCCCCTCATTGTAGTTAAACCAAACTGGTATAATCACCAACACAGACATTTCTTACATGGGGCACCAATTCCCCAGTCGGACTAAAGGTTATTTGTAATTGTAATATCTAGGATTTCATTCTATTTGTTACATCCAGGTGCCTGTGCTGTCTCCATGGGAACATGGCGCATCTTGATGCTCACGCTATTGTGCTGAATTTGCAACTGTGCAAGTGCCCTTGCTTTGTTTGTGCCAGTGTATGGCCACTAAAATGTTTACATTTTCGTAGAAGGGAAATTATTGAATAGAAGGCATGATGAGAGGGACAGGTTCTAAGGAAAAAAAAAGAGTTAAAGTGGAGTGTGCTTTAATGATGGAGAGAAACAGGCAGATGGAGAGAGAAAGAGGAACAGACATAAGAACAGTGAGAGCAGGGGAGAGTCAGAGTAGTCCACATGCATATATGACCATCATGTCACAGATACAGCTGTCATGTCACAGATATGACATAGGATGCGTCTGTCAGAGCAGTATGAATCCAGAAATCCTCTAATGAGAATCAGAGGATCTACGTGTTATCTCAGTTCTCCCCTCATGTTACACTCATATGTCTGTGAACGTTACACTCACACGTCTGTGAACGTTACACTCACACGTCTGTGAACGTTACACTCACATGTCTGTGAACGTTACACTCACATGTCTGTGAACGTTTCACTCACACGTCTGTGAACGTTACACTCACACGTCTGTGAACGTTACACTCACACATCTGTGAACGTTACACTCACACATCTGTGAACTTTACACTCACACGTCTGTGAACATTACACTCTGTAAACATGTGCCCTTCTGTCATGCCAGTTGTAGGCTGACGCTGCAACCATCACCATGACAAACACAGGACTCAAAACCCAGATATGAGAGTTTACTCTGATCCCTGTGATCTCTGCCATCGGCTCCACGTCTGAGCTCCCTCACAGCCCAGCCTGGCTGTGTGTGTGATGGGTGGTGCCTGCTTCTCAGCTTTGTCCTGCTACAGCCAGAGAGGCAGGTGCTGTGGTCCATATCGACAAATGGCCGGTGTCAGTATTAGTGATAATAACTGTGGCTGTTATAATGATGGGCCTGAGGCAATCTGCCTAGGTAATGACTGCAGCATGCCTGACTGAGCCGGATGAAAAGACAATGCTGCGAGGGTCCTCCTTCAGCAAAGATCCCTCTGGCTCATGAATAATTCTCATCCACTCACTTTGTGTTATTCATTTGTACTCAATCATAATCAGCCTCCCATCAAAATTCCCTCAGTCCTCTCACACTGCTTATAAGACTGGAATGTTTTCCTTTCTACCCACCACAAACAGAAATCCAAAGTATTTAGAGGGACAGAATGAGTGACTGTCTGTCTGCCAGACTTACTGATTGACAGTCTGCCTGCCTGTCTGTCTTACTCTTTGTTTTACTGTCAATCTGACTGTCTGCCTGACTGTATTACTGATGGACTGACAGTCTGATTGTCTGTCTATGACTGTCTGCCTGTCTGTATAACTGACTGACTAACTGTCTGTCTGACTGCTTGTATTTCTGACTGGCAGTCTGTCTCTCTGTCTCACTATCTGTCTGTCTGTCTGACTGACTGTCGGGAGAGTTTCCGACATCTCTGTTCTGCCCACCTGTCCTGTAGGCCCTGGTGAAACTGTGGCTGTACATAAATGAGACAGACTACATGATGGAACTTGATGACCATCTGGTACAGTGCTTACAATCAATCAAGGACATGTCACCAGGAAAAAATAATGATTTCACACAGCCTTTCTGTTCAGCAGTCCACACAGTCATTATGAGCACAGACTGTATAGCCGTCAGTGAGACCGCATCAGAGCACTGTCAGAGAGCTGCTCATGTGCAGTTAATGTATGGTTAATAATCCTCCTCTTTAGTGTCTCAGCTCAGCAAGATGCTGCCTTGTTAAATAACTAGACACTGAGTCTATTCTCTATCTTAGTACTCACTGCATCTATTCTCTATCTTAGTACTCACTGCATCTATTCTCTATCTTAGTACTCACTGCATCTATTCTCTATCTCAGTGTACACTGTATCTATTCTCTATCTCACTACTCACTGCATCTGTTCTCCCTCTCAGTACACACTGCATCTATTCTCTATCTCACTACTCACTGCATCTGTTCTCCCTCTCAGTACACACTACATCTATTCTCTATCTCACTACTTACTGCATCTATTCTCTATCTCAGTGCACACTGCATCTATTCTCTATCTCACTACTTACTGCATCTATTCTCTTAGTACTCACTGCATCCGTTCTTCCTCTCAGTACACACTGCATCTATTCTCTATCTCAGTACACACTGCATCTATTCTCTATCTCAGTACTCACTGCATGTATTTTCTATCTCAGTGCACACTGCATCTATTCTCTATCTCACTACTTACTGCATCTATTCTCTTAGTACTCACTGCATCCGTTCTTCCTCTCAGTACACACTGCATCTATTCTCTATCTCAGTACACACTGCATCTATTCTCTATCTCAGTACTCACTGCATGTATTTTCTAGCTCAGTGCACACTGCATCTATTCTCTATCTCACTACTCACTGCATCTATTCTCTATCTCAGTGCACACTGCATCTATTCTCTATCTCAGTGCACACTGTATCTATTCTCTATCTCACTACTCACTGTATCTATTCTCTATCTCAGTACACACTACATCTATTGTCTATCTCACTGCTCACTGCATTTATTCTCTATCTCAATACACACTGCATCTATTCTCTATCTCACTACTCACTGCATCTGTTCTCCATCTCAGTACACACTGCATCTATTCTCTATCTCAGTACTCACTGCATGTATTCTCTATCTCAGTACTCACTGCATCTATTCTCTATCTCAGTGCACACTGTATCTATTCTCTATCTCACTACTCACTGCATCTATTCTCTATCTCAGTGCACACTGTATCTATTCTCTATCTCACTACTCACTGTATCTATTCTCTATCTCAGTGCACACTGTATCTATTCTCTATCTCAGTGCACACTGTATCTATTCTCCATCTCAGTACACACTGCATCTATTCTCTATCTCAGTACTCACTGCATCTGTTCTCTATCTCAGTGCACACTGCATCTATTCTCTATCTCAGTGCACACTGTATCTATTCTCTATCTCACTACTCATTGCATCTATTGTCTATCTTAGTACTCACTGCATCTATTCTCTATCTCACTGCTCACTGCATCTATTCTCTATCTCAGTGTACACTGCATCTGTTCTTCCTCTCAGTACTCACTGCATATATTCTCTATCTCAGTTCTCACTGCATCTATTTTCTATCTCAGTACTCACTGCATCTATTCTCTGTCTCAGTACTCACTGCATCTGTTCTCTATCTCAGTACTCACTTCATCTATTCTCTATCTCAGTGTACACTGTATCTATTTTATATCTCACTACTCACTGCATCTATTCTCTATCTCAGTCCTCACTGCATCTATTCTCTATCTCAGTACTCACTGCATCTATTCTCTATCTCAGTACTCACTGCATCTATTCACTGCATTCTATCAGTGCACACTGATAACTAATGACTGAAAGTCTATTTCAGGACTATCCCTCAGGGCACTGGAGTCAGGCTTTTGTTGCAGAGGAAAATAATGTTGCTTTTCAGCCTGTCTTGTGGGTTTGCAAATAAAAATGCCCTCTTACTCCACTGGATTTATGGCCACCGTAACTGTGGAAGTTTTTTAAGTTGTAGGTCACCTTCCACGCCAGCTGTGGGCCCTTTTCTAAAGTCTTGTATTGTGACTATAAAAAGAATCTCAGAGTGTCTCCCCTCTCCCAGCTGAATTAGCATTGCTAATAGGCCTTTCAACATGATCTCTGGAGACGTTATTGGCATAATAAGAGTAATGGTTACGATAAAACACACTCACAATGCTCCCCCTCTCCACAGAAACAAACAAACAAGCAAACAAACAAACAAACAAACAAGCATACACACACATACACATACACACACACACAAACAAAAACTGTGGTATAGGTAAAGTATTAATATTAACCTCCGGTGCGTTGGATCCAAAATGTTTTTCTCTGCGTTGCGGGAGAAAATTGTCTGAAAAACTGTTGGCATGAATGAAATCAGCATTAATTTTTTCCATCCTCTGTCTCTTCACAATTGCATTAATGAATGTCTAACTCTGGATCACATCTGCTGGTTCTCATTGTAAGCACTTATCTTCTAAGTGTTTGGCTCTTTTTTCTCTGAGATATCACCATGCCTTTTAATCTCAGCTCCTGTAGGAGACTCTTCTGATTAAATCAGGATTCTGAACTTCATTCATCTTTTGTTGAATTTCCCTGTCCTCTTGCCACATCCCTCCATACTTTTTTTCTTCTTGAACATTTTTCCTCTCTCCTCCACAGGGTCAGAAAAGTGAAAAAGAATAGCTAGTCTTAACACCTGCTAACAGCTTTTAATGTCATGTCTCCACTGTGTCGTTCTTATTGATTCAGAGCTATCTAATATATTAAAGACACAGTGCTTAAGCTTAAACCTCATCAAGTCTACATGCTTTAAGAATGACCAAGTTTCCATCATATTCCATAGACTGGCCAGGATAGCGCAGTTAGACCCCCGTTCATGCTGAGTAATCTTGTCACCATTAAAAATGTGCCTATGGTAAATGGCCCTGTCCAGAAATGAAAATGACTCATAAAGTATCTGTGGGAGAGGACGTCACAGATAACGCTGGGCTGAAGGTGAAAGATAACTGGAAACACCGGTTCTCCAATTCCACATATGTATGTTTTTCCATATTTATATTAGTACCTGTGTTTTTCAAAACTTTTACAGTCTACAGTACAGGATGTATGTGAGTTTATGTACGTGAGTGTATGCACTTGAGTATGTGTGTGTGTGTGCGCGCGCTTGTGTTTGTGTGTGTGTTTGTGCTTGAAGATGAAGAAATGCTGCATCCGTTTTGAGCTGAGAGTGTAATTTCAAATCGATAAAGTTGGCCGATAAAATGAAATCAAAAGAAAAATGACCTCCTTACCCTCCTGCCATCTAACAGGCGCACACACACACACACTCAACCTTTCACCAGCCAACTGCATGTAGGTTGCAAATCTCTTAACGAGCCAGGCTCACTGGGCCCTGATCTAATTGTCGATGTAATTATTTATTGATGTGTGTTTGTATGGGGACGTTGTCGTGTGTGTGAGAATGTGTGTGGGGGCGGTTGGTTCTGATCACACACAGCTTTAGTAGCTGTTTACCAGGCGGCGTATGCAGCTGTATTTGTTCTTTCCTGTGGTGGTGAGCAATGAGATGCATCCACAGAGCGTTAGTCTATTTCATATCCATCCACAATTAAGGACTAGGCAAACAAGTAATTTTCTCCACCAAAACAAGCTGTTTGGAAAATCTGATTTAATATAACCATTTTTTTTTGCATTAATTGAGGTATGAAGTTTAAGAGTCTCTGTTTTCTCATATTTGCTATTTTATCCCATTTTGCTCCCTTAGTGGCCAGCTCCCTTGTATTTCTGTTCCCTGTCACTTATAACCCCAATGTCAGCTAAGGAGGGTGTAGGCCACCCTCTCTCATGCCCATGTGTCTTCATTTATAAATTGATAAGATCTAGCAGACTTCATGGAATCTAGGTGAACCTACGTGAGAGGTCGCTGAAGGTGAACCTAGGTGAGCGATTGCTAAAGTCTCGTTGTATCTGCACTACCTGTCAGAGAGACAGGCAGAAGAACCATGGCCCCTCTAGGGTTAGCCAGTGTGGCAAAGCTTGATTCAAACCTTAGACACTCATAGGTTAAGATTACACTTCAGAATGTTTTACATACATGTAACAGTGACAGTAATCATATGGAAACACCTGGAACCTTAGTGTAAGTTAATGTAATCACTCCTGGATATACAGATATAAAATATTGCATAATAATATGCAAATTTTTGCTGGGTTAGACAGCATTTGACTAGGTTAGAACTGGGTTGGGCAGGTTTGTGTTGGGTTGAGCAGCTTTGGGCTGGATAGCTGGCAGTAACTAGGTAATGCTGGATTATGCGGCAATATTTTTCTCACTCATTTGTTGCTTAGAACTGGGTCTGAAGCTTTGAAAAAAGCAGGCATGCTTTTGAATGAAAACATTCAGTCATTGATAAGTGTTAGAGGCTTGAAGACTGGAATGGTTTGGTAGGTTGTTTGGAATGGTTTGGAGGGCCGTTTGGAATGGTTTGGAAGGTTGTTTGGAATGGTTTCCAATGAAGTACATACTGGGGCGGACTGTCTCCTCTGGCAGCATCACAAGCTATCTGAGTTTTTTAGGGTACGGCCCAGTGCTGGAGAATAGAAAAAACGCTACGGCATTCACAAACCGGGAGATAAAATTCCGAACAGCTGCTGTAACATTGAACATCAACTGCAAAAAAACCCCAAACAGATCATGTCAGTCAAAGAAAGAAACTTCAAACTGTTCCTTGGCTGATCCATTTTTGCTGTCATTCACTCCCAGTATTATCCACATGCATTAAAGGGAGGTGATGTAACACAGGGACTGAGGCTGCAGTGTAAACCTGGCCCACAACTATGCATTTGGATTCACATTGTACATTAAAGTGAGTTTGTGCCAATTTTCCCATAAATAGCGTTAGCAATTACAAAAAAACACCCAAAAAACAAAAACAACAACACCCCCCCCCCCACACACACACACAGAAAAACAACAGCAACAACAACACCAAAAACAACAACAAGAAAACACCCCCAAAACAAAAACCGAAACCCACAGGTGCACACACACATACTCAGTTGTACTTTTTTGGTTCCGGACTTGGCCACATTTATGTATACATATATATATATATATATATATATACATATATATATATATATATATATATATATATATATATATATATATCCAAACCCATACAACCTGTTAGCGGCGGGACCCAGAACAATCAATTATTCAGTCTTAGAAAAATGAAAAGTGCAAGAGTCACTCAAATAAGTGTAAGAACCACTGTGTCAGTTGGCTCTTTAATTAACATGGCTAAATCACGACACAGAAGTGATGTCTTTCATTTGCACATTTGGGCCATTTAAGGATGAAGGTCAGTTCACACTGAAATCAGATTTTGATAACTTTTTAAAATGAATATGAACAGTCAGGGCATAAGAATCTAGATTTTAGGCACAGTGGATTGCCGGTGCTGATGAACAGATGTTGTTTTATTGATAAGTGTAATTTCTTTGCTGCGGTAACATAAATCAGGGCATGTGAACTGTATGCTGTAGAGCAGGGGTATTCAACCTGTGGGGTGTAAGATTAGGAGATTTTTAAAAGGGCGCAAACTAGCAAATACAATGAAAAGGGGGGGGGGGGGGGGGGGGCCTTGAGGTCAAACCTAGAAGGGAGGGGGGGGGGGGTCATTGTCGAAAAAGGTTAAAAACCCCTGCTGTAGATTTTTTTTTTTTATCATATTGAGGTGAGAAAAGTGAGACTTTACTGTAATTGGCTTAGTGTTTTCTGAGGCCCTTTATTACAGATTATCCAGATTAAACTGGGAAAGCATGAGCTGATACCACAGCATTGAAAGCATCAGCATCATCAAAAACTGAAGGGGACTTTGACTTTTTTGGCACAGCACAACTAAAAATGGTTCAATTTTCAGTCTCTTCTCTCAGACAAATGTTGACACTAAACAATATTTTTGAAGAAAATGTTTTAGAAAAAACGTAGACAACCTTTACTGATAGTCACATTAGAGACAAGAGTGAGGTCTGCCATCTCTCCCATGATTTAATCCAGATTTATTTTTATAGAATTTTTTGCAATGGACATTGTCTCAGGGATGCTTTACAGGAGACTGGGCCAGAGACCCACAGTAAGCAGTACTGAGGTGACAGTACAGGGAAAATCTGCCTGTGGCTGAAATAAGAGGAAACATTGAGATGAACCCAGACTGGGTCCTCCTCTGGATGGGATAGGGATAGTTGAGATGTGGAGAGAATGCATGAAAATGATGAGAAAATACAGAAAGGTCTGAGAGAATGAGATATATCTGAGGTGATTCAGAGACGTCAGCGTCAGTGTGGGTAGGTGTGTTTGTGGAGTGAGAATAGAGGAAAAGTTGGGAACAATGAGAGGCAACATGGTGAGGGAGCAGACTGGTGCCCCAGTGCTTTCAACTGCCAAGGTTTCAAAGAGATAAATCTGGGAAACACAGCGATGTTGGCTGACAACTGTTTGAGACCAAGAGGTTGATCAAATTTGTTGTTCACAAATTGGAGGAATTGGAATGCCAAATCTGGCTGGTGTGAGGAGCGTAGAGTGGTATCCTTGGAGAGGGCACAAACTGTGAAAAGTTGCTCGTTTATTTGAAAACTTGAGACACTCTGAACAGGACAGAGACAACATCCCTGACATCAGCCATCAGAGATCTGTGCACGCAGGTCATTTCAGGATGAAGGGCAGTTTGCACAGATGTTACATATGAATAATTCGTAAAGATGAATATGAACAGTCAGATGAAGAACATGTGTCTGAGAAACTATTCAGTACTGAGCTCATGGCCTGCAGTGAGAACAAAGCCGTAATATTTTCACACACAATGCACAATTTCATACACGTCTTCAGTCAGTCTTGCCACAGGCTCTTTACAGAGTTTGTTGACTGCAGTCTCATAGGGAGTGTTAAAGAGGAATTTGAACTCTGGCCCTCTCTTTGAGCATGCTCCCTCACAGAGAATGTGTGGTGAGTTCAGTGTCATAGACTGGCCAGTATTCTGCACTGTTACAGTTGATCTGTAATAACGCTCTACACTCTCCATACAGTTTGTTTATAACACTCTACTCTCTCCATACAGTTTGTTTATAACACTCTACTCTCTCCATACAGTTTGTTTATAACACTCTACTCTCTCCATACAGTTTGTTTATAACTCTCTACTCTCTCCATACAGTTTGTTTATAACAGTTGTTGTGAAGCACTGTTAATACTGTGAGCATACTTGCTCTTACTATGACATGTACATTGTGTCACACTGTATTTTAAACTCTAGGGCTGGAAATACTTCTGATTGGCACTTATACCATGCCTCACAGAATCTCCTGTGATTCACGTTGGTTTACACTAGGGCTGCACGATGAAGTGTAATTTTATTGTCATAGTGATATCAGTTTCCACAATAAAAACATTTCAAAGGGCTGCAATATCAGATTCATAAAGTCAGAAAATTGACAAAGAGGCGTAGAGCAGAGGAATAGTAATGTGGTGAGCTGGGCCAGCCAGACCAGACAGCCACACAATTCCTGGGATGGGATGACCATGGTTCACTCTAAACATTGTCTGTGGGTTTTCAGATGAGCATTGTGTTTAATTTGACAGATCTGTGTTTCAGTCTGAAAACATAATGATGAATTGTTGTAGTCTGTGGGCAGGCTGAGCATAACCGCTCACTCAGAGTAGTTATGCTTCTTTCTAGTACTGGCTATGTGTGTGTGTGGCTGTGTTGGTGCGCCTGTGTGGGTGTGTGTTGGTGCGCATGTGTGTGTGTCTGTCAGTGTGTGTCTGTCAGTGTTTGTGTGTGTGTGTGTGTTTGTGTGTGTGTGTGTGTGCATGTGAACGCATGCTTTTCTTTTCTCAATGGGGCCAAGTTTGGGTCATTGGGAGCTTCATAATCAAACCTCTGTGCTTTGGAATGTGTCTGTGTGCTCACGCGCGCCTGTGTGTGTGTGTCTGTCAGTGCGTATGTGATTGTGTGTGTGTGCGTTGGTGGGCGTGTGTGTGTTGGTGCACGCGTGTGTGTGTGTACGTGTGTGTGTGTATGCATCCTTTCCTTTTTCAATGAGGGCAAGTATGGGTCATTGGCAGTTTCATAATCAAACCTCTGTGCTTTGGAATATATGTGTGTGTGTGTGTGAGTGTGTGTATATGTGAGAGTGTGTGTCTTTGAGAGAGAGAGAGAGAGAGAGAGAGAGAGTGTGTGTGTGTGTGTGTGTGTGTAGGTGAGAGTGTGTGTGTGTGATATGTTTTCTATGTTCAGGTGAGTGCTCCTACCTTTCTGTTCTATCCCTGAGGGATGGAGGGCACATGCAGAAGTTTTCTTTTTGTACTGTTTCACTGTACTATGTTTTGGTCATGATATAAAATGCGAAGACACAACATCTTTATCTGGTGCCTTGCCCCCACAAGTTACAGTCTTGTATCTTCTCTCAGTATGTGGTTACACTGTTTTTACACACACAGCTTATTACAATACAGCTATGTAGTGCCTCAGATGCATCTGCATATTTTCCAAAATTAGTTTGATTATTGTGGGATCAAATGATATGAAGCCCACATTAAGAATCTGGTTTAATTTTAGACTTTGATTCACATTTAAGGGCATGCTGAAAAGACATGTATTTTAACATGATCTTAAACAGTTGGCATGGAAAGTGGACTTCGATAATAAAAAATACTTGAAACATTTGTGGAGCTCAGCTTCATGTGTGGCTGCTTGGCTCATTACTGGATACCTTTCTTATTGTGATTCACAATTTTTATTGGTCAATAAACAAGTACAGAGGGCAACAAGGTAGAACTGTTTACAGCAGGGAAAGTAAGCTCATGGAATCATATGTTAGTGAGTAGTGCATACAAGCATTTTTTCATCAATTTTTGAGACAAACTGTTCTAGTACAATGTTCCGGGAGGTAATGGTACAGGATTTTGCCTTTTAATTTGGCTGTAGAATGTTCCAGTAATACAATGTTTTTGAAATCAGAAAGCCAGCTGGAGTTCATGGATAGTTGGGGGTCAAACCAGTGTTTCCAGATAGTTTCTTGGCCGCAGTTTGTCCTGCATATAAGGTCCGCTGTTGACTAACAATGAAATCTAGAGAGTGATCATCATTTAACAAAGGTTTTTAAGGTAATTTTGTATTGATAATCTCAGATATTATCTTTGATACAGAATTCCAGAACATTAATATTGGAGGGCATTCCCAGAATATGTGAATGTATGTACCTATTTGTCCGGAACTACACTGTGTACAAAGGGGGCTTGAAATCCTTCCCATTTTGTATAACAGGTATGTTGTAGTATAGGCCCTGTGTATTAATTTAAAATGTATTAATTGATGTGTGGGGTTTTTAGATAAGGTTGGGGATGCCCGTTTTCGGACCCTGATTTACACATGAAAAGTTTATTTTCACTTAGAAGATTGTAGTGTTCCATATGAGTGACTGCTCAGTGAATCTGGGGGAAACTGTCCATATAGTTTTCAATGTTACCAGGTTTTCAGTAAGCTAAGAACAATAGAACTATGTCTGATTTTAGATTGGCCTTTTGGAATTCCAGTAAATAAAATATTCTGTAAATGGTGAGGATATATAGATTGGCTTTCTAGGCTCTGCCATATCACCTTTGAGTCAGTGTCCATCCAGACTCTGAGGGATTTGATCTGGAATGCCCAAAAATACATTTTAAAGTTTGGGAGCGAGTGCCCTCCTTTATCTGTAGATTGTTGCAGTGTTGACATTTTAATTCTTGAATGTTTATTGTTTCAAATGAATGAGGAAACTGGCCAGTCCAGTTCAGAAAAATGTAAAAATGTGGAGCGGGAGAGAGTGGCAGCATAGAGAATATAAAATTTAACCTAGGGAGGATATTCATTTTTACAGTTGCAATTTGACCTTGTGTAGTTAAGTGTAATGGTGCCCATCTGTGCGAATAATTTTTAATATTATCAAATATCAATGTGTTATTGTGTATTACAACATACTGAAGAGATGTGGAGATTTGTATCCCTAAGTATGTGAATTCAGATACTACAGGTATATTAGGTGGTGTAGAGATCTTTCTTCCTGCTTCATTAAGAGGCATCAAGATAGATTTTGACCAGTTAATTTTATAGCTGCTTAATTTTATAGCTGCTAAGTCATTGAAGATCTGGAGCCATCTAGGGATTGCGTGTGGTAAGTTGGAGAGGTATAATAAGATGTCAACAGCATATAAAGAGAGATGGTGTTTGAGGCCATTGACAGAAATTTGGGAGAGAGTGTTATCCAGTTGAATGGTTTTGGCTAAGGGCTCCAGGAACAAGGCAAAGAGTAATGGGGAGAGAGGGCAGCCTTGTCTAGTTCCCCTGCAGAGCAGCAATAGTCTACAGTTCCCCTGTAGAGACTGTTGCTGCTGACTCTGTAACTATTCCAAGCCGTCTGGAAAAGAACCTCTGCATATAACTTAGCATCAGTGGAGATAAGTGAGATGGGATGAAAGCTGCTGCAGGAATGTGGATCTTTGCCTTTCTTTAGTAGTAGAGAAATTAAAGCAGTACTTTTATCCCTATGCAGAGAGCCGTGTTCGATTGCATAATTAAATGAGTCGAGGATAAGCAGGCCAATGGTTTCCCAAAGTTCAGAATAAAGTTCTGGTGGTAGGGCATCCAAACCTGGAGACTTCCCTTTCTGCATAGAGTCCAATGCTGATTTTAGCTCCTTCAATGTTATAGGAGCATCCAGCGCTTGGATTAGTGATTCACAGAGCTTTGGAAGATTTAAGCCAGCTAGAAATTGTTTACATCGCTTTTGGTCTGAAGTTGACTCTGACCTACAGAGATTAACATAGTGATCTTTAAAAATCTCATTAACTTCCTCGGGTTTAGTGACCAAGACAGTATCCTTTTTACAGCTGTTATTGTAGACATTGTGTTTAAGTTGTAATGCTAAAAGTTTACTTGGTTGCTCTCCATTATAACAGTAATTCAATTTAGTGCAGTGGATAAGAAACTCAGCCTTCTCTAGTTGTAATGTATGGTATTCTGATTTTAGTGAGTCCAAAGTTTTTGCATTGTCCTGAGAAAAGGATTGTTTTTGCTCATTTTCCAAAGAGCTTATTTTGCCTCTAGTTCTTCAACTCTCCTTATTCTGGATTTATTTCTAAAGGATATGTAGGAAATACAGTTACCTCTCATGAAACACTTAGTTGCTTCCCACAATATTTGAGGGTTTGTGGAATTGTGATTTATTTTAATAAAAATCTGTAAATTACTTCTATGTTGTAAAAGAATGTTTTCACATTGAAGAAGTGACGTATTAAAACGCCATCTTTTGGAGCAGGGCGGCATAGAGGGGGCAGCCAAATTGCAAAAAACAAGAGAGTGATCAAATAACACTCATTATCTAAGCCACTTATCCTGATTAGGTTCGCAGGGGGTGCTGGAGCCTATCGCAGCACTCATAGGGCAAAAGGCAGGGAAACACCCTGGACAGGTCACCAGTCCATCACAGGACAGATACACACACTCACACCTAGGGGCAATTTAGTGTCTCCAGTTCACCTAACCTGCATGTCTTTGGACAGTGGGAGGAAACCCATGCAGACAACATGCAAACTCCACACAGAAAAGACCCTGGGCACCCAGCTAGGAATCGCACCCATGACCTTCTTGCTGTGAGGCGACAGTGCTACCCACTGCACCATCATGCCACCCTGATCAAATAGCAGAATGGGTGAAATGTCAACTACTTTGATATGTTAGATAAGAGCCTTGGATAAAAGAAGATAATCTATTCGAGAATACATTTTGAGCCGGTATGAAAAAAATGTGTAATTTCTTTGTTTGTCTTTTGAAAAATGCCAATTGTCGCATAGATTCATGTCTGAAATGAAATCATTCAGACAGTGTTCATGTCGGCCCCAATAATAAGATTATATTCTGGAAAATTTAGTATATGTTCTGTTACTTTGGGAAGGAAGAGTGGGTCGAACTCAGTTGGGGTGTAGAGAGAAATTAAAGAACAAATGAAAGTGAGGAACTATCAAACCGCAGGGGTTAAAACAGAATCCCCTAGTCTGTAAAAAAAATTACTTAGATAATGTGACCTCTCCATAGCGGCATATTTTGTCTGGCAGCTCGCCAAACAACGTTATAGGTTAATCCAAAATCTGGTGTTGTCGCCTTAAATATTGTCCAACAGAATGTTCTGAAGCATCAACTACAGTTAGCTATGGCAAGGGTTGGAATGCGTAGTAAACCAAAGGTTTAAATGGAAGCAGGTTAGATAAGGTAGTTCACGTAGAGTTTATAAATAAACCAGACCAAGCCGAGAGTCTACCAGTGAGATGGTCACAGGTCGCAGGGTGAGGCATCTACAGATTTGTGTCAAGTGATGTATCTATGGGACGACATCCCTTCAGGCAATGATGGAGAATGTGATCCTGCAGAAACCAGGTCGCCTTGGTGGTGGATTTAAAGAGAAGCTGTTGACCATTGTGGCTTACCTTTAGTGTTCTCTTTGGTCCATCTCTTTCCGTTGCTTAGTCATCACTGCACTGTAGTCTGGAAAAAAGAGGATGTTGTCTTGGTGGTGTTTTGTGGGGTGCACTGCCCTGCCTCCTTTGAGTGTAGCCTGTCAATCAGCATAGTTTAACAGTTTAAAGATGATGGTATGTGGTCGGGTATTATTGTTGTCTGGAGTACACTCTGTGAGCCCATTCTATGGCGATATCGTGGCCTTTCAGTGTGGGGATCCATATGGGCAGGTGAGCCTTTAGAAAGGTTATGGCATCACCACCCTCCTGTCCTTCCTTTAAACCGACCAGATGAACGTTTGATCGTCGACTTCTGTCCTCCATTTCTGCAAGCTTACTGCTGAAGTCGTTCATTTTCTGCATAATCACACGAACCTGTTTTCTGTAAGACTGTGCTGCTGCTTGAATTGAATCGCATCTGGACTCTAGCCACAGAATTGTCCTGTTGTTGAATTTCTTTTTTGATTTCAACAATGGACACTCTTGTGTTATCCAGTTCGATTTGGATGGCGTTTATTTGTGGTGCGAGGAGATCATCGAATGCATGTCTTACAGCAGCTGATATTCATTTTGTTCAGCTCTTCTTTTTGCTCAGCTAGTGCTAGTTTTACACCAGCTAATATGGTGGAGTTTAGCTCCTTTGAGATGTAGCCACTGGATTCTTTAAATTTCTTCTTTTCTGGTGATCGTTCTGGGTCTCTTTCTCAAACGGCTTTTGTGTAGAGCGACATATTTTACAATTAGTGTTAAAAAGTTAATGAAATTGTTTTGGAAATGAAGGATAATATAAAAATGAACAAATTAGCCAGCGAAGCTCCCTTTTTAGGGTTGTATTGTCAGCAGCAGGTCACATGATCCTTCATTAGTGGATAACTTTCATGACATGTGTAGCATGTAACACAATCTGAAAAACAACTAAGTCTTTATTTTACAGAGGGAATGTCAGTGCCAGGCCACAAATGTTAATCCGACATAACTTATTATTTTATTTCAAATGTCCACAAGAACATTTCACAGATTCAAACCTTAATAAAAGGTAGGGAACAAACTGTAATGTTGTTGCGTAGCAGGGCCAGCTTTTGTATCACAAGATTGGTACTGAAACAATACCACAGCAAAAAGGTACCAAGCAATTTGCAATGAATCGAAACACCCATAGGACCTGACAATGTTTTCAAGATCAAATTAGCTAGTTAGCTAGCTAGACTATAAAATGCATTTTTGGATGAAATGAAAAAAAGACCAATGAGAGAGTCTAGTCTGTTATTTTACTGTCCACACTGTCAGGCTGAGAGGTTGAAGTAGAGAAAAAAAGGAGGAGAGGTAAGAGAAGCGGAGAAAAAAAAGGAGGAGAGGCAACCCCGTGTTCACATCGGCAGCGACAAGAAGCGACAAGAAGTCATTCATTTCCAATGGTCGCTGAGCGACACTGAGCGACATGGCACGACTAGCTGCCTGGTGACAAAATTGCCACGACTTGGCGACACAAGAAAGTTGAGCAATGTTCAACTTTATGCAAACAAGCAGCAGAGTCGAGCGACTGCCAATCAGAGGGCAGATGTGTTCCTCTTATATACTCTCGCTGTGAAACGTAAACTTTCTTAAACTTTAGTTCCTATATTAGCATTCTGATTCTCAACGTTGTCTCCGCGCATGGATAGTGGCCGATTGCAAATGTTACTTTGCAGTTCATGGTGAAAACGGTAGTGTTTGAAGCAAGATCACACTATTTATAGGGAAATAATTTACCTCCAAAACATATTTTTCTGCGGGAATGCACCTGATTTGTTCACGCATGTATTGGGCCTGCCTTTCACAAAGTAAACATACAACTCCGCAATGAATATAGCAAAGACGATGTAATTGTAGCATATAAATAAATATAACATATAATATAAATTTATAATATTTATTAGTATATACTTTTTTTTTTGCTTCTCCTGTCAATACATTTGTAGCCTTCTTCCTCAAAACTACGTTAGCAATGCCCACAAGCTAGCTGGCAAGCTAACAGCTAGGCGACATGCAAGCGACAGCGCCTTGAAACACAGCGATTCGGCAACAAAAAATTTCCGCTGATGTGAGCACGGGGGTAAGAGAAGTGGAGATAAAAGGAGGAGAAGTAAAGAGAAGCGAATAAAAAAAGGAGGAGAGATAAGAGAGGCTGTGTAACAGAGGTCGATGTGTATGTGTATATTAGTTGGTACCACAGTGGTTGGGTATGCATGAATTAAAAGTATATATTTATGGGCTTATATCAATCGAAGTGTGTATAGAAACTGATGTGATGAGGACAAACCCTAGTGCCAGGAAAAAAAAAGGAAAGTAAAAGGGGTAGCAATGTTATGGAATCATAGGTACTCGTATAGTATTTCAGACCCTGTGTTGTGTGTGGCAGTCTCAGCTCTCCTAGTTGGATGTGTGGATCTAAACATGTTTATGGCTGCAAACACATCTTGTTTAGTTTTGCCATTTAAATACAGTAACCTCAGCAAATGACTGGCTGTCATTCTGTCTCTGGTCTATGCCAAATAAAATTAAAAAATATATTTGAATCTGTGTGCTGTCAGGTCCTGTTTTTTTTTTTGCTGTGTATGATCTGTTTTTCATAGGGCATCATAGTTCTGTCTGAGGCATGACCAACCATGCCACTTATAAACTCCCATATTTTGCCCTCCAGGCTGGCGACATGCTGATTGGCTGTGTGTGTGTTTATACAGAAGCATAAGATGCTTTCAGAGATCAGTTGTTTTCTGTTTGCCTGTGTTGACAAAGCCAAAGCCCTGTCTGAATTTTGCCGTACGTCTGAGGAAGTGCCATTAAGAAATAATTAGAAAGCCAAAACTGGCCGAGTGGAAGACACAAAGAACAGGCGGTGATGCAGCACTGTCTCCCACGCTGTAAATCAAAACAGGGCCTGGCTCCCAGCCAGAGTGCCGCTCACTCCTATGACTGTGTAGATTCTGCCTCGGAAAGACAATTATTTTCTTGGCCTGCCAGCAAAAGGCTGCCGCCTTTTCTCAACCTACATTTTATGTTTGTCTCCGATATTCACACACATGCAAATACGCACTGGCACAGATAGGTGCTCACTCACAGACATAGACACACACACACACACAGTGATGGCAAATCCTCATTACTGTTGCATCAGTCCAGTGATGTCAGCTGTGTATTGGGCTGAAGCCTGTAGCATTGCTCTCTCTGTAAAGCGGAGCTCTCGTGAGGATGTTTGACCGAGTAAACCCTCTGAGACCAGTGGCTGTCTATCAGCGCCTCCTCTATCAAGTCACATTGCTGTTGATTACAGCACATGAAGGCATAGAGAGAGGGAAGACAGAGAGGGTGGAGCAGTTTAGACAGGGGAGCAATGTCTATGCTCAGATGCACTGGTCAGCTGTGGTGATACCATTGCTTAATTTCTCGATTAATTTCTCGAACTGCCAGTGAAATATGCTGCCCGGGCTAACCCATCTCTGTAATGTTTAATATAAAATACCTAATTAATAACACATGGGTCTTCTCTCAGGAGCTGCCGGTCCTTATTGCCATCATACTAAGGTCTTTCAGTCTCCTTTATGACTTATATCGTGTGGCTGTCAGGAATTCTTTATAAGACATCTCAGACTGGACACGCTTTACACATAAATGGTACATAGACACCATATGATCTGGAGTCTTAAAGTGGCTGTGCTGTGTGACTTGTCTGTGTGCCTTAGCACAGTGGTCTGATTTTGAGCTGCTTTGTTGAGAACAGAGCTGGTTTTGACTTTGGGTCATAGGAGACCTGGTAGGACCTCCACCTTGTGCTCTAGCAGCGTATCGCTGCAGAGAGTATGCCTGTCTGCTACCTAATCATTCTATCTCTCTTTTTCACATCAAAATGAGTGTTTTATTTTGAGTGAAAGGAGGACAAAGAAAGAAAACAAAACACAAAACAAACAAGCCAGGGAGGGAACCAGAGCCAGAGATGCATAGATAGCTATGTATTGCTGCCAGCCATGGTCACCCACCCTGGGTGGTTGCCATGCAGCTTCCGTGGTTCTAAGGAGGAGGGTTAGGAGTGCGGAGGATTAGAGCACTCTCAGAGGGTTCTAATTGACTCTTCAGTCACTTGAAAACAAATATATTATAAAAAACTACATTTGAATAACTAATAATTTTTGTCTGGCCTGCAATGTTCTGTTTAAAGTTAGTGACTTGTCTTTATTATTTGGTTTACTTGAATTTTCTTTTGTAAGCATTCTTGATATTTTACTGTTGTTTCAGCATGAATGACATCCAGAGGTGGACAGTAACATTGTACATTAACTTGAGTGCTGTACTTAAGTACATTTTTGAGTATTTGACTTTACTTGAGTATCAAACTTTTCTGGAAATTTATGGCTTTACTCCACTGCATTTGAAAGACAAATATTGCACTTTTGACTCCACTAAGGTTCTCATTATTCACTTCCTTGAGGCATAGCTTTGAAGTTAGTGGACGAATTTTCTTTTCTAAGATGTGATAGTCCATATTGTGATCATCACAGGAGAAAAACCAATCACACTAAACTACTCCTACGTTGTCAGTTAAGTTCAAAGTCTGTGCTGCATTGGATTTTTATGGATTTGCCCACCAAATTTTCGTATTTGAACTGATGTTGTGTCTCAACTGGTTTTCAAGCTAACTGGTTCCTGTACGCTTTCATGGGCTGTGTTCGCCTAACTTTTTTTTGTAGGTGGTATACAATCATGTTTGCTGCAGAAGATATGAGATGCGACTTGAAAATCGTGAGTAATATGCTTGTGAATGTGTGACGAATTTGGTGACAGAGACAGACCACAACTGCTGCTGTTAACACAGTGTGTGAACGCGTATTGGGAACCAGCTGGGACATAACTCCGGGTCCTGTGTGAATCCACTGCTGATGGATACTAATAGCTAGTGAAAATGCCATGTTAATGTTACTGACTAAAGTCCTCTCAGAAATATATGAGAAAACTTTCACTAAATGTTCCATGGTCATTTTCTCATTTTGGCTTTTTAAACACTGAACTTGTATACTTCTTAATTATGATGATTATGATGATGATGATGATGATGAAAAAGATAAGAATAAAAAACTATAATTGTTTCTGTTTTACAGAACACACACACACACAAACACACACATGCTGGCAGAGCTGTGTCAGAACACTGCCATGCTGTTTTGTGGGGGTGGGGTAGGGCTTTGAAATGAAAAAAAATGATAACGTCAATGGCTGTCCTTTTGTCGATTCAACTGTGTTTCTATAGGCTTTGTAGCATATTCCACAAGCTTTTTATCCTACAGGTTCTACAAGCAGGTCAGTGCATTCATTAGGTTCTTTCAGAGTCATTAGGTTCTGTAAATGCATTGTGGCAACAATACAACAATGTGCTGACATTAAAAAGAAAATGTACTTTTGAATACTTAAGTATTTTTAAAAGCAAGTACTCCAGTACTTTAACTCAAGTAAAAATTTGACTTCCACTTGTATTGGAGTAATATTTGACCAGGAGTATCTATACTTTGACTCAAATAATGGAGTTGTGTACTTTGTCCACCTCTGATGACATCATTACTGTAGACAAAATCCAGTGTTCCTCATTGGCATTATTCACTGAGTTTGTAACACAAACAATACTAACTTCATCTGTACCTGCATAAATGGCTTGATGAACCAGCAGGGAAAAGCAGAAGGGTCTCTGCAAGCTGTCCTGATATTTTACCCCATCTGGTCCACTCTTCTGTCTGCCTCTGTACGTGTCTCCCCTGTCCTGTGGGTGAGGGAAGGTCTCAGTCTCCTATGCCACAGGACACAGTTTTGCTCTTTTATAGGTCTACTGGTGTGAGCGTCCCTCTCCACTGGAGAGATACCTTTGGCAGCTGTGCCACCCCTCACTGGGTGAAAGATGAGGGACTGCAGTGGGCAGCAGTATGGGGCAGCCCAGGTCATGGATGCACTTGTCTCTGCTAATGAGGCCAGTCTCAGAGCCAGAGCAAGGGAGGAGGTTGTCTGGGCATCTGTGGTGGTTGTTTTTGGTGATAATGTCTAAAAAGATAGAAGAGAGAACTTAGACTAGGCTATGCTTCTCCTGCACGTCCACACCGTCTTCTAATAACAGGCTCATCCTTTTCCTTTTTAAGTGTGTAATTTTTCTCACATGGTCAGGTGTTTAACTGATTGATTCTGATGGAAACTGCTGTACGTTTGCCTGTAATGAATGAAATGAGTTTTCTTGTGCTTAATTAGCTTTGTTACAGATGTGATCAAAGACTCGGGAGGTGGTTAATTCAGGCAGTGGTGATAATCTTGTGTTAACATGTTTCAGTCATGATCACGCATGGCTTTGAGAGGCAGCACGTATCACTTGTGAGCATGATGAGAGTTAAAATGATTGCCATGAGTTTTTGTTTTTTTGGTGCTGTGTATGTTTAGTAACTAATGGTGCAAACACATTTCACTTCTGCATTTATTAATGATATTCATATCCTTTTATTAACAGTATTCATATCATTTTATTGAAGATGTTCATATCATTTTATTAATGATATTCATATTCTTTTATTAATGGTGTTCATAACCTCCCGCTCCACAAAATGAACCAAAAATGGAACCATGAGCTCACACTGACCCTGTTTCCAATTAAACCCAAAAGAGGACTGACACAAGCCAACTCGCACTGAGCCCAAGCTCCCTGACTGCGCAGACAAACTTCAACTCAAGCCCGCTGCCCCTCTGTCTGTGTGGTCAGGGTTTTCTGCTTTGGTTTGTGTGACCTGGGCTCAGTTGCAGTGTTTGCAGGTCGACGCAAACTCACCTCAAATCTTTTGACTGGATGTATTCACCTGGTCACCTTATACATCATTAACCAGTTGCTGTGTGCTGGAAAAATCTTCACCAACAATATTTCTTTTGGAATAAACTATTGTCTTAACACCTGCTCAGACATGCTGCTCTGTTTCCTCTCGTCTCATCCACAGCCTCTGCAGATTGATGACAATTTCTGTGGACAGGACTTTAACCAGCCGCTGGGCGGGACCACCACCATTGAGGGCATGCCACTCTTTGTGGACAAGGATGATGGCATGACCTCCGTCACAGCCTATGACTACCGGGGTCACACCGTGGCGTTTGTTGGCACACGCAACGGGAGGATGAAGAAGGTAACCAGCTTTAGTCTTCACCATGGTGCTCATGGGAGGGGAGAGTCAGGGGCCTCAGTCTAGCTCTTGACTGAAGTTCTACAGATGCCAAATGTGAATAGAACAATTGTCTTCCTTGTGCTCACATAATTAACCATTTAAGCGCCAGTCAGGAAAAGGACACAGATGTATGCTGTTCTTCAAGCTGAACTGATAAAGCAAGCTGACAGTGTTTTTCACATCTGTAGTCTCAGGTGACTCTGGGTGACACCCTGCAGGTTTTATTGGTTTTGTCAAGAGTGTGTGGAACTGTTTTGTCTCTGGTTTCTTTTTGCAGTCCTTTGTGACATTTGATAAATTAGAGTGGTCTGGCATCAGTTTGTGTCTCTAGGTAAATGATTTTAATACACTTATCCCTTTATAATGCGTATGCTACGTGAGCTTGTCTGAGTGTCACAAAATGTCAACTTTAAATCTGCTGGATGGTTTAAAGAAATGCACTGCAAACAGTAATTCCATATTACACTCACAAAAACACACACACACACACACACACACACACACACACACACACACACACACACACTCACAAAAACACACACACACACACACACACACACACACACACTCTTTGGGTTCTTGCTCAGATGGCCCATTGCTGAGGTCTGCTGAAACTCAGTCCTGTAGTCCTTGGGTTTGACCCCTGCCTGAGGTTTTTTCTGTGGACTGGAGGGAGTATGAGAGCAGATGATGGCAGGAGAGCAGCGAAAGAGAGGGAGAACAAACAGAGGGAGGGAGAACAAAGGGGGGGAGGGAGAACAGAGGGAGGGAGGGAGACCAGAGGGAGAGAGGGAGAACAAAGGGAGGGGGAAGAACAGAAGGAGAGAGGGAGAACAGAGGAGGAGAGGGAGAACAGAGGAGGAGAGGGAGATCAGAGGAGGAGGAGAGGTGTGGAGTCAGCGGAGCTGAAACTATATCCCATGATCAGAGTCACATTTCCCTCAGACTCCCTCTCTTCCTGCTGGCTACCCCCATCATTAGACAGAAATCAATGGACCATGTACAGTACACCTTTCTGAGCAAGTGTGTGTCTGTGTGTATAGGGTGAAAGAGAAGGTGTTTCTTTTCATAGATATATATGTCTGTGTGTAAGTATGTGTGTCTGTGAGGAGGTGAAGGAGAGAGTGTGTGCGTGTGTGTGTGTGTGTGTGTGTGTGTGTGTGTGTGTGTGTGTGTATAAATGAATTAATATTATAAGCAGTGATACATTTACTCTGAAGTAAATGAGTGTGTCCCACACATCTGCCTTGCACTCTACCATGAAACCCCATTCTCATCTCATCCTGCATGGGCAGCTCCAGTATCTCTCCTTTACCCACCATAATCTCTCTCCTACCCACCAGCATTTCTCTTACCTCCACACCAGTATCTCTCTCCTCCCCACTAGTATCTCTCTCACCTCCTCACCAGTATCTCTCTCACCTCGTCATGAGTATCTATCTCACCTCCTCACCAGTATCTCTCTCCTCCCCACTAGTATCTCTCTCACCTCCTCACCAGTATCTCTCTCCTCCCCACCAGTATCATTCTCACCTCACCAGTATCTCTCTTACCTCCTCAAGAGTATCTCTCTCACCTCTCTACCAGTAGCTCTCTCCTCCCCTCCAGCCCTGTCCATAGAGTCTGTCATTTCCTCTGTGTCTCTCCTGGCCCTAAGGCTCCTCACAGAGTGAGTAGGGCCAGTGTGTTGTGGAGTGTGGGTTGCTGCTGGCATTCTTGTTTTATTGCTGTTCAGTTTGAGGTAAAGTGTGTGTCGTGCCCCTAACCAAATGTAAAGATTCAGTCTATTGATGGTGGCTCATTGTAATTCCTCCAGGGTCCCACCCATCCTCTTGGGTGCTGCTGTAGAGCTGTATTGATTCGTCTGTATGACTGTATAATCACAGACATAAATCTTACTGCCTGGGACAGCTGGATGGAGGGCTTTACATGAGTGTGCATGAGTGTGTTTGTGTGCATTTGTTGCTTGTAATATGGTGGTTGTGTGTGTATGTGTATGCCTGTGTTGTTTCTTTCTCTCATGTGTTTGTGGTGACTCTTGTGGTTTGTATCAGTGCTAGCTTCATGTGTACTGTAATATTATAAAGCCGTACATTGGAAAAAGGTTAAAAGACACCTTTGTATTTACTCATCTCACTCACTCACTGACTCACTCACTCATAATCTAAGCCGCTTATCCTAATTAGGGTCGCGGGGGTGCTGGAGCCTATCCCAGCGCTCATAGAGCGAAAGGAGGGGAAACACCTCAGACAGGTCGCCAGTCCATCGCAGACATTGGTATTTAGTATTACTTATGTAATACTAAATACACGTGTGTGTGCGTGTGTGTGTGTGTGTGCATGTGTGTGCATGTGTGTGCGTGTGTGCGCGCGTGTGTGTATGTGTTTGTGTGTGTGCGTGTGTGTGTGTGTGTAAATCTACTGAGTGTCTGAGTCTCCATGGACTTAGTAGGGCATGAGGTCAGTGTCTATGATATAATAGAGTTCATAGAGTTCAATGCTCGGCCAAAGAACAGAGAGATCAGAAAGCCTCAAAAACATCTCATGTTGTACTCATAACTAGAGAGGACCCCCCCCACCACCACGCGACGCTGCTGGGGGAAAAGTTCACTACTCTGTATTTTGACAGCCTGTTTAGTGTTTAAAGACGAGACATTAAAGATACTCTCTCTCACTGTTAGAATCTTCTGTTGGTTACTTAGATGAGGGAGGAGTTAAGGTGATCTATATGTAACGTAGTGAGTGACATGCCAACAGGCTTTTTCACATCTAGTCATTTCTTAGCATGTATCCGCTAGGTGCCTGTTCCCCTGAGACCCCGGCAGATACTCCAACTGCCAATTACAACACTCATGAATAATGTCCACCGGGCTGCCCACCGCGTACAGACTGTGATGTCCACAGTCACTTCACACCACACAAAATTACAGTAAAACCTCTTTTTACACATAGAACAGGGCACAGTCACACCTCGCTGGGAGAGACTCACAGCCCATTGAAAAGCTGCCTGGTCACTTATCATTTATCACTGCTGTGATGCTAATTAGCACGTTAGTGCAGCCACGAGTGTACCCCACACTGTCGTTTAAATGTCACTTTAATTAAGAGGCATGATCTGATTTGAGCTAATTTCCCAACGAATGGTAATTAACGCTAACATTTGGAAGCAACGAGGGTGAAAGGAGTGCAGGAAGTGTGGGAATCATGGCTGAGAGAGATTAATGATTGACACCATAACATTGTCACTACACTGAGCTGGATATCAGGTCAAAATTAACCTGAAAACCTGATTGTCTGTATGTGTGTGTAGGTTTTGGTGTTTGTGTGGGTTTTGGTGTCTGTTTGTTTGTGTGGGTTTTGTGTCAGTGTGGGTTTTGGTACCTGTGTATTTGTGTGGGTTTGGGTTTCAGTGTGGGTTTTGATGTCTGTATGTTTGTGGGTTTTGGTATCTGTGTGTTTGTTTGGGTTTTATGTGGGTTTCGTTCTGTGGTGGACTTGTTTTGGCTTTGGTGTAACTGTAGGTATTAGTCCCCAGACACCATGCTGGTTTATGGAAAGAGCAAAGTGAGGAAAGAGAGTCCATCAGGTCCTCTTGTCATGAACAGTGAGATTGTAAAACTGGATGGCATGTTTTAGTATGAAAAATGAATTCATGCTCACTGAAGCGCTCTGAAGTTACTTGAATCTTTTGAGGGCTACATACAGTGACTTTCTGACTTTAAGTTCAGCCTGTTCCCTTTCTTTCATGGAGAAAGAGTCGGGTATTTTGTGATGCTCCCTGTCTGTGTGGAGACTAACTCAGTAGAGTCTGTGTGAAAGTGCTAGAGCAAGCACAAAGCTTTCAGTAGCACCACACACGGGACACACATGAAAACAACACAGATTTGTAATCAGGTGTTTGGCCACTTTTAAGCTCAGGTTTGACTCAATGCTGGAGTGCTCCACAATAAGTCTCTTGCCCTAGTTGTCCTCAGGTGAAAAAGAATGCCTTTTTACGGAGGCTACTGTGACTTAGATACTTGGACTAATGCAAAGCGCACAGCCTAAATGGTGATGGAAAGCAAACAGTGATTAGCTCACTACCATGTGCAGGGTGTAAGACACAGAGAATGCCCTGTTATCGCTGAGCATGCTAAGAAGTCAACATGCGCTCCTAGTAGCTTGCCTTCATACAGATGTGCACTTAAGCCAGAAGGATGGCCAGTTGTGTGTTCTGCTATGTTCTGCCTGGTTGGCTTTAGATGCTGATGAGGTGGTGAATATTGTGCCTGGCAGCTGTGGATGCATCTCTCAGACATGACACCACACTGCAACTATGGGGACAGTCAGCGGTCAGTGGACTGCCATTAAGAGCCCATTGTGCTCTCTTGCTGAGCCCTCATCCATGAATTTTGTGTGTCTGTATATATGTGTGTCTGTCTGGTCTGTATGTATGCGTGTGTGTGTGTGTTTGTCATCACCTATAAAAATATTCTTATTCTCTCACTGTGTCACAATATGTGTGTCTGTAAAAGAGCGGTGGAAGTAAGCTGCGACCGTCTGTGTGTCAGGAGTGTTGTGTGCCTGTGCAGCTGTGTCCATGGCGAATGAGCGGGAATCTTACCTGATGCCAGGAACAGCTGCCCCAATCAACAGCTATGGCCTGACATCTGTGGCTGCCCTTGATGCCAATCCGCTGTTCAACAACTGCAGACGTGTTTCTGTCCTGTTCCTGCAGTGTAGAGCTGCAGCAGCTGTTCATCCCCCTTTTCCTCTCGTTCCTGCCATCTGTCCATCCCTCAGAGTAGACACAGTCCCCTCCATCAGCACCATACTGTGGTCATTATCTTATCTTGGGGCACCGGCATTTACTTTAATGCAACAGACCAATATACCCATGTCTTACACAAGCTGTATCCATTTCCACTGCCTGTTCTCAAATCAAGGTGCTGATGTAGGAGTGAGAATCATCTTCTGGTTGATTTTAGTTAATCTGAGTAAATGTTATTATTCTAGAGTAAATATGTGCCAGTGAGATTGCTGTTAAGCTCATTAATTCACTCTGAACACACTAACCGTATGTAGGGTTTTGGTCTCTGGAGAACATGTCATTGGAGGAGTGGTTCCTCAGGCTCCTGTCGCTGTGGCAACAAGGCACCTAGTGCTCTGCTAATCTGTGCATGTGCAGCCTTGGCCGACTCAGCCCGTCTCTGCTGTGCAGCCCCGCTCTGTTTGCCCAGGCCCCTTACACATGGGCTGCCGGCCAGACCTCTGGAATCCAAATGGGCTCCTTCCCCTGTTCAGTGTTGGGTTAAAAACAACACGCTCAGCTCTGTCTTTCACTGCGCAGTCAGGGCTAAACTTAACTGGGGAAACTCTACTGTAGACCAAGGAACACAGTCATAAGCTCAAGTTTATTCCTGACATTTATGCTGTTGTAATCTGACGTTAATGAGTTTTTCCTTTGCAGCCTCAGGTTCAGTTCATTTGTTATGTAAAATCAGACTGTAGCGTGTCTCTATCCAGGACAAACAATGTTATTGCTGCTTAACAGATCTGACAATGTGTCATATCTGTGATAAAAACCGGTTTTGTTTTTTTTGCATGAGTATACAGTGTTACTGTGGTCAGTGTTGTTTTTGCCTGTTGCTAAGGTCCAGACCATTACTGTCAGGGCAGACAGAAGCCTGGGGGGGGGGGGGGGGGGGTGGTGGGGGGTGGTAAAGGAGAGTAGTTAGGGTCTGTAGTGGCTGTCCTGTAGCTGTTGACCTTAATGTGCGAGAATTTCTTTGTGGCTCTTCTGAATGAACGTCTCTCTGTCTGAAAATGTGTTTCCCATTGTGAAGGCCACTGCTGTGTCACAAGGGCTGGCTTGGCTAATCTTCCCCTTTTGGTCTGGGATTAGACTCAAAATCCGTTGAAGCTGAACAGCTGAAAGGGGTCAGTCAGTCACCCTGTAGCGGCTGTGCAGTTTTCTGAGACAACGTTCATGAATCAGCCCATACTGACCATCTCTCATTTTCAGAGGAAGTATCCTTCAAGTACTTATTTTAAATCTCTCTAATGAAATATCATATTGTATTAAACAAATACGGTCCGATGAAACTGTAAAGACAAAAAGCCTTGTGTTTAGGTTACCTTCACATTGCAGCATTTTGTATAAAACAGATGTGACTGAATGCATTGGCCTCAGTGCTTTACCTCTAACTGTAATCCTCTACTCACAACTCACATTACACAACTCACATTACACGCTTAATCTTTTGTGACCACGGCTAGTGTAGTTTAACACAGTGTAACACAATTATACTATGTTACACTGATACACTGAAACACAGTAAAATACATATGTAACATAGTAAAAGACAATTTAATATGGTTAAGCACTGTGTATTATAGTGCAATACAGTATAACACAGTTTAATATGGTTAAACATAGTGTATTACAGTGTCACACAGTAAAATACAGTGTAATGCAGGATAACACAGTCCGAGACAGTGTAGCAGAGTGCGTTACAGTGCATCACGGTGTAGCACAGTGTAACATAGTGTAACTTAGTGGAACAGGAGGCATGGAGGTGTGCCCTGGTGGTTCAGATGTGAGCCAGTTTAGTGTGGGAGTGTAGGTGACATTGTGGTGTGTGGTTTGTTATTGGAGGTGCTGGGTTGAATGCTGCTTCAGGGCTGGTGTGATTATCAAGTATGCATCAAGAGGCCAGTGCAATCAGGCTGAGCTTTTAGATGCAAACTGTCTCACTCAGACTGTTACACATCACTGATACCCACACACCCTGCAATTACAAGCTATTTGCATAAGTTTGTCAATGTCCATCTGTTTAACTCCAGAGTTTGTGAGTTATTCTGTATGTTGACATAAAGATACACATGCAGGTATTCACACGCACACACGCACACGCACAAATCCTATGGATCTGAAATAGACTCAGGCCTTTGATGTCTGGTTGCTATACACTGCATGTGATTGCCTTGCACATCCGTCTCATTGCAGCATGAGGGCTGTGTGTCAGAAGCCTAGAGAGATTCAGGCCACGTCTGGAACATTGCAGCACACCCCAGTCTTTTTTCCTCTGTGTTTGATGTTGGGGGAGATTTTTTCCTCTGTACTGCGGGAGGAGGTGCTGACTGAATTAGCATTCCTTTGCAAACCAGAGAGAAAGAGAGTGAGAAAGAGAGAATGTATCCAGAGGTAGCACAGTACTCCCATCTGTTTAGGCTTGCGTTGCCAAGCTTCATTGTGCTCAGATTGGTACTAGATTACTGCACATAATATCAAAGTGCCACTCTCGGCCTTTCAATGGGAAAAACAGAACAAGAGAATTGTCGTCTACCCCTCCATCAAACAAGGCTCTCTCTCTCCCCGGGCTTTTGAGTCCATTGTTGAATGAACAGTGTGTGCCACAAAAAGGCAAGCCACTGGTGAGAATGTAATTTCCCGCTGTAGAGCACACATGGAGCTGCCTGTACGCTTTCATGACTAGACCTTCCCTAATTAAACGGTACACTCTTGGCTCGCCTCTTGACAGACCTCAGTCTTGAGCGTGTGCAGTAAAGCCACCCGTGTCCCAGGCCAGCAGGCGCTTGACTGACAACCTGTGGATGTCATTGGCACGGCGCCGGGGAGAGCCTGTCTGGGCCCCACATGCTTCTTACATGGCCGTGAAAGTGGAGAGAGGAGACAGACTCACATAGAACATACTCAGCACAACAGAGAGCTCCCACTGGTCAGTGTGGGAATCAATGAAGCCTCACCTCTCTCCTTTTTCCCTCTTCAGTCCTGTCTGACATATATAGACATGCACCCTGACCAAGAGGTCAACAGTTAAACAATTGTTGACAATTAAATCTTTCTACCACTCTATTGCTTTAACCATCTGTGCAGTGACAGTACTGAAGCCTACATTCCCTTTGTTTTGTGCTCCCTGACATTCATGCGAGTGTGTCCCCAAGGGGTCAACTGTGTATTCTCTTTTGTTTTGTGTGTGTGTGTGTGCGTGCGTGTGTGTACATGTGTGTGTATGTGTGTGCGCGTGTGTGTGTGTTTTCTATGTGAGTAAGATTTTCACTCACACAGACTGAGGCTTTCTGGTGACCATCTGAGAAAAAACGAGATGTTTTGGTTGAAATGACACAGAGTGAGTCTTTGTGTTGTGTTGTGATGTGAATGTGATGAAAAGCAGAGCAGAGGCTGTGATTAACACTCCTTTTTCACACAAGATCAAAATCATGAATGCATAATCATTTGCTGTGTCCTGGGATATGTTCATTCCATTCGCATAAAGCATTCCACAATCTATCCATTAAAGAGTCACAGTGAGATAATATCTGGATGTTGGACTAATAGACTGGTGCTGTAGTCCTTGACATTCGTCTGAGCACAGATAGCGTGATGTGAAAGCTTAGTCCACACCAAATGAGTCCAGTTAGGTTTTTAGGCAGACTCTAACTCAGGACTACACCAGTCCCTTCCAACTACTGTAGTGTTACCATTACCTGACCCAGAGCCAGACTTAATTGCTTAAATTCATTTCCCTTCTGCTGTAATTGTTCATTGCCTTAGTCACCTCTGAATCCTATGACCACTGCCCACTTATCTTCAAGTGATTCTACTGTTATGAGTTGACATTTTGACCCCTGGTTGTATGACCCCCAACAGTCTGCTTCTGTCTTAATGCTAGTTAAGCCTGTGTCTTCCAGTCTGGAATAATCAAGAACAGTGGCCTCTTGTTGAATAAGGAACAGAGTTTTAGGGTTGTTTGAGAGCATTGTTTTGGTGGTCACAGGCTTGTCTCCGCTGATCATTATGTCTGCTGCTTATTTCCGCTCCACAGAATGGATGACTTTTTCAGCCGCTGTTCATGGTATCTAACTGAATTGATTGTGAGCTGAAGCGTGTGTGCCCTGGTGCATCCTGATGTAAAGCATTTCATTGCCTGCTCCCAGAATTCCTTCTGCCTGACAGAGAGATGTGTTCCCATGCTTCCACAGTGTTTTAGCTTCTCTGGCATTTTTCCCATTGCATTATTCCCATACTCTTCATTAACATCTGTGTTTGAAGCCAGATGGGGAGCAGTGTGCTGGGAGAGCAGACAGGCTTTAACACTGCTTTGATGAAACAGAACATGGGGGTTAATCCAACCCTTTAAAGTGGCTTTTCAAGTGCTGAAATAAATGGATAATGATTAGGCCTAATAATCCATATGAAAGGAGAGATTAGAAATTTACAGATTTAAGAACACATGGAAAGGTCAATAGTCTCCTCCTCTACAAGTTCTCCATTTGTATTAGTATTTAGAAGAATGTGTAGTGATTTCACATCTCTGACTGTGACGTGTGGTTGCTGTGGACTCGTATTCTGTACTGTCGGACTCCAGTATCTCAGTTCAGTGGACATGCTGCCATGAGACCATGGCTGTGTCCTACTCCAGACAGGTTTGTCAGCATTTACCAAATGAGGAAATTGAAGCATTTGATTAAGTGTCTTTCTCATTCTTACTGTCTTTTTCATTGTCAGCCCTTGCCATGGTCTCATGTATCTCTTTGTCTTTTCTGCCTCATTGAAGGTATTCACCCTCAATGACCTGTCTCTCCTCTTGCCTGTCTTACTTCATAGGGGTGGAGAGAGAGAGAGAGAGAGAGAGAGAGAGAGAGGTATTCTGATCGCCCTCCCTGTGGACCATCTGTCTGAGTTGGATCCACACCTCTTGAATGGTGGCAGGGTAGAAGGGTAGATAGAGAATCCAATTACTCTGGCAGTTTTAGCAGTCCGCCCTCCTGTCTGGCTGCCAGAGAGCATGCTTCCCAATCCCTCAGTATGGAGCACAGGGATTATGGAGAGGAGCTCCAGAGCAATAGGAGCCTAAAACATTCTTTGCTGATGGAGACCAGGTCCTCAAGGCGCAGGTCACCTTTTGACCTGGTACATCTGGTCCTGCTGGTTTACCTGGCCACTCCATTTTTTCCAATTTTACTGTGATCTAACGGTTGGTTAGCTGTTTGATTGGTTGGTTGGCTGATTAGCTGCTTGGCTGGTAAACTGATCAGCTGGTTGGTTGTTTGATTAGTTTGTTGGTTGGTTGATTATTTAGCTGATCGGTTGATTGGTTGTTTGATTGGTTTGTTGGTTGGTTGACTGGTTAACTGATTGGATGATTGATTAGTTTTCTGGGTAGTTGGCTGGTGTGCCAGTCTTAATCTGTCTCCTGGCTCTTCATGATGAACCTGTTTCAAATGTCTTTTCAAATTGTTTTGTGTGATTATGCATGGCTAATCGTTACAGAGAGTTGATGGCTGTGTGGCTGTGATGAGTGGCGAGGTCAGAGGTCATGCTGCTGAGAGCTGGATGGGTGTGGACACACTTGTGTGAAAGTTTCCTGAGAAACTGAGTGCACTCATCCCTCTGAGTGGGGCCGGCCTCCTGTCGGCTCTCTCTTTGTTTAACCTCCTAATTGGATGAAGTGCTGGGTGACAGTTGCAGAGAGCCGACTCTATGCAGACTGTCATGTCTGACAGGAACCCCCGTAGCGTGTGCCGCACTGGCATGCTGACCGACCGACAGATCACCAGCCCCAGCCTTTCCCCCCTCCTCTTCACTTTCCTCTCTGTGAAGACCATCTTTCCCCCATTTATTCCTCTCCTTTACAACCACCCTGTAAGTTCCTGTAAGTCACTGTTTGCTTTAGCACGTGTTTCTCTGTTCCTGTAAGTCACTGTTTGCTTTAGCACGTGTTTCTCTGTTCCTGTAAGTCACTGTTTGCTTTAGCACGTGTTTCTCTGTTCCTGTAAGTCACTGTTTGCTTTAGCACGTGTTTCAGCTGTTGTTGTGGGGGCTGCTCTCTGTCCTGTAGCAAGACATGATGTCTGTAAAGAAAAATCTAATTACTCACCAATACTACAATTCCATCCTGTCACTAATTTATGTCTTTGAACTGAACACCCGATACATATTGTTCCATTCACACCATCTTAACAGCTTTTGTGAATTACTGTCAGAGTAGTATGATGAAACAGTAATTTATTATCGTATAATGAGTAAGGTCTGTTATATGACATGGCTGGCAAATCTTTATATTTAATGGTGTTCAAACCTGTTTACTGAAAATAAATAAATAAATAAATACATTTAATTTAATTTAATTTAATTGTTTTAAGAGACCGCAGTGCCTCCCTCCAAAAAAACAAATCAAATTATTGTCTACAATTAAGAATCCACACATAGAAAGGCACAATGAAAGTGATAAATGTCTCTTTTTGCTGTTTGTGCTGTCTGTTAGTGTCCTTTTTTTCGATTACATAGAGAAAACGTTTAGCAAACCTTGTGAAGGAAATGATGTTGGCTTATTGGATTAGAGATTGCTGGATAAAAAGTACTGTTGTTCTCTTTCCCTCCTCTCTTTAAACATGATTACTGTTTACAATGTTGTTAAATGATGATGCCGTATGACACTCCGTATTTGCATAATGTCTGCTGTCATGCTGTCTCAGTGCGGCCAGCTGAAATAATGCCATGCCTCACGGTTCTTTTCACTCACTTTTCACTTGCTTTGATTTTACTTCTCTCTGTTTCTTTTTTTCTCATTATTTATGTCTTATTTTTCTCTCATTTTGTCTCTCACCTCCGCTTCTTCATCACTTTTCTCTTTGGCAAATCTGTTTGTCTGTTTATGGAGGCACCTCATTCAGGATTCAGTGGTTCTATGACTCCTCCTCTCATTATGACTTTCCTGCTCTCACTGTGACTCTCCTTCTCTTTCTATGTCTCTCCTCCTTCTCTCTCTATGTCTCTCCTCCTCTCTCCAAACCACCTGCCATCTACACATCGTATGAGGCCCTTATGAAGTGTCAGGCTAAACTTGAGCTCCCTCTCCCTCTCTCGTTCTCTCTGTAAAATATCTATGTACTAATCGAGATTAGATCAGTATCTTGGTGTGGAACAAAGTCCTCTTCCCTCTCAACAGACATCAGTAAATGTGTGTGTGTGTGTGTGTGTGTGTGTGTTTGTGTGTTCATGTGCCCTGAACATGTTTATCATAGCTGTATCTGAATAACTAAACATGTCTGTTAGGGTTTTCTTTTTTTGTCTTGGACTGGAAGATGACTTTCACTGATGTGTTCTAAAACTGCTACTTTCTCTGTGAACGTGTGGCAACACTTATAAACTTAAACAGAGTTACACATTTATAAACAAATGTTTAAATGAAACAACCCTCAGGGGCCTTAGAGCCCTCTTATGGGACCAGTGCAAATCAGTGAACAGGTTACTGTGATAACTGTAGAATGATTAGTGTGTTGGCAGTGCTAACTGTTCCACATTCTCACAGTGTGGATTCCATAATACACACACACACACACACACACACACACTCTCTTTCAGAGATAGAGAAAGAGAAAACCACAGACATTTTGTGGAGTGTACAAAACTACAGTATTTCCCTGGTGTGTTACAGTTTGAGTGTGAACACTCAGATTTAGAGCTGAGCATGTTTTATGTGGCATCCATTAAAGGCATGACTGAGTCCAGTGACTGGGGCTGCATAAGGAGGGTCATGCTCTTCCAGGACAGAGAAAATCATTAGAAAGAAGGTTGAGACATTGGGGAAATGGCTTGCAAAAAGAAAATAGCTCAGAGAGCCAAGAAACTGTAGCCTGTTTCAGTGCTGCAAAAAAAGGAGGGGTGTGAAAAATGGGTTAAGCCATTCTTTCATCACTTGGTTTCTCCATCATCTCCATGCACAGACAATTTCATCCTCAAGCCTGGAGTTTTCACATGCTCTAACACAGATCAGCCAAAGCAGCCCATGCATTCACCAAGACCAGCAACTCAGCCCATGCATTCACATAGACCATCGCAAGCATTTACATAGACCAGCAACTCAGAGTCAAGAGCCAGACTGAGCACTACACTAACAGCTTTTCATTGCAGGAATCTGTAGGAAAAATGAGAATGTTTATTTCTGCACATGAAGAACTGAAGTGTAGAGGGAGGGCTATAGAAAGAAAGAAAGAAAGAAAGGACACTTATACCTGAGTTTGAAGCACAGCGGCGGAGGTACAGAGGCATGAAATGTGACAGTGTGGAATGTGACAATGTGGAATGAACTTTACCGTGTCTTCTCCGGCACTGCAGCTTGGTCACAGAGACCCTGCTCCGCCCCCAAATCATCAGGAAGAATGTGTCATCTCTACCACTAACTCGATTAGCTAGCCACCTCGGCTGACAGTGAGTGTGAGCGGAGGGAGAAAGGACAAGAGAGAGAGAGAGAGAGAGAGAGAGAGAGAGAGAGAGATCTACCTCTTGGGAAAAGCAAATGGCAGAGAGAGGCATATGAGGTGTACAGTGTAATATAGTCATCTGTGTGAGTGTGTCTGGTGGTTACATATTCTGTCGTTAGTTTTACTCAGTCTCTCTTTTCTCTAATCAATCTGGCATCAGTGCATTACCCTTAAGGCTATGAAATGTGAGATGAATTTTTATAAACTTGCAGGAGAATTTGTTTTTAATTTCTGTGTATTTGTTACAGCCAATTAAAAAGTACAGCGTGTGAAACACAACTCATGTCTCACTCCGCTGCCAGCTGAAGGGCACTGTTCCCATCAGGTCCAGTCAGGGGGCGGTCCAGCTGGGTCAGACCAGTCTGTCTGCCCTCAGCTGTCTCTTACTTGAACACACAAATACTTGACCACTGCTCCTCTCTCTCCACACTCCTTGGATGTGTTTCTGAACAGCTTACTCACTGTTAAGATGTTTTAAGAAGAGTTTTCTCATCAGTAATGTTGAGCTGTGATTGGTTTCACTCCTGTCTGTAGGAGCTTCACTCTTTTAAACAGGCAGCTCACAGGAATTGAAGTGTACAGAGTGTCTTGGCTAATATACTGTTCATGTAGTGAGTCACCGTGGATGTTGCTCATTTCGTGCTGTTTTTGCACCAGCTCCATATCTGTTTCCATATCGCGCATATTGCAGTGATGATGCACAGCCTGACTTCAGTGTACTTAAGCAGTATTTGCTCTCGATGAGGGGTGTCGATTACAAACCAATCAGGAGCTGACCTTGACGTTCACAGAAGAGATGGACTGTTATTTATATCTGCGTTGAGAGAAGGGGAGAAGGATTAGAGTGGACACACTGCTTCTCAAGCCGTACATGCAAGCTTGGCTAGGTATTGATCAAACCCAGGTCCTGCTTGCAGCTAATGTATAGCCTCTGTGTTTGTGACACAGCTCTGATATAATGCTATAGACAGACCCAAAAGCCCCTGCTGAATGTTTCCTTCTGATGTCTTTCTGTAACCCAGTTATGTCACTTAAAGAATTTGGAACTCTTTTAATTCCACATTATGTTGTAATGGGTACTTCACTCATGAGGTGATGTCATATGAGCCAAGGTTTTAGATTTTAATCAAATAACCAACTGTCCTCCCTGTAGAGTGAAAACAAATACACTGCATTGACTTTGCAAGATACCACCTCCCCCTCTGTTTCTCTGTCTCTCTCCCTCTCTCTGTCCCCTGTTTGTCTCTGAGCATAAGCAGAGGGCACTTGGTTGACAAACTTTAGGTTCATTTCCATGCTAATGGCCTCCTGTAGCCATATTTGCCAGGAGAGAGGTTCAGAGCTGTGTGGGGCTGAGGCTGTGGCTAGGAGTTGATTTGGGCTGGGCAGGAGGGTCTTCTGTCAGCATCATATTTTTTTGGTGTGATTAAGGTCAGTTTGGGTGATATTCTCTGGAATGTGGTTTTTGCTGATTGTCATGCATCTTCTGTGTGGGTCATTGTTCTCATTCTAACCATCACTGAGTTGTGTCTGTTGAGAGACTGTAATGCGTGGGAAGCAGCTAGACTTAAGGAATGCATGCATTTCTCCTGTACCTCCCTCTGGTAATGAAACAAGTATCCAGCCCTTTACACACACACACACACACACACAGACACAGACAGACACAGTCACACATCCAGAAGTATTCGCAGGTTTGGATTTTTGTACCGTAGTTGCCGTCATGACTACATTGGGAGCTGCCTACAGATACTTTGGGTGATGTTCTCTGCCCCTAGCCTGTGTATAATAGGGGTGTGTGTTTGTACTAGATTCCAGTGAATAGGTTGCAGCATTAACCAACCACCTGAGACAAAGCTGAGAATCATCCCTGTGTCCAGGAAACCGCAGTGACAGGAAAACGACGTAACAGACCCTAATTCTGCTCAAGCAAATGTGTGTGCATGTCTACATGAATTCATGTATGTGTGAGTGTACATGTGTGTGCATGCATCCAGGAGAGTGCAGGACTGGGGCTGAAAATGTGAGATGTGCTCAGTTCCTGTCCAGTAAGCCTGGTGTGTGTGTGTGTGTCTGGGTGTTCGCGCACAGCCACTGGTCTTGTCAGAGCTGCTAAATAGGCCTGGTGTCCTGCCTGGCTGTTTGTTCAATACTCAGGTCTCACCCTCTCTCTCCTCCCTCACAGTTCTGCTTACTCTCAGCCTGCAAAGTTACACACACAGTCCCACATGTTCTCCATTGCCACACAAACACACACACACACACACACACACACACACACACACACACACACACACACACACACAAATATATTACAAGACATATAAGTTGTAAGCTGTAAACTTACTTCACTGCCTTTTTAGATCTCAAATCACTGAAATTTCCTCTGCTCTTTAACAAGACGGATTTTGAGAGTAGTCATAGGAAAGGCAAGGCACCATTGTCCCTAGACATTCACATGTATAGATTCTAATGAATTGCCTTTAATTGGGAATCCGGAATGTTCTCTGGATCTAATGGTATGGACAAAATCTGTCTCTCACTGTTAAAATCACTGTATCATTGCTCTCCAGAAATAACTGAAAGACTTGAAGGAAGCAGAGGAAAAAGGCAAAGTGTTGCTCTAATCTAATTTACACACAAACAATGGTGCAGGGACTGCGTTAAATTCATAAAAGTGGCTTAATGCAATGAAATTTAATAAGGTCATTTATGCAGCTCTGGATTGTGGAGGTGTCCTGTGGAGCAGATGTGTGCGCACACACACACACACGTACACGCTCACACACACTGTCACGTTCCCCGGTCCTGGTGGCCGCCTAAATGATAGCAGCTAGGCAGCACTGACTACCCCTACTGGTGGCGATTATGTTTTTGTTTGTTTTGTTTTCTCTAACCTGTTGATTAGCAGACTTGGGGCTCCTGAAACCTGTGGGATGAGCCTATTTGCAGACCCTCCTGGCACCATTCCGGGGAGACACGCATTGGTGTTTTAGTGGATACCGGTCCATCCCAGCTCAGTGTGATTGTGCTCCCACTTCGCTCCCTCAACTCACTTTCTTAATCCTTTGTCTATATGTTTTGGATATTAAAAAGAACTAGATTTTGAACTGTTTTCGTGTGCGTCTCCCCCTTTATGGTACGAGCTGGTGACCGACCGTCACATAATTGGTGCTTGTCTAGGATGAGCAAAACTAACCACAGAATATGAAACCACCACACACCCACACTTGTACTTTCACCTTTGTGAGAACACTCATTGACATAATGCATTCCCTAGCCCAATACCCTAACCACAACCATCACAACTGAATGTCTAAACCTAACTCTTACCCTAACCTAACCTAAACCTAATTTTAACCTGAACCCTAAAACCATGTCTTAACCCTCAAACAGCCCTTTGAAGAAGTGAGGACCAACCAAATGTCCTCACTTTCTCAAAATGTCCTCGCTCCCAAGGTCTAAAACTCAAACTGGTCTTCACAAGGATAGCTGTACAAGTGCATACACACAAACACACACACTAACATATTGCGACGGCAATATGAGATGCAATAAAACTAAGATTAAAGTATCACATATTCAGTGAGTCCTCTGAATGTACATGCTGCAAATATACACCTTGAAAATGAATAGACTATGTTTTCTTTTTAACGAAATCAAAGGAATTTATCACTATTTTTCTGTTTTATTCAACTCTAGAAAAACAATTATTCTCTGTAAGTCTAATTAAAAATGAATGCAACAATAATCAAAAGTAAAATCAGTGAATTTATGGTGCTGCGTTCCCTGTTCTGTAAAGTGCAGAATAAAAAAAAAAAAGACAGTTGCAGTGCAATGTGCAAACATGACTTTTTGTCCAACAGTAAATCTGTAAGAAAAAAAGGCATTAGGCATTCCCTGAACAGTTTTTTACAAAAAATTTTATAAATAAATAAATAAAGTCACGAAGGAATGAGGCAATAAGTGCTCTTCTGCAAGAGTAGGGCTGTTCCTCTGTTCAGTGCCTGTTGTGGTGTCTAACATTATGAATCTCTGCCACTCTGTTACGCTGATGTCTTAAAACAGTTCCTGTCAGTTCTCAGAGATGTCTCTCTGACACACATACAGTCTGTCTGATCTGAAGTGAAGTAACAGTTTGTGCCAGAGCACTTAGCCCAGGCCTGTGCCACACACAGACTGGCACACTCCCGTGGCAGTGAGCACCTTCACTGTGAAAACTGGTGTCACTCAAAGGAGACAGGTGAAGTGACATTCTTACTTTATAATTTGGCGTAATTATCCTGTTTAAAATCTTTGCCCATGTTCACTTGTTGGGGCCTTTGTGCATTTTTAGATGACATTTTCTGATTTTCTGCATCTCTGTTAGCCTCTTAACAAGTTATGAAAAATGACATTTTCCCAGGAAGACAGCCAAGTGTCTGGGCCCAGGTGACTGTATTCAACCTTTGTCCCTATTATGCTAAAATGCTGGCTTGTCTTCGTATATATAATCTCCTGAGGTTGTAAGGTTGCAGGTGATTGGTCATATATAATCTGCTCTGGTTATAATGTTGGAGGCGTTTGTTCATCAGCAAGGCCTTGATGAAATCATCAATCACCTGTAGCCCCCAGCCAATGAGCTTAATAATCAATATCCTTGTTAAGCGTCAACCTCTTGAGCAGGTACTGGGACATTCATTAAGACTAATGCCTTTGGATTTGAAAGTGATGTCGTGTTCAGAACTGTTTTGTGGTTGTGAACAGAGGCTAGCTGGTGTTAGAGTGACTGGAGTTACAGAGTGACTGGTGTTGCAGAATAGGCTGTTATTAAAAAAAAAAAACAACAAAAAAAACGCTGCTGGTGATAGAAGTCGTAGTATGTACGACATTGTCTAGCCTACAATGCTGTGTGTCTAATATGCAGTTAGTCTACTTAGACAGGTCTTGCTGGGTTTAAATACTTATGGCACATAGAAAAATGAATAGATAGGGAATAAGTGCCCTTCTTCCAGACTCAGCATACCCTGCTGGAAGACCCAACGAGACTGCCGCAGTGGATACCAATCAGGGGGCAGAACAGAGATGATGTGCAGGTGGTGGTGGCGGCAGACTGGCAGTTGAATAAAATCATGTGGCTAATAAACTGGTTTCATAGTTAGAAGAGGTCATCTGATGATAAAGATGTGTAATGCCCCTATGCCACAGTGATGGGCAGACTATTCAAATTAACCTAACTCTTAGGGACGTCCTGTGTTCTTTTTAAATAATGTGCGTACAATATATGTATAGCCTAATGTTTTGATGGCAGGTTTCTATTTCCTGTCATTTTAATTAACTATGAATATGAATAATGGCACTCCATCAAATATAACATAAGTAAAAGTATTTACTTCCCAAAGTATAAATGAAATTTCAATAAAATAAAATTAAAGCACAGAATTATTCTTCTTTTCTAATTTTCTCCCGATAAAGAAATCACTTTCCTATGAACCAAAATCCAATGTTTCCTTTGTGAAATCACAAATTGCAGAGGGATGGTAGCAGAGCTCCGTCGAATTGTTCAACGTTGTTGCAGAGGGATGGTAGCAGAGTTCTGTCACGTTGTCCCTCGCCCACACTCGCTCTCTCTCGCGGCTGTCCGTTGATTCATTAATTCTCTATACTAAATTAACTTTAAAGATATACACAGTCACTGATAACATAGTCATCTATCTGACAACTTATCAGTTACTCTCAACTCCAACAGCCTAGACATGGAGTTAATATCATTTAAATGTTTTGCTCTCAACTCTGCGAGATTAGGCTAACCACCCGCTATCTTTTCTCGTCTCTTCTCTCTCCTCTAACTGAACTCCCTCCCCCCGCAACAGGTTCTGGTCCTGTCATTGGTCAAATTAAATGTTTCAGCCAATTAATCAGCCAAGTACAGAAACCAAATCTTGTAGAATCAAATACAGACTATAAAATAAATGACTTTCGGCATAGCACACTCTCAGTACATTTTCATGCATTTCCGAACATTTTTAAAATAAAGGAGAACAAACAGACACAAAGAAAACAAACAAAATATTAGCATGGGGCTACAGTTGTATTTGGCAATATTTTCATGATTCCATATCTAATCATATTTAATTAAGCTAGTTAAAATTTGAGTGAAAATGCGTTGGCCATCGTGCACTGTGAACTCAGGAGTCGTCCGAGCATAACGGGGTCACCAGTGTGAAAGCTGGGCGTTAGGGAAACTCCTTTTTGAAGAATTAGGCTGCGTCCAAAACCGCTTACTAACGTACTAAATAGTACGTCAAAACAGTACGCCACCATTAGTAGTACGTCCAAATACATAGTATGCATAGAGTAGTATGCGAATAGTACCCGGATGACATACTACTTCCGTTGGAAAAACGAAGTATGCAAGCACTGGACACTTTTCAATCCCATAAGGCTATATGGAAAAAAGGGGCGTTTCTGATGTGGTGTTTAAATGTACTGCTGTGTCCGTTTACAGGTAGTTGTCATTAAACCGCGATTATAAAGCTCACACAAAAATGTGGTGCAATTTGATTACCTCATTAGTGCATCCAAATTCTAGCATACTTTCCTGTCTAAAATCTTTTAGTACGTACTCCGCACTAAGTACTTCAATGCAAGTTTAGTGTGCAGTATGTAGTATGCGGTTTTGGACGCAGCTTTAGAAAGATCACTCTTCGTTTATTTCAACACCATTTCACATCCTCGTTGTCGCAGAGCACACAGCATAATCACCCCCTAGGGTGTATGGGGAATGTAGTTAACCAATCTACTAACAGTAGTGTGAATGTAAACACATAAAATCATGGGCGATATCAGTGTTGTGTGCGAGTGGTCACCACAAATAATTTTTCTGTTGGCTAAGTTCCATGCTGAAATAAATTCATTTCGTTTTATATTTGTATAAGAATAGCAAATAGTACACACAGCTTCGTCCGGATTGGCTGGCTCACCTTTATCATCGGGACGAAACACAAAATACTCCCAGACAGGGGCAGAAACATTTTTGTTTTTTACTAGCCCTACGTTATCTCCACCACTCGCCGTCGCCATCTTTGTTACCAGTAGACTGACCTCTGGTGGTGCCTGCTGTGGACTACAATACCCCACCTCAATACAGCATATTCGTATCAGGATGTAGAAAGAGAGAAGCGTCTGTATTTTTGATGGTATTGAAACTCATTCCTTTGGTATTTCTAAATACCCCGGTATACCGCAATACCTTGATACCGCCCAATCCTATTACAGAATGCCAGGTGTTACAGAGTGACTTGTCTAAATTGAGTACAAATTGTTATCTTGTGCCAGAGTCAGGGGGAGGTGGGTTAAAGTTTTATACTTGTTTCTCTCAATCCTGCATTTTTGTCATGTTAATGGACATTTTTAGTGCCATTGTATGGTACTGAATGATACAGTGGTAGTAATTTTGAAGTGACTGAAATCAGTTTGATGTGATCAGATAGATGAATGACTGCTTTGGTTTTGATGTTTACATAACATCGTTGGGTCATGACGGCGTCTTTGTGACTGAACGCCCTTTATCGTCTGCATTTAAAATGAGACACATCCTATCAGCCCCAATGCATGCCAGGCACACATTCTCTCTATTACAGACTGGCAAGAATAGGTGAAAGAAAGGAATAGAGCAGGAGTGCTACGATGCCGTTACACATCCCATCTCCATGGGTATCAGCCTTGAGAAGTAGGCGATTTGTAGGGGGATGAGGGGGTGTGACAGCCCCCTTGTTGGCAAAATGACCAAAATGCATCCCCCTTGTTAACCTGCCATCCCCCTATATACTCTATGGAGTAGTGTCAGTGACCACTTGGACATTCCCCTTGTCGGCCATTGGACCATCCCCCCGTTAAAAAAATAACAAATTACCTACTGAGAGTAATACTTGTGACATCATCAGCTCAGACGGTAGCAGTAAACACCCTAAGCCTAAACACTGATCTAAGGACGACTGGCATTTCCAAACTGCATGTCCCAAGACAAGAATTATTTTATTTTTACATATTTATGTGATGTTTGTCATTAATCAGGCTGAGTGGATGGCTGAGTGGTTTTAGACTGATGGGGAGGTGGTCAGTATATTCACTGTGTATAGCGTTTGGATTCTGGATCAACCCTTTGGCCAGAGTCGATCACAGGGCATAGGACTGAGTGCATGACATCACCTAAGCTCTCATTGACATAGATGTTATTTAGGAAGAAAAGAGACCATATTGGCTTATTGGAAACCTGTTGGAGCTTTGGATTGGATTATTTGCTATCACTCAGTGTTAATTGCAGCTCTGCAATTTGAGCTGCTTCTGCCTTGCAGCTGCATCTCTGCAAAAAACTACTGGCTGCAAACCGTTTTTCCGCTGAGATGCTCCATGAAATGCGCCCCGTGTCTCAGTCACAGCTGAACTCTGCTATCTCCTCACATCTCAGAGGAGATGCTGACCAAACTCTGATCAATCAGCCACTGCTGTGACCAACACTGTGTGACCCAGCACTGGGAGAGCAGCCTGAGTGTGTTTGAGTGCCCTTGTGTGAGTAAGAAATGACACGGCCCCAAAAACCTTACCAAGAAAATAATGTTAGCTCTTGTTAAAAAAAGAAGAACAAAATCCCACAACAACAAATCAGTTTAAAGACAAGATTTAACCCATTTAACATCATGTTGCTGTCACTGAATTTTTTCACTTCTTTCTTTCCACATTTGCAAAGTGCACAGAGAATCTGCTCAAACAAACCAATAAACAAAGCCCTTTTTCCCCACTGGGTAGTACATAGACTAACTGACAGTTCAGTGTAGATTACGGCACTCCCAGCTCAGATGGTACACATGTACGAAATGTCAAACTGACAGAGCAAATTTTCAACCACTAACATAATCATTTGATGATGTTACAACAAAACATTGCACATGCTGCGGATTTTAATATGGTGGAATTCAGTATACTTTGGACTGATCGGTCAGCTAAACCTCTCAGCATTACAGAGAGGTTTTCAGACAGCCTTTGAAGATTAAACAGCACAAATTTTAGTGAAAAATTTAGAGAGGTTTTGTCTTCATCTTTGCTGATAGCATTTACCACTGCCAGTACAGCAGCGGTGTCCCCTCGTCCATTTCTGAAACTTTTTCTGGAAAGATTTTGTGTTGTTAATGTGTCTTTTGGATCCCTAAGTTTTTAGTTAAATGTTGCAGGGCAGAGGCTAAAGAGCACCGTGCCCTGTAGACCCCTGCTCCTCCAAAGGTCAGGGAGCTTGTTACTGAGGCTGCCACTAGCAGCTTGTCAGCGAGGAATAATGAAAAGGTCTGGAACGGTGATGCAAGAAATTAAGTGTACCTTTCGAAAAAGTCATGAGATGCGCTCCATTCACTCTGACAGTCTTTAAATAGACCCCGGAGCCTCTGATAGTGGCCAAAGACCTGAGGGTGTTCGTCTGAGTCGTTGAGTTATGGGGACAAGTGGAGTACGGTTAGATATCCCAGCTGTCAGCTTTGGGCACAGACGTTTATGATGCAGATGAAATCACCCAGGCTATGCTTGGGGTTTATAGTGACCCTATTAGGCAATGTTCTGATTTAAACTTGATATCTTCCCTCATTCATTCTCAGCTCAGCCTCCACTGTCACTTTTATGAGTTACAGCTTTTCATTCACTGAGAAAATATTAAATGTTGTATCGGTAGCACCAAGAGGATGCTGTTAACTGAATATTACGTGGTGGAACATATCAATTGTTCTTGCAATTAAAGCATCTAGCTCCACAGTATTAAAAATAAAGGGGAAATCAAAGAAAGGAAAATTGTGGAAGAAAAAGGGTGGATGAAAAAGATGTCATAGAGAGGAAAAAAAGAGGAGAAACAAGAGTGACAGTGACAGTGGTGTGCTCTTTCACTGTTGAAGTCTGTCGCTGTACTTGTAAAGACATGGGTAAACTGGAGTGGCATGTATCCAATTAAAGTGCTTCAGAGTCCAGTGACTGGTTTAGGAGTTGACTGAATATCTTTTTTATGCTGTTGCCTAAATGTTGTTCCCACTGACCAATCCAGACAGGGAGAATGGGTCCAGGCAGAATGTTGGTTAGAGGTCAGATGGTGGTGCTTCTCTGTGGAAGTGAGAGTGACTGCAGGAATGTCGGGGTGCAGAGTGGTTAACAGCCCTGAGCTTTGCTAGGTACTGCTGCTGTGTCTTTTGTAACCGGGTGGTACTGCCTCTGTGTCTGCTGTAACCAGGCGACAACAGGTACAATCACACACGCCTTTATCATGGAGTCACTTTTTCAGCTTTTTAAACTTCTTTTCTTTTCTTTTTTTTTTTTAAAGGGGCAACATTAATATTTTGTCATATTTGGCTGAGGCCAGTGAAGACACAGTGGTCTTTCCTGTTGCAATGTTATGTGAATGGTAAATTGTGCAAACCTGATTTCAGAGACGTAGAATGGAAAAACACAAAAGGAATCAAGGTCAAAGAAGATCTGTTCTCTGCTTTTATGAAAGCTCAGGAGGAATTCATCTCTGCTGTGTATTTATTTGAGTTGGCAGTGTGTGAGCACACTGTTCTGGGTGATAAAAAGAGTTTAATTCTCTATGCCAGCGAAGGCCTTTCGATCAGTTTAGTATTAATCCACATGATGGAAACAGACTGAGAGCAATGAGAGGAATGAGTGGAGATGGCATTGCTGTGTGGAGGTGGAGATGAGAGGAGAGAACAGTGCTGTGTGGAGGTGGAGATGAGAGGAGAGAACAGTGCTGTGTGGAGGTGGAGATGAGAGGAGAGGACGATGCTGTGTGGAGGTGGAGATGAGAGGAGAGGATATTGCTGTGAGGAGGTGGAGATGAGAGGAGAGGACATTGCTGTGAGGAGGTGGAGATGAGAGGATAGGGCATTGCTGTGAGGAGGTGGAGATAAGATTTCTCATGAATCTGATGTTTTAATGGTTATGTCTTCAGGGACTCAGGGACAGAACTCTTGGCACCGGTCCCTGTTTTCTGGTCTAAAATGTCCTTGCTCATAATAGCAGCATCAACTGCTTTTAGACAGGACGTTTAAGATGATCTAGCCTACTGAGAGAGAGCAGGAAAACAGTGGGAAGGACAGCTTGCAGAATGGAAAGGACCGGAGAGATCTGTTTGTAGCTCTCTACACATCTACAGTCTTGGCTCCATCCGATCTGACTCACCACGGATGATTTTGCACAGCCACACTGATGATTTATCAACCTTTCATCCCTCACAACTTTTCTTCTTTTGTTCCCCCCATTAACAGCTGTATTAGTGTTAAGGATAATGTGTCCTTATAAAGTCTTCTCCTTATAGAGAAATCTAGCGACCGAGATGGGCGGATTACTGTTTTTATGATTCTTGCTCTGTGCTTCTCTCTTGCTCCTGTGGAGTATGCCTGGGGGGTGTTCCTTTACCTCTACAGAGGGATCAGGCAGGCCCATGACATGCTGCTGCCTCCACAGCAGTGCATTCAGCTACTGCACCTGGGAGACTCCTGGTTATCGGTGGGTGGATTTGGAATATGGCATAAGCTCTTCTGTCCATATGTGACAATGGCCAGAATGGGGCCAGAATGTGCAGCAGGACATGAGAGTGTGGTTTACCAGCTGATCATAGCTCTGACCAGTTTGGGTGCTAGTGGTGATGATCTGGGGATGTTGGTGTGTTAAGGATCTTGTCTGTTCATAGGTTAGGGATTTTTTTCTGAAGGACAAGAAGAATGCACCCACTGTTTGCGCCAGTGTTGGTTAGATTTAATAAGTACTGTGCGGGTAACAATGGCTCAGTTATGTGTACTTTAGTGGAGCAGAAGCTCACTGCATTCATAATGAAGGGCACAGATACTGGGGTCAGCCAGCAGTAGCTGACTCTAATCTTGATGACTGTGTGTCTATTGACAGATCACTGTAGAGTTTACCAAACTGACTAACCTCATATCCAAGTGGAACAAACAATGTCAGGCCAGTAAAGGGAGTGTGGCCAGATATAGCGTGAAAGGTCACTCGGCATGCGTACTGTGTGTGTCTCTGATCATGCTGAAGCTCCTCTATCTCCTCTGTCTATTTGGCAGCTGGGAGCCACAGGCAGGAAATACCAGCCACACACAAGCCTGTTGCCTCTGAGATGTGGTTTGGCTCTCCTCATCTCCCCCCTCCTCCCTCCTCCTTTTCTATCATCAAACGAAAGTTAGAGTGGGAACAAAGGTTTTCTGCTACTTGGATTTCCTATAAATTTCTTCAAGTTCTGCACTGAAGTCTTGTGCACTGAAAAAAAGTTTGTGTGTGCGTGGGTTTCTTAAGCATGCACACCCATGTTGGAGGCTGTTGTGTAAACAGAGAGCACAGAATGAGCTGAAGATGAGAAAGTTGAGTAGTAGACTGGGTTTTTAACTTTATGAAAGAATGAAATGGTTAAGGCCACTCTGAGTGTCTCTGACCTTCCCACAAAAGATTAATGGTTATGGGATGTGTGTGTGTGTGAATATGTATGCCTGTGTGTGTGCATGCGTGTGTGTGTGTGTGTGTTGTGTGTGTGTGTGTGTGTGTGTGTGTGAAACAGCCAGAGCAGTCCCTTCCAAGCTTGAATGGCTAGACCAGGAATCACCATGGACAGAGAAATATTTGACATATTTATTATCAAATTCCTGTGGTTTATCTCATTTTATGAGCGTTCAATTTGTTTCCCCTCTCTCCTGCTCCTCGAGGTTTATGATGTGCATGGCAGTTTTGACTTTGTCTTTGGTTCCCTGGTATGGAGGGTGCTATACCTTCTTTAGATTTATTCTGCGTCGTGTTGTGTTGGCTGTGTTTAGGTACCGGCAGGGATTGGCAAGGGACAGCAGCTGCAGTTGCCTTCCCTCATTTGGCCTGTCTCTCGGCTTTGTCCCGATTCTCACTGGGATGGATAAATTTTTTTCACAGTGAGAACTCTTTTTGAAATGTCAGAGGATTATTTCCCATCTGGAGTTTGACCCACGCACTGCTGTGTAGCACATGCATGGTTTTTTCCAGGTGTTCCTCTTGGGAGAATCATATGTCTTACCTGCTCTGTGGGTCGCTCTACACACTGCTGGACTGTGGACCCTGAGCTGCTTGCTGGCATCTGGCCTGGGGTTTGGGCCACTCATGGCGGGCGGCAGGAGAATTTTCTTGAGTGTTCTTGGTCCATATTGACCGTGTTCCAGCAAACAATCTCTCCACCTCAAACTCACTAATCCCTAGCAACGACCTGTGTAATTTGTTGATAGAGCTGCAGTGTGCTGGGGACTTTCTCTGACTGGTACCAGCTCTGGTAGAAACCAAACAGACTCTCATCATGGGATCACAGTAAGCTTCATGGTAAAAGGGTCTAATTTGGGGTTAACCTGTGGTGTCAGCAAAGTGTAGAGATTTTGATGCGTATATCTGGCTTCAACATTACACTGTGGTCATGTTTCCCTCATTTCATCTTTACAGCATTGAGAAAGACAAAAAAAGATAAAAAAGACAACAAAACAAAACCAAAAGAAGTTCTGAATGCTCAACCAAAACTATCAAAGAAATAACTATAGCATCCTTTTGAAAGCATGTAAAGTCAATAACTTCACATTCACTTAATTAATTGTCATCATCATCAACAGCTAAGACTGTGTTTTTCAGGTCTCAGCTGAATGACCATGACTCATGGCAGGATGGCGAGTAGGGCGGCATCACAGTGTAGAAAGCATGTGAGGCACTTTCCCTCTCAGCCCTGACCAATCACAAACCCAGGCCTTCACCGCTCTCCGAAGGTGGTGTGAACATGTTAATCACAAACCCAGGCCTTCACAGCTCTCCGAAGGTGGTGTGACATGTTCTGACAGTGGCCTGGCAGCTCTGAGAGAACTGGAGAGAGAAAACTGTTTGTTCGTCTACCTGGACCTATCCCCAGCACTTTAACTGGACCATATTTACTAACATGGCAGCCCTGTGTTTGGCCTCCTGCTGGACAAGGCAGGTCAGACTCAGCGTGAGGTGCTGGCTAGCTTCCTGTGACCCATCCTTCAGCCCTCTAATCTCTCAGAGTCTCTGCCAATCACGCACCTCTCTCTCTCCTGCCCTCTCTTGCCTCAGAGAAGATTTGGGAGGGATAGGAGTGAGTGGAGGTTTATTGACCCATGTTAGAGAGGAGCTACTTATCTGCAACATCAGTCGCTCTCCTCTCCTCTCCTCTCCTCTCCTCTCCTCTCCTCTCCTCTCCTCTCCTCTCCTCTCCTCTCCTCTCCTCTCCTCCTCTTCTTTAAGATGGTAATACACCTTCTCACACCTCCACAGTGTTTGCTCACATGGTGTTTTAGACACTAAGAAATAGGTTACATATGTGACCATGGCATGTGTGGTGTGTCACCCTGCTGGTGTCTTACCTGTGAAAGACCAGGAGAGACTGCAATGATGCTTCTTTGTATTGTGTGTGAATGGGAAATGTCACAATGCTTTGGCATGATTAGAATAAATGTGTCTTACAGAGAGTAGACAGCAGCTGTGTGGGAGTCAGGTGTGTCAGGTAGTCAGAGCAGAAGGCTGGCAGTCACCATCACTGCCAACACACACACTGCAGTGGACTGGTCCTGTCCCAGGTCAGGCACATACCAGCTCAGTAAATCTATTAGCTCCACACATACATCACCTCACCAGTTGTGTGAGTGTGAATCTATGCAGGTGTTCCTGTTGCCATTTTTAGAAAGGAGAAGTCAGTCATATTTCTCTACCCTGTCATGGTAAATACCCATTAAAAACACGAGAGACTTCACACACTCTGGATCACAGCAGGCTCTTTGAATTTCAGGACAAGTTAAATGTTGTCTCCGTGCTGTGTATGTTAAGACATTCCTCCCCAGACCACAGAGTGACTCATTTTCCTTTTCTGGTTTCACTGCTAACCCCCTCCCCAGATTTTGTGGCTTGTGTTTTCCCATGGACTTTGGTCCATTTTATTTCTCCCAGGATCACATCCCCTGTCACTGTGAAGCAGAATTCATGCTTGTGTGAGCTGTGTGTGGGGCAAGTATATATGTGGGTATGTACATGCATTGTGTGTGTTCGTGTGGGTGTGCGGTAAAACTGTTAAAGCACTCTTTCAAACACACTGCCCATACTCTTGTCCCCACCCTCCTCCTCACTCGCTGGCAGGGGTGGGAAGTGGGGCTGGGGGGTTGTGTGGGGGTCACTGGGTCATTTCAGAGTGGTAGACGACATGTAGAATGTGCTGTAGTGCAATTGCATATGGCAGCTGTAAATGGCAGTTTGAAGCTCTGGTGGCTGTATAATTAGCACTGCTGGTCCCATAGGAGCCAGGCCTTATTCTTTCCTTTGTAATTACACATCTGAGTACAGAGGCATGCAGCCATATGGCCCAGCCCTCTTATCACAGCCTCCACACCTCCTCTCTGCACAGCATCCCATCACAGGAGGCGAGAGGAGGCGAACTGACGGGAATGGGTGACAGTGGTGACAGAGTTAGCGATGGCTTTTCTAGGCTGAGTGTGCTGATGTGGTGTGTGCCTGTGACGCTGTGGTGATATTAGCAGCGCAGGCATTTCGCTCAGTGCTTAGCTTTGATGATCTGGATCTTATATGTTGGCAGATTATATTGATATAGTGTAAATATTTGGGCTAGTTAGTCTTCTGTCTTGGATTACTACTGTTGAGTGGCTTTGATACAGTCCAGAGAAAGTTCCTTGACAAGGATATTCTTGAAAATTCAATCTGTTCATGCTTGTTTTTGTTGGCACAGTCCTCATTAACGTATTGCTGTTTCACTATGCAAGGATTATATTGTTCGGAGATACGATATACATACCTTTCACAAGAAGGTGCTCCAAGCTCCTCTTTGATCTTTTTGCATCTCTTGCTCCCTCAGCTTGCCCCTGAAATTCACTTGAGGGCCCTCCTGAAGTTTGACCCAATGGAATTCCTTGTTCACCTTTGTTGAACTTTGTGGACCAGTGCCAACTCTCTATTCCCATTAACTCAAGTTATACAGGGCCTAGTCAATGTCATACAACAATATGCTTCTCTCTCATCATTTCTCACTCCTGACCGTGACTCCTGGCTCTGACTCCTCACTGTGACTCGTGGCATTGCTCAATTACAGTGTCTCCTGTCACAGAGGAGCCCTTTTACTCGCTGCAGTGGTTTAATGATTTACTGTCTATTGTAATGTAGAACAAAAAGCCTGGAGTGGAAAAAGAGAGAGGATGGGAAAGAGAATGTACAGAAGAAAAGAGGAGGGAGGAGGGAGGTGGAGGAGAAATAGGTATTTGCAGAGAACATGTGGATTAAAAGCTATAATGTTGATGGATTGTTTTAATTTCCTGGCTTGTGACCACAAAATCAGACATGCTGAGCGTTTGGTTCTGTACCTCGTCTGTCACCCTCTGCTGGTAGGAAATGCCACTGCAGCAACAGTTATGAGAAGATTTCCCTTCCCCACCCTTCAGTGTTGAGTCAAGTCCAAACTCCATCTCGGGCCAATGCACAACACCAACACTTACTGCTCTCACCACCTGTAGTAAAGATCCAGCCTGTCTAACATGACCTGGTTTGCTTAGTTCATGGTTTGCATCAGTTCACTGTCCAGTGCATTATCCTTGAAAAAGCTGGTGAGGTCTTTTTCTATGTAACAGAATCCTTGTGTGGTTAGAAAAGGGAAAAGAATTTAACACAGATAGTTATGACTCATTTACAAAAGAGCCATTGGCCACCAGTGATAATGCAAGTTTCTGTACTCATCTCATAGATTCTGCGTTGTCACAGGACAGAGAGAACATTTATCAAACCACAGGCAGTAGAACAGTGCTATCAAAAAGCCTAGTCACGTGATACTGCACACTTCTGTTTATGGTGCTCCACAATACTCTCTCTCTCTTAATCTCTCTGTCTCTGTTTCAAGCTCTCTCTCACTCTTTCTCTCTCTCATGCTCATTTTTCTCTCTTTACTCTCTCTCTCGCCTCCATCAATCTCTCTCTCTCTCTCTCTCTCTCTCTCTCTCTCTCACACACACACACACACATACTCTCACTCTCTCTCTCACACTCACTTACTCTCTCTCCTTCTTCCTCTCTCTCTCCCTCACTCTTTCAATCTCTCACCCTCATTCACACTCTCTCTCTCTCTCTCTCTCTACTCTTCTCTCTCTCTTCACTCATTCTCTTACTCTTTCTCTTGCTCTCTCTCTCAGTCTCTTTCTTGCTGCTTCATTAAAGACCCATTGTACCCAGGTCCAAAACACCAAAAATACTGAAGTGGAGAGGGTCATATGAAGAGGGAGGACAAGCCCAGTGTATCACTCTGATTGCTTTGCATAGTCAGGACCTAGAGAGCCAGTGAAGGGAGAATTTGAAAAGAGGGGAAAGGGTATGCTGGAGTTCAGTCTGGCGGGACCCTTCCACAGCCCAAACCACATGTTTACATTCAGTAGACTGCCATTTCTTATCACCCCGTCCAGAGCTAGCACATATACATACATAAGTTATGAGTTCCAGTGAAGAAGTTTTGAAATTCAGACCATTATACATGACTGTAAATTCATGCTTAATAATGCTTCCCAACGAGAGGAAGTCTGACACTGTCATCCATGTGGTGTAGGTCTGGGGGCTTGCTGAAGGCAGACTGTTTCATATGATGAAAGTATGGCCTGTGTTGGAAGCTCCACTCTGAGTCAGTTCTGATTTTGTGCAACCTCTTCCTGCTGGAGAACAGAAACCTCCCCTAGCTGGTTATTCAAGTGATGTTCCAGTGGAAGCCTATAAGCTGCAGTTGCAGTCTGATTTTCCTGTAGTCATTCAGATTAATGTTGACTGTTTCCGTGCTGAATGGCTAATGTTGGAGTAAGCCCCACTGTATTCCTCCCAATGAGAATTCTCCTGGGATTCAGTGAAAATTGAATATAAAACTGTCTTTATTACCAGTATGGCCACAACCAAGTGTTGTGGCCATACTGGAGAACTGTAGGACTGTACTGGGGAACTGTAGGACAAATCGATTTTTCTTTTATGACCTGTTATTGTTCAGCTTTATTGAAACAATATGAAGTATAGAGAGATATCAAAACAAACATGTATAACAGAAGTAAATAAATAGTACACAGTGCAGTTCAAATGGTCTGATGTGAAACACAAAGCTGTCAATAAAACGCCTCACACTCACACATTACTCCAATGACCAGAGAAATGGTTGCCAAAGTCTTCGATTCATCTAGAGGTGGTTTTGTCCACTTTGATTCGCTGAAAGGTTGTGTTTTGTCGATTTGGTTATATGGTGGTCCACCTGTGTATTTCTCCCATGACTGACTGTGCTGTGCATCACCGAACCCCAACTATGACAATGACTCTTAGTGAGAATATTATCCCTCAGCCCTACCTCCCTGAGAACACGCTGCAGAGCGGCTCCATGCCCTGGTTTCTTGGTAGAGGTGATTCCTTTGAGATGAAATAATGATGAGGCAGGTCTCTGGTGATTTGACTCTGTGAGCCAAAGGAAAGCATTTTAGCTGATCTGCTGGGGTGAGTTTTCAAGGACAGTGATCTCTCTGTGTCTCTGGTGTGATGTTTTATTCTCTCTCCCACCTCCCAAGCCAATGGAGAGCATAAAACTGAAGACACACCATCATCTTCTATATTTGTTTGAAGATAAAACAAACTTTGTCAGCAGGTTTCCTGTCTCCTCTGTCGGGCGGACACTATGCAGCTTTCATAAAGAAAAGGACATTCATCAACCTTTAGTGTTCCTTAGAAATTAAAGTTGCAGTTGTGTAAACTCCCTCCCTCTTTTACACCCTTCCTCATCTGTTTCCATCACTCTCACTCTGCCTCTCTATCCCTATCCCCTTTGATCTCAGTTCTCTCTGTATGGCTAAGGCCCCCCTGCATACAGGACCAATGCATACCAAAGCAGAAATCACTTGCTGTAACACCTAATAGACGCCAGGCTCGATGTTTTAGCGCCGCAACCACCAAACCATTTGGCCAAATGCTGATAACGTTTGATTGTAATAAGCACTAAAGCGACTCGAGAAATTAGTTTCCGGTGAGAATAGAATTTGGACCATGCCACAGACCCCTTCTACATCACTCCATTTGGGCGCGAACTAGGTAAAACAAAAAGAAAAGTTAAACTAACCATGCGCCCTTATAAAAAAATATGTGTTCAAACCATAACCATCCCTATAGTCATAAAAGCGCGGTATAACTTGGAAATAAACCATAAACCAAGTCACAAGCAGCCAGTTTTATGACCATCGAGGTAATTCTGGTGTTCTTAATGAAAGAAACCATTTTTGATTTTGTTCAAAAGCGTAAAATGTGACTGATACGAACAAATTAATGTAATTTTACTCCTCTTTAGTGAAAAAAGTTAGGTAAAATTATACGCAGCGGGCTTCGTTTGAAACTTTGTTTTCCGTTTGAAACTTTCTAAGTTCCAAGGGGTGTCTCCCCCCTTGGGCAGGAGACACCCCAAGAGAGATGGCAATACGCCCTTTTTTTCATAACAGATAAAAAGGCAAACACCTTGCTAGTCTCTAGTGCGTTCTTTTGTTTTCCGGTCGCCGCGTCACCGTACCTTGTCCCTGCTTGTCTCTCTGAAGAATTGGTCCAGTTTGATCATTACCGAAGAGCTGCATCTCGAAACGTCGTTCAGCAAGCCTTCTACATCTCCAGACTGCCATACCTGACTGTGGTGGGGCCTGCTCTTTCTCTTCCCCTTCCTCTCCTCACTACCTTTAGAGTAAGTAATTATACTAGAACATCACTCAGATAGTTCTGTTGGTTAAGCGTGCCTCTTTGTGAGTAATGCCTCATACTTGCGTAGTTGTTCATTCATACATACTTTAGGTAACGAGGATACTGTGATTGTCTGCCGTTAGTTGTTTGTCTTCTTGTTAGTAGATTAGATGCTGTTGTACGTGCGTGTATAGCGGATGTGCCTTAATTCCACCTGACTTCCAATTTAACATTAGATTCATTCTGTACCGGTTGAATTTGATCATTGTAATAAATGCGTACGTCCATATTCCTACTCTGAGTACGTGATAAATGATTTCCTAGTTACTGAGTGTGGTGATCCAGGAACTTTTTTAGCAAGAAGTATTGAATTCGAAGAGTATTATTGTACCTGCTACTTTAATGCTGTTATTTATTATATGTACGGCTAGTGAAGGGGTATTCAGAATAATTTCTAGTTTGTGCTCAGAGCGCTGTGCTATAGAGTTTTTCCAGAATGTCTGTAATTTCACTGGGTTCAGGTTATGGTTACAGCTAAGTGATATTAGTATTAAAGTCTAATATTCACAGTGAACTATTAACCAGATTTTCCTCATACCATTGGCACAACACCTCTAAACGATGACAGATAATTCACAAACTTATTGCAAATTGGTGAGTTTTAATGTGAGTGTCTTTCCCCTACAGTTCTGCGTGCATACGTGATTGTAAAGACATGGGGAGCCATGCTCTGTTTGCACTAATGTCCTATATTTTTGAGCAGAGCTGTGTGTGCAACGGTTAAAGTATTCACCCACAGACAGACATCAGCTCAGTTCACCATGTATGCTCCACCAGGCTGTGTGTCAGGAGTGCAGTGGTGGTGGATCCAAGCACAAGACACGATGGTGACAAAAGGAGGACTTTATTTACAAAATGAAGATAAATAAACGGGTGCAAACAGGAACAAAAAGGGTGCAGCCTAACAGAGTGTAAGCCAAACACAAACAACGGTAGACGAAGGACAGGTCAAACACAAGGGCTTAAATACAAAAGGAGAACAGAGCAAACATGATTGGGGCAAATTAACAAGGGGAAAAACGAGGTTAATAAATGGAACAAATGGGATCAGGTGAGGGGTGGAAACACACGGAACAGGAGCACAAGACACTTCAAACTAAAAGTCCAAAGATGAGGTGCAGGCTGTGACAGAGATCCCCCCCCCCCCCCCAAAGGGACGGCTCCCAGACGTCCCCCAAAACAAAACAAAGTCTAGAACAGACCGGGTGGGTGGGGCGCGCACAGAGGGGTGACCCAGTGGTAAGGCAGACCGATGGTGCTGTTGCAAACGGGTCCCCTCTGCGGCTAAGCAGGTGGGGGGGTTGGTTGGAACAGACACCGGAGCGGACTTTCCAAACAGGCACAGGGAACGGGAACGGAGCACACTCTCCAAACAGGCGAGACGTCGGCTAGGGAGCTGAGCTGGGCCGGGGAAGAGGATACAGGAACAGGCAAGGCGCAACCCCCATGGCGCGCTGGGCAGCGCAACCCCGATGTTTTAGATCATACTCCACTGCTGTAAAAAAGTGCCTATAGAATGACTAAATGACTAAAGACCCATTGGTACACACAGGTATCTGTTTATGCTGACGTGTAGCAGTTAGCTGGAGGAACAGAACCAAACTGACTTCTTTGTGTTTTAACATGCCGTGGTAAGGGCATGATGGAACTGTGCCATTCAACTTTACAAATGAGCTCTCTGAGCCCTGCATTATTAATCCCACTGTGATATATGCACTGGTATGATCGGTACTTAACTAAACTGTTTCTAGTGGCACTCCTAATGACTATAAGCATCACAGGGCTTTGCGCAGGTTCACAGAGCCCATTTGTTCTGTATTCTTTGTATAGCTGGCCTGAATGACAGGCCTGAGTGCATGAGGAGTGGTCCTGCAACTCCATAGAGCAACTTCTGACAAATGGATATGGCTAGGGAGCAGTTTTCATACTCACTGCAGGGCAAACTCATATTTTTCCTTACCTAGTTTGAACTGCGCAGTCTGTCTTGCTTAACTGCTAGTGTACATTTGAGTGTTAAAGAAAGCAGAGGAGGAGGTTTGTGTGTGTGTGTGTGTGCGCGCGTGTGTGTGTGTAGGTGTGTGTGTGACAGGATTGAGTCAAAGGGAGAGAGAGAGAAAGAGAAAGAGAAAAACAAAGGGACCCTCCTACCTGGCTTCAATGTTCCATGGAACCCACAGACCCAGTGAGGTGACATATTTCAGGTTGGACCAGTGGTTTGGGGAGAGAGAAAGTGAGCCTTAGCTGCACTCTGGCAGTTGATATCATAATGAAACACTCATGACTGAGGTTGTGAAGGGCTCTAGGCCAACTGTCTGGAGATCTCTTCCTGGTAACCCTGTGTTTAGTCCCTGGTAACCCTGTGATTAGTCCTGGTTCCCTATAAGCAGAACTGTTTCAGAGTTAAGCTGGCCACACCGTCCCATACCTTGGAGATGCACTTGTTTTCCTCCTTATAACATATCTGTGCTAAGGAGTGTGTTTGTGTTGCACCAGTGGGGTATAAGTCTTTGAAGAGTTTTTGGTCTCTCACCTGCTGCTACAAATATGGAGCTAGTTTCTTCTTTGCCCTTATTTTAAAAGCAGGAGGATTTTGAAGGAAGCACAGTTGAGACAAAAGAACAACGCTAATCAACTCGTTGGACTTATTTTCAACTGCACTGCACTCAGTATGTGGAGATGGTTTGGTTGTCTGTGAAAAGGATGAAATTGTTGTACATACAGAAAGGAGGAAAATGTGAAGTGTTTCTAATCCTTTTAAAAGGTCTTTTCATATAGCAAGAGATCGACTTTTATCAGACAAATCCTCCCTCCTACGCATATGTTGGTGTCAAAATTACAATTATTATTGGAATTGAATTGTGATCTTTCGGTATTTTTACATTATTGGTAAAATTGGTTGAAATCAACCATTTCCAGTCGAATTAATAATTGAAGGGATTCAGTCTAATTTTGAGTGTTTAGAGTTGGCAGTACTTGGGTTCTGTGTGTTTGGGTTCAGAGTAATACATTTCTGAGGGATAGTAAGATTGGTTGAACCTGGTTTAAAAAAGTTATTTATTAAAATGAAAAACTTTAAAAACACACAGCTGGAATAAGGGGGCTTATGAAGAAGGAAGCTTATGGAGACAGTATTTCAGATGGCAAAGCTTTGTCGTGTTATGTCTCCAGCACAATATTAGCATACCTCCTGTCCATCACTGGCTACATCCTAATGTCAGATTCCACTGTTGGTTGAAGAACTGTTTCTAAAGAGAGCATTATCATATTGTGTCAACACACTCACATTGACTGATCTTAACTGTCAGGCAGCCTTATGAAGGTATAAACTGATTTCTAACATTGTGACTATATATGATAACGAACTCAGTATGTCTCAGTCATAGTGAGTAAGTTTGTTATTACTAGTGTGTGGCTGTGTTGTGTGTGTGTGGTAAATCTGTTATAACTAGTGTGTTGCTGTGTTGTGTGTGTGTTAAGTCTGTTATCACTAGTGTGTTGCTGTGTTGTGTGTGTGGTAAGTTTGTTATCACTAGTGTGTGGCTGTGTTGTGTGTGTGGTAAGTTTGTTATCACTAGTGTGTGGCTGTGTTGTGTGTGTGGTAATGGAGAGGACTTTAATCATACTAGGAGAACTGGTGTCTTCTTAAGAATGTCTTCTTAGACATTTTTAAGAAAAGGATCAGCTCTCTGTGCTAAGTTTATCAAGTAAAGGATCAGCTCTCTGTGCTAAGTTTATTAAGTAAAGAGTCAACTCTTTGTGCTAAGACCTGCTTTGCTCCTGGGGGGCTAATAGTTGGCGAGTTTACAAAGCCGTCTTATAAAAGCGAATGAACAAAGTAACATTACATCACACCTTTTTACCGTCAGCTCCGTTTCACTGGCAGTGGAATATTAAATGTGGGAAAAGTCAAACTCATTCTGTTATTTGTGGTGTCATCACATGTGGGGTGGAATTCCTGTTCCTAAAATATTCATCAGATACTTAGGTCAGCAGTGTCAAATATATTCTGAACTTTTCAGCTCTTACCAAAGACAAAAAAGGCAGTTCTCCTGTCATCGTTTCAGTCAGTGCTGAGACTCTGAGAGCCAAGTCCATCTCCTTTCTTTAGCTGGTCTTGTGGGAGCTGTATGCAGGCTTGGATGGATAATCCTTAGTTCTTTTCCACTAGGACGTCGGTGCCGGTGCGGAGCCAGTGCTGCCTTGGTGCCTTTAACCGAACGCTACGTAGCAAAAGTTTGGGTAATTTCAGTGGGGAAAAAATAATGTCGGACAGAACGCATCTGCTTGCTTTTTATAAATTTACTTTTACACTAGGCTTCCACACAGTGAAACAACTCACGAATTTTGCCCTAAAACTTTTCATTTTGGAGGCAAAATCCATGAAAATAGTAAGTCTGTCACCTAGCTCAAAAATTTAAACAAGTGTTTAAATGAAGGTCTGCAGTGGTCTAGTTGCATCAGCCAGAACCAAGAGAGTTTTTTCTACTGCTCCGGGTCCGACTACGTTCATGTAACATGTAAACAACAGCCCGTGTTGATGTTGACACAAATTGTTGCCTATACATCTTTTAATCATATACATATTTTCATGCGACATATAGCCTTTAACTTACCACTATCTTCATCAGACTTTTTTTGTTACTCCCGCCTCTCTAGAGAACGTCACGTAACAAACACATCAAACAGTGAAATGATTGGTTCTCGCGTGGTTTTTATTTGCATAGCCTCTGATGTCAGTGGTTCCAACTTTTAGGACCAGCAATTCTGTGGTGCCGTGCCGATGCCAGGTTTTGGCACCGGCACCAGTATTTTTTCAGTGGAAAAGCACGGCCCCGGTGCTCGATTAGGCAGCGGCACCACGTCAGTGGAAAAGGGGTACCTGAGGGGACCAGTTGGGACGGGCAGAGACAGCAGCATGGTCGGACTAGCAGCAGTCACGCATAGCCCTTTCTGTCTTATTAATTAGCCGGGTGATTGTGCTCAATCAGATGCAGATCTCCACTTCAGTGGCTGGCATATCAAAGGCAGGAGTCTGGTGGCTGGTTTATTATTCACAGAGAGACCTAGTTATGTCAAAAGCGAGCGAGTGGCGCTTGTAGCTGCAGCGGAGGTGAGAGACACAGGAGAGACTTGTACCTGATGAGAGGCCTGAAAGATTAAAAAGGGTGGAGGCTGAGACATGCTAGGCATTCCCTGGAGACTAAGCATCGCCTATCTATTTTTCTCTCTCTTCTTTTCTTCCTCTGTCTCTCTCTCTCTCTCTCTCTCTCACTGTCTCTTTATTGCTCAATGTTTTCAGTTGCTTGGAAGTGCCAGCCTGGGCTGTGTAGCATAAGAGCGAACAGATGTGACGCTGATCTGAAGTATCTCCAAGAGGAGGCTAATTTATTCATAAATTCACTGACACAGGCTCTCATTTTCTTCCCCTTATTAATGACAATGTCCCTACCAGGCGTGCAGCTCCAGGCCCACTGAAGGCTGAGCCCCGACGGGCCGTTACCAGGCCTTCTAAGAGACCCACCTGTCCACAATCCACTTTTGGCTGACTTCCTGTTGTGTTGCCAGTAGAGCAGCGAACAGAGGATGATTAATTTCGCTGATTAATCTGTCGTGCTGATCTCGCTGAATGAATTTCTATGTACAGGCTTCTTGTCTCTCTTTCTTTGTCTGGTGGATAAGGTGCAGACTGTGGCATCAGCAGGTGCTGTGCGATGCCTTGGATGACCTCCAGAGAGGGTCAAAGGCACAGACTGGCAACACTCACTCAGAGCGCTGCCTCATTCCGCTGATGGTGCAGTTCCACCCCTCCCAATCTGCTTTCCTTTAAAGTAATACCTGTACAGTGATGTTAAGCATGTGTTACAACAATAAAAAGGATAGTGGTGCATTCCAAAAGCCGCATGATGTTGAACTGAAACATATTTGTCCATCAAAACAGCAAAGTACTATTAAAATGCACCTGTACCTGTTCTACCAGTACACTCAGATATTAGTCTGGTGAAAAGACTAATAAGGAGGTACAGTGCTGAAATATCATATGTTGTGTAAAAGGAACAATGTTGAGTCATGTAGCATGCAGTGTGTGCTGGGTGTAAGGTAAGTCCACAGAAGATCATGTTTCAGGCAAGGGGAAAAGGAAGTATTGAACCCACAATCACTCTGGCCTTGCATCCTGTATTGATCAAACTAGCACATTGAGGTCAGGGCAACCCCCCCTAACCCCACCTCTAGGGCTGCCTCATGGTTTGTGTGTTATAACTGGCAAAGAGCACCTAATGAAATTGGTTCCAGTCTCTTCTGGAGAGTACACCGTTTTTGATTCAATTAGCCAAATGTCTCTGTCCCTTTCCAAACTACACTAAATAGATTTTCAACAACTTACATTTGAAGGGGTTCCCATAGACCATAGCAATGGGAAAACGGGTTGTGTGACAAAGTCAGTCGCCTTAACCTCCACAGGTATTTCCTCTGGGGTGTTCTGTTGCATGGAAGTCTGACATGAAAAGTACAAATTCAGGTCATGAGTTCATAGTGGGATCAGAAAAGACTGAATCTTGTTTTTATCTTAAGACCCATGTCTAATGCTGTCTCCAGCCCTCTGCTATAACTCTGCACACACAAACATTTAGCCTTAAAAATTTTAAACTGTCTCTGATAGGGGAGAAGATCTTGGACTAACGGACTAATGGATTAACGGACCATTTTAGCTGTCCAAACTCTTCACCGGGCATGACCTGCTGCTGAGCCCTGGTCAGCCTTAATTATGCTTCATCTTGGAGAGCAGAGGCTCAGAGGCACACAACAGGGGGTGTGAATTAATCTGTGGTTCCTTGTTTCATATCATTATCTAATGCCCTCACAGTGTCCTGTCTGGATCAGAGACAGTAAATGAGGAAGACTAGAGGACCACTAGGGGATCACAGGACCACTGTAGACTGAATTAGACCAATGCTCCACGGGCAAAGCTCAGGAACTACCAAAGGCACAAGTTGCTAAAAGACAAAATAAACTTAGTACTTTGTGCATTGACATTCAACCAAGAGTGTGTTCTGTGTGATAGTAAACAGGTCCTCTATGGTGGTAGATAGGAAGTTGGATACAAGGAAATGAAATCTCAGTTGGACAAAGGCCAGCAAAACAAAATTTTGTGAAGTGCAGTGACTCAGTGTGAGTGACATGATATCTACTCTAGGGACAGTAAGAGTGAGTGCAGCCAGCCCGGGTGTCACCCTCCTGGGGTTTAAAAACCAGTCACCAGGGGCAATCGAATTTGTTTTTGTTTTCCACTCTCCTTTGTTCACCTCTCTCTCCTGACATCTTTATGAGGCAAGACAAACAGAATTGCAGTGTGTCTCTCCTTTGCTCTTTTTTCGGGCATGCATAAAAAGTGGGCACTTAGCCAAGATGTCGTCGTTTGAACGGTAGATCCAGTCTCTCAGACAGGGTGTGAATGAAATATGCAAGACTCACTTTTGCTGATCCCTGCTGAAATATGAATAAAACAACCTCATTAGTCTTTGTCCCTGATACACTCAGCCCTGCAGATGTAGGCCGTTAAACTGCGGCGGAAAAGATGCAGCAGTGTTCGGGAAGTAGTTTCCCTTGTAAAACACTCTTTGGCAGTTTTGCCCAAACCGCAAGAAGGGATCAGGAAAAAGAATTTTTTTTCTGTTCCTGTGTCAAGAGGAAGAAAACTGACACACTTCCTCATGCCGCATGTGCAACCTTTGCTGTCTATGAGTGTACTTGATAAGGTGTGTTTTACATAGAGAATTGATCCTTTCCCTTTTTCTCCCGCCGTCTGCCACAGTGGGGAATTCTCTGATCCCTGTTTGGCTGCCGTCCTTGGCAGTTTTATCGGTGACGAGACTTTAATGAAGCTCATCCAGTGGGGACAGTGCTGAATGAAACTTGGACGAATGAGAGAAACCAAACCACAAAGCCCAAACTCCCAAAATGCTTTATCACTCAGCCCCCCTCAGGAGCAGTTTGACCCCTGATACACAATCTATGGAAGTTCAACCCCAGTCTTCTTACTTACAGTTACACTTCGTTATATAAGTTATTGCACACCTCCCCAGTCACTCATTCTCAGGTTTCTAAGAAACCTGCACCCCCCCCCCTCCTCTCTTCATCAGCCTCATAGATCAAAGGTGATGGCTTGTGTATGGGGGGGGGGGCTTTTCATCAGGCCCTGAATTACAACCAAACGTGGAAGGCGTGACCCTATAACCTTGCAGCACCAGGAAGAGCAGGAGAAGGAGGAGTCAGGGTGGCAGTCAGCTCCTTCATTGGGCAAGGAGGTGGTAAACACAGGAGTGAGGAGGTGGAAAACACATTTCCTGTAATACTGCCCAAGGAGCATTTGTCTTACAATGGTTTGGCTTCCTCCCCTCTCAGAGGTGCAGAGACTCCTTTAAATGGCAGTTTGAATCAGAGCTGTGTGGCAGTGAACAGAGTGTGTGGAGGCCAAGCTGAAGGCTCTGTCCTAATGTGCTGACAGTGGCTGTTCACTGCGCTGATGAGTCTCTCGGCATGCTGTGTTACTAACACAGAATTTATGTTCCAGAAACCTAGGGATTGTCAGCATCCCACTGTGAGATTGAGACTTGTGTCATATGTTGTCATAAAGCAATGAACTGTGTGATAGAAGTTTGTGCACACACATATACATATACATACACATGCACACACACACACACACACACACACTCCTAAAGGTGATATTACATTTGACTATTATGGTAGTGGAACAAACTCCTGGATGTTTGAGTGTGAAAAGCACACTGTTCTTAGAGTACACAGCTCATGTTCAGATGCATGAGCTTTGCATACTTGTGTGTGTGCGCGCGTGAGAATGAGAGTCTGTGTTGATATGTCTGTTGATGTAAATTTCGTATATGGTACACGTAAGAAAGACTAGACCAGATCCCAATTTTACTTGGTCAAAGAACACCCTTTGTTACCAGTTCACTGGGAAACATTTTTGCATTTCCCCCCTGTCTGCTAACTGACCTACCTAACAGACATAACTAACAGACATGACTAACTGTCATGATTAACAGACTTGACTAACTGACATAGCTAACAGACTTGACTAACAAACATGGCTAACTGATATGACTGACTGTCATGATTAACAGACTTGACTAACTGACATGGCTAACAGACATGACTAACTGACATGACTATGAGACATTACTAACTGACATGACAAACTGACATGGCTAACTGATATGACTCCCTGTGGTTTTTCAGATTCTGGTGAACTCCGTTAAGCAGCCAGGCTTGCTGTATGAGAACATGGCTGTGAGTGAGGGTAGCCCTATCCTTAGAGACATGCTCTTCAGCCCCAACCAGCAGTACATATACACACTGACTGAGAAAGAGGTAAGACTTCAGTGTACACACACTTATACACACAAACACAAACACACACACACACAGTACATATACACACACACTGACTGAGAAAGAGGTAAGACCTCAATACACACACACACACACACACACACACACACACACACACACACACACACACGTCAGTGTTAATCTCATCAACGAAATTAATGACAAAAATATTCATTGACGAAGGGATTTATAATTTAGTCAATGTTGACGACTAGATGAAACACTGCACCATGACGATATAAGAAGTAAATTTGATTTCATTATATTATTGACGAAAATGTGATGAAACAAAAACATCGTGAGACGTTTATTATATCCTAAAATATTTTAGAAAGAACATGGATGATTTAAATAGTCCAATCACAGACAAGCATTTACTGTTGCAAAGGAGCACTAGAAAATGCATGCTCATTATTGACAGACAGGCAACTATTGTTAAGGAAACATCTGCACTCATTTCTTCCATTTCATCTTTGTGTCTTCAAGAGGCCGTATGGTATGGCAGACAATCTGCCAGAACTGGGGAGGAAAAGGTCATATATATGGCAGTTCTTTATCGTTTCGTTTTTCTGACCGTATGTACTCCCACAGTTTTCATGATATCAGTTCAATTGCAGAGGGGTGGAAACACACAAGGAACAGGAGCACAAGACATTTCAAACTAAAAGTCCAAAATGAGGTGCAGGCTGTGACAATGATATTATTTTCGTTGACTAAAATGATGTGCCATTTTAGTCAGTGAGTTACTAAATTGAATCAATATGACATGACTAATATCTGACTAAATTTAAGGGACATTTTAGCCAAAAGACTAAAACTATGACTAAATTTTAAAAAATGTGTAAAAATAAACACTGACACGCACACATACACAAACACACGCATGCACATGCACACACAGTTACAGTACATACACAGACACATACATATACACACTGAGAGAGAAAGAGGTAAGACCTCAACATACACTTACACACACACACACACACACACACACACACACACACACACACACACACGTATAACTACATCTTGACCATGTATGTGACTCCAGCTTTTTCTTATGACAGTGGTATACTTAGCTTTTTTCTTACATTATCTGTTAGTTTTGACTGTTCATTTAGGCATGTCATCTTCTCCTTATGCTCACATGAATAGAGTGAGTCTATCAGAGTGAGTCTAGCTGAGAGATTTGAAACCTGCATCTTCTCACGGTGTGAGCAGTGAACCATTGCAAAGCAACATAAACACATATGGAGAGTCAGTGTCACAAGTCACTGACTCCCTTTCCACACATAAATTCCCTTTGTGTTCTCTGAATAGGGTGCTGTGTTCACATGTATAGTATGTGAGGGAAAGAACGAGACAGAACGAGTGCTTGTCCTGATTGGTTCCTCAGCCCAGTGGCTTAGCCCTTCCCTTTTTCCTCCCTAGAAATAACACTCAGATGCACGGACTTACACACACACACACACACACACACACACACACACACACACATCCTCCAGTAACATATCTCTTCATTACAGAAGATTAGGGATGGGGGCTCCTCTGATCCTTGTTGATGGAGGAAAGGTGCCCAAATCCCTTTCTCTTTCAGCCCCAACCACAGAGGAGAGATACTCTCTGTTACTCTCTGTTACTCTCTCTATCCTTTGTCTAGCTCCTCCTCCCCCAGCTCTGCTTTCATCCTGTGCTCTGTAAGCCCTAATTGGGAAGCCAGCACTTGAGCCCTCATTAGAGGCCGTCTCTTTCATCATTAGAAAGCCAGCCCCACCATCCAATGCCATTTGTTTTGCTCAGGATGCCGGAGCAGAAATTGGTGAGCTGGTACCAGAGGCGTCCATTTGGGCTATACATGTAAGCTGGAAGGGGGCATAAAAAAGGAGCAAAAAACCCAAATAGCCTGAGTCCCTTTCAAAAAAATCATGTAACAAGAACTGAATAGAAGAATAGGAGGACAAAAACGATCAGATTACAGAGGCTGAAAAAGACATGCAGTTTTATTATTCAGCATCACACATTCTATTAACTCAGAGAAGGTCCCTGAGCCTTGTGTGAGAGCTGAGAGGTGTGTGAAGATGGCAGTCTATCAGTGGGAGTGTGCCACGCCCTTTTCCAGGCTGACTTTCTGTCTGTGGCTGAATGGTTCCTTACTGATTCTGAAGCGTCTCTCACTCACAGTCCTGCAGGACCTGCAGTGTTAGTAAGGCAAAAACCAGACAAGGTTGACGTTGCGCGCCAACAGTCATCTCCTCCCGTCACCACCACCGTTGTCCTTGACGACAGACTGATAGTGATGACTGCATATCAGTAGCCATTTCCTGTCAAATCGGCTTGTAAGCCGAAAGCTACTTCTCCCCATCCTGAGAGAAAAATCAGTCTGCACTGTCAGATTTTCACTGAGGTAAAGACAGCCAGAAGAGAAAAGTGAAAATCTGCAGAGACTATGTAGTGTCTAAACTTTGCTGAGGTAAAGACAGACAGAAGTGACAACTGAAAATCTACAGAGATAATAAAAGATAAAAGGAAGAAAGATAATGTCATAGAAAGTGCAAAGATTAAAACAGAGATAATGTTGTGTCAGTATGTGGACATCAGAAAAGCTTTATAGAAATAAACAGTCCAATATGTGTAAACCCATGTGCAATCAGGAGTTAACACACACACACACACACACACACAATCGATTAGCAGTGTATCAGTGTATCTGTCAAGCAAAAATGTCATGCATACACAATTAGCAGAGTTAACAAAACAAACACACACACACACACACACACACATATATATATATATATATATATATATATATATATATATATATATATATATATGTGTGTGTGTGTGTGTGTGTGTGTGTGTGTGTGTGTGTGTGTGTGTGTGTATGTATGTATACGCAGATGAGACATGTATACAGATTCATAAAGCATTATAACAGTGCGATTTGAACAGGGTGTTGGGGACACATCATCTCTTTCATCCTGCTTATCTCATCCTATCCAGTTAGGCGAGCTCTCTCCCACACACATGCAATGTAATTTCCACTCGATTACAGATAATCTGCTGTAATGTGGTGAAATCTTTAAAGAAAAGATGTTCTGTAATTGATATAAATTAGTTCCATATAAGCAGCTATGACACTGGAAATGGGAAGATTGTGCAGAAGGAGCTTACCTCTCAGGTATTTCGTGTAAGGTAACCTTCATTTTACTGAAGAAGTTATGGTTTTAGCCTGTTGATAAAGAAATGGTCTTCATGTGGATTGCTGTACCTTTAGCTTGTATATATTGTATTTGAGATGGGTGTGTTCTAAATGATTTAACTAATGGGTTACGGTTGATAGGAAGGCTGGACTGTTACACAATGATGAAAGAATATTGAAAAAAATTACATATGAGCTATTTTCTCTCAGTTCTGTAAATGTTGGTAGGTGCATGCACACACACACGCACACATGTATGTGCGCGCACACACACACACGCACACACGTATGTGCGCGCACACACACACACACACACACGTATGTGCGCGCGCACACACACACACACACACACACACACACACACACACGTATGTGCGCGCACACACACACACACACACACACAAACACACTCCTCTAAGGGTGAGTGCTACTGTAATGTAAATTAGAGTGGTCAAGCTGTGGTCACCCAGGCACTCAAAATGTTCCACCTCACGCACACATGAGCCTGTGCTGCTAGTCTCTCTCTCTCTCTCTCTCTCTCTCTCTCTCTCTCTCTCTCTCACTCTCTCTCACACTCACACACACTCTCATTTTCTCTCTCTCACACACACTCTCATTTTCTCTCTCTCACTCACTTACTCTCTCTCCCACATATGCATGCACACACACATACAGAAACTCCACAGAGGCTTCCCCACAGAGGAGGGAGACTGCGCAGCATAGAAAATGCCAGGCTGCTTGGCTTACCCCGGCCTTCTCTGTCAGGGGTGTCTGTGACTCATCTCAGCCAGTCTGTGCACTCAAGGTGTTACTGAGCGGTATATAAGTCCTCACATCTGCTGGAGGATGTATTAGATTCATTTCTCACATCAGTGGACAGTCTTTCAAGTTTGACATGCATGAATCAATTAATATGTTTTTTTTTTTTTCCTTAGAGGAACGACATACTATAGTATTGAATATGATATCCATGAAGCTTCATTACCCGGTCAGTAACATTATATGATTTGTGCCTTCACTGTGTCAAAAAGGGCATGCACATGACCCAATTCAGTCATTTTATTCGCATTGTTTTCTGCGTGGAATTATGGCTTTTGTCTGGTCATGAACTATTCATGTAGTCCAAATGCCTATCAAAAGATCTGACTCCAGATCAGCACAGCTCCTGAGGAGGACATGTTTGGACTTGGCCTGCTCTTCGAGAGGACACTGGTCTGAATTCACAGGTGTTTCAGTATTCAGGTCGGGTTTTACACTCTCTGCATTGATTTTTATGGAGTGTGTGTGTGTGTGTGTGTGTGTGTGTGTGTGTGTGTGTGTGTGTGTGTGTGTGTGTGTATGTATGCATGCATGCATGCGTGTGTGTGTGTGTGTGTGTGTGTGTGTGTGTATTGGTGCATTTGTGTGTATGCATGCGTGTGTGTGCATTCATGTGTGTGTGTGTGTGTGTGTGTATGTGTGTTTGTATCATTGTGTGTGTGTGTGTATTAGTGCATTTGTGTGTATGTGTGTGTATGCATGCGTGCGTGCACGCGTGTGTGTGTCCTCTGTCTGTCTCTGCCATCACATGCGGAGGTTATTCATGTCCGATCTGGAGGGGGAGTTGTGGATCACTGGGGGGAGGAAGGTTTTGGCCTTGGCCAGTCCTCTCTGTGGTTCAGGACGGAAGCGATCATTGGTGTTGCTGTGTGGATTATTGTGACTGTTTTGTTGATTGACAGGTGGAGTTCTGGGACCTTCTGATTAGTTTGTCACCGAGATGATCTGCTCTGTCTGTTTTTTAATCTGTATTATCATATGATATGTATTCTGAATTCATCAGCTCTAGTTCTGACTCTTACTGAGTGTATGAAACACATGGCCACGCCAATCTCTTGTGCTGCTCTGACTCACACCATCAGCCACAAGAGCCACAAGAGATGCAGCAAACAGAGTTTTTTTAAAGCTAGTGAGCCACGATAGAAGATCAGCGAAAAATACTTACACCGCTCACAGAATTGTATGTTACAAAGCTAAATTTATTGTGATTTTGTGTGTGTTTTTAAAGAATTTAAAAATGGTCTGTAACATAATTTTTCAACTCATTGTGCTGCGTAGGTTTCTGACTCGTGTGTATTTTTTCACTATGTATCCATTAGACTGACGAAATCGGTGCAAAAATAAACAAACTTATTTATTTTGAACTATATCTACAGCAATTTCTTTTCACATCTAAAATACTGTGATCACTATCTGCATACACTACGGTCAGGAAAAGTTTTGCTCCACGCAGCTCTCTCCGACCCCCTCATTCCAACTATGTATACTTTTAAACCGTTAAGTGGCGCGTGCATACATGTCACGAGCAACATCAAAATCAAACATAAACAAACCAGCGTCTACATAACTCAAAACTGACAGAATTGTAACATAGAAACATTACTGTTTAGAGCAATGTTAACACTAATACTGGTGACAAAATTGCTCCTACATGGTTGGTATAATATGCATAAGGAGATACGATTCAGAGCTAAATGTCAGTAAGTGTTCTTCTCTGTGTAGAAAATTCATTTGAACATTTGACTGTAGATCAAATTCACTGTTGGCCCTGACCTCACCCATTCTATATGAGTTTAACATGTTTATTTTTACTGCTCGCACGTGTGTGTGTGTGTGTGTGTGTGTGTGTGTGTGTGTGTGTGTGTGTGTGTGTGTATGTATGTGAGTTTAAGAGAGAAACAGGGTATACATGGGCCAGGTCCGGACCACTGAGTAACTCTTCTTAGCCCCATCTGTGTCAGAGTAAACTGTTATTTTAACTGTTATTAAAATCAATACTCCAGTTAATTGCACATCTGACTCATCGCTTGTAATAGGTTTGCAGGGACGAGCTGAGATCCTTTCAATGCTTAAGGAAAAAGCCGTCCACATTTTGACCAGTATAACGACGACTGTTTTCATGTAAGGAGAAGAAAATCAGCCTGTCTAAGACAGCTCTTTCTGCTTAATGTTGTAGAAATGCGCCATGTTAAAACACTAGGAGGATGTGAACATGATAACATTAAGCAGACAACTGCAGACAGAACTGAGACAACTGCAGACAGAACTGAGGATAGGCTTAGTTGTTTGTTATTATGCTATAAGCCGTCAGAAAAAGCACTAGTATCTTTATATGGTTTGAACAATGAAAACAAAATCAAATCATAATCTTAATTGCAGCTTTAACCACATTTTCATTTGTGTTATTACCACCCTCCAGGTTGTCACATGTCCCATCCAAGCATCAGCCATAAACTTTTTCTTCTCTGGCCTTACAGAGCTGCATGTTTGTCCCCTCACTGAGACATGTGTTTTTTTTCCTCCAGCCCCACACCTTTCCCTTTTTCCATTTGTAACTTTTTATTGGAGAGTGCAAGTGGAGTGGATGTGAGGCGTCAGACATCAGAAACTCTACTTCCTCGTCTTGACAGGACAATTTTCCTGTGTTCCCCCATATTCATGTGCAGTTAACCCTGCCCCCCCCCCCCGGAACACTCTAAAGGCTGATTTATACTTCTGTGTAGGCTCTACATGGATGGCCTACGCTGTTGTGAGCATTTATACTTGTGTGTGGATGTATCTGTGTCGCTCTGTAATTATGTTGCCAAAGCACTAGTTTGCGGTGGGGTTTCTATGCCACTGTGTTGAGCTTCTTCATGCATTACAAATGATGGTGAGAAATAATGTTAAATAAAAAGTCGGAATTTGGTCTTTGCACCGCAATATCTGTAAAAGAAGTTCCACGTTCAAAAGAAGGACTAGTTTCTAAAACTTTGGTGGACAATAAACGGAGCTGTCAAAATAATGAGCGCTCAGTTCGCCATTTTGCCAGAAATTTTTCAATGGCGACTGAAACTGGAGTTGGAGCTAATAAATGTTGAATAACAGCTACTTTTACTGAAATTACTGCAATGCAGAAAAGAGAGAAGACCTTGAAGGAGATAGTGTGTATGACTATTGAACCGATTGAGGCAGAAGGAGGGTGATGCTACCAAGCAGACCAATCACAGTTGTTGCGGTCTGCTTGGATGGGCATCGCTGCCACACGTAGTTACATTTCTGGGGAGGTGTGCGTCAGGCTGTGGCGTAGTCTACTGCGTAGATTCGGTGCAAAAGTATAAAATGGTCTTAAACAGGGTGTTTGTAGGTCACCAAGACAATGGCTAAAAGTCCCCTATTCATCTGGTAACGTCAAATTGATAAAAAATATAGAGATGTAGAGAGATGATATGATATAGGGATGGAATAGAATAGAGAGTGATGTGATACATGTGTTATGAATGCCGGTCTCTGTGTTCCTCACTTTTGATAAGTGCCACCATGTTGGCATTGCATAGCGTCTGTGTCTGGTGCCTGAGCCTGCTGGAGCTGGGCGTTTGCAGTAAAGCACACAATATATAGCGCTGAAACCATACACCTGTCCGCAGACCCAATTAAAAGTGTCTCAATGAAGGTCAGGGTTTACAGTGCGGCAGGTTCTGCATCTCTGTCAGTCCGTGACAAGGAAGTATCAACTAACTGAAATCTGATTTGTGGAGCGGACGTCTCAATATAGGTAGTGAGCCGGCAGGTCCTCAATTCTATCTGCGTGTGTGTGCGCGTGAGTGAGAGATACAGAGAGATGGTGAGTTTCTGCTCACAGGCATTTTGTTCTCATATTTCCTGTGAAAAATCACAGGTGAGTCAATATCAGGGTCTGATGTACAGGGTCTGATGTACAGTTTTCTTTTAATGGAAAAACTAAACAGTAATGTGTACTACTGAACAAGGCCACCAGTCATGAGTGTACGTGGCTGAATATACATTTATGAATGTATATGTTCACACACACGCACACACACACACACACACGCACGCTCACACACATGCCGGCACACGCCGACACACACACACACACACACACACAGAGCAGTGTCCAGGGAGTTGTTGTGTTTAGTTTGGAATGACATAATCCAGTCCCTGCAGTGGGCCAAGTACTTAATATGTCAGTGAAAACCCCCTAATCAATGGAACACAGCACAGCAATCAAACGAACCACTTCAGCCTGGACTCATGGTTGCCATGGTAGCATAGCACTTGTCTCTCTGGACTCCTCATCTTCACAAGCGGCTTCTGACAACATAAGGCCTCACGCCACTGGACACACAGAACAGGAGAGAATGGTTAATCAGTGACCCCTTTTCTCCCTCACGACTGCAACACCACAACTCTTCCTCTCCTTCCCGACTGCACACCCACCTCCTTCATAAAGGAGGAACCTCTTTTTTCATTCAAGCTTCTCTCAGCTGGTCTGATATTATCTCTGCTCTCTGAGAGAGACCACAGGGGCTTGAGTCCTCGTGTGTGTGTGTGTGTGTGTGTTTATCTTATTCACTGTTTATTTAGAGTGGAATTTTTAGTGAGCAGTTAAGACAGAGGCACTATGTCCTCAGAAGCACTGGTAGCCACTGTTAAACACTGAGGTGAAAAATAGAACATGATTGTTGTGTTGTGTAACGCAATAATGCAATGATGAATGTGATATGATTTTTGCTATGAATTATGATTTGCATATTGCTGCTGTGTCTGATTCTCAGAGTCTTGATTGTGAATGCATCTTTACAGTAATCTCATGTTACAGTTTTTTGAAATTGCAAACATCCTTTTGTCCAATCTATTGTCACATTTTCAAAACTCTAAACACAATTAGCACAACATCAGTCTGTTGTGGACCATACCATTGACACAATTCATGTTGTTTTCACAGAATATGCAGTCAATTACAGTTTTTTTACGATTGCTTAAGCACAATTTTGAAAACAGGGCTCATTTTGTCAAAACGCTACACACAATTCACACAACCACACACACACACACAAGTAGCAGAACACCTCAGATCTTTTCAAAAAATAAACCTTTCATTCAAAACTATACAGAAATTTATAAAAACTGAACTTTGTTACTGCGTGGCACACACATGGTTCATACGATCCAATTCTGTTTGAACCAGTTACACACTGCTGTGCTCAATCTAAAACACTTTTAACATTTCTATTTTTCTAATGATATAGTCTGGGTTTGATTTTTTTCTGAGATGTTGTTAGAGTAAAGCACATGAATATATTGACCAAACACAACACACAAGTGTCACGCTGTTGGAGTGGTGCAGGACCCAAGTGCAAGACACGAAGATTGAAGGTGACAAAAGGAGGACTTTAACTGAAGATCAAAATACACGTGCAAACAGGAACCAAAAACAGTAACAAAAAGGTGCAGCATAACAGTGTGCTATAAAACACAAACAACAATAGACAAAGGACAAGGCAAACACTAGGGCTTAAATAGAGGGAGAACTAAACAGGATTGGTTCAAATTAACGAGGTTAATAATGAGACAAACAGGAACAGGTGAGGGGCGGAGACAGACAAAACAAGAGCACAAAGACCGAACAAAACAAAATGGAGGTGCAGGCTGTGACAACAAGACCAGTACTGCACACTGATGAAAGTATTTATTTCTCTCCACATTGAAAATCAGTCAATACATCCATGCATTTCCAAAGGTGGCATTTTGCACTGAAAATTAGAATAGAACATATTCTATATAGAATATAGTACATTCCATAAACGCAGCAAAAACATTTGTGGAGACAAAAAAGAAAGCATGAATTGAAAAACAAAACAAAACAAAAAAACCTAAGCATCATCTCTTCGCTTAGCTAGATCTAGCCATAGCACTTCACATCACAGGCTATTTCCTCTCTCACAAGACAGTGAGGGAAGAGTCTTCTTAGATGGCGAATCCATCCTTGCACAGACCCTGCACCAATTTGGTCACAGGCCTCCTCCATGGCTTGAATAAGGAGTATCCTGAAATAGGGCTGAAGATTGTAAACCCTCCACTGCCATGCCGAAAAAAGCTCCTCAATGGGGTTGAGGAAAGGAGAGTATGGTGGGAGGTACTGGAGTGAAAATTATGGATGCTGATGAAACCAGCTTTGGACCAGTGCAAATTGGTGGAAAGATACATTGTATCTAATCTGCTCTGCATCCATTTGGTCTTCTGCTGTGACAGTGTTGTGTAGTCTGTCCAAAAATGTGAGTATATGGGCTGTGTTGTAAGGACCCAAGTTGGCATGGCGGTGGGGGACCCCATCCTGCATGATTGCAGTGCACATTGTTTCTACCACGTTGGCTTGGGGCAGTCAAAATATCTTTGTGGCCAATGTTCCATTTTAGTTGAAGACCTGTTGCCTTTTTATAGTGCTTATGCCTGATTTGTGAGCTTACAATTAAGCACCTAAGTGTCTGTACACCTGACGGCCATGTTTGTTCAATTGGTTCATAAGTGTGGAATTTTGAAGTGCAGTGCCTTGAAATGGCAAAGAAGTGACATCATGTTAGATTTCTGTGTCTAATGTGGAGAAGTGTGTGTAGTGTTTTGAAAAAAGTGTGAGGCTGAGAATGTGCTTATAGTTGTGCAGATCTGGTCTGAGGTTTTGCTGATTGAGTGTCAGGTTTCAATGTGTCTTATTTTTCATTTTAGTGTGTAAGCAATCGTAAAATACCAGAATTATGGATCTTTCTTGTCTTATTTACAAATGTTTGCACACAGCATGCCAGAAATGAAAACCTAATGTTCAAAACCTTAAATATAGTATAAAGCCTCTACTTCTACAATAACAGCAGCTCAAAAGTTATTCTGAAACATCTGATGAGCATTTTCATGAATGAACAGATCATTGAAACATTGAGAAATAGCTGATTCACTGTAAGTTGTGTAAAATAGACCAAACACAGCTGATTTCAATCTCAATCGGAAACATAGCCAGGTGTTAAAGTTCTTTCAATTACATGGACATACACAGTAAAAGGGGACTTTTTGGATTGGTTTTGCTCAATGTGGATACAGAACAACACAGAGGAGCAGAGAAAAAATAATGTCTGGACAAGGGAGAGGAATAGTTGAATGAGGAAGAGGACCAGGGAGAGGAGTAGCTAGACCAGGCAGAAGAGTAGCTGTGGCTTTTTTACTGTATTTGTGTATTTGATTTTTACACATTTGGAACCAAAGGCCATGTATGTTGGATATTTTGTTGATCACTGGCTGCAATTCCATGTTGCTAATAAAGCTTTTACTGCAGCAGCTCTGTCACTTACTGTTTTTTTCAGCTGTACATTCTATGAAGTAAAGATGATTCACTCACTTTTAGATAATATGTTGCCAAAAATGCACACATTTGACACTCAACCAAAAAAAAAGTAGAGTGGTTTATAGTTAAAGGAAACTGAACTATAAAAAAAAGCCAATGGATTAATATTGTCTGTTGTATGCGGGTACCTGTAGAACTGAAACATGAAAAGTAATGCAGTTTTTGTAATGCCATCAACTGTTAGGATTTTGAAAGTCATTGTTCTATGATTGTGTGTTCCTCTTGTATAGAAAACATGTGCTGGTGTTTTGAAAGAATGATTCGAAATTGAGTTGGGTTTGCCATGTTTAGATAGACTCAGAGTATGTAGGGAACGTTTTTTATTTTGGCATTTTGAAATCTAGTTGGTATTTAATGAACAAAATGTGGTTTTGAGCAAAAAAAAAAAAATTAACTATTTGGCTAATTGTGTGATGTAGTTGTGTTGCTGTGTTAAGAGTTTAGAAAAAGTATCTTAAGTATAGGTAAAAGCACCTCTCCATCTTACTGCGGTGTTTTCCGCTGTGACCAAGATAAACGTGACTCATGCTGTGGATGGTTTTTCTCTTAAATAATTCTCTCATTTTTCTTCACCTGCCCCCTGGAAAGTGAATGGATTCTCTTTTTTCTCTCACCTGAGCAGACTGATTCAGTCAAAAGCTCATTGTTTCTCTCAGACAGGATATGTCGTCATGCCGTCTCCAGGGCTTTTCATCCTCTTTGCACCTTTTACAATTTTCTTCCTCTCCTTTCTTCTGTGTCCATCCATTTACTCATCTATCCATTTATCTGTTCTCAAAGAGTTCCTCATTCCTGCATCCAACCATCATAGCTACAATTCTTATTCTCTCTCTCTCTCTCTCTCTCTCTCTCTCTCTCTCTCTCTCTCTCTCTCTCTCTCTCTCTTCCTCTATTATCTCCCCATCTTCCTCTTCTTTGGCAGTCCTCCAGCCCTCTCTCTTCCTCCTCTCTTCCTCTGTAATTGCTCTCCTGCAAGGCTCAGGCAATTTAATGATCCAACACTACCATTAAATGGATTGGCCCTCATACCTGACTCCAGATGTAGTAGTAGGCAGCAGTGCAAACAGAATCTCTGCTTCAGTCTGGGGACTGAGCGATATCTGTTCTCATGCAGGTGGGCAAAGCTGTTCTGAGGTCAGTGACAGTTCATGTACTGGTGCTGCTGGTTCTGCTCAGACACACCTGCCTACTCCTGCACAAGGTTGTGTATGTGTGTGTGGGTGTGTGAGTTCAGCACTACAAGTCATCCTGAAGACCAAGCTACACTCTCCAGTTTTTACTTTGCGAATTTTCATGGCACACTCAGAGTACTGTGTGTGTCTCCACACACAAACACACACACACACACACACACACATTGACGGTGTATTCACAGGATTGGTTAGTCTCAGCAGTTTTTCAGTTGTCTCTAATATGACCTTTGTCTGTATTTGTGTGTGTGTGTGTGTGTGCGTGCGCGTGTGTGTAGGTGAGCAGAGTTCCGGTGGAGAGCTGTGAACAGTACACAAGTTGTAATGAGTGTCTTGGTTCTGGAGATCCCCACTGCGGCTGGTGTGTTTTACACAGTGTGTGAGTATTGTACAGACTACCTCACATTGCAACACTAAGAACACTTCCTTTCAATCCCAGATTATTACGGATTGTTTTCATTATTCAGATATATTCACTGATCTCACAGATTAATTGAGATTACTATCACTGTTCAGACATATACCTTTATATCGCAGATTACCCCCCAGTTTATCGGATTGTCCAGATATATGCCTTTATTGTCCAGACCATTTCAGGATTATTATATTTCACCATTTATTTGACTGCTCTCCTTAAAGATGATGTCAGCTGACTTTTATAGGCACTGAAACACCTAAAATCAAATGTCTCTCTAATTCACTTTCTGCTCTAAACAATATTTTTCTTCACAGTCTAATATACATAAGAAAATAAAATAAGAAATAAAAAAGTAACCATTTCTCCACCTTCACTGACTCTGACATGGGTTATTAAATCCATCTCTCTCTCTCGCTCCTTCTGTTTCTCTCCCTCTCTCTCTCTCTCTCTCTCTCTCTCTCTCTCTCTCTCTCTCTCTCTCTATGTCTCCATAGCTGTTCGAAGAAAGACCGCTGTGATAGGGCAGACGAGCCCCAGCGGTTTGCATCTAAAGTGGAGCAGTGTGTCCAACTCAGTGTACAGCCCAGCAACATCTCAGTCACCATGTCTGAAGTACAGGTGTGTATGTGTGTGTGTGTGTGTGTGTGTGAGTGTGTGAGTGCATGCATGAGTTTGTGTGTGCATACTTGCGTGTGCGTATATGTGTGTGTGTGTGTGTATGAATGGAGTGAGTGTATATATGAGTGTGTGTGTAAAATCCCTCTTTTGTGTAGCTGGTGTTAGAGGCACAGAATGTACCTAACTTGGCGGTGGCAGGAGTCAACTGTTCGTTCGATAACTTCACTGAGACAGAGGGTCACATCATGGCTGGACGCATTTACTGCCTCTCCCCCTCTGCCCGTGACATCGCCCCCATCACACGCAACCAGGGTGAGACACACACACTCACACTGTTTCCTGGTTGGAAAAATGCTGTATGCACCATTCACACTGTAGTAGTAGTATCCACATCACTGATATACAACATCAAAACCTTTCAGTTTCAGGAACATTTGTATGTGAGTTTTTGTGCGTGTGTGTGTGTGTGTGTGTGTGCGCGCGCGCATAAAGCTTATTTAGCTTGTTTTGGGACATTGCTAATTTTGGCTGTGCTGGTTTCTCTGTGTAGGTGACAAGCGTGTGGTGAAGCTCCATCTGAGGTCTAAAGAAACGGGGAAGAAGTTTGCAAGTGTGGACTTTGTCTTCTACAACTGCAGCGTACATCCATCGTAAGCTTATGAAGCAGATGTAATTGGGTCTCTTTATGCGTGTGTGTGTGTGTGTGTGTGTATTTCGTGTGTGTATACTTGCATGGGTGTGTGTGTGTGTGTGTGTGTGCGCGTGTGTGTGTTGCCAAAGCATCAGAGATCTCACTGCTAGTTCACTGTGCCACACCATACCCCAGTTCTTTCCATTCACCCAACAATATAACAGTTTAACATGAGAGGGATCAGTGGTACGGCTTAATCAAGCATGCAAGAGCACCAATGCATTAATAACCAAAGGAGAATGAGGGAGAGAGGGAGAGAACGGGAATATAGGGGGAACATGGACATGGAGGAAGAGACTCTGCATCTATCTGCCAATGGCTGGTAAACTGAAAAAATTTACCTGCCAAAAAATTTTTCTACCGGCCATAGAACTGCATAAGATATGATCAGGCACGTAGCCAATGGACAGGCCTGACGGGCCTAGGCCCACCCAAAAGATGCATAGGCCCCCCAAATTAGGATGGAATTATTTAATTGAATACAAAAAAAAAGCAAAACATGTTACTGTTTGTTAAATTGGTTGATAACATAACTAAAATATCATCACAAATGCTCCTGAAGTAGAGAAAATGTGTTCTAATTTTTTATTTGTACAGCCTAATGCTTATTGGGTTTGACTGACATCTGTATTAGCAAATTAACAAGTTTGGTTTTGACTTTATAGTTCCAGTGATTTAAACCTTCAACAGGGGATAGTAGCTGGTTTTCAACCTAACGCATTCGCATATTTTAAGCACATTTATGAAAATTCGGCTAAAGAAATGCATTTGTGCGCATTTCTATCAGCTGTGCTATGCGGATTAAAAATGTACACTCTCCTCATCACAGGGGGAGCTGTGAACATGTGTGGGTTTAAAACTTGTCTAGGACAACTTTAATGGAAGTACGTGATAAAATCACAACAAACCCCTTGTTGATGTGACTAAACCTTTTTCCATCAACCAGTATCATTTTAACCTATGCTAATCACCTCTTTCCAGCGAATTAATTTCTTATGCGATTTAAAAGCTTTGATGCAAAGTTTAAGCGTTAATCTGCATTAAATAGTTGGATGGAAACCCAGCTAGTGTTGTGACAGCATTGTATTGTGCATTTGTTGTGACAAGGCATGCGTTTTGCACTACTTCTGGTTAAAGTGTACTTGGTGAATAGCCTAAAATATGGCAATATTTTGTGGTTTACTACATATTCCGTTTCAATGCAAACAAAGAACGGAAGACTGGACTGGCTTGGTTACTGAGTATGCTACAGTTGTGATACGGGCTGTCTGACCTGTCATTCGGTGATGAGATCAGGGCATGTCATTCATTTACAATCATGTAGGCTATTCTGCAACGAAAACCTTTTCACATACTTTCACATACTCCCCTTGCATGTCATAGTCTTTTACGTCCTAGTAGTTGGTCCATGCTTGTTGTTTTTTTTTTTTTTTTTGAAAACAAATATCTGCAATAACAAAAGCTCGCAGGTAAACAATGCAATCCGCCATCTTGCAACTGCTGTTTATTTCCGTTGTGCATTGTGCAACGCCCTCTGTTGATGACGCACCCTTGATAACAATGGTTTGGCTCAAAACTGGTTGAAACGAGGGCTAGTTTGCTAGAAGGCACCAAAGTTTAAAGAATCCTGAAAGGAACCGATTCAAGAACCCATTCCCTGTTGGTGGAAAAGGGGGTATCTGTGTGGAGTATGCATGTTCTCCCCGTGTTTGTGTGGGGTCCCTCTCGTTGTAATGTTTTGAAGAGAATTTTGGCTTTTTCTCATTTGTAAAATTGATAACTTTAAAATTAGACTTGTATAGTGGTAAAGATCGTACACTCACACACACACACACCGATGAATGACATTTATACATTACTGCCATTTGGCAGGCCTATCACTTCTGTCCTGCTCACGTTAAAAACAGTTGTGTATTTTGTCCTCCTGTGAGATTAGTGAACCCTTATCAGCTGTGTGTGTGTGTGGTTTACCCACTCTGTATATGGTTTTATTTCTAAGTCTAACTAATAACTAATCACTAATGATTTCAATTTCTGTAAATCAGTTTCTCTAAGGTCTCTGTAAATCTGACAGGGAGTATTAAGTCGCACAGACAGTGACTTGAGACTTATCCTCAAAAAAGTTGAGACTCCTCTCAGACTTGAGATTTGGGACTTGTGAACAATCTTTATTTTATTTTTTATTTTTTGGCGTATTAACATTAAGGAAATGTCTGACAAGCTGGATGTCATTCCCTCCCTTATTATCATGCATAACTTTACGGCCAAGATGTAAGCTGCAGAAACAACACCATAACCATGGTGAGCACACCTGCAGCTGCTATGCCATTCGTGATAACCTTTGACTATAATGCCTTCACACAAGGCCCAAACAAAAGAATGGCTAAATGCAAGGTGTGCGGTATCAAATTAAAGGATGCTGGTTCGACCACATCAAATTTCATCAAGCACCTCAAAACGCACCCAGATAGGTCAGTCAGTCACTTGGTGATGTGAAAGACAAGTTAACGTTCGCACCTATAGATGGTTAACAAACATGTTAGCTCAGCATCAGCTATTTAACATTAACTTGTTACTAGCTCTCAACCTAAGGAAGGTTTACTTGATTAGATTGCCGTTCACTGAATATTTTGAGAAGATGAGTGAATGTTGCAAAATAGTTATTTACTTTTTAAAGGAAACCTTTCATTGTGTTTTTTTTTTTTTTTTTTCGTATTGCATTGCAATGGCCTGTTTCAATGATCATATACAGAACAACTAATCAGTGCTGATTCTGTATGTCATGGCTCCCCAAACTTTTCTTATAAGAGCCAGATCACTCTGCCTGGCTCTGTGGACAACAACAGGTCTACCTTAGATGTAATGGGTTAATATTCAACTAATGATATATTTGAATCTGTTTATATACCATTGTTAGGTGGGTTTATTTTACATTGCAATGGCACATTGTCAAACTAAAAATCAAACTAATTCTTAAGCATTCCAACCATTATCATTTTATACAACCGTGTTTAGGCAAGCAGCGTAATACTTAATGTTTGATAGAGTTCGGAACATTCTGAAAATTCTGACAGAACAGCTTAGTCCAACTGAGGCTACGTCCACAGTAGGTCAGTGTTCTACCTATCAAGCGGTCCTACTGCGCATGTACACATCACAATTAGATCATGTGACGTGAGTTTAGCGGGCAACCCATCATTTCATCCTACTTGGCGGAAGGCTAATTGTTAGAAGGTTACCTGTAGGTTTATGTAGGTAGCACTTTCTGATAAGCTATTTCAGACTATGGAAAATCAGCCACCTGTAGGTTTATGTTGGTAGCACTTCCTATAAATAAATAAATAAATAAATAAAATTCTGGTAAATAATTCAGACTATCAGAACATTCTATAGTTATATCCTGGTAGTGTTTCTACAATGGAGTATCAGGGCCAGTGAGGGGGGAAAAATCTGAGATTTTGGGGATAAAGGTTGCAATATTATGTGAAAGAAGTTGTAATATTACGAGAATAAAGTCGTAATTTTCTTAGAAAAAAGTCATAATATTATGGGAATAAAGTAATTTTTTCGAGAAAAAGTCATAATCTTAAGAGAATAAAGTCGTAATTTTAAGTTGTAATTTTTTCTCAATTACAACTTTATTCTCGTAATATTACGTTTTCCCCCTCGACATCTCAGAATCGTAGGCTACTTTTCTGATAAGGTTTAGACCAGAAAAATATGATACTTAAAGTTTTACGTAGGTATTGATTAGCGTGTGTTGATGGACAAACTAGACTACAAATTTACATCAGCATGTAAACTAGACTGTCAAAATACATACAGTTTATGTGCTTGATAAATTGTAAGTAGACTACGCCTATTATTAAAATTTAGTTGACAGCATTTTCGAAATTGCTGTTGGATGAATTAATGAAAACAATAATGTAATTAGCTTAGAACCATTCTCAGATCAGGTAAAAAAAAAAAAAGAATTACCGACCTCCTTTGGCCTTTAAGGTAGCACAACCTACTTCCGGTAGTGGTTGTATTTCTCGATAGGGTAGCAAAGATTGATAGATATACGCTATCGATTTATGCTATGGAAGTAAGTAAGTAATTGTCCACACAATGGGGAAATTTGACCCATCCAAGGTAGTGATGATGAACATGCAAGCACACACACACACACACACACACACACACACACCCCCGGAGCAGTGGGAAGCCACAGTGAAGTGCCCGTGGAGCGGTTAGGGGTTAGGTGCCTTGCATTTCAGCTGTGCATATTGCGGGACGGGAAAGCGCTGTTCACTGTAAGATAAAAGCTGTATTCCTTGGATTTTGGTTTTGATTTTTTGATATGTTAAATTTGAAATTTGATGATCATTGATCGCTGTTTTGGAACATTAAGCCACATTAGCATTCAGACTTTTGGTCTGGTAAAAGTTCAGAGTAGACAGAGCCGTGTTGTCAGTGGAGGATGCTGGCCATGTTTCAGTTGTGTTGTCAGTGGAGGATGCTGGCCATGTTCCAGTTGTGTTGTCAGTGGAGGATGCTGGCAAATTTAAAGCAGTGTAATTGATCTAAATGAGTCTGTTTTTTACATTAAGAGTTACAGCTGTTAGAGTTATGCTCTTTTATTTGATGAGATTATAATCTGATACTCCTCTATGTTATACACACACACACACACATACACACACACACACACACACACATATATATATATATATATATATATATATATATATATATATATATATATATATATATAAACATGTGTTACAGGCCATGTATGTAACATACAGAACAGGTTATGTGAGATTGTCAGTTTGTTAGATTGCTCATTACAGATGGATTAACAATGCTGGATATGAAGGTGTGCGAAAACCTGATTAGTGCTGTTAGACTAGAGAAAAGCAGCTAACATTGCTTAGAACATTGCTTGCTTGTGTGTGTGTGTGTGTGTGTGTGTGTGTGAGGGTGTGTGTGTGTGTGAGGGTGTGTGTGTGTGTGTGTGTGTGTGTGTGTGTGTGTGTGTGAGGGTGTGTGTGAACGAGGGCTCTCCTTCCTTTTTGACCTTCTCTTTTTCTCTCTCTTTTCCTCGTCATCTCTCCTCCTTTTCATCTGTAATTTATGAAAGCTTTGGTTCTCTCTTTTCTGACACATCCTTCATCCTTCCTTTTTTCTCTTCACCTGCCCCTTACTTACAGCTCTCTGCCACCTCTTGCTGCTGTGAGTTGGAAAGTGACATTAATAAGATAAAAAAAAAGGAGAAGATGGAGTCTTGATAAAATCAGAAATAATGAGGAGAAATGAAAAATGATGCTTTTATTCATAGACCCTGGCCATGTAGATTAGTACTGAGTAGATCTCCACGCACATCTACCTGTATCACTTTTTTCATTATTAAAACATGAAAAATGTTAAAAGAAACAGTCATATTGTTTAAGTGAGCCATCTATTAATTAATTATTTATTTGTTTATTTCTAAAAAAGGGCTTCCTCTGTTTCAAACTCACTCTCTGTCTCTCCCCATCTCTCTGCAGGTGTCTTTCGTGTGTGAATGGATCCTTCCCCTGCCACTGGTGCAAGTACCGCCACATGTGTACCCACAATGCCAATGACTGCTCCTTTCAGGAGGGCAGAGTGAACATGTCAGAGGTCAGTCTTCGTGTTGTTAGCTTCTCGCATAAGACAAATACAGAAACCAAGGGACACACACACCGAGATGGACAGAAACACACTGATAGACAGACACTCCAACTGACAGACACACACACTGACAGACACACACACACACTGACAGACACACACACACACACTGACAGACAGTCAGACCACACCTTTTCACTCACTCATTCACTCTCACATAAACAGTCCAGGGCAGGACAGAGGTAGGCCTTTTTAATTTACAACAGTGTGCTGCACACATACACTGGTAAGCATTCATACATAAATAGAATGTCTGGCTACTTACTTGCTTTCTCTCACACGTTGTTTGCACGCGCACACACACACACACACACACACACACACACACATTCACTCTAAGGCCTGCTGTGTACATGCTGATGAGTGAGATGGAGTGCCATGCAGAGGGACTAGTAGTATAGGGGGGTGCTGGGGATTTATGCACCTATAAACAGCACATACTGAATGACTATGCAAATTATAGTGTGTTCTACATTTCCAAATGCTACATTTGCATAAAATCCAATAACAATCTAGGTCTGCTGCTTTCTCTCCACTAGACTTAAACAAGAATACCAGAGACATACACGTGCCGCACACACTTTCTGTCTCACACACACATTCACATGGACTCACACTCATAAAATAAGGCGCTTTCGCACCGGAGGAACTTTTCCATAGTTCTTAGAACTGTTGGAGAAAGTACCCCCTTTTTTGCGTGTTCGCGCTGCAGGAACTTAGAACGATTATAGTTCTTAGAACGCCGTTTTGAGGGGCCTTTTTAGCTCCTACTTCAGGGTAGGTACTTTTGCAGCGTAATAGGAACCTTGTGACGTAGGTGTACAGCCATTGGTCCAGACGCAGGCATAGATGATTGCATCTGCCATTTTTAAAGATCCGTGCAAAATATAAAGTCTTAGAACGTATTACATTTAGTTTTTGATATTCATGTCTAAAATGTCTTAAACTGTCTGGAATTGTAGGAGGGGAGACATGGTTTTATGTTTTATTTTACCGGTATTTTATATCCCCCAACAATGACCATTTTTGCAACGTCCAATGTATATTTGTACATTGAAGAGGTAGCGTACACTCCGCTTCGGTAGGTACTTGTGTGTCGGCTTGTGTGGCTGTAATCCGCATTTTAATCTTAAATAAGTATGTGTTTATCCAGCTTGAGATTTGAAGGCTGCGGCAGGGAAAAAGAAAAAAAAAACCCACGATGCTGCGAGCAAGCGTCAGGCACAAGCGCTATGCTAGCACCCGAAAAGTATTGCCCATCGAGTCACTCACTGCTACTGCGGTGGTAAATGCATAAATGCAGGGGGACGTTTTTTTCCATTGAACTGGGTCTATCGCCATACAGTTTTATTTTCATCAATGAGAAGGCAATTATATGTTATCTAATGTGCACTCAATATTTCTGTCATTCAAATTCAATAAAACTCATTAATTGTGTATACTGTAGTCTAGTTTGTCGATTTCTTTTGCTGCAGTAATGGTATTTTTTTGCCTTTGGGGGGATTTAAAAGGTCTTAAAAGTCATTACATTTGTACTTAAAAATGTGCATCTATCCTGGTTAGTCGTAAAAACAACATCTCTTAGCTGCTGTACCATCGGCCGCCTTATGTCACTTCAGCGTTCCTAATGGCGGTGCGAATGCAAACAGAAAAAAAGCCCTAGAACGTATGTAGTTCTAGGGGAAGCTCCCCAGGGGGTAGTTCCTATGAAATTAGACCCTAGAACTGTTCGGTCAGAAAGTGCCTATAGGCAAGCATTAAGTTCTCAATGTAAACGCTTTCCCTTTTTTCTTTCTCTCTCTCTTTGTCTCACACACACACACAAACACACACACATGGAGGGGAGGGAGTGGGGGGTCTATGTAAGAAACCGCCTGTTTACCCCACGCACCTGCTCTCCTTTCGCTTTATCTCTCTCTCCCACTGCAGTTCTGCATCTCCATAGTGCATGCTTTAGGTTTCGGCTTATTTATGATATTAATTGGTCATGAAGTATCCCAGCCTGATCCAATTAGTGCCTGTGCTCCTGTCTCTGTTCCGGGAGCTTGAGACTCTGGCTCACTGCACACGTGCACGCAAACACACATACACACTATGCACTGACACACACACACACACACACACACACACACACACCCACTCACACAGATATACTTATGCACACATACATGTATTCACACAGCTCTGTCTCAAAAAGAAAATTATGTTGATTAAGGTGACAATGTAGGGTTTTAAGCAGGGTCTAATCGCTGAGAGAGAGGGAGAGAGAGATTTTTCGACATGAGACGCCATGTGGGCGATGAGTGGGTGTGGTGTGCAATGGGTGGTTTATAGGAAAGGTGTGAGGATGAAAGAATAAAACAATGAAAGAATGAAAAAGGACAGTGACAGAGGATCATTGTGGAAGGCCTGGTGCTCTGCATTGTCTTTGGGTTAAAATGCTGAAACACGCTATCACTAAGACCCAGAGACTTTCTCTCTCCCTCTCCCTCTCTCTCTCTGTCTCTCTCTCTCTCTCTTCCCTCGCCTCCCCCTTTTTTTAATGTTCTGAAGTTACTCCATTTATCTTAGCTTCCAGTTCTCCTCTTTGTTGACCACAGACAAACACAAAAAACATCCCATCCACATCATTGTTTTTGAAACAGGAAACTATTCCTATGTTCTATGCCTTTAGACTGAGGGTCCTGTTTTTATTCAGACTCAATCTCAACACTTCATCCTTATCTGCATGTCCCTCTCCAGTGTTCATAGCCTTGCATCCACACAAAAATAAAAACACCACTCACAGCGTGTAATCAGTAGAGTTTCCTAATCAAATATGTATACATCAGCATTTGGCTTAGCGGAGGATGAACTGAGGAATGCATTAAATTTGACCAGGCGGAAAATTGTTGGAGTAAGCCATACTTGAGAAGTCCATGAGGAGAAATGAACAAACAAATAATGACAATGAACAAATTTGTTCTGCCACTCAGGACAAGATGTTGAGTGCTGTCCAATTACTTCCTTTGGTGTGTGGCTTGAAGTCTGCCCATATTTATAAGCACCTCATGTATTTTGTTGGATTGGACATTTGAATCTTTAGCTTATTTTCTGTAATGACCTAAAACACACTCAAATTGTCTGAATTTTGAAATTAACAATTATATATGTTCATGTTGGAAGTACTGTCATGTGTTCTCACAGGAGGTGACACGAGGAGGCACCTCACAAGGTCTAGGGGCTATTCACAAGGTGTATTCACGAGGAGGCACCTCACAAGGTCTAAGGCTATTATAACCCACACATTGACATGAAAATATAACCAACACATTAACACTGGTAAGGACTGGTCCTCAGAAATCATGGACATAGTTTTCATTATGAGCAGCCTGCTGTAATGAAATCGTCAATCAATACAGTTGCCAGTATTTTCACCAATACAGTCTCCAGTACAATCTCCAATACAGTCTCCAAAACAATCTCCAGTGCAGTCGCCAAATCAATCTCCACTACAGTCACCAATATAATCTCCAATACAATCTCTGACAATCTCTGATTGTAGCGCTGCTGCCTCACAGCAAGAAGGTTCCAGGTTTGTTTCCCCAGCCAGGCGGCCAGGGTCCTTTCTTCGTGGAGTTTGCATGTTTTCCCCGTGTCTGTGTGGGTTTCCTCCGGGAGCTCTGGTTTCCTCCCACAGTCCAGAGACATGCAGGTTAGGCGAATTGGAGACACTAAATTGCCCCTAGGTATGAATGTGTGTGTGAATGTGTTTGTCTGTGTGTCTGCCCTGCGATTGGCGACCTGTCCAGGGTGTTTCCCCGCCTTTCACCCTATGAGTGCTGGGATAGGCTCTAGCACCCTCTGTGACCCGTGACTAGGATAACAATCTCTGGTACAGTCACCAATACAATCTCCAATACAGTCTCCAGTACAGTTACCAAAACAATCTCCAATACAGTTACTATCACAGGCACCAGTATACTTGTGTTTTCCTGGGCTGATGGCAGTGGCTATGGTATGATTTACCATGCCTCAGTGCTCTCTCTCTTCTCCACTTTGTCCCTTTAATAATAATAATAATAATAATAATAATAATAATAATAATAATACTTTATTTATATAGTACTTTTCATACAAAGAATGTAGCTCAAAGTGCTTTTACATTTCAGCAGAAAGAAAATAATGATAATAATGATAATAATAAAAAGTAATAAAATAAATAAAATACTGGTAAATAAACCACACAATAAAAAAGCAAGGATAAACCACATAATTCAAGGGGCATAAAACAGGAAAGATCATCAAAATTAATGAATAAAAGAGTTTAGAGTAAAATTGTTAAAGGAATAGATCAAATGAAATAAAAAAAGAATAAATAAAAACTGAAATGAAATTGTAAAAAAAATGAGGAATGGATAAAATGAATAAAAACCATCAAAACAATAGAGAAAAGTGCTAATAGTACGCTGGACCAAAAAGGTATGATTTTAGTTGCCGTTTAAAACTGTCTACTGGGCCTGCCTATCTAATACTTCTTGGTAGGGTGTTCCACAGTTTAGGTGCAGAGTGGATAAAGGCAGCTTCCCCAGTTTTATTTTTGGGGACTTGTGGAATGTTTAAAAGACCTGCCATAGAGGACCTAAGGGCTTGTGAAGGAACATTGCTAAACCATTAAGAGTTCTGAATTAGCCGTAGATTCTCAATTGACTTTTTTGGAAGACCAGTACAAAGAGCATTGCAGTAGTCCAGTCTGCTTGAAATAAAAGCATAAATGAGCTTCTCAGCATCCTGTTGAGTTAAAAATGGGCGTATTCTTGCAACACTTCTTAGGTGGAAGAAGGCTGCTTTGGTTACCTTGCTTATGTGGGGTTTAAAACTGAAATATGAGTCTAAAATTCCATCCAGGCCTATGACTTCTAGTTTGTTTTGATGGCCTAAGTGTCTTAGTCTGGTAGAAAGTGTGTCTCTTCTGAGTTTGAGGCCAACTAATAGTATTTCAGTCTTGTCGTCGTTTAACTTTAAAAAAATATATTACTCATCCATTGAGTGATTGCTGACAGGCTGTCATGGTTAAGGCTATTTTGTCAGTCTATTCCTTAAGTTTCTAGTGTTTCCCTTTCCCTGTGCTCCCCCTGTTGGTTTGTCTTCTCAGTTGTGCGTGTGTGTGTTGTGGGTGTGGCCTCTCTCTGTCTCTCTACACTTCCAGATTGCCTACACCCCTGCGATCAGTCACCTCATCACGTCACAGTATTTAAACCCCGGTGTTTCATCCACTCGTCGCCAGATCGTTGTTTCAGCCTGTGTGGTAGAACTCGCTTCTCGGTCTCTCATTGTATTCTATTGTTTTTTTTGTAGTTTGCATATCAGTGTTTATCTGCCTGTTCTCTCTTGAAAGGATTACCTCTGTGCCACTCCGCATCTCCAGTGTGCCCTTCGCCTGCCTGTCACCCTTCAGCTCCGTCTCCTTAGTCCCACTACTCCGCCTCGCTCACAGCTCCACTCTGCAACCTCGCTCATCATCCGCTTCCTTGCCTGCTACCTTCATTTCCTCTGCCTGTTTCCATCTCCATACTACAACTTGTCAATAAACCCTCCTTCATTCTAAACCTGAGTTGTGTTCTGCATTTGGGTTTCCTTAGTTGATTGTCACACAGGCAGGTGGTCAAGGAGCGTAATGCATTTATGTCATTTGGCTTGACGGAAATGTATAGTTGTGTATACTCTCTCCCTTGAGTCTCTCTCTTCTATTTCTCTCTCTTTATTCTGTCCAATCTTAAGACATCTGGCATTTGTCTTAAGCATTGGGTGTCTTTGACAGTATTTCTTCTTGAGTTTGTTCTGTTGAAAAAATCCTTTGAGCTTTGTATGGTTTTCTTTCCCCTGTTTTGCATTCAGTTTGTCTGATACATTGTGATACTATGAACATGTCATGAACAGGGAATATGCAGGTACCTGTTGCAAAGTGCAGTATTAGGTATGGTCCATCTATGCCTGTTTGGTCAGACCCCTAGCAAATCTGTTACATGCCTTGAATATGCAGATTCTGATCCTGACTCTGGAGGGTAATGCCATCGAATGGCTTTAGTTGTCTTGCTTATCCTCATCAGTATTCTCTCTGAAATATGTTCTTTTTGCTGCATGCTCTGATAGACACCACTGTTAAACCTCCAGGAGAGGAAAGTTAGGATAGGAGGGTAATTTTAATCTAGTTCATAACCATTATAAGTGGCACTGTTTTTAAGGATGATGAATCTGGGAGTCCTGGAGCATTAAGCAGTTTCTTTCTCCTGATTTGGGTCCTATTAACAGGGGAGCTGTACTATATAATAATGGTGTATGATAAATAAGTTATGAGCCAGGATCTCACTAAGGAGCTCCAGCCTCATGGTTCAGTGATAAGGCATATTTGTATTTACCCCAATAAACTTACACAAATGGAGGACTGCACATACAGTTTGAGATATGGGGGTGGGGGGAGTAGATTCTCCTGGGAGCTGGGTGGGAGTCAACTGAATCAGTCTCTTGTGCACTCTCTTCAGGACTGTGAGAAAATGAGATTGTGGTGTCCTCTGAAACACGTTTGAGTTAGTTTCATGAAGCTGGACCCACTATCCACCTGCCAGGGACAAAGCTGCATCACACATGCCAAAGAAATCAAGCTCTTGTTTGGTCAAACTCTTGATCATCTCGCCAACATCTCTGGGCAGCGTTCTCCCCCAGCTGTCTTACCTTTCCCATGTGACTCTGTGTTTAAAGCCAGCGACCTCCACCTACTGTGCTGTCCTCAGTGGACTACAATGTCAGCTTGCTCTTTCAGTCAGTTAATTAGAAAATCAATAAGCAGAGATGGCCTACCCTGCCATGATCTTTCACCTGATGTGGGGATTGGCTTGGTGACTCGGTGCTCTTGTTCCTCCTGGCACCAAACTTGAGCAGGGATATGAAGCTCCCACTGATCTGTGACTTTAATGATTCAAAGTGTATTAAACCTTAATTTCCAGATGCCTCTGTGTCTGTCTGCCTAATGGAGACTGAAGATGAATTTTACATTCCAGAGTCAAAAAGAGGCAGGCTCTTTCAAAGATTTGGGCTTCACCCAAAGATGTAAAGACAGGCATCCCATGTTTCTTATTGTGTTTTAAATGTTGCCAACTGGTCCATCTGAGTCTGATTTCTGTCCTTTCCAAAGTGACAATGTCCCCTCAGTTTTTTCTTTCCCTGTCATTGCAGTTTGTTTTTGCGAATGACTGTCATTTTGGACGTAAACATCATGATTTGGCTAGTAAGACAAAATGTACGAAAACTGTACGAAGCCCTGATAAGAGGCTAAATGGTTTTAAAGTCACAAACAGGATTTACACAAGTGTCCTTTAACACTAGACCTATCTCACTTGTTAATGCTAAATAGTCCCCAAAGATGTCATGACGAGTTCATGCAGCTAACATCATTTTAATGGACACTTTGGTTTTGGGTAGCTTTTTTTTTTATTCATTTATTATTTTTTTTATTTTGAAACCTGCCAAATTTTACTTCTTTGTTTGTCTTCTAATATAAATGCCACAAGTCTCATTCCCTTGAACTACCTATACATTCAAGTCCATGCACAGACAGGGAACCATCAGAGTTCTGGTGAGTTTAGTTTTGCGTTGTGTACTCTGAGTCAGAACGTTAGTTTTGTGTTGTGTACTCTGTGTCAGAACGCTAGTTTTGTGTTGTGTACTCTGTGTCAGAACGCTAGTTTTGTGTTGTGTACTCTGTGTCAGAACATTATGTGAAGTTGACTAGTTGCTGCGCTGATGTCTCACTCGACCCAAAGCATCCCATTTCCCTGTCTAGCTTGTTCTCATGGTGAAGTCAAAGTGTCCTGACCTCAGATGTTGACTATAGTTTTTTTAATTCCATCATCTAAAGACCACAAACACATTTTATCACCTGAAGTCCAAATTTAGCCACCTAAAGCTCAAATATCTTGGTAAAGCTGTGGAAGGAAGAGGATGTAGCTGTTACACTACTATTTAAATACAAAGTTAGTAATGCCAGGTGCTGTAGTCTTGGTGACCCTGGAGTAAAGCAGTCAATTCTAATGAACATGGAAAGCAGTCATCAGTGGCTAGCATCCCTGGATGGTCATACTGCTTTTCAAGGTCTGAGCGCTGAGTGGGCGGACACTTTAAAGCCTTTTCATGCTTTGAAATCCTTTTCATTCTACTCCAGGCTCCTCTGAGTGGAGATGAGTTAGTCAGTTGCCTCATTTCAGCGTTCAGCCTTTGCCAGTCAGCAAGACAAAGACTGTCTAATTATACAGCAGCATGGTCATGCTCTGGCCCTCCACACAGACATGCTCTGACATATAGACTGAGATGTGCTGATTTAACAAACAGGACATTAAAGTAATGTTGGTCAAACTGCATTCCACATGTTCTTCATTGCAGGAGTATTGGCTCCCTCACTGTTCGGGAGCATGCACACGGTGTTAGATCACCTGCTTCAGTTCTCATTATTTTCTCTTTGTCTGAGGAATCACACACAACCAGGAACAGGCAAAAATATCTGTGACAAAGTGATCCACAACACTGGTGAGTTTAGCTTATCTCATTGCTCCCTGTTTTCTTATTGATTCCAAGACAGTGCTTTGACAGGAATGAGTGAAACAAAATGGGTAATCACCTTTATAAATAAAGACTCAAATATAGGCTCTCCTCTAATGAGCAGTACAGTCCTTTCCACACACTCCTCCAACAACACAAACTGAGTTGTCCAGAGCTGGGGGTTTTGACATAGATATGATACAATGCACCCATATCTCTCATTCCCTTTCTCTCTCCTGGACCTATTTACAGAACGTATTTGGCATAAGTCCAGGGGAACAAACATTGGCTTTTTACAAGGTTGTTGAAAGTTATGGACTATGCTGGGTCTTGTTATCTGCCAAGAGGGATGTAGTCAGCACATCAGACCTCTCTCTCTCGCCTTCTTTTCAATCCGTTTCTTTGTCAGCACTGTCTTGTTCTCCACATACGAGCTGCTCCACTGGTCTGCAACAGGAATGTATAAAGCCACTGTGAGGGTGACCCCAGCCTGTGTTGTTCCCCTCCCCACTCAGAGAAGCATCCATCCTTCAAAGGCTCTTTGTCACTTTGGGGTGACACCTCATCCCTCACTCACTGGCCAGGCCCTGGCAAGCTGGCCCAGTGAGGTTACAGGAAGTAGCTCAGCTTCCGATAACTGGTTGGAGTTGTGCTGTGGGACTTACAGAGAAAATGAGTCATGTTTTGAAACAGAGGCCCCTCCCTGCTCCCCTAATGGAGCCTTTCATTTGTCAACCTTCAGGTCACATGAACTGAATAGGTATAAAGACCCAATTGATTTGGCACATTTGTGGCATTCTGGTAACCTCATTAAGCCTTACTGCTGACACCTTTTGAAACAACCTGTCTGTCTGTTTGTTTGTCTGTCTATCTATCTATCTATCTATCTATCTATCTATCTATCTATCTATCTATCTATCTATCTATCTATCTATCTATCTACTGATCTGTCTATCTGTTGGCTGTCTGTTTATCTTTTTATTTACCTATCTGTCTAACTATCTATCTGTCTGTCTGTAATACACCAGCTGAGTAGACCTTGTTACTTGTTGCTGTTAGTGTGTTGCCTGCATATCTGACCTTGAGGGCCGGTCTAGTACGTTCAGCCTGTAGCACAGGCATTGTGGACTGGAGGTAAATATGAGTACAGAAATAGAGTTGTGTCTTGCTGTGTTTTCATTGTCCACTGGGTCTAACGCTCACAGCTTGTTTTGGAGAAAAAATGAAAGAGCTGTAGAAATGTGCAGCTAGTTGGGGCATAGCTTGAGGCCCATTTGAACAAAATAAACACAACATCTAGTGATGGGAGCGAGGAAAGAAAAGCACTATTCTTCATTCTTTATGTCTCTCAACAAATGCACCTTAGCCTTAACATATTTACCCTCCATCATACCAAAAATGCAGCAGTCTGCTTTGGGTATTGACCCGGAATGGGTCCTACTAATTTCCACACTGCACCACACTGTACCACACTACACCAGACTATACCACACTGCACTGTACCACACTGCACCACACTATACCACACTGTACCACATGACACCACACTATACCACACTGTACCACACTGCACCACACTGCACCACACTATACCACACTGTACCACACTACACAACACTGTACCACACTAGACCACACTGTACCACACTGCACCACACTATACCACACTGTACCACACTACACCACACTGTACCACACTGTACCACACTGCACCACACTACACCACACTATACCACACTACACCACACTACACCACACTGTAGCCCACTACACCACACTACACCACACTGTACCACACTGCACCACACCGTACCACACTGTAGCACACTGAACCACACTGTACCACACTGTACCACACTGCACCACACCGCACCACACTACACCATACTGTACCACACTGAACCACACTGTACCACACTGTACCACACTGTACCACACTTCACCACACTACACCACACTACACCACACTGAACCACACTGAACCACACTGAACCACACTACACCACACTGTACCACACTGAACCACACTGTACCACACTACACCACACTGTACCACACTGTACCACATGACACCAGACTGTACCACACTACACCACACTGTACCACACTGTACCACATGACACCAGACTGTACCACACTACACCACACTGTACCACACTATACCACACTGTACCACATTGAACCACACTGTACGACACTGTACCACACTGTACCACACTTCACCACACTACACCACACTGTACCACACTGAACCACACTGTACCACACTGAACCACACTGTACCACACTACACCACACTGTACCACACTGTACCACACTACACCACACTGTACCACACTACACCACACTGTACCACACTGTACCACATGACACCAGACTGTACCACACTACACCACACTGTACCACACTATACCACACTGTACCACATTGAACCACACTGTACGACACTGTACCACACTGTACCACACTTCACCACACTGTACCACACTGAACCACACTGTACCACACTGAACCACACTGTACCACACTACACCACACTGTACCACACTACACCACACTGTACCACACTGTACCACACTACACCACACTGTACCACACTGAACCACACTACACCACACTGTACCACACTACAGCACATTGTACCACATTGTACCACACTACACCACACTGTACCACACTGCACCACACTATACCACACTGTACCACATTACACCACACTGTACCACACTACACCACACTGTACCACACTACATCACACTACACCACACTGTACCACACTACATCACACTGTACCACACTGAACCACACTACACCACACTGTACCACACTACACCACACGACACCACACTGTACCACACTACACCACACTATACCACACTGCACCACACTATACCACACTGTACCACACTGCACCACACTGTACCACACTGTACCACACTACACCACACTGAACCACACTGTACCACACTACACCACACTGTACCACACTGTACCACACTACACCACATTGAACCACACTACGCCACACTGTACCACACTACACCACACTGTACCAAACTGAACCACACTGAGCCACACTACACCACACTGTACCACACTGTACCACACTACACCACACTGTACCACACTACACCACACTACACCACACTGTACCACACTACACCACACTGTACCACACTACACCACACTACACCACTCTGTACCACACTGAACCGCACTGTACCACACCGTACCACACCGTACCACACTACACCACACTGTACCACACTACACCACACTGTACCACACTGTACCACACTACACCACACTGTACCACACTGCACCACACTATACCACACTACACCACACTACACCACACTGTAGCCCACTACACCACACTACACCACACTGTACCACACTACACCACACCGTACCACACTGTACCACGCTACACCACACTGTACCACACTGTACCACACTGCACCACACTATACCACACTGTACCACACTACACCACACTGAACCACACTACACCACACTGTACCACACTACACCACACTGTACCACACTACACCACACTACACCACTCTGTACCACACTGAACCGCACTGTACCACACCGTACCACACCGTACCACACTACACCACACTGTACCACACTACACCACACTGTACCACACTACACCACACTGTACCACACTGCACCACACTATACCACACTACACCACACTACACCACACTGTAGCCCACTACACCACACTACACCACACTGTACCACACTACACCACACCGTACCACACTGTACCACACTGTACCACACTACACCACACTGTACCACATTGCACCACATAATACTACAGTACACCACATGATACCACAAAAATACCAGATTAGCTGTTTCTATATAGTACAACACAGTACACGACTGTGTTCTGTTTTGTTTTTATTAATTTTATTTTTTTTTTCACCTCAAAGACATTAACATCTTTTCATGTTCAAAAAACACTCAGGAAAACTTTTTCTCTTTGTTTACACTAGAACTAAAAAGTAACTATTACAAACATTCACAATCCTTCTTTATTGTTTATAATATTCTTATTGTTACCTGAACTTCTAAAACGTCATGAATTCAACAGTTAACAATGGCAACTTTTCTAAATGAACATTCAGAACATTCACTATTCAGAATTCAGTGAAGAACATCACATAAATTTCACAAATTCTTCATCACAGAACATGTGATACAAACTGTTTTGAAATACTTTTAAGTTTAAGTTTTAAGTTTTAATGCTTTTTGATCTTATTTCCTAATCTGAACACTGACGAACAACAAATAAAAACCAAGGCATGATATATCGGCTAATTTCACATCTTTCTATTGAGTTGCCTTTTTTCTCCGTTTAGTTTGGGTTTTCTCAGCCTTCGCAGATCTTTTTTGCCCTGGTTTTTTTGCAAGCTTGGGTACGTTGGGAATCACCAAATGGCCGTCACTGGAGGGTAGAGATTGCTTGTTTTTCTTTAATTTAATTTTTATAAGCCTTTGCATATGGAATATGTGTTATAATATGGTTTTCACCTTAAACAAAAAGAAAAGAAGTTACCTGTGAACCGTGAATTAAGCTGCAATATAAATTAACTACAGTCCACAAAGTGCAGGAACCCAATGGTAATGGTTAGTTTTCATCTTCTTCTGATTTATCTTCTTTATTTACATCATTGTTAGTATTATTTTTCTGCAGTGAGAGTGTATGGCAGCGCAGAGAATGAGTGTGGTACAGTGTGGTACAGTGTGATGTAGTGTGGTGTAGTGTTGTACAGTGTGGTATAGTTTGATGTAGTGTGGTGTAGTGTGGTGTAGTGTGGTGCAGTGTGGTGCAGTGTGGTGCAGTGTGGTACAGTGTGGTACAGTGTGGTGCAGTGTGGTACAGTGTGGTGTAGTGTGGTACAGTGTGGTACAGTGTGGTGTAGTGTGGTACAGTGTGGTGTAGTGTGGTTCAGTGTGGTACAGTGTGGTGTAGTGTGGTACAGTGTGGTGTAGTGTGGTACAGTGTGGCTCAGTGTGGTACAGTGTGGTGTAGTGTGGTACAGTGTGGTACAGTGTGGTGTAGTGTGGTTCAGTGTGGCTCAGTGTGGTACAGTGTGGTGTAGTGTGGTACAGTGTGGTGCAGTGTGGTGCAGTGTGGTACAGTGTGGTGTAGTGTGGTTCAGTTTGGTACAGTGTGGTGTAGTGTGGTGTAGTGTGGTACAGTGTGGTTCAGCGTGGTACAGTGTGGTGTAGTGTGGTACAGTGTGGTACAGTGTGGTGTAGTGTGGTTCAGTGTGGCTCAGTGTGGTACAGTGTGGTGTAGTGTGGTACAGTGTGGTGTAGTGTGATGTAGTGTGGTTCAGTTTGGTACAGTGTGGTGTAGTGTGGTGTAGTGTGGTACAGTGTGGTTCAGTGTGGTACAGTGTGGTGTAGTGTGGTACAGTGTCGTACAGTGTGGTGTAGTGTGGTTCAGTGTGGCTCAGTGTGGTACAGTGTGGTGTAGTGTGGTACAGTGTGGTGCAGTGTGGCTCAGTGTGGTGTAGTGTGATGTAGTGTGGTTCAGTTTGGTACAGTGTGGTGTAGTGTGGTGTAGTGTGGTACAGTGTGGTTCAGTGTGGTACAGTGTGGTACAGTGTGGTGTAGTGTGGTACAGTGTGGTTCAGTGTGGTGTAGTGTGGTAGAGTGTGGTAGAGTGTGGTGTAGTGTGGTGTAGTGTGGTACAGTGTGGTGTAGTGTGGTGCAGTGTGGTGTAGTGTGGCTCAGTGTGGTGTAGTGTGGTACAGTGTGGTTCAGTGTGGCAATTAGTAGGACAAAACAGAAAGACATTTATCAGTTGGATATCCATATGAGCACCAAAGTAATGATGTATGGATTTGGATGTGTGAGTCAGCCTCCTGGTGATCCATCTCTATTCTCTGCCATCTTAAGCATGTGTATGTTATAGCTCTCTGAGTGTCCTTAGGTCAGTGGTTGTCTCACTGCAGTGAGAGAGTGAGCCAAGCACTATAGCCTGGAATACAGCCTCTCGCCCCTGAGTTGCAGTTATTTTAAAGCAAATAAAGAGCACATTCAGAGCAACAAAAAAGAGAGGGAAAAAACTTCAAAGGAATCCCCCTGGTAATCCAGTGTTCCATTGTACTTGGCAGCTGTGCAGTTTGATCTAATCTGCACTTTACACTCTGTTTTGACACTTGTCAGGATGGTTAATGAAATAGTTTTTCAGGATCCTTTTCTTCTTTTTTTTCCCTTGCTCTCTCTGGCAGCTCACTTTGCAGTTCCTTGTTATCGCTGCTCCAGATTTAGAGTCTTTGTCTCACTGATACTAAGTCTTGATCTTGGTAGATCTTGGCTGAAAAAGCAAGTCTGCCTAAGGAGTATTCAGCTCTGGTCTTTGGGGGTGGGAGTACTATTTTTTTGTTTTATTATGTTTTTCATTCCTCATTGTTTAATGTAGCAGCCAGTTGTGTATATGGAAATCAAGTGTTTGTGTACTTCAGCCCAACTGTCTAAATTGGTTGGCCAAAAAACAATGACTGAAACATTGGAAACATTCCTGAATGGTTGTTGGGTTTGGAGGAGAAATGGGCTGGGCTGATCTGACTCTAATGTTTGGTCTAGTGGGAAAATGGCATCTGGGGGAGAGCTGGAACATTCTAGGAGTCCTGGTTATTGCTGACCATGCTGATGGTGGTTGGTGATGATGTAGTGGGGGAGTCCAGGGGCCAGTACTGTACATTTGTTCAATAGGAATGGTGTAGGCAGACAGACAAACTGTCAGACACATACCTATGCATCTGCGCATAGAAAGAGACAGAGAGAGAGAAAGAGAGAGGCCAAGGACAAGCTATAAGGAGTGTTCATTTCACAGACTTTTGCCTCCTCTTGCTTTGTATTTCCATTCTTTTAGAATCTGTGTTCCCCCATCTTTTCAGAAGTCCGTTTCCTATCAGGCCATGGAGGCAGTTCATTGAAGCTGCTGTTTATGGCTATCAGTAGGCCACCTGTGTGTTGTGCATTGCTAAATGAACATCAGTGCTGTGAGAACAGTGACTCTGTGCCTCTGTCAGCTTGCTCAGCATGACTGATATCACTCTCCCAGAGCCCCAGAGATTCATTCACTGGGCACCATTTTTCTCCTTTCACCCAGAGAGCCTTACATTCTTTGATTGTTTTCCCAATCAAATTGCACATTTAACTTATTACCTAAATTTGATTTAATGCTTGTTTAGCCAAAAATAAACTGACACACAAATAGGGTAAACAGAGTGGGAAGAGAATGGTTGAACAAACAGAGGATGCACAGCTAATGATGATTAAAGTGCCCTTAGACACAGATACATATTTCCTTGTTTAGTTTCTCAGAGATTCTGCGGTATTTCACTGACGCTGTCCTGCAGTGCTAAAACCACTAATGTGTAGTGAACAGCAGAGAATTTTTCATTAATCTTCTTTATTTGAAAAGCAAATTCATTAGATATTTAGAATATTTTTTTTTATCAAACATGTTTCAAGAAGGAAAATGTTTCTGCTTGTAATAACAATACATCATAAGTATTAGGAAGGCATGTTGGTTCAGAGCTGAAACACACACCACTCTCTGTCTGACTAAGAATTTCACTGACTAAGGGCTTGGGGCAAACTGCTTTTTTTCTCCCTACTTCTTAATCCCTCATTTATGCGTACTGCAGAGTGACTGAGCAAACACTGTTCCTGTTGCAATGCTCTGAGAAATTACATCACAGTCTATTTACTCAGCAACAGGAGAACAGAGAGAGAGGGAGCTGAATGTGTATTAATAACGAGACTGACACCCCAAGGCAATTAAATTCCCATTCCAGTGCAGCCGTGCAGTGTCAGAGAGGTGTGCACAAGACTTTCCCATCAGGCTTGTTTACAGAGCCGTCTCTCCGCCAACTACCTCGCATCCACGGATTTTAATAATACTCTCAGTGTTCCAGAGACTTCCCACTCCATTCAGTCAGATATGGAAAACTGAGTAGAAAATGAAGTTAAAAGAAACTGGAATAAAAGCTAAGTTACTGTGTTACACTGGGAATCCACAGTCAGAAATCTCTACATCCTCTACACAGAAATCTCTAAGTGGTCTATGTCCATGCACCTGGAATGGGGTTTGTGCTGTTACAATGAATAAAATGACTGTTGTTTGGGGTTACAGTCTTTGGCATTGCTAAGACTATTTGGATTGGAGATAAAACGGGATAATGACTTTACCACAGACCTGTGATTGAAATTTATTGCAGAAAAGCAAACACTAACAGTCTTCTCTTATTTCACTCTAGCTCTAACAGTCATCTGTTATTTTACTCTAACCGTCATCTGTTATTTTACTCAAAAATAACAGTCATCTATCACTCTGACTCTAACAGTCATCTGCTCTAATTCTAACAGTCATCTGTTATTTTACTCTAACACTAACAGTCATCTGTTATTTTACTCAACACTAACAGTCATCTATCACTCTAACTCTAACAGTCATATGTTCTAACTCTAACAGTCATCTGTTATTTTACTCAACACCAGCAGTCATCTGTTACTCTAACTCTAACAGTCATCTGTTCTAACTCTAACAGTCATCTGTTATTTTACTCAACACCAGCAGTCATCTGTTATTTTACTCAACACTAACAGTCATCTGGTATTTTACTCTAACTCTAACAGTCATCTGGTATTTTACTCTAACTCTAACAGTCATCTGGTATTTTACTCTAACACTAACAGTCATCTGTTACTCTAACTCTAACAGTCATCTGGTATTTTACTGTAATGTAACCCCTCATTCCCGACCGATGCTACTGTTGCAGGGATCACAGACTGGATGGACCGGGTTCAAAGCTTGTGTTTTAATAGTGTTTTCACCAGTGTTTTCAGAATCGTCTGTGATATTTATTTCATAGTTATCTGTGATAGTGTTTCCCTAATTGTCTGTGATAGTGTTTTTTTTTTTTTTTTTTTATAATTGTTCCTGATAGTGTTTTCATAGTCATCTGTTATATGGTTTTCATAATTGGCTGTGATAGTGTTTTCATAATTGTCTGAGGTGGATCGTTCAGTTGGTGATCATGTTGCCATGATACAGTCTCTGTCTCTCTGTCTCTCTCTCTATTCTGCCCTGTTTTAGTTGTTTTACCCGTCTCAGAGGTCATCCTTCTTTTGGCTAAAGATGACCGAAAGTCAAATTAACGTGCAAGATAGTGTAAATATTTAATAGTGGCATCACAGACGCCAGGCGGGGAGTATTCTGCCCTCCAGGCAGTTGGTCTAATGTTTTAGTTGTTTTAGCACCACCTTCTGGTCAAATGTGGTATTGCAGCAGTATGAACAGGAAACAGGAAGCGGATTACACGCTTCAGTTGTAAGGGAGATCTAAGCAGATCAACATAGCATCCTAACATCTGTCGTAATTTTTCCATTTGCCCCATCGTATGCATTGCCTGTGAGTAATCTTTTATTGTTTGTAAGGTTACCTTTCAGTGTTGACGAATCTTGATTGTCGATGGGACGTTTCTACGCTTATATTTGATTAAAGTTAGATACTGGCTAATAGGTGCCCGTACTATAAGACATGTTACGTCGTGCCCCTGTAGTATATAATTCACATTTACAATATTTTGAGCGCAGTTTGTTCTGTTTTGGCTTTATATGTAGTGCTTGACAAACATATGGCTATACATTTGTTATCCGCATATAAGTATGCACATTTCTATTGTTTCAGTTTTACTCTCTTACTTTGTCAACATGTTCTACAAGAGTCCGCATTAAACTTGGAGCTAGAAAGCTACGTCCTGACTCTCATGTTGCTTACTAAGGGAGTTTGGCTGGCTGTCTAATTTTGGTTACAAAACACCATTAGGAGGGCAGTACAGTAAAAAGGCAAGTGACCAGCTGATGCAACATCAACCACTACAACAGATCAAACACAGCTTGTAAACTGCATCATGGATCCAGCCGAAGAGAACGACAGAACCTCTCAAGTCAGCGTAAGCAGCGATCACACATCTTCATCCTCAGCCAGTGCAGCAGCAAGGGCCCGTGCAAGGGCAGAGGCAGCACGTGTACGCGCATCATTTGCAGAGGGAGAGGCTAAGTTGAAACTGGAACAGGCTGAGAGAGAAGCTGAGTTGAAACTGGAGCAGGCTGAGAGAGAGGCGAGACAGAAAATGGAGGATGCACAGGTGCTTCTGGAGAAGGCGAGACTGGATGCTGAATTGGGAACTTTGGCTCTCCAAAGAGAGGCAGCTGCTGCCATGGCACAGGCAGAGGTCTTGGAGGCAGCTGAAGAGCTAGTTAGAGCACCTTGCAGCAAGGGCAGTAAGATGTCTTTAAAGAGAGAGATTGATGATCGCACAAGTGCATATGTAAAACGACAGAATGAGTTACACATAACCTCACTTCATGATGTCCCTGCGCCTTACCCCATCCGACCAGACGACAGCCTAGTCACATGGGGAACTGCATATGGAGTTATGCAATCTAACCCCTCTACCCAGAGGCCTGTCAAATTGCCTACAGAGCATGCCCCGTCTTTCGACTTGCCACCCTCCAAAGCACTTTCCCATGCCAATAAGACCTAAGAGGCTACACACTAAGCCACATATCCAAAATATGAACCCCTCAGCTCAACCCTATACCCCTCATTACCACGCCACATCAGCTGACCCAGTTAAGACCCCTGTGATGACAGACTTTGTTAAGTACTTAGCACGTCGGGAGCTAGTGACTACAGGGCTCAACCAGTTTGATGATCGACCTGAGAGCTTTAGGGCATGGCAGTCTTTCTTCCTCAATGCCATCAGAGGTCTCGACCTTTCAGCCAGTGAAGAATTGGACCTCTTGACCAAGTGGCTAGGCAAGGAATCATCCCACCATGTCAAAAGGATTTGTCAGGCGCATGTCAATAATCCTGAGGCAACACTGAGGAAAGCATGGGATAGACTGTGTAAGTGTTATGCTTCACCTGAGGTAGTCGAAAGTGCTCTTTTCAAGAAACTGGATTTGCTTCCTAGGATCTCCAGTAAGGACCATATCAAACTTAGGGAGCTTGGAGACCTCCTTATGGAGTTTCAGTCTGCATGGATGGATACCTGCCCGGGTTGGCTTTCCTGGACACTGCTCGCGGCATTAGTCCCATAGTAGAGAAACTCCCACATGCACTTCAGGAGAAATGGATATCTCAAGGGTCCAGGTTCAAAGACGAACATAATGGCCTCTTTCCCCCATTCTCCTTCTTTGCTGCATTTATCTGCCATGAAGCACACATCAGGAACGACCCAAGCTTCGCTCTCCCCAGCAATAGCAGTCCTCCTGTGAGAGATAAACCAGTCTATTGGACAGGGAGAATCCCAGCATCAGTCCACAAGACAGACATCTCCCCAGACACTGAACATGACACAAGCATCTCTCCGAAGCAAGTTGAGAATCCAGGAAAGAACTGTCCAATCCATCACAAACCACACCCATTAAGAAAGTGCTGTGGATTCAGGGCAAAACCACTTGACGAGAGAAAGGCCTTCCTCCATGAAAATGGAATATGCTACAGGTGTTGTGCATCAATCTCCCATTTAGCCAAGGATTGTAAAGTTTCTGTGAAATGCAGCGAGTGTGAGAGTGATCGCCATGTCACAGCTATGCACTTAAAGTCCCAACTCCGGCACCAGAGCACAGCGAGGAGGGAGAAGATCTTACGTCTGCACCTACTGTCACCTCACATTGCACTGAGATTTGTGGTGAAGGGCAGCCAGCAATGTCCAGTTCTAAAATATGTCTGGTTCGAGTGTTTCCCCAGGGGCAGCGCGAGAGGGCAATCAATATGTGCGCCATACTCAATGAGCAGAGCAATCGCTCATTGGCAAGGCCGGAATTCTTCGATCTGTTTGATGTCAGGAGCCACTCTTCTCCTTACTCGTTAAGAACATGTGCTGGAGTCGTCAACATGTCTGGCAGAAAGGCGGACAGCTTCCAGATTGAGCCGGTGAATGGAGGAGCTACCCTTGCGTTACCACCACTGATCGAGTGTAATCAAATTCCCACCAACAGGTCAGAAATACCAACTCCAAAGGTAGCTCTCTTCCATCCTCATCTGAAATCTGTGGCAAGTCACATCCTGGAACTTGATACAAATGCCCAAATCCTTCTTTTGCTAGGGAGAGACATTGCAAGAGTACATAAGGTGAGACAGCAGATTAATGGACCACACAATGCCCCCTTCGCTCAGAGATTGGATTTGGGCTGGGTTGTCGTTGGGGAAGTGTGCCTTGGGAACGCCCATAAGCCTAGCGTGAGCACCTTCAAGACCCACGTGTTAGAGAACGGACGCCCTTCCTACTTCACACCCTGCAACAGCTTCATGGACCTGAAAGAGAGAGTGTGTCACGGCGGGGAGCAACGGGATAGTCTCGTCAGCACACAAAAATCCAACCTGGAGAGAGTCACAGAGCATAATCTGGGTCACAGTGTGTTGCAAACAGCTGAAAACGACAACAAGCTCGCTCTATCCATTGAAGATATTGCCTTTTTAAAGATTATGGACTCAAGAAGTGTACAGGGATGAGAAAAACAACTGGGTTGCTCCACTACCCTTCAAGGTGCCACGAGGATGACTCCCGAACAACCGCAAACAAGCACTTACTCGCCTTACCTCATTGTGTCAAACCCTAAACAGGAAACCGGTGATGAAACAACAGTTCATAGCCTTTATGGAAAAGATTTTCGAGAACGATCACGCCGAGCCAGCCCCTCCTCTGATGGAAGGTGAGGAGTGTTGGTACCTGCCAACATTTGGTGTCTACCACCCTCAAAAACCTGACCAAATTAGGGTGGTGTTCGATTCCAGCGCGCAGGAAGGTGGCGTCTCCCTAAACAATGTGCTGTTGTCAGGCCCCGACCTCAATAACAGCCTGTTAGGAGTCCTCATCCGTTTCCGTAAGGAGCAAGTGGCAATCATGGCAGACATCCAAAAAATGTTCCACTGCTTTCTTGTCAGAGAGGACCATCGCAACTTCCTGAGGTTCTTATGGTTCAGGGATAATGATCCGACAAAGGACATCATTGAGTACTGGATGAAGGTCCATGTTTTTGGCACTAGCCCTTTGCCTTCCATTGCCATCTATGGGCTTAGGTGTGCTGCCAAAGAGGGTGAAAACAAATATGGTAAAGACACACAACAGTTCGTAGAGAGACATTTCTATGTGGACGACGGGCTCATGTCCCTGCCCACAGACACAGAAGCCATCAGTCTTCTCCAGAGGACCCAAGCATCTCTTGCTGAGTCAACCCTCCACCTTCACAAGATCGTTTCCAACAGCCCAGCCGTAATGAAAGCTTTCCCACCAGAGGATCATGCTCAAGTCATAAAGGATTTGGACCTCAGCGGAGAGACCATACCTATACAGCGGAGTCTTGGGTTGTGCTGGGAGATAGCTAATGACGCATTTACCTTCAGAGTGTCAGCGAGTGACAAGCCATTCACGTGGCGTGGGGTCCTGTCCACCGTAAACAGTGTCTTCGATCCCCTTGGTTTCGTCTCTCTAGTCACTGTACAAGGAAGAGCTCTACTGCGGGAACTCACCAGCGACACATCTGATTGTTTCTCCTCCAAGAGTGGAGCATCCCAGTATGATTGGGTAGTCTGGCGAGACTCACTCCAGGAGTTGAAGCAGCTGCATATCCCACGTACCTACATACCAGATTCCCTCTCCAAGGCAAGACGCACAGAACTGTGTGTGTTTTCCGATGCCTCCACCAAGGCTATTGGTGCAGTGGCTTACCTCAGGGCCATCAACAAAGATGGAAACAGCAATGTCGGCTTCATCCTAGGGAAAGCCAAGCTAGCTCCTCAGTCTGAGCCTACCATCCCTAGGCTCGAACTTTGTGCTGCAGTTCTAGCAGTAGAAATGGCAGAACTCCTCCTTGATGAGATTGACCTCAAGATGGATGCAGTAAAGTTTTACTGCGATAGCAGGGTAGTCCTTGGATACATACATAATGAGGTAAAGCGCTTCTATGTGTATGTGCAAAATACGTCAGCAGCGGATACGTCAGTCAACCAAGTCAACCAAGCCAGAGCAGTGGTTCTACGTACCAACGGAGCACAATCTGGCTGATCATGTGTCCAGGGCTGTCCCTGCATTGCACCTTGCAAAAACGACATGGTTCAGCGGACCAGCTTTCCTTCATAGACCATATGAGGGCCTGCAAGAGAAACCTGAGTCCTTTGAGCTCATCGGTCCCGAACTCGATGACGAAGTGCGGCCTGAGGTGTCAAGCTTCCACACACAATTTTAAAGGCAAAACCTCACCACGGACCGGTTCAAGCGCTTCTCTACATGGGACTCACTGTTGAGAGCTGTTGCCCTCCTCATCCAAATGGCTCGATCTCACAAGTCTACAGAATGTGCCAAAGGATGTAAAGGGTGGCGTCGGTGCAAACAACCCCGCACTCCTGATGAACTTTGTCAAGCTAAGGATGTCATCATAAATGCAGTACAGAAAGAAGCCTTCCCAATGGAATTCACTGCCCTTGCCGATCGCAAAACCCTGCCCAAGAGCAGCCCACTCTTCAAACAGTCCTGTGCTTGAAAAAGGCCTCATGAGAATTGGAGGCAGACTCAAACATGCACCACTGGAACATGCTGAAAAATCCCCCCTGGTTCTACCTTAACACAGCTATGTCTCTGCTCTGCTAGTATGCCACCACCACAAGCTGGTGAAACATCAAGGCCGCCATTTCACCGAAGGGGCCATCAGATCTTCTGGCCTGTGGATCATTGGATGCAAAAGGCTTGTCAGCTCAGTCGTACACAAGTGCATCACCTGTCGAAAGCTCCGCGGCAGACTTGCCACCTGAGCGCCTCAGCACATCTCCCCCATTCACCTACTGGATGTCTTTGGGCCTTGGAAAGTCACTGCAAGGCGCACATGAGGCGGGCATGCTGAGAGCAAGCATTGGGCGATATTGTTTACCTGCATGAGCACTAGAGCAGTGCATATCGAGGTAATCGAGTCCATGGACACCTCTAGTTGTATCAACGCTCTGAGGCGGTTCTTTGCAATCCGTGGACCTGCAAAGCAACTGAGATCAGATTGTGGAACAAACTTCGTTGGCGCCAGCAATGAGCTTGGACTGACCAACCAGCAACAAGGATCCAGTATCCAGAGATACCTAAGCGAGCAGGGCTGCTCCTGGGAGTTCAACCCCCCTCATTCTTCGCACATGGAGAGGTTCCTGGGAGCGAATGATTGGAGTAGCTCGCCGAATACTTGACTCCATGCTGCTACAAAAACATATTTGCCTCTCCCACGAAGTCCTGTGCACACTCATGTCCGAAGTTTCTACCATCATTAACGCCAGACCCCTTGTTCCAGTCTCTACTGATTCAGGCGCCCCCTTTATCTTGACACCTGCAATGCTGCTTACACAAAAGGTCGGTGTTCCCCCTCCACCCGGAGATTTCTCCGACAAGGACCTCCACCGAAGCCAATGGCGACAGGTGCAAGCCCTTGCCAACACGTTCTGGACCCGATTGAGACATGAGTACCTCCCGACACTGCAGAGTCGCCGCAAGTGGGTCGAAGATGCCCCAACCTACAGGAAGGCGATATAGTGCTGTTGAAAGATAGCCAAGTTGCAAGGAACGAGTGGCCCATGGCACTGGTAGCATCCACCTTTCCAAACCAGGATGGAAAGGTGCGCAAGGTCGAAGTAAGGACCACAGCCCAGGGAAGTCCAAGGACATTCCTGAGACCCGTCTCAGAGGTCATCCTTCTTTTGGCTAAAGATGACCGAAAGTCAAATTAACGTGCAAGATAGTGTAAATATTTAATAGTGGCATCACAGACGCCAGGCGGGGAGTATTCTGCCCTCCAGGCAGTTGGTCTAATGTTTTAGTTGTTTTAGCACCACCTTCTGGTCAAATGTGGTATTGCAGCAGTATGAACAGGAAACAGGAAGCGGACTACACGCTTCAGTTGTAAGGGAGATCTAAGCAGATCAACATAGCATCCTAACATCTGTCGTAATTCTTCCATTTGCCCCATCGTAAGCATTGCCTGTGAGTAATCTTTTATTGTTTGTAAGGTTACCTTTCAGTGTTGACGAATCTTGATTGTCGATGGGACGTTTCTACGCTTATATTTGATTAAAGTTAGATACTGGCTGATAGGTGCCCGTACTATAAGACATGTTACGTCGTGCCCCTGTAGTATATAATTCACATTTACAATATTTTGAGCGCAGTTTGTTCTGTTTTGGCTTTATATGTAGTGCTTGACAAACATATGGCTATACATTTGTTATCCGTATATAAGTATGCACATTTCTATTGTTTCAGTTTTACTCTCTTACTTTGTCAACATGTTCTACAAGAGTCCGCATTAAACTTGGAGCTAGAAAGCTACGTCCTGACTCTCGTGTTGCTTATTGAGGGAGTTTGGCTGGCTGTCTAATTTTGGTTACAAAACACCATTAGGAGGGCAGTACACTCTATCTCTGTGTTCTCTCCCTCTCTCTCTCTGTCCCTTTACTTTGCATTTTCTCCTTTATTTGTGTGAACTGAATGCAGATACTAAATGCTGGTGTGTATGCTAACCTTATTTCTTTTCTTGTCTCTGTGGTGATGACAGGAGTGTCCTCAGATCCTGCCATCCACCCAGATCTACATCCCTGTGGGCATGATGAAACCCATTACACTGTTGGCCCAGAACCTTCCACAGCCACAGTCCGGTCAGCGCAACTATGAGTGCATCTTTTACATTCAGGGCAAGGAGCACAGTGTTACAGCCCTTCGCTTCAACAGCACCAGCATCCAGTGTCAAAAGACTGTGGTGAGTCTCTTTACATACACAAACGCACACACAGACACACATACAGACACTTAAGCACTTACGCACACACGCACACACACACACACACACACACACACACACACACACACACACACACATAAACATAAACAGTAAATAAACACCACACGAACTTGAATCAATTAAAATGCATAAACTTAATTAAACTTTATTAAAACACACAAACCTAACTTTGTGAGGAGAGGTGCTGTGTGTAGAGATTTAGGTAATGGTGTTAAATAGATAGCACATATCCACATTTTCTCTAAAGGAAAGCTGCTCCCACTACATAGACTTGGTCAAAAAATCAACTCTTTTCTGCATCAGTTATGTCTGAAACATCAGAAACTGACTGTTTTCCAATCTCAAATCTCAAATCCTTATTATGTGCCTGGAAACTAAGGCCTGAGTAATCACTGAACTTTGTCAGGCTGGACTTGCAAGGCCTTTGTCTGGATCTGTGCTAAACACTACTGGTCAACAATGCCTATCAGCAGCATTGACCAATAGTGTTTATCGGCAGTGTTGAGAGCAGTCACTACTGTCAGAAAACAGCCTTGTGTGTTTGACAGTGCCATGGTGTTGAGCGGCTCTTCTTTATTGATGTCTGTTACAGGATTCTGTCTCTTCCTAGTTCTTCTTTCTCTCTGAAAGGGAAGCTAATTATGCAGCTAAAAGCGTGCAGAGTTGTCTGGATAAAGAGGGCTTTTATCAACTGTGTGCTGTCCCAGCCGTTTCAAATCAGCAGCATTTTGCCTCTTTGGCGCACTTCTCTCTCTCTCTCTCTCTCTCTCTCTCTCTCTCTCTCTCTCTCTCTCTCTCTCTCTTTCTCTCTCTGTTACAGCAGGAAGCAGCTGTGGTGATATTAACTTTAACACCCAGGCAGAGGTCTGGAAAACAACCAGTTGGAAAGCTGAATGTGTCATCTCTCATTTAAGAAATAGACAGAGAGAAACAGGCAGAGAGGAAGAACTTTTGTGCTTTTCTGAAAGAAAAGAACAAGAACCTGATCTGATTTTCCTGTAACGGCACTGAAGCGAGTCAGTCACACCAGTGTCTCCCTTTGCTCTTGAGTATGTTTATGATTATTATAAATTAGTAGATTTTCAGTGCGTGTTTCCAGTCTGACTTTAATTGCATTCAAGATTTATCAGAATTTTATCAGAGTTGAGTTTTAGGGGGTGTTAGAGCGCTGTGTGGGGACCCAGTAACAGTATACAGAGAAGACTTTGGGGTTGAGGGTCTTAGTCTGGGACACAGAGTGACTGTGGAAAAAACATTAGAGCCTGTTTCTCCCCACCTGATAGTTGGCATCACTATGTACCCTGTCTTAGATTTAGACTAGTAAATGCCCTGTTCTGTCAGTTTGGCGAACTGTGTATGGAATGATGTGGATCTGGAGAGAAACGAAGACAGGTTTGTGTGGATCTGGAGAACACAGGCAGGGACTGGTGTGTGTGGATCTGGGGAGTGAAGGCAGGGACTGGTGTGTGTGGATCTTGGGGAGTGAAGGCAGGGACTGGTGTGTGTGGATCTGGAGAACACAGGCAGGGACTGGTGTGTGTGGATCTGGAGAATGCAGGCAGGGACTGGTGTGTGTGGATCTGGAGAATGCAGGCAGGGACTGGTGTGTGTGGATCTGGAGAACACAGCAGGGACTGGTGTGTGTGGATCTGGAGAATGCAGGCAGAGATTGGTGTGTGTGGCAGTTGCTGGCCAGACTGTCAGTCCTAATAAGTGCTGGTAATTACAGCCCTGTTCATATTCACGCTGCAATTATGCCATTTAACACCAACAATTACCACTTACTTACTTAGCCTGCCGTGATTTTCAGCATGGAGCCTGTTCACTTTTGAATGAGAACACCATCAAAAGGAGACAGAGTACGTTTAATGTAACAGGGTTTGGCCCATAAGTGAGAGGTCCATTGTTATAAGCTTGTCAGAGAGTTTTGACTGTTTCATTTGTGCATTTTGTCAACAGGGTGGGAATGGATTTGATTTGGCCAGTTTTGGGTACTTCCATGTGTCTTTCAATTAGGACTGCCCTGCCTAAAGTCACAGAATGTCTGTGTGCTCTGACAGGGGGCACAGAGGTATATGCACAGAGTGTTAGGGATGGTCACTCTGTGATAACTCACGCCTGACACTGCAGCCCAAGAATGAAGAACAGACCAGTGACCAGGATCTCCACACAGCAGCAGATCCATCCCTGCTGTAGTGGGTTTTGTTGTTAGGTTTGAGTGGGCCAAATGATAGAGGAATATGATTAGACCATGATCGATTGATTTGTTCCTTCCTAGCTATCTCTTTCTCACTCTGTCTGTCTCTTCTCTCTTCTCTTCACATCCTCTTACCCTGTCTTGAAACGAAGACAGAGAAGTTAACAAAACATGGATGGGGTCTCAGGAGCACGGGATGGAGAGTTAGATGAAGGGCAGTCTAGAGCTAATCGATTGTGTAAAGAGGAGACACCGCTTACAAAGAGGAGGTGAATCATTACAGGTCCACTTTGCCTCACAGAGGGAGTTCCCAGCTGTCAGGGTGTGTTTGAGTGCTGGGAACAGAGGAGTTTGCTTTACAGGCCTGGGCTGTCAGCACTGAGAGCTTAATTTCGTTTATTAACGGCCTTGATTTGCTGTGGTTTTTGTTATGTTTCGTTTTGTGAAATAATCACAACCAGGAGAAGGTTCTAGTCAGCCGTTTTACTGACCAACTCTGCATGAATCCACACTGTACCTTGACATCACACACCTGCGACCAGGCACATAGGATTCTGGGTAATGCAGTTCCTAACAAATGCTTATAACAATACAGTTTTGTGTCAGCCACATTCTTTTATCCACAACACTCAAAGTTTCCTTTCTTTGTCTTCACTCTTCTTTACATGAAGGTTAGGTGAGCTTTGACACCCTAAGGTGATTCTGTGTGTGAAAGGTACGTTATATTCATCCGAGTTCTGAGTGCAAAAGAGAATTCTGAAAGAGTTTATGTTTTGGTCAAGACAGTGAAATAATGGTTATGCCTGAGAGGAGAGAGAGAGAGAGGGAGAGAGAGAGAGAGAGAGAGAGAGAGAGAGTGCAGAAATGGAGCAGGGGCCAGAAATCAGTTTCTCTGTGTTGTCGCCAGGCCCAGGGGAAGAACAAGACAGACTGATAAGATCCCACACTCACAGTATTACCCTCCACATGGATAAATGAGGCTCTGAAAAAAAAGACAAATAAGAAAAACACACACACACACACTAAGTGATGGAGGGGGGTGAAGTGGTTCTTTGCATGTGGAAACAAGGGCTATGGGGAGAGTTTTACAGGATTCAATTAAATCCAACACAGATAAAATGATGATGAATTGCAGGCATGCTGGAGAGCGATGGCTGACTGCAGATGCAGCCACTGCCTCCCTGGAGGAATAGAAAGAAAGAATAAAAAAACAACAACAGCAAAAAAACAAGGCAAGGAAGGAGAGGGCTGAAGAGATGTAAGGAATCTGAGGGCAGAGAGGGAGAAGGAACTGCTGATCTTGCGTGGTTCATTCATTAGAGGTGAAAACATGTAGTGGAGGCTGTGCTTGGTAGAAGATAAAGAGAAAATTGAAAAAAACAAACAGATTCTTTAGATGTGTAGGTGCATTTAGTGTTCGTTTGTCTCCTGCTGTGGGGTTTTAATGAGTTCAATGACCCTGGATGAACATGAATGTTGACAGTAGACTGGGGTCAATGCACTACAGTCATTGTTCTGTCTTCCTCACAATGCTTTTATAAGGTTCTCTTTTCACCTTTTACTGAATAGTGGTATATGAAACAGATTAAGCCATCAGAACTTTATACCTTACTATACTTTATTTGTCCTTTGCATGAAAGTTATTTTTAAAGGACTTCTTTATCAGACTTCAAGTTATATGATAGATAAACAAACCTGTAGAAAAGTTACACGGCCTGTATCAGTCCAACAGTCCGTCACCTTCTGCACTCGTCTTTTCTCTCTTTCTCCCTCTGTATATAAGGAAGATGAGGTGTATATGTGGATGAGTTGGTGCTAACATGATAAAGAGCCAGCCATTGCCAGATGCTGTCTGCTAAAGGGTTAGAGCTGACTTTTCGTTATTGTGTCTGATGACTTCAGTAAACCTACACAGCATGAGTCAGTCTCATCTCAGTATGGTGTGTTCCCCTTAAACCTTATCCATGCTTTTGCAATTGCACCCAACCCTAAACAGTAGAATATAATGCTTCCTTTCCTTAAAGACACATTCCACTCTGAAACATCACTGTATTCTTCAGTCACTCATTAAACATTGTCGTTCAATGTCACATTATCTGCATAATGTTTTTATGTTTAGAAACTTTAATTTCCTCTACAGTTAACTGAACATGACGACACATTGCTCTGATTCAAAATAACACTGATATGATATTTATTGCAGTATAAATGAAGCATAAAAATGAAAAGAGCATTTTATATTTTGGTCTGGTTGCTCCACAGACATGCCGTCATTTAAATCTTTTTCTCCCCTCTGCAATGGTGCCTTATCCAGAATTACATCCACACAGAAAGCTAGTGGCATATTGGGAAGAGAAAGACAGACAGACAGACAGACAGACAGGCAAACAGGTAGACAGGCAGGCTTAGAGAAAATGGAAAATTTTGCCTTAGAGCATATCACAGAAACTTTTTAGGCTAAGTATAACATTTTTAGAGGCATAGATGTCTGTAAAAAGGAATGGAGTAATAGCAGGCATTGTGTTAATGGTGGAGCTGGTTGCTGATACATATGAAACAAATGATACACATGAATGACACACAGGTGGAGCTTGAGTTAGACTTTTTTACTGTCACAGCACAACACCGATTTCATATTTCATATATCATATTTCATGACCATCTCCTCAAGACATCACAAAGACAGTGCCATAATCAATGACGCATGTGTTTAACTTATTTATTGTAACCTTTTGCAGTGAAATCATGTGCTGACAATTTTATGCATGATATACTCATAAAATAGTAGTATAATGGTAAATTATGACATGGAAATACTCAATCAGTGGAATCCACTCACTACAGTAAAGGTATGTTGTGAACTACTGTTTCACCTTAAATGCGTTTGGATCAGACAATTACAAATACCACTGAGTTCCCCACCTAAAAGTGAAAAACCAGTAGAGTGCTGTACGTTACTGATGAGCCCAAAGCGTCTTCTCTCCCAAGCTCTGAGTGTTGGTGGAGGTGGAGGTTTCTACCCCCTCGTACATTCAGTGTTCTTTTTAACCACCTGTTCAGTTATCCTTTCAGAATGACTGATTACTTAAGGGTTACCTGTGTGAAAGACTTCCCCTATATACACCAGCAGTTGCTTTGTTTTGTTAACATCGGCACTTTTGAATTGTGCCCATACGGAATCCCCTGACTTGCTTTCTTGTTCCTGTCCCTTATCTCTCCTCTCTTGCCTCTTCCTCTCCCTGTCTCTGATGTATGGAGGTTTGACTTGCCAGGTGGGTTTGTGGGAAGCTGATTTGGTGACTGGTGAACTGCTGGGCACCGCCCATTTTTTGCACGTTTTTATCGATGTAGAGAAATGCGTTCTTGGCTATTTTCCTATTCATAGTTAATGAGGGCAAGGCCAGTCTTGGTCTGTAATATGGTTTATTATTGTTTATCATAGTTTTGTATGTCTGGTTTGTGTAGTGGAGCCCAGAGCAGTGAACCAGGCCCTTGGCTGTGAGCGTTCAGTGGGCAGAGGAACGTGAAGAATATGCTGGTTCCTAGTCGTTCTTAATTAGGTCATGAAGATGGTTCTGGTCACCTTGTACTCAGGCTTTGGCTCCGCAGCCTCATGGGTTCTCACCACTCACACCTGCAATTAATTACCCACACGGTGTCTCCACAATGACCTGAGGGGAGTAATGAGCACTATTATTCATCCACTCCACAGCAGAGGAGGATGTCTTCCCCACGCTGTTCCTTCCACCTCCCCTGCCGACGAGTGACTCAGGTCTCATGACCAACCGCAGGGAAGAACGGCTCTCTCAGCAACATCACGTCCACTCGCAGTCTGCGGTTTGGTTGGATGACTGTAGTCACTTTGTGAACTCTGGAGTCCGTGCCAGAGGATGATTGGCTACCTGCCGTGTCCCTGCCCCAAAGTCAAAATGGTGACATGATTTAAACATAGAGATGTTTGGGAGACCACTCTGAGAAAACAGGCAGTCCTGTTGTTAGGGTTGGCACTGCACTGTGGGGGAACTAAACAAGGCCTTTAAAGGTTAATGAATCCATGCTGTGCGTGTGCGTGTGTGTGTGTCTGTGTGTGTGTGTGTGTGTGTGTGTGTGTGTGTGTGTGGGAGGGGGGTTAGGGCAAAGGTCAAAGGGCAAATCTGCGTTTATGCAGGAATGTGTGTGTCAGTGAGGTTTGTGTAGAGTCTTGTCGCAGAGAGGATTTCTAAACTTTACTGTCAAAGCCTTGTGACCAACCACAATAATGCAGTGGTATTATTAGTCAATATGACTGGAGTGTCCTTCACAATAACTGTCAGTCTGTCATGGACACCACACACACACACACACACACACACACACACACACACACACACACACACACACACACAAACACAACCTCAGTCATGCACACACACACACACACACACACACACACACACATACACATACACACACACACTCTGATTGCCATGCAGTCTTGACCAGCCCTTATCTGTAAACAGGCACACTTGCATGGATTTAGAGGTTTGGTGGTGTCTGGTACAGTAGCATAGTGACATTGCCATCATACAAGCCCATATAGAGGTCATTACCGATCACAGATATGGTCATTTAAACAGTTTGACTTTAGACAGGGGTTTGGCATTGGGTGAGGGGATCCCTGGCCCAAAGCTGTGTTTGGGTGCAGAGCTATCTGTGGAAGGAGAGCTCTTTGGCAAAATGAGAGGTGTCAAAGAACAAATTGGAAATGCCAATTTCATTTACTCCACTCCACTCTTCACACCTAAATCTCACTATATATTCCAGCAGTGACTTCCATTCTGTAATTTAGATTTCTCTCCCTCTCTCTCTCTCTCTCTCTCTCCCTTTCTCTATCTTTCTGTTTCTCTTTCTCACCTCACTCCAAGCCTCCTTTACTCACTTCCATACTTTTTGTACTGTATGCTTTATATACTGTTAGTGTGCCAGTAAACAGACTCTTCAGTTTGGATAGGCTTTATAATAAGAGAGAGACAGATCCCTTAGCCCTAGCCAAAATCTGCATGGTGAAAGTGGATTTTCTTTTCATGCGTATGTTCTGAGGGCCTCTTTGCAATGGTCAGTGTGCTTGTCTGTGCACATTTATATATAATCCCTACGATGGGCAGAGCGGATGAAGACTTCATGTCTCTGCTTTTCACAAGACCATGGAGGACTTTTCTGGAACACCATAACACATGTAGAGGTTCATGCCATGCTCTCTCTCCATCCATCAACAATCTAGTGCCTGACCAACAGTGGCTGTTACAGGGATGGGGAGATGATCCCTTGGTCATTTAACTGTGCCTGTATGGATGCCTAACCCAGCTGGCAGCACCACTACTGGGATTCAAACCCAGGTCTCTGTGAGTCTTGTTCAGTTTCTGAATAGCAGAGATCAGAATAAGCACCTCTGCAAAAATAGTTGTAATTGCATTGTGCGCCACTAGGTGCATTTACATGGAGCCTAATATTTCGGTAATAATCAGATTCAAACTCAATCGGATTGAAAATACCTCGTGTAAACACCTCGATCGGAATGCAATACCCCAGTCCGATCGAGAATTCAATCGGATTTAAAGACGTAGTGTAGATTTCTGATAATCTATTTGATAGGAAGATATTAGCCATGTAAACGCTCAATCGGATTGTCCTCTGCACTTGGAACTTTTTATGTGCATGTTCATTACGCGAAGTAACGGCGTATTGATGTTTTACGATGCATGACAGAGGCTGCGTCCGAAATGGCATACTAAATACTAATCTTGACATAAAAGTTGTAAGTACAATACAGTATGTGAAAAATAAAAATTTTGCAGTATATGACAGTTACCCGGATGATGCACTAATCTGGTAAAAAATTGCAGGACACAACCAGAGCTCACTTCGTTGGATACTGTGTCACATGATGCAAAGCGGTGATTCCCAACTCTCTAAAAATTAAAAAAAAAAAGAAAATATGGCGAACAATGGCAGTCATTTGACTGTGTAGTACACTATATGAAAGTTCTCATATTTGCATACCATATTGTATACTAGGGTGGGGAGTAGTGTACACAGTGTATACTGGGCCAGTATGCCACTTCGGACACAGCCAGAGTTTAAGAGTTTAAAGTACATGGCAGACACGCTTGTCTTGAACATTCTCAAATAAAGAATAGTCTTGGTGCAAATCCCGCAACAACGAGCTATTTAAGCAAGCTTTGGAGAATATTCCATGCAGAGATGATGTAATTTTTAATTATAATGATAATTAAAGTTACAGTTGTTGTAAGTAATTAACTGATCAAATCACTGACCTGAAGTGAAGCTATCGCTGCCCTGGCTCTTTACAGTACCTGAAAGTAAATGTTCTTTTGACCACTCTAACATTAGAGTGGCTTAGAGATTTTTAGACAGGCTTAGAGATTTTTATGTAGCCTTCAACTACATTGTACAGGACGGTGCAAGGTAATTTCTTCGTGGTTGCAATGAATTCCGATTGTACGACATGTGCACAAACTATATGATCGCTTTCATGTAAACAATACATTCGGAATTATGGTGCGTTCTCAGATACTGGACAGATATTGTAGGAATGTGCAGATTCTTCATTTTGACAATGAACCTTCATATCATATGGACTCTGGCCCAGTCCAGGTTACCAAATGGATTGCTTTTAGTTTGGTTACAGAAACTCTTTCTGAAAATATTTTTTAGGATGATTCTTTTAGGACAATAACAAGCTTACAGTGAATTCCCATAACTAGAGCACCCCTTATCAAAGGCCAGTGAGAGATAAAAAGGATTTGTTTTTGGGGGGAATTTTTTTGGTCCAAACTCAGAGCTTATAGTGAACAGGTTTTAGATCCATTGTAACAAGTCTTTACTGTCTCTCCACAGTATGACTATGAAGGCAATGACATCGGTGACCTGCCTGTGGACCTGTCCGTGATGTGGAATGGAGACTTTGTCATCGACAACCCCTACAACATACAAGGTATTTTTTATCGTCTCTCTCCCTCTCTCTGTTTTTCCTTTTCCACAGTGTCTCTGCTCTTTCTCGGTATCCCTCTGTTGTTGGTGTCAGCAGAGGGGCTGGAGATTTTCTGCCCCTCTCTATCATGTCTTTCAGGGAGAATTAAAACAGATTTACGCATGCTTTCTCCTGTAGCCAGGGCCCACTGGCTTCAATAACACTTATCTGCTATGCTGTTTGCACTTACTTTAGTCTACTGCAACAAAAATAATGTGAGGCACAAATCCAGCCTTGAAAAAAAGAAAGAAATGAGTAAACGGATGGATGGGGTCATGAAAAATACGGTTTGAGGCAGCTTCTAATTCTCCTGTCTGTGACCAGTATTACCCTAGTTTTTTCAAAGAAAGAGGCATGGTGGTTTCTTTATGTCATATTTTCAGGCTGTATATCAGAAGGGCTGTGCAGGGTGATGCTATGGTTTTCTGCTTTTAGGGAAAATAAGGAGAATTTGACAGCCCTCTGATAGTGCTGCTATCACCTTAACTTCAGTTTCCATGGAATCTCTGGAATACTGTGCTCTGAACTCATCCAGTCAGTGCACTGTGATGGTGATCACTATTTCACACATTGTTTAATCCACTGAAGCATTCATCAGAGACTGACAACACTGTTATACAGATGAAACCTGCTGTGAGGTTTGTGTCGCAGATTACCTCTGCTAATGTTCAACACAAATCTTTCTCAGCCTGTTCTCAATCTCTCTCCATCTTCTGCTCTCTGCTGCCCTCCACCTTCCCTCTCTCTCTTCCCTCTCTCCCTTCCCTTGTATACTGCTGATTTATATGTGAAGGCCAATTTATACATCTGCGTCGAATCTACGCCAGAGGTACGCCGTAGGCTCTGTGTAGCCGCATACCCTATGCCGTAGCCTATGCTGTAGCCTGACGCGCACCTCTCCAGAAATAAAACTATGCATCGCTGCGACACGTGTCAACACAGACCGCAACAACTGTGATTGGTCCGCTTGGTCGCATTACCCTCCTTCTGCCTCAATCGGTTCAATGGTCGTACACACCATCTCCTTCAACGTCTTCTCTCTTTTCTGTGTTGCAGTAATTTCAGTAAAAATAACTGTTGTTCAGCAATTATTAGCTCTAACTCCGACATGATCCGCTCAGTTTCAGTCACCATCGAACATTTTTGGCAAAATGGAAAACTGAGCGCTCATTATTTTGGGAGGCCCCTTTGTTTGTCCCTCAAAGTTTAGAAACTAGTCCTTTTGAACACAAAACTTGTTTTACAAATATTGCTGTTCAAGGACTGAATTCCGACTTTTTATTTAACATTATTCACGCAATTGTGTGTAATGCATGAAGAAAAATCAACACAGTGGCATAGAAATCCCATTGCAAACTAGTGTTTTGGCAATGTAATTACAGAGCAATGCAGACACGCTACGCAGAAGTATAAATGCTCACAACAGCGAAGGCCACTCGCGTAGGCTATGGTGTAGGCTCCGCGTAGAGCCTATGCAGAAGTATAAATCAGCCTTGAGTGCCAGGCTGGCCGGGAACGCTCAGCTTTGCCCTGATGTAAAGTGGAAATGTTAATGTAATTAAATCATTCATTTGGTTCAGTTTAATTAGCACTGTGCTACTTTTAAGATTAGCCATGGCTAATGAGATTAGCAGCTGGCTCTAGCGGATGGATATGCCATCTCCTTTGAAGTCCTGCGGCTGTTGAGAACGCTGACACAATGTGACTGCATTCTTCAGCTCCTTCAGGCCCAGGGGAACAAGAAGCCCAGGGGAAACGAGTCTGTCTCCCTTTTTTTTTTTTTTTTTTTTAAATTTTTTTATTAAGGGAAAGATTATAGTTCCATCAACTAATTCTCAAGTGTGACATGAAATTTCTCTTGGGAACTAGGTGTTTTTTTTCCCTTTACCTTACTTTCTTTTCAAACATTTTAAAACTTTTTTTTCCTTTGTAACCAGGGAGGGAGTCAAACAGCTTTTGTTTTTAACTCTTTGATAGTGACATTTGCAATTAACATTTTGTTTTACCCTCAGGACATGCATCAGTTCGCAAAAAAGCCCTCTGTGACTGAAGCTAGGCTAAGCTAGACTGAGTCTAACCTGTTTTTTTTTTTTTTTTGCTTGTTGTTGTTATTCTTGGTTGTTATCAGTTATTCTTAAAGCTGTGTATTTTTTGGTTTCTCCTCTCCTCTGTTCTCAGCTCACCTGTATAAATGCTTTGCTCTGAGGGACAGCTGTGGCATGTGTCTGAAGGCTGACCCCAGGTTTGAGTGTGGATGGTGCGTTCACGAGAAGAAGTGTTCTTTGAGGCAGGAGTGCTCACCAGACAGCATGTGGATGCACCCTACCACTGGGAACAGCCGGTGCACCCATCCGAAAATCAGCAAGGTGAGCACTGAGTAGAACTGAATGGAATTCAATTCAACAGACCAAATATTTCTCAGGTTATATGTTGTTTTCACATAAATTGTACTATCACCTGCTTGAAAAGTCTGAACAGCCACATGAAGGAATGTGGCTTGATATGTGGTGAGTTTTGAAAATGATCAGCATTAACCCTGCAGTGCGTAGCGTCGCACAGGTGTGCCGCTGACTACTTTCTATTGGAAGCTTATTGTCAAACCGGTGTGATTTGGAATAATAAACAATGAACATTCTAATGTATTCTAACTCGTGACGCAACAATTCAAGTTAATGGTGATTCAAGATTACAGTCGATATGCCATCATCTGTACACTTTTATACTTGTACTTTATACGTATGTATACTTTATACTTTTACTTTATGCTACTTTATACTTATATACTTTTTTTACGAGTCGATAACTAAATCACACAAAACATGGCGGACATAGCGAAGGCTATGCAGTACACTCGAGAGCATTACAGATGCAACGAAGAAGTGCATACTAGCTGTTTGTCGTGCAACGCTGTATAAACACATGTTGTCATGTTGCGCAACTATCGGGCATACTTGATGTGCGTCAAAGCAATACCGGCAAATGACGGTCAAAAAGTGTAAACAACTCAGATTTCCTCACAATAAACGCATCCATAATATTGTGTATGTATATTGTTTTGATTAATCAAGCCAGTGCTCTTTACATTGCCAAGCTGTTGTTTTCGTTACACACATTTGTAAACCATCTTCATCGAGTATTTATCTTCTCCCTTATTATTCATTCATAACTACTATGGCACTGTAACCATAGCTACCATAGCTCGTGCAGTTGTACAACAATTGTTATCATCCTGTCAATCGAGTCACGAGTCAAAGTCAAAGTCAAAGTCAAACGAGTAACACCAGCATCGGGGCTAATGTTGTCTTACTGAGAAGCACACATTTGGGTGAATAACATCTTTATTTTTTTAAAAAAAATGGAGAAACTTAAAACATCAAAGAGCAGAGTAAAACTCACAGATGATCAGATTAGACAGATCTTTCAGGAGCACTCTGACGCAGAAAATGTTCTGAGAGCTGAGCAGAGTGATTCTTCTGAGGAAGAATCACCTGAGAATCTGACTGCCTTGGATGACCCTGAATATTTTGAGGTGGCGTCAGAGGACAGTGAGAATTGATCCTGGAGGACAGGACAGTTCACACCCAGTCCAGTGACATTTGATGGTTCCCAGTCTGGAGTGAGGACCCATCCACATGAGGTTAGGGAAGCAGAGTGTTTTAAATTGTTCCTAAATACATCCACAGTGGGTGTCATTGCTAATGAAACAAATAAATATGCAGAGATCCTGAGAGAGAAGTCAGGGGGTGTGGGAAAGATTGGGAGATGGGTGGACACCTCAGTGGCTGAGATCTACACCTTCCTCGCCACAGTAATGATTATGGGTCTTGTCAAGAAGAATAATATGAGGGACTACTGGACTGCAGACCCCATGCTGTCCACCCCTTTTTTCCCTATAGTCTTTTCCCAGGACCGTTTCTTACTCCTCCTCCGCGCACTCCACTTCAGTGACTCCAGCCCCTCCTCAGACCCCCTTCACAAAATTAGAAATATTCTGAACTCAATTTTAAAGTCATTCTCCCACGTTTTCTACCCCCACAAGGACCTCTGCATCGATGAATCCATCTTGAAATGGAAAGGATGACTGTCTTTTAAACAGTATATCCCCTCAAAGTGGCACAGATTTGAGGTGAAGCTGTTTGTGCTGTGTGATGTCCTGACAGGTTATGTCCAAGACTTAATCGTATATACTGGGAGCTCCACAGATATTCTTCCATTTGATGGTGTTGGGATGTCTGGAGCGGTTGTCCTCACTCTTTTGCAGCCCTATCTAAACCAAGGGCATACCGTCTTCATGGACAACTGGTACTCAAGTCCTGCCCTCTTCCAGCACCTACTGGACAACCAAACTGGGGCGTGTGGCACCGTAAGGCCCACAAGAAAGGGGATGCCACAGTTTGAAAAAAAAAATGTGCACAAAGCTGAAATGCAGGTCGTGGTACAGAAAACTTTTTTTCCATCTTGTGGACGTGGCCACTTTCAATAGTTACGTACTCCATCGCAGGCTCACAGGACAGGTGCTCACCTATCACCAATTTCGTGTGAATATGATCCACCAGCTATTAGAGGAATTCCACACTCCTCGGCGTTCATCATCTGGTGGACGGCCTGCATTGGACAATCCCCTCGGCCTCGCTGCCCGTCACTTCCCCACACCAGTGATGACCACTGAACGACAAGGCAGTAGAACGAGGCGGAGGTTCAAAGTGTGTTAGAATACCACCAGACATCCACAGCAGAGGAGGCTGACAAAGTACATGTGTGTTCCCTGCAACACACCATTGAGTTTGTTCCCCTGTTTTCAAGAGTATCATACCCTCAAGCATTTTTAGATCTCTTCTCAGACCTGCAACACAAAAGAAAATAGAATATCATTAGAAAGAATAATCTAAATTATATTCATCAATAAATGTTATTGGTAGTAGGACTTAGTAGTAGTAGTAGTAGTAGTAGCTCTTAGTAGTAGTAGCAGTAGTAGCAGTTGCGCGTAGTAGTTGTTGTTGTTGTTGTTGTTTAGTTGTAGAGTTTAAATAGTAGTTGGAGGTAGTAGTGTAGTAATAGTGGAAGTAGTACTGTTGTGTAGTTGTAGTGTTTTAGCATATTATTTATTGTAGTTATATAGTTGTAGTTTGTAGCAGTACTTAGTAGTTATAGTATAGTACTTATATAGAAGTAGTTTTGTAGCAGTAGTAGCAGTTGTAAGCCTAGTATTTAGTATAGTATGTATGTGTGTGAAAGTGTGACTGGGATGTTTTGAATAAATATTTTCTTTAAGATCCTCTCTAGTTTGTGTGACAGCTTCCAATCATTCCAATCATACTGACATGTAATATAACATATAATATTATGACATAAAACATATAGCAGGTGCTTTGTAAAACCTTTTTGACTGTAATCTCTGCAATGATTAATTAGAAAAAGACATAAAGTCCATTTTCTCACAATCCTACATCATTCTCACTTCAACTAATTTTTCACTGTTTTACAAATAGCACCAGTCTCAGATTTTGCTTATGAGGCTACATCATTTTTCCCTGCATAGTGGAACATTTCAACATTTATATCATGAAAAACAGGATTCGTACTTACAGGAGATGGTAGTCCATTTGCTTTTTTTTTTTTTTACATTTTCAGCAGCAGCAGCTCCTGTTGGTTTGAGGAACACAACGTCTTTCGCCTGCAGCCAACTGTGGGAAACGGCTTGGGTTTTAAACGTAATGCTCCTGAAATGAGCCGACCCTTTTGACGTGTGTATTGTTGCCTTGTATGCTAGCCTACTGTATAGCGGTGTGCCACGTGGCTTGCAAGTTATGTGACGCAGCGACGTTGTTCAATACAATTAAAATAGCCTACCATAGACATAAGAAGATAAAATACTGTCCAGTTGATTTCCGAGCAAACTGTGGGAAACGGCTTAGATTATACATTGCTTTATAATGTTAGTTTCAAACCGACAGGTTCATATCCACGTCTGCAGAGCCGCAGCTTTACACCACCAGAGTTTCACCACAGCAGTTTCAGGCCAGTGGCATTCAGCATTGCGCAGACAATTTTTTTTGTTTAACTTAGCGACTGAGCAAATACAAGTATGAAATCAAAGTAACAGCTTCTCGAATTTTATTGTGGAACGCTGGCGCACGAGCAAAAAAACGTACGCAGCGACGGGTATAACTGTTAAAAGAACTCCCACACTGAAGGGTTAAATAACAATATTAAATATTGGTCATCACTCATCAGGAATAAGATGCCCTTCATATACATGATCTGTAAGCTTTTATCCAAGGCTCTTGTGTTTGTATTTCACCATACCAGTGGTGGCTCACATTTGTCAAATTAGTTTGAATACGGCCTTATTAAAACGCAGATTGGCTCCTCTTCTCATTGTTTAACTCCCCCAGGGGAATGCTAGAAGCTTACTGCACCCAGCACAACAAAAGGCCCTGGGCCTCTTTCTCCTCCTTACAAACAAGGAGTATTCCGGGTGCTAAGCAGATCTATAGAATCCTCTCTTTTTTACAGCACTCTGCCAGGGCTAGGCTAACATGCTTGTCTATGCCAGCACCTCTGCATGAGATAAGCCCCAGATATTGACTAATTGGCAGTGCCATGATGGCTAATCCTTTCGCTCATGCCTGTCTCGTGCCTTACTTATCTCTCTGTAACACAGAACTAAAACCAGTGGGCTGGAGGAAAACAAAGCAAGGCGTAGGTGGAGGTGTCTGAGGAGCCCTAGTTCAGCTCTCTATCCTTAACAAAAAAAAAAAAAAAAAGATTTGGAATCTGCCCTCCTCAGACCTGTCTGTACCGTAACCAAGCAACTGGACCAGCCATGAATAGGCTGGCGGGTTAGGCTGAAAGAGAAGGGTGGTGTGATGGGTGTATGCTTGGGTATTCAGAGTGGCAAAAACAGAGAGGAGAGAGAGAAAGAGAGAGAGATAGAGCGAGAGAGACGGGGGGGGGGTATTTATGATATATATATATATATATATATATATATATATATATATATATATATATATATATATATATATAACATGAAACAAAAAAAAATAAATAAATTTTAAGATTACCCTCTTTTGTCATGATTATGTGCTTCTGTCAATTCTTAGTAATCTACTGTATAGCTTAACGCCTACAAGATCACCAGCCATCATGAAGGTTTTGTATTGTACGTAACAATGGGGGACTGTAACACTGCAGTTATAAATTAAAAATGCAGTTATGAGTTGTAAATTAGAAATTCAAGGGGAAGTAAAAAAACAAACAAACTGTATAAATGCAGTAATCATCGTATTGTAAAGTATAGCATAGTATTGTAGTTGTATTTGTACTTAGAGACAGTAAAATATCATGATTTTATACAGTGCGAATACTGTAAATAAACAGCATGTTACTTGGTAAATTGATGCAAGTAAATTACTGTAATTTTACAGGTAATTTTTTCTACAGTGTATGAGGCATAATGTATTGCTCCTATTTGTGGTGCTGACAGGGTTCTTGGGAGATCCAAACAGCGATATTTACTGAACGAGTGAGATGTCTTATTCATGTATAAACTCCTTACTCCATGTAAACTTTATCAGTTGGTTTATCATTGCCTTAGTCAGCAGCCGTCAGTCAGCCATCCTTTGTTTAGCGCCCTCTCTCTCTCTCTCTCTCTCTCTGTCTCTCTATCCCTTCTCTGCCTGTGTCTGAGCTGTTACACACTACATTAGCAGGCAGATAAGCTCATTTGGTGCTGAGTATTTAACTGGGATTTTCTTTCTCTGTCTGTCTTCTCTGTGGAGAAGCCCCGGAGTGGAGAGAGTAATTGAATTCTCTTTATGTTGCTCTCATTCTGCTCTGTTTTAAGCCTTGTCTGAAATAGCCCATTGACGTCAGAGCTGTCCCCGACTCAGGCTTGGAGAGCCTGGGTTCCTCTCGGTTAAGTTCCCCATCACCTCCTCCTTGCCCCAAAATAATGGAAGCTAAGAGCTGAGCGTGTACCGTGAATCATGTGCTGTCACCGAAAGAGGTGGGCGTGTACCGTGAGTGATGTGTGTCACAGAAAGAGGTGGGCGTGTACCGTGAGTCATGTGTGTCACAGAAAGAGGTGGGCGTGTACCGTGAGTCATGTGCTGTCACAGAAAGAGGTGGGCGTGTACCGTGAGTCATGTGCTGTCACAGAAAGAGGTGGGCGTGTACCGTGAGTCATGTGCTGTCACAGAAAGAGGTGGGCGTGTACCGTGAGTCATGTGTGTCACAGAAAGAGGTGGGCGTGTACCGTGAGTCATGTGTGTCACAGAAAGAGGTGGGCGTGTACCGTGAGTCATGTGCTGTCACAGAAAGAGGTGGGCGTGTACCGTGAGTCATGTGCTGTCACAGAAAGAGGTGGGAGTGTACCGTGAGTCATGTGCTGTCACAGAAAGAGGTGGGCGTGTACCGTGAGTCATGTGCTGTCACAGAAAGAGGTGGGAGTGTACCGTGAGTCATGTGCTGTCACAGAAAGAGGTGGGAGTGATCATGTGATCGTGACCATGATCATGTGCTGTCAGTTCTCCAGCTGTATAAACCTTTATCCTATCAATGTCATAATAGACCAGCCCAATGTCATAATAGACAGTTAATGAAGGGGAGGTTTCATCTCCCTGTATAGGCCACCCTTCTCTCTCTCTCTCTTTCTCTCTCCTATTGTGGCTGACCCTTCCCATCCCAGATACAGACTTTTCAAAACACTACCCTCCGGCAAGCCACTGAGGTCTGTCAAGACCAAAACTACATGCTACAGCTTCTTCCCCTCAGCAGTTGAATTCCTCAACAAGCCCTCTGACCTCCACTGACAGAGACACTGCCCCCCCCCCCCCCCCCCCCCCCCCCCCACCACCCCCACCGCCCCCCCCCACCAGACCACTGACTCTCTACACATACGCACACTTTTTGCACATCGTTCACACTGTGTCCACATTACTTATATATATATTTATATATATATATACATTTTCTACCTCTCTTAATTTATTGCATTACAGTGCCTTAGTATTAATGCACATTGCACAGCCTCTGCACTTTTTTTTTTTATCCTTGTCGGTTTAGATTACTTGTTGCTTGTATTACTATTGCACTTCAATGTTGTGTTGTATAGAGTGCCATCATACCAAAAAAAATCCTTGTAGGGGCAACCTACTTGGCAATAAAGTAGATTCTGATTCTGACTCTGATTCTGATTCAGTCCAACTCTGTGGACAGCCTTGCAGTGCTGACTGGCTTCAACAGTGAAGTATGGAAAATACACATGTGGCGTCTTGGCCTCGTTTTTTATTTAGTGGTTGAGCGAGAGCAAGCTTCCTCCGATTTGACCATCAGAAATGAGGGTGTTATATATGTGTTTATTTTTTTATTTGACCATCAGAAATGAGAGGGTTATATATGTGTTGTTTTTTTTTTTATTTGTTTATTTATTTGATGTGGAGCTACTGACCTTTCTGGACCCAGAGCCAGTTTTCAAGTAACACTCCCAAGGCAAAGAGAGGATGAAGGAAGGGCCTGTGTGGAGGTTTATTGTTCCTCATCAGCACTATTTTCTCCCCTCTCATTTTCTGTGTTCGTTTTGTAGCTCCATGCAAAACAACCCCTTGGAATCCAATTAAAGGCTGTCCCACTCTCCCCCGCTGGCTCTTCACCAGTAGGCCCCTTCACATAGAACCAATCAATGTCTTACCCTGTGGTCGCAGGACTGGTTCAGAGCATGGGAAACCAATCAAGAAAATTTGAGTAGTGAGGAGAATGAGAACCGTTTGAGAAGGTTTTTAACACTACAGAAAAGCACTCCACTAAATGTCAAGCACACTGAAATTCTGTATTATAAAAGGCTTCAAAAGTTCAGTGGTTTAGAAGATGGTGTAGAAATCAGAGAGTGCAGCCTAAGATTCTGTGCTGTCCTTTGGTAGGGCACTTCATTGCCTCAGTAGCATGAAGAAATATCTCACCACAGGAAAGGATGGAATAGATCATTCTGATTGCTTCATGTTCACGTTCACACAAAACTCTTCCTACTCACAGTCATGGAATCTTATAGCTCAAAATGGTTCTGAGCAGATCTGGAATTGAAGGACTGTTAAGTTATGATTCTCATAACTAGAACCGCTTGGTGTACAAAATAACTTTTGCTAAAGGATTTCTCTGAGATCTAATAAGGTCTTTTGCTCAGTCTTTTTTGCATTGTCTTGTTAGCCTGTGTGTATGCTCCTTCACTCTCTTTGCCAGTACAAATGCTTAACACGTGGTTTTTTTTGGTTGGATGTGGCACAGTAAACCCCCACCATCCAGACGTCCCTTCAGCTGTGACGAAAGCCAGTTCTTGCTAATGAGGCACAGATGGACACACAGACGCAGCACAGAGACAGTGTGCTGTGGCATGTAGGGGGGCAAATTAGATTGGGTCGGTAGCGTAGGACCATAGGGCGTACAGTTGTCCCACTTTCCCATCATACCTCTGCTATTCCAAAGCATTCTGTACCTCCCCCTTTGCTTTTCTTTTGCCTCTAGGAAAGAGAAAAAAATGGTCTGAACATGAAAATTAGCATGAGGCCTGTAACAGTCCACCGCTCTTTAATTGGCATTATTACGTATACTTTTGAAATGTGTTATTACCCTGTGCTGCTTAGGAAACTTAGAGATTTACTTTACTGTATATAAAGTTCCTTGGGGAAAAACTGCATTTAGTGTTTTTTTCATCCTCTCATCACTATGTTGTAGCATCTGTCTTCACTCAGGGTTCTGGCTGATCAGTGGATGATGTGTTTTGCATTTACGTTTGGCGTTGACCTTCCAGCTGCATACTTCTCCCATTAGCACTGCTTGTGCTCCTCCTCCTCCCAACAGTTTTGCCCTCATCTGTCTCCTGCTGACATGGATATGGGCTCTTCGCCAGCATTTACATTGATGATATCTGTTCTCTGTAGTTCTTTAAACAGAGATATATTTCGGTGTAATATATGATGTTATTTTGAGAAGGCTGTTAACCAGTCCAGATTCCAGTGCTGTATTTTGCTCTGACTCCCATAGATCTTATCACATGGACCCAGCCACTGTGACCATGTGACAGTCTCACAAAGCCAAAGGGCTATAACCAGAGCCCACACTGTAACCAGACTCAGCACTGTAACCAGACCTCACACTCTAACCTAAACCAACACTGTAGCCAGACCCAACACTGCAACCAGGCAACAAACTGTAATCTAAACCCACACTGGAACCAGACCACACACTGTAATCTAAACCCACACAGTAACAAGTCAGCGCACTGTAACAAGAGCCTGCACTGGAACCAGACCACACACTGGAACCAGACTACACACTGTAATCTGAACCCACATTGTAACAAGTCAGTGCACTGTAACCAGAGCCCACACTGGAACCAGACCACACACTGTAATCTGAACCCACATTGTAACAAGTCAGTGCACTGTAACCAGAGCCCACACTGTAACCAGACCATGCACTGTAATCTAAACCCACACTGTAACAAGTCAACACTGTAACAAGAGCCTGCACTGCAACCAAACCACACACTGTAACCAGACCACACACTGTAATCTAAGCCCACATTGCAACTAGACAACACACTGTAATCTAAACCCACACTGTAGCCAGACAACACACTACAACCAGAGCCCACACACTATCCAGACAACACACTGCAACCAGACCACACACTGTAATCAGACCACACACTGTAACTGGAGCCCACACTAACCAGACCACACACTGTAACCAGACAGCACACTGTAATCTAAACCCACAATGTAACCAGACCACACACTGTAACCAAACCACATACTGTAACCAGACCACACACTGTAATCACACGACACTCTGGGAACATGTGTTTATGGTATTTTCAGTGCCTTATAGTCTCCAAGACAAGTTTGACAGACATGATGTGCCAGCTGTGAGCGTGACTCAACTTGGTCAGTCCACACACCGAGATTCCACCCTATAATGTCCTCATGATCACACACACCTCCAACTGCTAACAGTACACATCAGTTACCATATTTGTTTTGTCATACTGCCCATGTCCTCGTTATGGAGAATAATCCAGATAAATAAATCATATTACCATGTTGCCTGTCACCTGTGCTGGTGCAGGAGGCTGAGGTAATAAGTCATAATTAGAGAATAGGCGTGGTGTTAGGATTGAGGGGCAGAAAGAGGTCTGTGCCATCTTTTACCTCCGAGTGATTCCTCTTCATTATTCTGCCTGGTGTCAGAATTTTTGGTTAGAGTTAGATGCATTTGCTGGTACAGACTGGTAGGTTCTTCTCTCCACCATCTCTCAGTTCTTCTGTTCTAGCAGACATTAATATGAGTGATATGGAAATTTAGGGTAAAAGAGGCCTACTTTTAAAATGAAGACTGAGCACAGATTAGCTCCACAGATGCAGATACTCAAAATATCCATGAAGAAATCATTCATCTTCACTGGCAGACAGACAGATATCTGTGCTGTAATTCTGAGGGCCAGCTAATTACACAATGGATGTATGAAGAGGATGTTTTCAGTGTTGTCCAGTTGATAATATTTCCATTTTGTTTTGTTACAGATGTTCACAAGACAGTGTGTAAGACCTCCTCAGCCATTTTCACACACTCAACATACTGAACACCCTTACTCTAGTCAATCTTACAGACTTCCTACTCAGGAGAACTGCCTGTCTCTTCTGTTTTCCCCTGTGTTCTCTGTCATATTCTGTGATCTTTGATTTCTTGGGTTTGTGCTGTCTTGCAGTTGTTTCCTGAGACAGGTCCGAAGCAGGGTGGAACCAAGCTTACCATCACTGGGGAGAACTTGGGCCTTCAGTTCCGTGACATTCAGAATGGAGTGCGTCTGGGAAAGGTGCCGTGCATTCCCATAGAGGAAGAGTACATCAGTGCAGAGAGGTGGGATTCAGTTAAATCTGCTCCACTGTTCTCACTATTCCCTGTTCACTCTTCTCCTCTTTCAGAATATATACTCATACATACAGTTACATCTTCTCTGCTCTCCTCGCATATCTCCATTCACTATTCTCCACTTTCAGAGTGTATACTCTGATCATGATAGTCCCCTGTCTCTCTTTTTGTCCCAGTAATGCTTTTCTTTTTTGTCCCAGTAATTCTTTTCGTTTGCCAACTCCACATGTTTTTCATTCTGTTCAGACCCTTCTCACTTCCTCTCCTTTTATTACACATCCTTTTATAGTACTGGGATGAATTACTGTGTATTAGGCAGTTTCTCTTGTCCTGGCAGTACTAAAGACCTTCACCATTTCAAGGCTTCTTGCCCCAACAATTCAAAGCTGCAGAATTGCTGTAACTAATGTTTAACAGATTAGTAATAAATCTGTACAAGTGGTGTTACTAATTGATAACATATTGATATTCTGTTCTCTGAAATGTTTTTACAGCTATACCTATATCTTCCCTCATATCTGAGGCAGAATAGAAAACCTTTACTGAAGAGTTTAATGTGTGTGTGTGTGTGTGTGAGTGTGTGTGTACATACACACACACACACACACACACACACAATTTTTCATTGTATAATTTGTCTTTTATTGATGACTGGCAGGATTGTGTGCCAGCTGAATGATGCCACAGGCTACCGTGTGCAGGACGCTCAGGTAGAGGTGTGTGTGAGGGACTGCCAGGCAGACTACAGAGCTCTCTCTCCTCGTGCCTTCACATTCGTGGTAAGGACCAAGGAGAAAAGCTCATGTTATGCAGCTCTGTTTGATATTCAATATCATGCATGCTGTTGGTAGTGAACATGTACTGAAGGGTGGGTGAACATAACCTTATTAATTATTGGTGACCAAAAAAAGAATTTATGTGTACATTTGTTCATAATATTTGCTAGTTTAGTGCTCAGAATGAAAGTGGAATGTTGTTTAGCTTAACTTTCCTGAGTGCTATCAGTATTCAAATGACAAAGTGTAAATCTACAACTTCAGCTTCAGAACATTATATGTATATATTTCTGTTTGACTCTCTTCCTCTGCTGCTCCCCAGAGTCCTTTTTTCACCCGTGTGCAGCCATCCCAGGGGCCCCTATCTGGCGGGACAAGGATCACCATTGAAGGAATCCACCTCAACACTGGCAGCTCTGTGTCCATCAAAATTGGCAGAAGTCTATGTCACTTTGAAAAGTCAGTGTTTTATTTGACTGTTTTTCTATCTATCTATCTATCTATCTATCTATCTATCTATCTATCTATCTATCTATCTATCTATCTATCTATCTATCTATCTATCTATCTATCTATCTATCTGTCTGTCTATCTGTCTCTGTCTGTCTGTCTGTCTGTCTCTCTCTCTTTCTTTTCTCATCCCTCTCAGCTTCAATCTTTTCACTATTGTTTGTGACAACCATGTTGTCATAATGTGTATAGTCTTCTGAGGGCCTGTGCTCTGATAGGTGGTTCCTATGGCAACATGGTGAGGGAGTCTGCAGAGACATTGCAGGCACGTCCTCAGCCAGAGGTAGAAACGCAGCAAGGTGGAATCACTTCTTACAAGACAATACAAAAGCCCTAAAACAGTGAAATATTAGACTGCATCTGAGTTATATGTTACACTGTGGACACATTTGAAAATTAAACTATGGTATGATGTGGAAAGCTTCAAATGGCTATGATGGCAGTGATTGTGATGGTATTGATTATGATGGCAGTTATTACGATGGCATTGATTATGATGGCAGTGATTATAATGGTATTGATTATGATGGTATTGATTATGGTGGTATTGATTATGATGACTGATCATAATGGTATTGATTATGCTGTCAGTGATTACGATGCTATTGATTACGGCTGCAGTGATTATAATGGTATTGATTATGGTGTCAGTGATTATGATGGTATTGATTATGATGGCAGTGATTATGATGGTATTGATTATGATTGCAGTGATTATAATGGTATTGATTATGGTGTCTGTGATTACAATGGTATTGATTATGACTGCAATTATGATGGTATTGACTATGATGACTGATTATAATGATATTGATTATGATGACTGCGATTATGATGGTATTGATTACAATGGCAGTGATTATAATGGTATTGATTATGATGACTGTGATTATGATGGTATTTAGTATGATGACTGTGATTGTGATGGTATTGATTAAGATGACAGTGATTATAATAGCAGTGGTTATGAAGATATTGATAATGATGGTATTGATTAGTGTTGAGTGGTGTGTGGAGAGGGAGACTGCTGGAGCTTTCCAGGTTCAGTCCCCCCTGTAACAGTAATGTTTCGCCCTGTCTCTCCGTTCCAGGAGGAGCTCCAAGGAAATCGTGTGTGTGACTCCGGCTGGTCTGACTCCAGGCAGTGTTCCGGTCATGGTGGATATCGATGCTGGTGAGCTGAGGAATCCGGAGGTTAAGTTCAGCTACACCGATGACCCCACCATCTTCCGCATCGACCCAGACTGGAGCATAGCCAGGTGAGGACTGGACATTTCTTAGAGATTATGTCTTACTTTAAATGTCTTCTTTAAGCAGTTTTTCTCTTTGTTTACTTACCTTTGTGTCTACGTAATTAGTTGTTTTATGAATTGAATATATGACATTAAGCAGATTAACTGAGTAAAATCCCTTGCATGAACCCATATATCTGCTCTGTTTTTTTACTTTAACAATACCACTGCACTTTGTCTGTGACTGTAACGATACCACTGCACTTTGTCTGTGACTGTAACAATACCACTGCACTTTGTCCAGCACTGTAACAATGTATGTCTCTCACTGTAACACTTTGGTTGAGAACATTTACAATCTGTTTAGTAGTCTGACCTTCCAAAGTCTCTAGATATTTCCTTTACAACACAGCCCTTTTCCCACTGTTACTGTCCCTGTCAGCTGTTTGTGCAAAGCCTGTCATTGACACCTTCACTTGAGTCTGAGAAGTCAACAGGGACAAAGCATTTCTCACATCGTAGTGCTGTTGCTCAGTGTGATTATGGTTGCCTTGAAGAGATCCAGTCCTCAGATAAAAGTCCTCCCTGCACCCTGGCATCTCACTTTCTAGCAGTCTCTCCTCCACCTTGGAGAAAAACAGAAGTCTCATTGTAGCGCTGCTCTCAGTTAAAAAAAAAGAAAAAAGAGGATGAACAATTGTATCGTTATAATGAGTTCTTCTCTATGTGGAGTGTCTATTGTATCACTGTAATGAGTTCTTTCCTCTGTGAAGTGTCTATGTCATGAGCTGTCTGCTTTCCCATATGTGTGAATGGGCTTGGTGGCTTCAGGAACCCGTAAGAGCAGGGCTTCAGTAAGAGTAAAGTCACTGTAAGAACACGGTTACTGGACTGAATCCCTGGTGTTGACTTTGTTCTTCAGCTATCTTGGCTCTAATGTCCCTCTCCATCCTCTGGCCAATGCTGTTGTTCTTTTTAGCGAGACGCATAAGCCCATGTTTCTCTCGGGGTTCCACAGTACTCATCCCTATCCCCTCTGCTGGTTTAATAAAGGAAGGTTGTACTGTGCACTGATAAAACAATAATATATAAGCATATAATTATAGGGTGTTCTGCTCTTTCCATACTGTCACACTGCCCTCTCAGTATTTTCAAGTATTTCCCTGAGCTATATTTAATAGCCAGTTTGGTCAGTAAAACACACAAAACACCCAAATCCCAGTGAATCTCTCTTATTTGACTTTCATCTCTGCAATGATGCGATTCAATGAAAATTAACAAATCAGTATATGAAAAGAAGTAAATGTTAAGTTGTTAGAAGAGAGGGAGAGTAAGGTAAGGACAAAGCCCCATGGCCAGCATTGTTGGTGTTCTAGATCCACACAGAGAACAGCAGTGAGAGTGAGTCTGTGTGAAATTCTTTTGATATGTCTCTACAGCTTGTTCAGGAGATAGGATGGCTTTTTATGGCCTTGTTGGGGGTGAGACAAAGGCACAGACAAGTGTTCAGGACAAGACTGAAAACAAACAGACTAATGTTCCAGTCATTCAAAAGCTAAATAAATTAAACCTCCTCTGAGAAGCTATCCATTTTCATTAGCTCTGTTGAGGCTTTTCACAACCACCAACCATTGTAACACTCCTATTACATGCTTATTACATGGTCATGTTCGGTTTTGCGCTGTGTAATAAATGTCTATTTGACCACTAATGTGTGTTTTCGCAGTGGTGGGACCCCTCTGACCGTCAGTGGCACAAACCTGGCCACCATTCGCGAGCCGAAGATCCGTGCCAAGTATGGCTCTGCTGAGTCCTTACATGTGAGTGTCTTCCCTACCCTACCCTACAGTTCACTGACACTGTCGTTCCTACCCCACAGTTCACTGACACTCCCCCCCTACAATTCACTGACACTGTGTTCCCTACCCTATAGTTCACTGACACTGTCTTCCCTACCCTACAGTTCACTGACACTGTGTTCCCTACCCTACAGTTCACTTGACACTGTCGTTCCTACCCTACAGTTCACTGACACTGTCTTCCCTACCCTACAGTTCACTGACACTGTTTTCCCTACCCTACAGTTCACTGACACTGTCTTCCCTACCCTATAGTTCACTGACACTGTCTTCCCTACCCTACAGTTCACTGACACTGTCTTCCCTACCCTACAGTTCACTGACACTGTCTTCCTTACCCTATAGTTCACTGACACTGTCATCCCTACCCTATAGTTCACTGACACTGTCTTCCCTACCCTACAGTTCACTGACACTGTGTTCCCTACCCTACAGTTCACTTGACACTGTCGTTCCTACCCTACAGTTCACTGACACTGTCTTCCCTACCCTACAGTTCACTGACACTGTTTTCCCTACCCTACAGTTCACTGACACTGTCTTCCCTACCCTACAGTTCACTGACACTGTCTTCCCTACCCTACAGTTCACTGACACTGTCTTCCCTACCCTACAGTTCACTGACACTGTCTTCCTTACCCTATAGTTCACTGACACTGTCATCCCTACCCTATAGTTCACTGACACTGTCTTCCCTACCCTACAGTTCACTGACACTGTGTTCCCTACCCTACAGTTCACTGACACTGTCTTCCCATCCTACAGTTCACTGACACTCCCACCCTACAATTCACTGACACTGTCTTCCATACCCTATAGTTCACTGACACTGTCTTCCCTACCCTACAGTTCACTGACACTGTCTTCCCTACCCTACAGTTCACTGACACTGTCTTCCCTACCCTACAGTTCACTGACACTGTTTTCCCTACCCTACAGTTCACTGACACTGTCTTCCCTACCCTATAGTTCACTGACACTGTCTTCCCTACCCTACAGTTCACTGACACTGTGTTCCCTACCCTACAGTTCACTATCTTCCTTACCCTATAGTTCACTGACACTGTCATCCCTACCCTACTGTTCACTGACACTGTCTTCCCACCCTACAGTTCACTGACACTGTCTTCCCTACCCTACAGTTCACTGACACTATCTGCAGTTTTGGAACTTTTGTGGCCTGGACTCAGTGGAGTCAGTCTGAACTTTACATAGAACAACTGTCATATGCCTTAAATAAACAAAACCAGGACTGCCAGGATTGACTAATGGGTGTACTGAGATACCTGAATAGAGATTGTGTGAACACTAACCTGTATCTTTCACTCTGTGCTCACTCATTTTTGCCTGTGTGCCCCCCCCCCCCCCCCCAAAGAACTGCACGGTCTTCAATAACTCCGCTATGGTCTGCTTGGCACCGTCGGTGGCACACTCAGAGCGGGTTTTTGCAGAGTTGGGCAGTGGACCAGATGAGATTGGTTTCTATATGGATAATGTCTACGCCCTGGTGGTGGTGAACGAGAGTTTCAGTTACTACCCAGACCCTGTGTTTGAGCCACTCAGTGCGTCTGGTGTCCTGGAGCTCAAGCCTGCCTCCCCGCTCATCCTGAAGGCGAGTCAAACATCAGCTCTTATCAGATATATTCTCTGCCCCACATTAGAGCACAGCCCATCCTAATGCACTTTAACACATTTCAGTTGCTCTTCAGGCATTTATTCTGAAATAATGAGCTTGCACTTTGCCTGTTAAGAGGACCTGCTTTCAGTGAGTAATGTGTTCTCCCTCTGTGTTGTCACTGTGTTCTTAATTTTTTTTTATAGGTAATTCTGTACTTTTCTCTGTCTGCCCCCACTCTTGCAAACATCAAACACTAATCAGAAATGCAGCACTTTCTAGTAACATAAACAAAAGCCTCTTGTTTCTCTGTTTCTGCGTGAATGAAAGAAGAGACAAGTTGAGTGATATTTCTCAGTTAAATGGAAATTTATTAACGAAAACCCCTTTCACTTATTGCTTGATCTCCCGCTTGACTCATTTTAGGAGATAAAAAAAAAAAAAAAAAAAAAAAAGCTACCCAGCACATTAGCAAAGTGATGAGAAATAAGAAAATGCAATTTGGTAGAATAATCGGGGATATTTTGGAGATGCATCAAATTCACTATGCAATTAATTTCTCATCTAATCTTATCAGGGTTTGGCAATGAGGGTGAAATTATTAGCAGTGGCATGAAGAGGACTAAGCAAACCCTGCTGAGAAATAGATTGTAATGGAGGATTGTGGAAAAACTGATAGAACAGTGGAAGGGAGGAGCAGGGGGCAGGTGGTTAGGTGCCATGAGTTACATTCTTTCTTTCCTTGTCCTCCTCTTCCTCTTGAAAGTAGAATCTTTTCACTCATGATGTGCTCTCTGTCCTCTACATACACTCTAATATTTTCTCTAGCGTGTATTCATGTTCTTGGATCTGCAGCCTATTTGCTCGAAGCCCTTATTTTGTCTCATTGTGTACGTGGTGAAGACACGTCAGGTTAAGTCATATTAAATTCCCATCGAACATTTTGTCACCATGTAGAAAAAAAATAAAGAATTTAAATTCTTGCCACAAAGCAAAGCGGAGTCAAGTCTTGGGTGAGGCTGGTTTTATATTTTTGTTCTCCATTTTTGGTCCAAATGACGTCCCTGATTTACTAAATGGCAGAATCCCACTCTACTGTGACTTGGGTAACAACACCTCTCCCTGTGTTTGTTCAAGGGCCGAAACCTGATCCCTGCAGCCCCTGGGAGTGCCAGATTAAACTACACCGTGTTCATTGGAGAAACTCCGTGTGCCTTGACGCTGTCAGAGACTCAGCTGCTGTGTGAGTGGCCAAACCTCACAGGTCAACACAAAGTCACGGTGTGTATACTGTCTTCTTTCACTTTGTCCCCCGTTCACAGAGGCTTTCTCAGCGTTTACTCCCCTTCTGTAAATCTGACTCTGTGGAAAACAATTCAGGCCTCACCCATTCACACCTGTAATGTTATAAACCTACCCCTAAAACATTACAACCTTAAACCCTATAATGCTCCTGTAATTTTCTATGTTACAGCTTAGTATTATATGCTTTATGCACACCTCTTATTGTACATGGCATTCAGTGTGACCTGATGACCAAGCAGTGGCCCACAGAGAACACTCACAGTTATGAGTTTTCACTCTGGGACATGCTGTGCTTGACTGTCACAGCATACAGCTGTTCACTCTTCTGAAAACAACACACATGAAAATTAGAAGTGTGTGTCTGTGAGTTGGTGTGGGCTGCTTTCAGGTAGCACTGGGGAAAAGACCACAGCTGTGCTCTCCTTTCCCTTTTAAACTGACCTACATAGGAGCCATCCCAGCACCGTCCCAGCACACACAAGACATGAGGTATACACATCTGGGTACCTTTCTTTACCCTCCGTGTGTTGGTGTGTGTGTGTGTGTGTTGATGTTGATGTTGTTGAAGTCCTATGTGGAACAGCTGTATATCAGCAGCCAAAAGCCCTGTGGGTTTTTACAGACACTCATTTGACTCCTGAGTCTTTCCTCAGGCCTGTAACATGGCCTCATATTGTCATTCCTGTAACATGGCCTCATATTGTCACTCCTGTAACACGGCCTTATATCGTCATTCCTGTAACATGGCCTCATATTGTCATTCCTGTAACATGGCATTATATCGTCAATCCTGTAACATGGCCTCATATCATCATTCCTGTAACATGGCCTCGTCATATTGTCATTCCTGTAACGTGGCCTTGTATTGTCGGCCTCTGTGATCTGCTATCTCTCTGTCTCTTCCTTGTTCCTGCTCTCTGCATCTCCTTCTCAGGCATTAGACCCAGCCACACCTCTATATAGTAATTTACAGCAGTCAAAAATCCTTCATCCTCATGCAAGACAAAGACTTTGCTGGACGAGTGATCGTAGCACCATCCACACCACAGGGGCATAGGCTGAATAGAGTAAATTATCACTAAGGGTAGAGGGTAACACCCTGTGGTGAACCCAACTCAGACAGCACCATCATCTGAATCCACATTCATGTGTAGATCATATACAATAAAAGACAGATTAATCCACAGGATACTATGAAATAATTTTGTATATTAACTTAAAACAAGCCCCATAACCATTAATAACTATGTGACTTTATAATGCAAGGATGGCTAGTTAAGTTAAATTCTTGTTCAATACATGCAAGAGTAGCCATATTTGATATCTCCAGGAAATGTAGAATGTCACAAAAACGATGAGGATCGTGTTATTAGATTATTTCTCAGGAAGAGATTAAAAAATAATTAAACCTAATTCTAATTTACACTCCCCAAACTTTCATTCTCCATTCAGGCTGAGGCACCCTAAAAGGCATAGTAACCCCCTGTTTTCAAATCAGATTAAAACCAACAAATTGCTATCTTTATCCAGTCAGTCAGTCAGTCAGTTAGAAAACGCGTTCAAGAAGGTTCAAGGGATGTCCTCGATTCATACTTCTCCTCATGCCTGTGAAGCATCAGCCTAGTCTCATCACTTCAGCAGATCCGCCACGCTAAAGCCCTCGTTATGCTAAAGCCCTCGCCATGCTAAAGCCCTTGCCATGCTAAAGCCCTCTCCACGCTAAAGCCCTTGCCACACTAAAGCCCTCTTCTGTGGGGTTACAGACTCAGTAGATCCGCCACGCTAAAGCCCTCGCCTGTGGGGTTCCAGACTCTTGCGCCTGATCGCTAGGTCAACTTTCCCTTACCCTTCCTTTCCCTCACTACCATTAGTGTAGGTAACTCCACTGGAACACCACTTTTACCTTCGTTTTGTTGACTGTGCCTCATCCTGAGTAATAATTAATACATGGGTAAGGATGTATTAAGGTTGTTGTCACTGTCTATTACTAGTTAGGCCTTCTGTGTTACGTTTAGAAGTTTGTGTGTGTGTAAGCCCTTCTGTGTTACGTTAAGAAATTTTGTGTGTATATGTAGAGAATGTGCCTTAGCTCCATCTGAAGCCCATTTTATTCAACGGTTGGTTCATTCTGTACTGTTTGAATTTAAATTTGGTCAAAAAGATATTGACATTTATGTTTCTCTTCTCTGAGTGTGTGAGAAATAATTTCCTAGTTTACTGAATGTGATCAGCCAGGAACTTACTCATCTAGGAGAATTGAATTTGAAGAGTGTTACTGTACTGGTTATAGTAATGCTATTATTTATGATATGTTAGGGCTAATGAAGAGTTATTTTGAATAATGTTTAGGTTCAGTGTTCAGAGCACTGAGCTATAAATAGAGTTTTCCCGAATTACTGTAATTTCACTGGGTTCAGGTTTGCAAAGAAGGCTATCATTGTAGCTAATTGATATTAGTATTCAGCCTAATATTCTTGCTGAACCATTAACTGTAATGTATGTACACCATTGGCACTACAGCTGTCAGGGACCTTTTTTTCATACATTTAGTGTGAGATTCATAAGTTTATATAGATTGTTTAGATTGTGTAGTTTTATATTTAGCATGGAGTTGTTTGGCTACTGTAATAAATATGGGCTTTCCCACAGTAGATTAATCTTATATAATACACCTTTAATGTTGTTATAATGCCTTTATAAATATGTTGTAGTAGAGTAATAACACAGGAGAATACATTAATACTGATTAGCTGAACTTTTCAGTGGATCAGTGTCTAATTCTAGTATCAGTTTCTATTCCTTTCTATTTTATTGCTACGTTGCTAAAGTTGGTGCATATGATTAGCATGTCAGATTTATGAACATGTCTTATTGTGTGAGATTTATGTCAAACGTGCCATGCAGATGTTATGCTTTTTACTTTTTGCTCCTCACAGGAAATATCATTCGTAAGACTGTTTCCACACCCTACCTACATTATTCATAACTAAGTAACCTAATGAGTGTGTGTGTGTGTGTGTGTGTGTGTGTGTGTGTGTGTGTGTGTGTATGTGCAGATCCGGGCAGGGGGTTTTGAGTATTCTCCTGGCATGTTGCGGATCTACTCGGACAGCCTGCTTACTCTACCAGGCATTATCGGGATCGGAGGAGGAGGGGGTCTACTGCTGCTCGTTATCATTGTCGTCCTCATCGCCTACAAACGCAAGTCCCGCGACGCCGATCGTACCCTCAAACGCCTGCAGCTACAGATGGATAACCTGGAGTCCAGAGTCGCCCTGGAGTGTAAGGAAGGTATGGCTGCTCACACTTGTCTTTATCATGAATTGAGTAGAGGACTTTCCTTTTGTCTGAATCTTTCCTTCTCCCTTTCTCTTGGCCCGTTCTGTGATACCTGCACAGTGACTTATGACCAGCTGGAGCATCTGTCACTGATTTGTCATTGAAAGCAAAGCTGCGCAATTCGGACCAAAATTCATAATGCAACATTTTTTCCAGCGTCTTCGACAGTGCTATGATTTTTAGTAATTTTGTGCACTTGGTTATAATAGTTATGTATCACATGTGGCAGAGTCCATCTCCCTTCATTTTTCAAAGCATTTGTAATTTCCAGCTTTAAAACAAATAAATAAAATCAGGAACCTGCAAATCTAAATGAGCAAATGGCTTTATCCAGAGTTAAACATTTTAAAAACTGAAACCAATTATTCACTGTTCTATTATTTGGTAGAAGGATTGAAAAATGACTGATATGCTTAACCCAGGATTAAAATGTTTTTGTGCACACTCTGAGAGGGACTGTACAATTCATATCAGAGCTTTTGACAGCATACATAATGCACGCGCTTGTCTTGTGATTTGGCCATATCATATCCTCCTTGGTGTATTTGTTAGTTTACCCTGTGTTAGAGTCATCTTGCTTTGGCTTGATTCAACATTTCAGTGAAGTCAAAGTATTTCATCTGTTGATGAGGTCATTGCTGTCAGCCATTTGCTGCATTGCTCCAGACCACACAATCACAGTCTTTGTTTTCTGGTGAGAAATGTTCTCATAGAAGTGATAAGTGTACAACTGTACAATGTCCTTCCAATGTCCTGGCATTTGCAGGGCTCATCATGTGTGGATGTATACATTTTGATCTGTGTATAGCTTAAATATGGTGTCCAGTAAAAAAAAATGTCTTGACACTAAATCAAAGAGTTCTCCCAGTATCTATGATATACTGGTGAATTTCAAACTAGTCCATCTTACCTTTGCATATGTTATGCTATCTTTCTTTGTTATCGTTTCCCTGTTCTGTTGTAACCATGACGATGTATGGCCATTATGAGTGTGGCATGGTGATGGCTTCAGATCACTGGGCCTTTCAGCAGAACAAGGGACAGCGGCAGGAACAGAGTCTCCCCATGGCAGGAACAGGGTCTCCTCACGGCAGGAACAGGGTCTCCCCATGGCAGGAACAGGGTCTCCTCATGGCAGATTCTGCTCACCTACAGAGCAACACTGTGGGACTAATTGTCATTATTTTAGTCTGACTAGCTCAGGGGTCAGGACCTTGTCAGGCAGGTGTAAAAGCAGTCCGTAGCCAGCCAGCTGAAACTGCTAATGGAACAGGAATCAGTCTCCAGTTAGTGCAGTGCATGAATGGCAGAATGAGAACATTATTATAAGATCTCCCAGCATACAGCAAGGATAGAAAGGGTGGATTTTATGGTTATTATTTTAAACGTGTATGTGCACAGTTTTTGCATTGGCTACTGTTATGTGAACTGATCAGAGGAGGTACAGTGTGTGTACTGCATGTTATCTCTGGGTTCCTCTGCACTGGGTTAGTGGTTCTTTCACATATGGGTGTAATATATAATCATTAATGTATTTTAGTCAGAGCCCAGGTATATAAAAAAAAAAAAAAAAAAGCTTTTAGCGGTAGAGAGTGAAGAGACTGCAGTGCTGAAAATTTAGTTAAATTATTTAATTTAATGGTGTTTACATATAAGCCCAGAACTCCATGGAGTGAAGAGCCTCAGAAATTTGACTCATGTAAAACTGCCACCATTTAACAGAAATTGTTATTGTTATCTGGTAAGCAAGTGTTCATTCTAGAAACTGCTTGAATTCCATTTTAATGGAATATTTCTCTGTTGTAGTAAATAAAAATGCTAGTTCCATCTATGTCCCTGTAACTAAAATATTTCCCTTTTTGTAACATTGCTTTTTCATGGCAATTCTCTCTATCCCAGTACCAGAGCTGTTTCTCTGAATGAAGACAAGACATCTAATCCCAGACAATGTCAGCCTTCCCTTATTTTTATTGTATTTTATTGTAAATTCTCTTTTCATGTGATGAGTGGCCAAAAACTAATTTGGTCTTTGTTTATCGATTAATGATCTAACAGGGTAAAAAAGTAGAGGTTTTAACAGACCTCTAATTTAACAATGCTAACAAACAACAATACAGCTAATTAACAGTGCTCAGGTGTCATGAGATGTGGCGATGTCGAATACTTCCTTCAGAATATGTCCAAGGACAGAGAGATACACTCTCAATTTAGACTCCTCTATACAATACCTATTCTTCCCTCCTCACTCACAAAACATTGGTAATCTGTGACTTTATTCCAGTGACAGATGTATTAATTATGTACTGATGGACATCAGTAGTCCTTTTGCTTAGCCATAGGTCTAAGTGGGACCTCTCATGTCCTTTAACCTTAAACTTCAAGTTCAAGTTTGTTTATTCATCACAAACACAATGGACTATGGAGGCTAATGTTTTCCTGTTCTGCGAAACATTAGAAACAATGGTCTAGAGGTTAGAGAATCGGGCTTGTGACCAAAGGGTTACTGTCTTGATTTCCGACACCCACGGCTGTGTGCCCTTGGGCAAGGCACCTAACCCCAATACCCCCCGTGCGCAAGGAATGCTGCCCACTGCTCCTGTGTCTGGTGTGTTGGATGGGTTAAACGCAGAGGACAAATTCACTGCTCACTGTTCATAGTGTGTGTGTGCGATCACAGAGATTTACAGTTTACATTTACGGGAAGGTCCAAATCTAGTAGCAGATACAGGGGTCAGTGTTCACGTCCAACAGTTTATTCAAGAGATTGACCGGGTTTATTTATTGAAGGCCGAGCTGAAGTCAATGAATAGGATGCAGGCGTAGGTGCAGGGTGAGTCTAGGTGTTCTAGTGATGATGATACGCTCAAATGACTTCATAACCATAGATGTTAGAATGTGTAATGGGGGGGGAGTAAGGTGGGGCTGGAGACTCCCATAGAACTCATTGAGTTTGTCTGGGGGGTCAGTACCGATATCAGGTGTTTGGGAGGGACATTTTTTGTAATTTGTCATCACCTTTAGTTTTTTCCAGATGGTTCTTGTACCGTTTAATGCAATCTGTTGTTCCACTTTCATGGCATAGTTTGACTTGGCTTTCCTGATTGTAGACCTTAGCTCATATTTGGCAATAGTGTATTGTTCCCTGTCTCCAATGATGAAAGCTCTTTTTCATGAGTAGAAGTTGAATGTCTTTGGTCAATCAATGTTTATTATGGCTGTTTTGGTGGGGGTGCACAGTTCCATGCAATCGATATATGGTGTCACAGAGTCAGTGAGTTTCTTGAGGCTGTCAGCACCTGCACTGAATATGTCCCAATCAGTGCACTCGAAACAGTCTCTCAGAGTTTCGGTGGCTTCAGTGGTCCAGGACTTGACGAGTTTGGATGTTGAATTGATGGACTTAAGTTTCTGTCTGTATTTGTGAATTAGGAGCAGCATTGTATGGTCAGACTTTCCTAGTGAAGCCCTCAGGAATGAACAATAAGCTTCACTAATTGTAACTTAGCAGTGGCCGAGTGTGTTAGATCCTCTGCTGGGGAATGACACCTGCTATTTATAGTTGAGTTCGGTAGACATGTTGGTGTGGTTAAAGTTGCCAAGCACAATGACTGCCTCGTCGGGGTAAGAATTTTCCGTAGAGGAGATGTAGGTGGCTAATTTGCTGATTGCTATGTTTGAATTAGCTGTCGGAGGGATGGAAACACCAACCATAACAACTGAAACAAACTCTCTTTGAAGGTAAGATGGTTTGCATCTAACACTGATGTATTCAAAGTGCGGGGAGCAGGAGTTATTTAGCATTGTAGTGTTGGTACACCAGTGTTAACCATAAAACAAATACCACCGCCTTTGGTTTTCATGAATAACTTGGCTGACCTGTTGGCATGATGGAATGAGAATCCAGGTGGTGTTACCGCTTGATCTGGCACAATGTAGTCTCACCAAGTCTCAGTTAGGCAGATGGCTGAGCAGTCCTTGTAGTCCTTGTGGGTTTGAATTAGAAGGAGGAATTTGTCTATTTTGTTTCGAAGAGATCTGACATTAGACAGCAGCAGTGCTAGTAGTGCTGGCCGGTACAGGTTCCTCCTGAACCTGGAGGGAACACCAGCACGTCACCTTCTCCTACCCGGTTTATGCCTCCAGGAGGTTGGGTAGCCAGGTGTGTTGTCTGTGGCCAGTATTTCTGCAGGTAGCATTGAAAAAGTATATGGATCCAAGACTGTGAACTGATTCTCTCCGAGGAATAGTAGCTCCCACTGGATATACGTGAATATAAGCATAGCTGTTAGAAGAATGCTATTTGAAAGTATGCTTGGGACATGTTTCTTGGAAATGCACTTTCTGAGATCAGTAATATTAGGGGTGTAACGGTATGCAAAAGTCATGTTTTGGTACGTACCTTGGTTTTGAAGTCATGGTTCGGTACAGTTTCAGTATAGTGAAAAAAGACATGCAAAACATGAAATTACTTTTCATTTATTATGAATTTACTTGTAAACTTGTAAATTTGTAAAAACTTGTAAACAATGGCAAACTCTCCATAATTATCAGTTTGCTCTCCACTGTTTTTTTCTTGTACTGGTGATATTCACATTTGGATGATGCCTTCTCAAATGAGTAATCATGTTCAACGTACTGCCAGTAACATACCTGATTTCAGTTGAACAATGCCGGCATGCTGTCTTTGTCTTATCCACTTGTCTTTGCCCATTGCTACTGCAGTTTACTGGAAAACCGAAATGTTCCCAAACAGGAGACCTAAAGGATACAGGAGGGTCCTCAAGCTCTGGCTTTGTGGTCGCCATACTTACAAGGCTGCATCATTGAATATGAGCTAATTCAGTTGCTAAGTTACGGCTCCGTTATGGAATTAGAGAGGAAGCTGAGTTCTGGATACAGAAATATAGGAGAGGGCACACTGTATCTTGCCAAGTATCACTTAATTCGCTGACATTTCAGTCGACTGGCCATCAGAGCATAAAAAAGTTATGCACATAACATGCATAGTTAAAGCTACACTATTATCACTTGGATTACAACGCGCGCTGATCTGAACATCCTGTTTACCAAATATGTGTACCTTTACACCCCTAACATAAAATATGGAGCTTGACCTAACTTTAAATAGAATAATTATTTCATGATTTACATGTGTTATAGTGTTAATTGTGAAATAAAAAATGAATTTTGTTACATTAGTAATGTAATGCAAGCGCAACAGGCTGCACCTGTAGTGGTTGGGAGTGAGTTGGGGTTGTGGGAGTGGGCAGGGGATTGTGGTTCCGTCTTCCGGAACTGCGACATGAGACCGTGCACGTTTGTATGTTTCAGAACCATTACACCTTTAAATAATATACTTCTGTCCTACTTAAGTGATACATATCTGTGTTTCACTCACTCACTCATTATCTGAGCCGCTTATCCTAATCAGAGTCGTGGGGGTTGCTGGAGGGTGCTCATAGGGTGAAAGGCAGGGAAACACCCTGGACAGGTCGCCAGTCCATCGCAGGGCAGACACAGACAAACACACTCACACCTGGGGCAATTTAGCATCTCCAATTCACCTAACCTGCATGGCTTTGGACTCACGCAGACATGGAGAGAACATGCAAACTCCACACAGAAAGGACCCTGAGACCTTCTTGCTGTGAGGCAACAGCGCTACCCACTGTGCCACCATGCCACCCCTAGAAGTGTTTCAGTGACTTTTAAATGTAATATAGACACAGTTAAGTTGTAGTTCAGTATATATACCTTTTTTTTAACACATCCAAAAAGTATTTTGAAAGAGTACTACAACTACTCTTATTTAATCTTCCTGAAGTACATACTTAATTGTTTTTTAGTGCTACTTAAATTGTCCCAAAATAATACAGTGAAGTAGTCTTTAGTGTATTTAATTTGTATTAGAATTTGAATCAAATATAACTTAAATATACTTAAGTTCAAATAACTTGTTCCAAAATAGTACATTTAGTACACACTGAAGTACGATTAAAATGTGGGCATTAATAGTACACTTTTTAAAAGAAAAAGTGCACTTCTCCGAGGTGCACTTTAGCACTCTTTTTTCCACAAGGGAAAAAGTGTTTAGTGCAATTTTTCCCCACAAGGATAGACATGACAACTTTTTAACACAATGTAGACAGAGGTATAGACCCAGGAGCAGAGCTTGTACAGGGGCAAGCCGCGTGACCGCCATCCTGGCAATCAGATATGGATAATATAATGTAAGCATGTACTATAAACATGCATATAGTCAATGAAGATATGAATGAAAGTAATACAAATAAGAAATGTAGTATAAACATGATATAATATGTGTAATACAAACATGTGACATGGACATGTGGTATAAATAATAAGAGGTAGTAGAAACATAGTATAAATATAATGTAACACACACATGTAATATAGGCGTACATCTGCAACTAATTATGCATCTGTGCCCCTCTGTGCTATCTGCACAACTATAAACTCTGGCTGCTCTCTAATTCCTTCTTGTTCCCCCAAATCCTTTCACCTGCATAGTTCAGCAATAGAGGAGACCGTTAAGCAATGTTAACTGCCTCAGCACTGGAAGATCTGCCTCTGTTCACAAATATCTAAAATATATCTGTATGCATATATGAAATGTAAGTCTCAAATACATCTCCAGTCTGAGCTTAGCCGTTAAGTGTTTGCTGAATATGCTGATGGGGCAAATCAGACACTGACAGTGCTCCCACCCATGACCACACCTGCTGGAGTGTTTCTGACATGCCAGCCAAATCTAGCAGAGTGGCAGACAGATGGGAGGGCGGGGCCAAGTGAAAGGGCACAGAGCAGCTGAGGGGTGGGTACCAACAAGTGCCAACCTTAGGGTGAAGAGGATTTGAGATGTTTGGGAGCTTACTGAGCCATGATGTGGGCCGTTGGAGAGGACTATAATCCAAACAAACAAACAGAGACACAGCTAATTGCTAATTAACAAGTCATCTGGTGCCAGTGCAGATAGCAGGAATGGTCTAGTGGGGAGGGCTAAAACACAGCTACCTATGTAACAGGTCAGTGCATGGACAGAAACAGAAGCAGACAACAAAGAAAAGAAAAACAACCACTTAAGCACTTTCTGAAATAAGTGTTTCAGTGTTTTACTGAAATCCAATGTTTATTTGAAAGTGGCATTTGGGAAGGTGCTGGGTAGAGGGGGATGGAAGCAATTAAGAAAATTCGTCGTTTGTTGACGTTGACAGAACGTTCAAAGGTTTTGACACAACATCAGTAAACCTTTCACAATTTTAATGAAAAGCCCAAAACCATCTTTGCTTTATGCCCTCTCATGAAAACGTATCATTTTTCAAGTGTGAATTATTCTGAAAACGATGGTCAAAATTGAAGTTCAAGATCAGGTTCAATTCAAGTTTTTTTTGTTCCACTTTCCAACAGCATTTAGAGGAAACAGAAGCAGCAATGACATTGAATAAAAAGGACTCATCACATGTTCTCTGAGAGGATGCCAAGGTCCTCTTTGAGTAGTACTTCTTTTGAATAATATTTGTGTTGTATTTTTAAGAGTAGAAGAAAAGGCCTTACACAGAAAAGGAGCTCCTTGTTCAACTGTCAGCATCCCAGTGGACTGCACCAAGGAGTAACAGCTGGAGGAAATTATGCATGAAAAACTTGCCTTCTTTATTAATTACTCACTGATGCAATTAATTGACTTTCTTTTCCCATGAACTTTGTGCTGTGCATTCTTCCCCTTCTTTTGCTGCATTTGAAAGCAAACCAAATTAGTCAGAGATTGGATAAACAGTCTGACAGACACAATATTGCTCCAGTTTACATAACCTCAGCCTTTGTCTCTGTCTGGGGAAGATGCCTGGGGAGCAGGTTTTAAAACTCAAACGTTTTCACTCACATGTCTCACACTCCTCAGTGACTATTTAAGCATTATCACTCATCATTTTGACTGTATTGACTCTTAGGGGTTAGGGATTCACAGTTCTGTATATTTAATTCATGGAGAGCATTGTGACTATGTGCAGCGTTTGGTCCCTCAGAGCACTGTGACTGTGGATAGATTCGTGTGACTCAGCTGTTCTTCTGTTTTCCACCGGCAGCATTTGCAGAGCTGCAGACAGACATTCATGAGCTGACACAGGAGCTGGATGGTGCAGGGATTCCTTTCCTGGACTACAGGACCTACGCCATGCGTGTGCTCTTCCCTGGCATTGAAGACCACCCTGTGCTTAAGGAGATGGAGGTACGGGTCAGTACACTGTCACAGCACCACATGCACCACAATTTCACATTCATTTAGTGTGACATATGACCTGGGAATCGAACCCAGGGCTCTGGCTTGAAAGCCCAGTGCCTTACCCTGGTGCCAAGTCCAAGACCCAAATTCAGAAAGCAAGGCAAAAGTAATGCAGTTAAAGTGATTCTTTTAATGGGTGAATCAGGGCAGAGGTATCCAAGGGAGTCAGGCAAAAATCAGTAAACAGTTCCAGGCAGAGGTCAAAACCAGTAAGCAGAGATATCCAGTATCAAATCCAGAGAAAATGGCGGGCAGAACCTTAGTCCAAAAACAGAGGTTCAGCAACAGGGGACAATCCAAGAAAACACACAGAGCTTACTACAAGGCTTGATCAGGAATCATACACTAGGTAACAACTCAAGACTGAGCAAAGAACTGAAGAAAACAAGAGGCTTAAATAGACAGACAGAACAAGACACAGGTGAAAACAATACATCCATAATGAACTAAACAGGCACAAAACAAAGACTGAGGACACCACATGGCCAAAAAAAAAGAGCTACACTTCCCAAATACATGAGATTCAGAGGTCTCTTTAAAAAATAATATAAAACAAGGCAGAGGTTCTTTAACAGTCTTAATAAGCATGATGACTGGGTTATTACAGGCTGTCACATGGTTCAGAAGTTATTTCTTTGTTTTTCTTTTCTTCATGTAGGAATGCCTCTAATAAGAAATGTTAAAATGTTTGTAGGATAGTATTGCTTTTGGGGAATGACATGTTTCTCAGGAGGTGCATTTACTGTATTTGGAGGGTGTGGTTCAGGGTGTTTGTAGGGATGTAATCAAACCCAGTCTGAATGTTTACTGCACCTTAGTGTCCACTGCAACCCTTAACTTAACATCACCCATTTTTGGGGACAATACACAATATTTTTCACCCAATTATTTTACCATTTCAGAGGTTTTACATTCCTCTTACTTACACCATAGAGGATTCAATAAAGATGAACACACAGATGTACTGTAGGCTGTGTGGTGTCTTAATTATGATGCTGGTTGACATCAAATGGAAATATTGTCAAATGTTGTCTCACATTGCCAATATCTTCATAGCACACATGAGGGAGACCATCTATATCCCATACTCATGGTCCCTGTCCCTGCTGTTACAGTCCCGCCCTGTGGCCTGATCAGACCCTTTCATAACATAAGAAAAATAAAACACAACTGTTAGGTTCTGTGACTGAGCAGCCCAGATGGGACAGAGCAGCCTCAGCACAGCGTCACTGGAGCAGTATACTCATTTCCATGAGCCTGTCAGCAGCGGCCTACACTCCAGCCTGCAGGGTAGATCATATATTTATTGTTATGTCTGGGGTTTGTTTTCCTCAGAATTTGCCCCCCAGTCCCCAGCGTAATCAAGTGTCTGAACACATGATGCAGGCCTTTATTGCTCTGTGTTGCTCTGTGCCCCAAAGCAAGCGGCTATACAATCGCTCTTCCCAAGAGGCTGTGGAAATTTCATTCTGCTCCGCAAAGAGAAATGGAGGCACTTTATTAGCTGCTGTTGAGGAAGTAGGGCTGTGTCAGGTTTTTGTGAAATGTGAGGCATCATAAACGAGTGAACGCTGAAATTCTTATAGGTGGATTTCTCTGAGGCTGCAGTTGGAAGCAGAGCCTATGTTGCTTTTTCATTGATTTCATTGTGTGCTTGTGTCTGTTTTCTCTTGTAATTTATCACATAATTTGTAAATCATAATGTATACTGGATTATCTTGTGCATATTAGAAAGAACTTGTAGTGTGTGTGTCTGTGTGTGTGTGTGTGTGCATGTAGGTGTGTATGTTTATGTGTGTGTGTGCATGCATGTGTGTCTGTGTGTCTATGATTAAATGTGACAGGCTCCACCCTTAGGTGTGTGGAGGGTCATGCATTGCCTCTCTGTTCCCAGATGCTGGGGTTGTGTCTGTGTCCTGCTGCACCCTCTAGTTCTTCTGAGCTCCTCTTCTCCTCTTTCATCCTTATGTCTTCTCCTTCACTTTTTCCTTCTGTCGTGATGGCATAATAAATTCATTTGGGTGTCAGTCAAAAAAAGAATTTGAGGTTTCTTCTGTGTGTTCTCGAGACTCCCTTTCAAAAGTCTGATGGAGCACTACAGGTTAGTTAATACAGGTTAGTAGCTACAGGTTAGGCCTCATTGAGCCACAGGGGTTGGAATGTGTGTCCTAGAATGGTGTTTATGAAAAAGGTTCGGTCCTGCTTTAATGCATGTATGTAAATCAAGGGAGAAACAGGAAATGACTGGCCATTCTCTGGGCGACACCCTGGGCTCTCTGGGTGCCTGCTCTCAGTTAACTGGTACTAATATGCCCTTTAGGAGCCAGCATAGGAAAATGAATTTTAATTCTTAAAAAAGACTTTGGATTTTGTATTGTAAGTCAGTATGAATGGTGTTTTTACTGTTGGACTGTCATATATTGATTGACATTTACACATTATCCAGTTTCACATTTACATATTTACATATTTATCTATTTGTTTTGTGTTTGTTAAGATGTGTGTGTTTGATTGAAATCTCTGGTCTGGGGCTGGAATCCCACAAGAGTGTAACATGTAACTAACTGTCTCTGTTGAAGTCTTTGTTATCTCTCTCAGACCTTTGACACTGCCTCTCCACTTCCCAACAGGTCCAGGCCAATGTGGAGAAGGCTCTCACACTTTTTGGGCAGCTCCTGACCAAGAAACACTTTTTGTTGACATTTATCCGTACGTTGGAGGCCCAGCGCTCCTTCTCCATGCGTGACCGTGGCAACGTGGCCTCCCTCATCATGACAGCCCTGCAGGGGGAGATGGAGTACGCCACAGGGGTCCTCAAACAGCTGCTCTCTGACCTTATTGACAAGAACCTAGAGAGCAAGAACCACCCCAAACTCTTACTGAGGAGGTAAGGGAGGACACATACAGACACATTCACACACACCTGATAATGTTGATACACCTGATAATTCACATACACCAGATAACTCCTTGACAAAGCCTGTTGCCTTCCTCACCCTTGCTCACCTCACTCTCTCTGTTTTTCCCAATAAGAATATGATTTGAGAATAACTAATATGCTTGGATGTTATATGCATTAGTAAATCTTGCATGTATAGCTGAATAATAGAAAGGACTCAAGTGGAAAGCACTCCTTCACCAGCTGAGGAGTGAAGTCCATTAAAAATGAAGAACATTAATTGCTCCTTTTCTGCTGATCCTTTGGGGGGGTCTTCACCAGGTGACATGTTGGCAATTAATAACAGAAGTTGCACAGTTACTGTAATTGTCTGGTTTTAATGAGGGCTGTTTGTTTATGGCTCCTGTTAGAGGGGGCAATCTTCTGGGGGTTCTCTCCTAACAACATGTGAAATAAAACATCTTTATATCTCATTACTCAGTCTTTGTCCTGTTTCTCTTACCTCTTTACCTCAGAACGGAGTCTGTTGCCGAGAAGATGCTGACAAACTGGTTTACCTTCCTCCTGTACAAGTTTCTAAAGGTATATAGCAGTCTGTAGAGAGTCTGTCTGTATTATCCTCCTCGCACACTCACACACACACACACACACACACACACACACACACACACACACACAAACTACCACAAACAAATACAGTTTTCCCAAGAACCCCTAGAGTTAGTTATGTACATCTATGTAGTTATTGTAACAATATATTTCTACGCACTTCTGTGGAAAGACTATAAGACTGACTCTAGACTTTAACCTAAAGGTCCCGATTGGCCCCTAAATCTCTCCATCACCTCATATCGCTTCTGTGTCTTCCACCGCTCCCTCTGTCCTTCTTTTGACATTCTCCCTTTGTTATCCCTCTCCTCCTTTCTCCCTCCATTCTGTTTTTCACCCTGTAGTGCCACTCACAGAGCATGATTGAACCACAGGATGCCTCTTTTCCTACCTCCTTCCATTCCTCTTTCTCTCTCTCCCTCATTCCATTCCTCTCTCTCCCTTTCTCTCTCCTCCCTTCCAGTCCACTCTAACTCTATCTCCTTCCATTCCGCTCTCTCTCTCCCTTTCTCTCTCCTCCCTTCCAGTCCACTCTCTCTCTATCCCCTTGCGTTCTGCTCTCTCTCTCCCTTTCTCTCTCCTCCCTTCCAGTCCACTCCTTCCATTCCGCTCTCTCTCTCTCCCTTTCTCTCTCCTCCCTTCCAGTCCACTCTCTCTCTATCTCCTTCCATTCCGCTCTCTCTCTCCCTTTCTCTCCCCTCCCTTCCAGTCCACTCTAACTCTATCTCCTTCCATTCCGCTCTCTCTCTCCCTTTCTCTCTCCTCCCTTCCAGTCCACTCTCTCTCTATCCCCTTGCGTTCTGCTCTCTCTCTCCCTTTCTCTCTCCTCCCTTCCAGTCCACTCCTTCCATTCCGCTCTCTCTCTCTCTCTCCCTTTCTCTCTCCTCCCTTCCAGTCCACTCTCTCTCTATCTCCTTCCATTCCGCTCTCTCTCCCTTTCTCTCCCCTCCCTTCCAGTCCACTCTATCTCTGTCTCCTTCCATTCTGCTCTCTCTCTCCCTTTCTCTCTCCTTCCTTCCCATCCACTCTCTCTCTCCCTCCTTCCATTCCACTCTCTGTCTCTCTCTTTCCCCCTACCATTCTTCTCTCTGCCTCCTTCCATTCTACTCTCTCTCCCTCTCTCTCTTCCTCTCTCAAAACCACAGGAGCTCTTTGGTTTCATTAATGCAATCATGCAGAGACACAGCACCCACTGAACGAATTTTAATCAACAGAAGACACAGGAACGAAAGCATTTTCACTTCTTAAGGATTCCAAAATTGAGTCAGCCGCTCAAAATACAAATGTAGAATTTAAATCATTCTGAAAGCTGAGAAATAAACAAAAAAAAAGGGTTCAAAACCTTTAACGCCTCACAAATAACCCCTTCCAAAAGGCAGCCAAGTCATGAAAACACAAACATGAATAGAAGTTACAGAAGGACACACCTCACAATCAGTATTACCATGGCGACTCTGAGCACTTTCACCATTCTCTACAAGTTCTTAAAAATTAATCTTGTGCAAACTGATAATGTTATAAAAAAAATGGGATAATGTAACACATTGTCGTAATTTAATAACTGTTATTTTTATAATGTGGTCAGACTAATGTCAAATATGTCATGTCACATAATTGTTGAAATTAAGTCTTGTTTTTAATACTATATTATTGCAGCCACAAGTGCTACATTATCCACTTTAAATACAATGCCAGTTGTTACAAATCTTCACTGTCAATGTCTATTTATTGTAATCTAACTTGTATTCCTCTCCATTCACATCTGAGCTATATATATAAAATATTTAGACCTTAAATTTGAATGTTAAAGGTCCTGATAGTGCTCCAGCAGTGCAAACATCACTGTCTTGTCTATAGCAGATTTCACTGACTTCATTAATCAATTTTTGCAAATTCATACATCTTTAGTACAGTTCATATTTCTGAGTGACTGTACAATTAGCACACACTTATGGCCTCTACGTTTTCAAGGATGAAAAAGTGAAAGAGAGGCATAAATCAGGACGTAAATAACAATTATCTGGACCTGACTGACTTGTAAAATTAGACAATTCTAGCCTCTGGTAGACAACGCGCAACAAATTTCACTATGTCATTATTTATTCAACAGAAGTAGGGCAAAATGCAGAAGTCATATGGGGGAAAAGTAAGCACACCTTTACTACTTCTGAAGGAATTAAGAAGACAGTTAGCGGCCATGTGCAAATGCCCTTGATTAGCTGATCATCAGGATCACCAGCCTGCTGAAAACAGAACTTTTGTCACTGTGGTGATGTGCAGTTTTCAGGTTTGTGTTAACCCTATGCCAAGTAGAGCAGACATTAGCAGTGATTTTGGAGCACCGACTGTCACTGCTCATCAATCTGAGAGGGAAGCCATAGAATTGAGCAAGAACACTACATTCTTTTTCACACTACATATAGTTGTAGCAAAAACTCACTCATGCCAGTCTGCTACTGAGCATGAAGAATTGTTGATACATGGAAATCATGTGGACCAGATATGATATGGGGTATGTATTTGTTCTCTCACAAAATAATGTCAAGGATTAGAATGTCCTAGCTGTCCTAAAGCTGAAGTCCTGCTTCTGACAGGATTACATAAGAGTGCATGAGATCTGCCTTTCTTTACACAGAAGGTTGTTCTGGACATTCTCTGATACATACATACTTTGGCCCAAGGGACTCAAACACTGGAGATATACTAACCAAGCCCAACAGATGGAGAGTTAATGTATAATGCCTATGAGTTTAGTGCTAATCCAGGCAGGAACATTACACTGCACTCTCATCACTACATACATCCACACAGCTATTATATGGCATTCATCCGCATTGGTCTCACAGGGGAGTTGGGGTTATGCTGCAGGACTCCAGTGAGTAGGGATAGTTTACATGTGTACTGATGTTTTAGCAGCCTCAAGGCTCATACATGGAAGGTTTACAACATCAAGAGGTAAGTCCAATTAGTTAAGTGGCTTAAACTCAAACCCAAGGAATCCATTGTCTTGACTAGTGTGGCAGTACTGAGTAGTGTAGGAGCATTAAAATGTGTTTCAAGAGGATATTTTTTCTGTCAGTGGTCATTAGCCCATTTGAGACACAGTGTAAGACTCATATAGTTTGTTGTTTGCTGGTTCATGTGTGGGCAAAAGTCTGGCAGAAGCCATAATGAAGCAGTATGTGAGACCAGAGCTCGTTTCACAGACATGCACGAGACAGCAGTGGTCTCTGGGAGTGATGTATGTGTGTTCCCTCTTGTTAGCAGCTGTCTGCTTAATTAGAGCAGATGCTGAAGAGACGTTAAGAACATATGGTGGGAGGGAGAGGAGAGGAAGAGGAGGAAGGAAAATGTCTGGCCTCCCTGGGATGGGAGTAGGGGAGTAACGGGAGGTTCCACACGCCTTCTGTCCAGCTCAGCCTTGTCGATCAGAGGTAGACATCACTAGGGTAGCAGCATCAGAGGTCCTCCCTCACCAGCAGTAATGTTTACATTAGCATAACTGTCAAAAGTGGAACCATAACCCAGTTCTAGTTCTTTTCTCTCTCACTCAACTGTTTCTCTCTGTACCTTAGCAGCCATCTGTGTTTTTTCACCATAGATCTGTAAGCCTTTCATTTTAGTCTATACCCTGCCCCTCTGTCTTCTGTCAGCTACCACTCCAACCCTCCTGGATTTAAACTCCTCACCCAGAGCAGTTGTATAGGGTGCGGGGGACAGTAATTGCTGAACTGATTGGTGAGCTGGTGTTATTGTTTTAAAGCTTTTTGACACCTTGTTTCTGTAACGTGCTGTTAATGGTGTCTCAGACATCAAACAATATTCAAAACACAAATGTCATTTTGATCATTCACTGTGAAGAGAAATTACAGAGCAAATTGAAAGCAGTCTTGAAACATGACTTACCTCATTTCTTAATTTCCCTCCTTATGGTGATACTGCTGACAAATTTACACAGTAGAAAATCTCAGTCTGTCATTGTCAAGAAAGTCACTTGTGCTAAAATATTTTTTTCTGTTATTTTAAGAATCTTTAAACAAGTGAAACCATTGGCCACCTCTCTCTCTCTCTGTCTCTGTCTCCATCTCTGTCTCTGTCTCTTTCTCTCTCTCTCTCTCTCTCTCTGTCTCTCTCTCTCTCTCTCTCTCTGTTTCTGTCTTTCTCTATCTCTATCTCTATCTCTGTCTCTCTCACTTTCTCTCTCTCTCTCTCTCGCTCTCTCTCAGAGAAACTGGGTTTAACTTTCACTTTTGGACTCTTTATACTGGGGCCACGGTACACTTCTGTACAGCAGTTTAAGTGGTGTCTGGTGAATTTTATCTTTGGTCAGGCTAAACTGGCTATTTGGCTTACAAGAAGAAATAGAATAAAGAGGGAGGGTTTCACAGACCCAGTTACAATGTTTACATGTCTGGTTTCAGCTCGCCTTAGAGTGGAATTTGCTTATTTTAAACTTATTAATAATTTGAGGTCTTTTTTGAATGCTTGGTGTGTTTAAAATGTGTTGTGTTCTGTTGTTAACGAAGAGCTTTGTATCTCCTTATGAACAATAGAATGTATATCTTGTGCGTACGGTTGCAAGGGGAAGGATGGAGTGGGGTTTTCTCTGTAGGGGAGGGGGTTGGGGGAGGAATCACTTAATATGGACACAATCAAGATGGATAAATTAATGTATTAAAGGCAATGTAAATCTCAAAAAAAATCTCTCTCTCTCTCTCTCTCTCTCTCTCTCCCTCTCTCTCTGTTTCTGTCTTTCTCTATCTCTGTCTCCCTCTCTCTCTCTCTCTCACTCGCTGTCTCTCTCTCTCTCTCTGTCTGTGTTCAGGAGTGTGCAGGTGAGCCTCTGTTTATGTTGTACTGTGCCATTAAGCAGCAGATGGAGAAAGGCCCCATTGATGCAATCACAGGAGAGGCCCGTTACTCCCTCAGTGAAGACAAACTCATCAGACAGCAGATTGACTATAAGACCCTGGTCAGTAACACACACTCACACTCACACAGAAACACGCACACACACATACACACTTTCACACACACACACGCGCACACACAGACGCACACACAAACACACTCACACACAGAAACACACACACAGACACACAGACCCACACAGAAACACACATACACACACACACACACACACTCACACGCACACACGCGCACACACACAAAGGAATCTGTCATCTCCTCCTACTGCTGTACCAGAGTATTGTCCAGCCCATCCTGCTATGCTGTTCCACCTGTTTCTTTAACATGCTCTCTGTTACAAACCGTGCCAAATTCACACACATTACCAATACCGCTCCCAAGATAATAGGCCTCCCCACACCCAACCTCTCAGATATCAATTGTAGGGCCATCACATGCATCGCAATCACAATAGCACAGGACAGCACACACCTACTTAACTGCCACTTCATTGTACTGCCCTCTGGGTGCAGGTACAGGTCCCCGAGGTGCAAAAGGGCTCGTTTTGGCAAAAGCCTGACACCCGCAGCCATAGCAGTCCTAAACAGGATGACTTGCAGAAGGAACTAAGAATCCTGGCTATATGTTGTGTCTATGCATCTATGTTACCTATGTGTGTACAGTGTGATGTCGATAGTGTGATGTTGATTCTCCCTATGTACAGTGCTGTGGAAAAGAATTTCCCCCCAGCGGCAATAAAGTCTATCTAACTAACACACACACACACACATTCGGCACATACACAATGTCAAGACAGTGGCAGTGACATGTTTTCTTGCTGTGCACACACACACACATACATGTTCAAGTTCAAATTTTCATTCATCATATACACAATGTCAAGACAATGGCAGTGAAATGTTTTCCCGCTGTGCGCACGGACACGCACACACACACACACACACACACACACACACACACACACACACACACACACGTGCGCCCATAAGAATATCATTTAAAGTTCAGTACCGCTTCTCCAGAGAATCTTCCTTCTGTGTACACACTAGTGCTTTAATGAGAGTGTAAGTGTTCTGTTCACGTGTACATGTGACAAAACTGCAGCCTGCATACAGTAGACTGAGCGTCAGCTGTTAGCAGAATGAGAATAAACATGTCTTTGATGTTCCTGCAGACGCTCCACTGTGTGAACCCAGAGAATGAGAATGCTCCTGAGGTGACTGTGAAGTGCCTCAACTGTGACACCATTACCCAGGTGAAGGAGAAGCTCTTAGACGCTGTCTACAAAGGGAGCCCGTACTCGCAGAGACCCAAGGCTGGGGATATGGATCTAGGTAAGAGTGTGGAATTGAGTCTTCCCAGTCCTTTGTCATAATCCAGATAAAATCAGAACAGCTCTATTGGCACAGTACTTTTTTTGCGTGAGACATTGTCACAAAGCGTCTTTATAGTACAGCAGAAAAGGGTAGGTCCCTTTGGCTGACGTAGGTAACATTCAGAGAGACCAAGGGTCAAAAGTGAAGGCCTGTATATGTGGGGCTGGGTTTGGGGGTGTGGAGGAGGGGGGTTAGGAGTGTATGTGCGTGAGGGAGCTGGCCTGCAGGGTTAAAGAGGTGCTCTCAGGCCACTGTTCACCTTGGTAGATAGTTGGAGAAGCTTCATCTGGCAGGTAGCACAAAAAATCTAAAATTATACATCATGTGTGTTCAGGGCCTGGGGCCAAGAGTGCTAGGGGTGAGTAGGAAATCTGTGATTTCAGAGACCCCGAAGTTGTATATAGAATATACACACACGAAAGAGAGAGAGAGAGAGAGAGAGAGAGAGAACGAAAGTAAGAGAGTGAGTGATAAATGTACATGTATGCATGTATCCGTGGCTGGTCACAGCAACACCCCAGCAACACACAGGTCACTAACACAGACCAGCAACCCATCAACATAGAGTCAACTAACACACACCACCACATGGCCCATAATTGTAACTCTGGAATTAAACTTTGAGGGTGACTTATGTGACCTGTTGCGCTTCCAGATAAGTGAACATTGCAGTAGTCCAGTCCTGAAAAAATAAAGACATAGATTAGATCGATTGTGTCATGAAGGAAGAGCAGTTTCTTAGGTTTGCAGTGTTCTTCAAGAGGAAGAAGGCTGTGTGGGAAATTTGGAATCTGAGCATCAAATGAGCATCTAAGCATCTATTGTAGTCATCTAAGCTACTGTAAACTGGGCAGGAGGGGACCTGTGCCACCCTGATACTGAGGATATTACCCTGATACTACGCCGCATGAAAGAACTGTGTTGCTTGGAGTGTCTCAAAGAACTCCCTCATCACCCTGATCATTTTTACATTCGTGTATTTTTCAGCATACACATTTTTTTAAACTCACCTTTTCAAACTAACACTTGGCCATTTGTGTGGACTTAGCTTTCAGTGCTGTTGGGCTTGAAAGGATCTCTTGAGTTCCAGCCTCCATATGAACCAAAGCAATTTTGAACTTTAAAAAACTGCATAAATTCTGTGTCTTGGCTTAAGTCCCCACAATGTTTACAATGAACCAGCATTATTTCAGAATACATAATTGCTACCAGGCATTCAGCTTTCATCTGACGTCACCCAGCTTCCCAACAGTCGATCTGACCTCTTGGTTTCGTACTTCTGTAAAAGATTTGACGTCAGTTGGCCATTGTGGGTGTTATAGCATTATACAAACATTTAAACAAGTATATCTGGCATTCTTTTATGTGCGGTTGTGTAACTTATTTCAATAGGTCCCCTCATGATGAACTACTTCATCTCAAGAGTCTACATGAGAAACTGCTTTGATTTTCTGCCATTTTGAATTTTTTATTGAGCCAACCCAAGAGTGTTTTCCCGATCATCATCATCATTGCCATTGTCACCATCATTACAAAAGAGTGTCTGGAGTCTGAACCTCAACAATTAACAACCCCCAAAACAAAACAAAACAAAAATGTTTTTCTTACATGCAAGACAACAGTTTTTGTCTTTTTAAAGCAAAACATCTATATTTCATGAATACTTTGGGTCCAGTTCTCTCTAACTGATTCTAAAGCACAGTGCAAAATTTGCAGGAATATCAGGCTGCACTAGAAAAAAGGAATTAATGCAAATACGTGTAACTGTCAGTCATTTTTTCTGATGTGTTTAATATTTTTCACTGATCTTGCATGAATAATGCTAATGGAGCAAGCTGAGATGTTTAAAAAGTCCAGTTTTATGCTTGCTGCTGGAATGATACTGTTCCCTGTTTGTGGATATATTCCCATAGTTGCTAACTCTGAATGTTATCCGAGAACGGTTAAGTCAAGGGCAACTGGACTTGGTTGTAGATTCTTGAAGATGTTTCACCTCTCATCCAAGAGGCTTCTTCAGTTCTGACTGACTGGTGGGGAGTCCCAGATATTTCAACTTTGTGGGGTTGTTGTCAAGGCCATTATGTGGCTTAGTAGGTAGTTTCAACGACCGTCGTTAAGGTCGTTGGAGTCACCTGTGGCCAGGTGTAAATGGTTGTTAAATCTCTTGGGCAGGGATGAAGGACAGCATTGTAGGTGGATGATAAGTGGTGTGGTAGACCTCCTCCTCTGTTGAGTGATGGTTGCTCTACTTTGACATAGATGGCCTCCTTCACATTGTTGTCCTCGAAGGAGTGTCCTTTGTCCTTCAGGTGAAGGTACACTGCTGAGTCTTGACCTGAGGAGTTGGCCTTCCTGTGTTGAGCCATGCGTCTATTTAGAGGCTGTTTTGTTTCCCTGATGTGAGCATCCTTCAGATGAACCAATTTCTGCCTTCTGCCTTGGTCCATCCGAAAGACCGACACCAAATACCTGGGACTCCCCACCAGTCAGTCAGAACTGAAGAAGCCTCTTGGATGAGAGGTGAAACGTCCTCAAGAATCTACAACCAAGTCCAGTTGCCCTTGACTTAACCCTGCTTGGTAACTATGACCTGGATGACTGAGAATCTTCACAGACAACTCTGAATGTTGTGCTAGTCTACCAGTGCATTTATCTGTGACAGCTATCAGATGACCTGTTTCTTTGATCTACCTGAGAATCAGCTTACCTTAAACAGCCCATTTTTACACAGACAGAATCTTCTGTACAGTTCTGCAGGCTGCCTGGTGCTAACCATCTGTATCTCTTCTTCCTGAATTGTCTATCTGATCTAATTGTCTGTCTGTTGTCACTCTATTATCTTGTGCATATGAAAAATAGTGTGCTGATTGATGTTTTCTTGTCTCTAGTTTTTAATTCTGTTATTTCCATTAGAAATATCTGAATATTTCAGTGAGTGCATTTGTAGGAAATTTTTCACAGAACACAGAGAACAGAACCTTAAGAACTGTTTTAATGTTTCTGCTGAAGGTTGTGGAGTTTGAGCTCGAAATGGCAGCAGCACATGTATTTTCATAAATACAGTCTGCATTATCATAGTGAGGAGGCTGAATTTTGTCGTGTGTATTTTTGGGGGTCGCAGAGTGGCGGCAGGGACGAATGGCCAGGATCATTCTACAGGATGAGGATGTCACCACCAAAATCGACAGTGACTGGAAACGCCTGAACACACTCGCTCACTATCAGGTATGTCTAATTAATGTAGCAGAGGATGAAACAGAATGATGTAGTGTGTTTTTGCCAAAAGTCCTGTGTGGTATTTTTAATTAGTTAGTTTAATTAGATTTATCTGAGCTCAGAAGTCTGTAGATGTGTATTACAGTTTTTTTTTACGATTGCTTACACACTAAAATGAAAAATAAGACACATTGAAACCTGACACTCAATCAGCAAAACCTCAGACCAGATCTGCACAACTATAAGCACATTCTCAGCCTCACACTTTTTTCAAAACACTACACACACTTCTCCACATTAGACACAGAAATCTAACATGATGTCACTTCTTTGCCATTTCAAGGCACTGCACTTCAAAATTCCACACTTATGAACCAATTGAACAAACATGGCCGTCAGGTGTACAGACACTTAGGTGCTTAATTGTAAGCTCACAAATCAGGCATAAGCACTATAAAAAGGCAACAGGTCTTCAACTAAAATGGAACATTGGCCACAAAGATATTTTGACTGCCCCAAGCCAACGTGGTAGAAACAATGTGCACTGCAATCATGCAGGATGGGGTCCCCCACCGCCATGCCAACTTGGGTCCTTACAACACAGCCCATATACTCACATTTTTGGACAGACTACACAACACTGTCACAGCAGAAGACCAAATGGATGCAGAGCAGATTAGATACAATGTATCTTTCCACCAATTTGCACTGGTCCAAAGCTGGTTTCATCAGCATCCATAATTTTCACTCCAGTACCTCCCACCATACTCTCCTTTCCTCAACCCCATTGAGGAGCTTTTTTCGGCATGGCAGTGGAGGGTTTACAATCTTCAGCCCTATTTCAGGATACTCCTTATTCAAGCCATGGAGGAGGCCTGTGACCAAATTGGTGCAGGGTCTGTGCAAGGATGGATTCGCCATCTAAGAAGACTCTTCCCTCACTGTCTTATGAGAGAGGAAATAGCCTGTGATGTGGACGAAGTGCTATGGCCAGATCCAGCTAGGCGAAGAGATGGTGCTTAGGTTTTTTGTTTTGTTTTGTTTTGTTTTGTTTTTCAGTTCATGCTTTCTTTTTTGTCTACACAAATGTTTTTGCTGCGTTTATGGTATGTATTATATTCTGTATAGAATATGTTCTATTCTGATTTTCAGTGCAAAATGCCACCTTTGGAAATGCATGGATGTATTGACTGATTTTCAATGTAGAGAGAAAAAAAATATTTTCATCAGTGTGCAGTACTGCTCTTGTGTGTTGTGTTTGGTCAATATATTCATGTGCTTTACTTTCACAACATCTCAGGAAAAAATCAAACCCAGACTATATCATTAGAAAAATAGAAATGTTAAAAGTGTTTTAGATTGAGCACAGCAGTGTGTAACTGGTTCAAACAAAATTGGATCGTATGAACCATGTGTGTGCCACGCAGTGACAAAGTTCAGTTTTTATAAATTTCTGTATAGTTTTGAATGAAAGGTTTATTTTTTGAAAAGATCTGGGGTGTTCTGCTACTTGTGTGTGTGGTTGTGTGAATTGTGTGTAGTGTTTTACAAAATGAGCCCTGTTTTCAAAATTGTGCTTAAGCAATCGTAATAAACTGTAGAAGGATTGGTCCTTTTCAAGTGCGACGCAAGTACCACATGAGAGAGCAAGTGTCAATTCTAGTTTGATTTCAATATTAAATACAAAAAGTGAGATACTGCACTATTATTGAAACACTCATTCAGATGTATTTGGTCAGAAATCTGGATCAGTAGGTCAACAAGTCAGAGAAAGCCAGCGCACTGTCTTATCTTGACACAAAATAGACTTCCAAATCATTCTCAGGGGGCTGAAATGGTAGAAAATCTAATCATTTTAATACATCAGAAAGTCTGAGACGTACTTAATTTGTCAGTCTGTTTTTCTTTGGCGTACACTCACTTGGTGTGACTCTGTCTTCCTTTAGGTGACGGACGGATCTGTCATCGCCCTGGTTCCAAAGCAGAACTCTGCCTACAACATCTCCAACTCCTCCACCTTCACAAAGTCACTTAGTAGATATGGTGAGTGTCTCCACTCAAATGCTCGACTCGTGATTCTCTATCCAGGTTATACAAATTACCATTTGCTGACATTATAACGATACAGATTATTTCAGTCTTCATCTTTAGAGAAAGAAGGTGTGGAATGAGATTAATAAAACTCACAACCTTCAAATCTTCTTATTGGTTTTACATGTGAAAGAAGGAAAATTTCAAGGAATGTTTTGGCTGCTTTTTGTAGCTGTGTTTTTTTTTTCTGCTGGCCACTCATGTTTGTACATTGTTAAAGGGTTACAGTGCTGGTAGGTTGTTGTGAAGAAGTGGATATACTGCTCCTCCACAGAGAGAGGAGGGAGAAGAGCAAGGTGTTGACTAAGTGCTGTCTAATGGCAGCATTCTCCCTTAAGAACTATGAGACTGTCCCCACTTAAGCCGCAGCCAGACGTCCATTAAATCTGACATAGATACACTGACACAGGCAGAACAATCTGTCTCTCAAACACTGGCATTAGTTCTCTTGGCATGGAAACTGCCTTAAGATTCTCACTATGGTTTTCAGGGGGTTCACGCCAAGGTGCCCTGACTACCAGTCTCAATCAGCTGTAAACAGATACAGGCATTACTGAAAGGATAAGAGCAACAGGAGAGATAAGCATCTTACAAGTGCCACCATAACAGATTTGACTCTCACCTCATGAATAATGACATGCTTTTCAGTGTGTTTTAGGGACAGGTAGAGGAGAAGGACAGTGAAGCCCAGTCAGAATGGTGTTACTGTGTACCAGGCTCCACTTACACTGAGCAGAATGTAACAGGTGATTAGTTACACGATATAAAAAAGAGGGAGCCAACCAAGAGCCAGCAGGCTAAAGAGGAAGAGAAATAAAAGTCTTTGAGATGAAAATAAGCTGTAAATCTGGTTCCTCTGGCTATGGCCATTCTCAATGCTGTTTCCCTATGTTCTGTTCTGAATCAATAATTTTATGAATGAGAGAGGTACCTCTCCTCACCCCTTCTTTCAGGCTTGATTATCGATTATCTTTCCTTTCTTTCTCTCTCTCCAACTTTCCTCTCTTTCTCTCCTTTTGATTATTGATCATCTTTCTTTTCTTCCTCTCCTTCTTTCCTTTCTTTCTCTCCTTTTGATTATTGATTATCTTTCATTTCTTTCTCTCCTTCTTTCCTCTCTTTCTCTCCTTTTGATTATTGATTATCTTTCTTTTCTTTTTCTCCTTCTTTCATTTCTTTCTCTCCTTTTGATTATTGATTATCTTTCATTTCTTTCTCTCCTTTTGATTATTGATTATCTTTCTTTTCTTTCTCTCCTTTTGTAAGTGTTTTGTGAAAAGTCTTTGTATGGTCCCAGTGTGGTGAGGTTTTGTTCCGGAGCAGTGTAAATGATTTGTAAAACTAATTGTTCCAGATTATAAAAAACAAACAAAAAAAAAAAAAACATGCAAATTAGTTTTTCTCTGCGAGTGCATATAGCCTTTTTCTCTGCGGGCACACATAGCCTTTTTCTCTGCGGGCGCACATAGCTTTTTGTGAACAGCTGTACAGAGTGCTATTTACACACATGGCAAACATGCTTTTTTTACTCTGTAATGTTCATGCATCCAACCATACATACCCAGACCTTTTTGGATTAAATAAGCCTAAAAAAAGAGAAAAACTCTGAATGGCTACAGGTTTGAGTTAGAACCATAATAACAATGAGGTGTAAAACCAAATGTTCAGCCAAAACCTGTGAGCCATTCAGAAACCAAAACCTTGCAGGCAAGTCCATCTTTCATTATTTATTTACAACACCACAGACATGAACAGATCAAAACCACTCTGTGAGTGTGCGTAGATGTGTATGTCTGGCTGTGTTTGTGTGTGTGTAGGTTTGTGTGTGGGTGTCCGTGTGAGTGTGTATAGGTGTGTGTGTATGAGTGGCTGTGTGTATGTGTATGAGTGGCTGTGTGTAGATGTGTGTGTGTGTAGGTGTGTATGTGTGTGTGTGTGTAGATGTGCAAGTGTGTATGTGTGTGTGTGTGTGTGTGTAGATGTGCAAGTGTGTGTCTTTATGTGTGTGAGCGTGTGTGTTTGTTTGTGTAGATGAGTGTGTATGGATGTGTATGTGTAGCTGTGTGTGTTAAAGTGAAATGATTCTTCCATCCTGCCGTGGTGTCAGAGAGTATGCTGCGGACAGCCAGTAGTCCAGACAGTCTCCGCTCCAGGACCCCCATGATCACTCCAGACCTGGAGAGTGGCACCAAACTCTGGCACCTGGTCAAGAACCATGACCACTCGGACCAGCGTGAGGGTGACAGAGGCAGCAAGATGGTGTCAGAAATCTACCTGACCCGCCTGCTGGCTACCAAGGTGAGTGAATACATGCACTCTAATTTAGACTGTACGGCTACCTTACAAAAGACCATATACCACACAGGACTTTTACATCAGCTGACATTGTTCAGGCTGTGTATTACTACATGGCAAAAACACATTGTCGTGTTTAATGTTGTTTTGGGCTTGTGTCTTGTTTGAATAGACAGATTTGACTTGTTTTCTGTGAAGCCTTGTGAAGGACTGGTTGTGGAGAGTGTTCTGTTATGAGAATGCTCCTTTATATGTGTGGCTGTCTCTTTAACATTTTGTGTTTGGTATATTGCATTCTTCTGATATCCAGAGACAATTGTCCCTCAGCTCCCTTAAATCTGTAACCCTGGGCAGCCTATAAACTGATTGTTTTACCACATAATTATTAGGGAAGGAGGAAAAAATGGAAATGAGATGAGAGGTGTTTACACGCCTCTGGGGTGGTCAATTTCAATTTATAATAGAAAAGATAGATAAATGTAATGCTGGGGTTGCGGATGGGGGTTGAGGGAGACAGGTAATTTGTTGTGGATGGAGTGCTTTGCAGTACATGCTGACAGAGGAGTGCTTGGCTGATGTGAGAACCTTATGGAGTGTGTCTGTCTGAACAGCAGCACAGGCACACACACACACACACACACACACACACATCTCGGTATCCCATTCGACTCATATGCACACACACATACACACACACACCTCAGTATCCCACTCAGTTCCACACAAGGTGTTGTCAACAGTATGAGCATGACTCCACGTGTCCAGCATAGGAACCATGACACTCTGCTGCCTGTAATGGTGATGATTACAGAAGAGGTTTGGTAAGTTGGCTGTAGAACTTACATTAGGGCCAAGGACAATTTTGTCCATGGCATCCTCCCCTCAGTTTGATCTACACCAATGTAATGATGTGCCATTTGGACTGCACAGGTCCACATGAGAAACAACAACTATTTAATGCATGTTTACAACAGGATTGTTACAGAACTACAGAAGCAGCGTGGTCCAGCATAGTATTTAAAAAGGCAACACTCTGCCCATTATTATGCAGTGCAGTCCATTAGCAAAGATCCCAAATGGAAACAAGAAAAATGAAAAGCAGGAACAACTTCTTTTAAATTTGAGATATTTCACATTTTTGGGACCTTAAGGAGGATCTCAATGATCAAGTCTGACTCCTCTTCCATTTTCTTCCTCCTCAGGGAACCTTACAGAAGTTTGTGGATGATCTGTTTGAGACGATATTCAGCACCGCTCATCGGGGCAGTGCTCTGCCGCTGGCCATTAAGTATATGTTTGATTTCCTGGACGAGCAGGCTGACAAGCACCAGATAACGGATTCTGACGTCAGACATACATGGAAGAGCAACTGGTGCGTACAAAGTCACTGCACTTTTTGAGAATATTCAGGAGTCCAAGTCAGAAATGCGCCAGCGACAGTGTTACTCATGATCTGATGGCTGCAGTATTCTGGAGACAAATAGAAACTTGCTCTCTGTGAAAGATTTAAAACTCTGGCTAGCTTTGGATTTCTGCATTATGGGACAGTGCAGACTTACATACACAGTATTTTTCCAGTCTAATGTCTGGATTGGAGCACTCACCCAATCTCACATCGGAACACCTCCAAATGCTGGTCTGTTTTGAGTCTGCCTTGAGTCTTGGTCATGGTCAATGACTTTATTTACCAAATGTGTGTTTTCATATTTGTATATGACAGAGATCTTTGTAATATGAGTTTCCACATTTGTTTTTCTGTGCGTTGTATGGTCCATCTGCTACCAACACAGCACCTCCTTCTCTTGCCCAGCTCACTGCTGAGTTTCTGGGTAACGCAGCATATATGCATTAACCAGTCTCCTCTTATTTCCCGCAGCTTACCTTTGAGGTTCTGGGTAAACGTCATCAAGAACCCCCAGTTTGTGTTTGACATACACAAGAACAGTATCACAGACGCCTGTCTTTCAGTGGTGGCTCAGACATTCATGGACTCCTGCTCCACATCAGAGCACAAACTGGGGAAAGACTCGCCCTCCAACAAGCTTCTCTATGCTAAAGATATCCCCAACTACAAGAGCTGGGTGGAGAGGTGAGCTGTAGCTTATACCATTTTCTTATAATTTCCTAAATCTTCCATGATGGTTCACCATGAGGGGTGTGTGTGTGTGTGTGTGTGTGTGTGTGTGTGTGGAGGGAAGGCGGGAGGGTCTATGTCCCAGCTGTTTCCACAAGACAAGTTGTCTTGAGGAACCAATTGGGACATAGGTTTTACTTCCTAATGTTTACCTGCAAATCTGGTCAAATGCTACAAATTCACCACACACTGCTTGTTACTTATAAGGATAACGACGTTGGGTGAAGTTTACAAATGATACCAAAGAACTGAATCACCAATCATACTCATATCATCAATGATGAAGGAAATTAAAACACATTGTAAACACAACCCGTTTGTTTATGAGATGTCATATGTGTAATGTTATGCAACTTTAGGACACATCATAAATTAAACGTAAACTTTTGCATAGACAAGGCTCTAAGGCAGAAAGCTGGGATGAATGATCAGACAGTTATTTGTTCACCCATTTAATATCTCCCTGCCTCACAGATACTACTCTGACATCTCCCGCATGCCTGCCATCAGTGACCAGGACATGAGCGCCTACCTGGCTGAGCAGTCCCGACTCCACCTCAGTCAGTTCAACAGCATGAGTGCTCTTCATGAGATCTACTCCTACATCACCAAGTACAAAGATGAGGTGGGATCAGGATGTCAGAAACTTTGTATGTCTACATAATGATTCTTCCGAAGGCTTGGCCAATACGCAACCAGTCAGGGACGTGAAAATTGTTCTCCTCCCACTAAGGAAAACATACACACACAAACACGCATGCATTCACACACGCACACATGCACACACTTTGCTTATGGGTGTCGTCTAACTAGTCCCCTAATGCTGGCACAGACACCGACAGGTTTTATCATTCCAGAACATACTGCTCTGGGCTGGAGAAGAGAGATGAAAATAAAAAATGAAACACAGAAACCAAAACGTTTTTACCACAGGGAAAGCAAAAACAGAAACAATCTGAAGCCAAGGAATCTGCAGGAAAGAAACATAGCCTTCACAGCATGACTGAGGGACAGGAGCCAAAAACATGGTGTTTTTGTCTTTGCTCTATAGCACAACCGTTTGGATGATCTAAATGAGTTCTATAGCTTGAGAATTAAGTCCGGTGTATGATTACTCCTGCCAGGGTTCATAGCTCTGTGATTTTTTCTTGCCCTGTTCAGTTTTAGCGGAGAAAACATAATGATGACCATGAAAAGATGAAAGGGAAAAAAAGCAGAAGCACCATGAAATGTTGCAGCTGAGATTCCTAACTATATGTAAATAAAAGCTAATGATATTGTTAAGGCCTGTGTGGCAGGGCCTCATTGGAGAATTGTCTATTGTGTTATCCAAAATTGTGAAAAATAGTTAATATTCTGGGTTTTTGTTTGCCTCCATTTGTGCTTGTGTTTGTAACTTTGCATTTGCATTTGCACGTGTCTTAATGTACGTGCTTTGTGTCAACACTCTGGTGAATATATTAAATGGGTTGACAAGACCTGCACCACAATCCATACCACTCTGGCCTCTCCGACTACAGCCTCAGCCAGCCTCAGTCACTACGGGTGACTAACAGCAGCTTTTTGGTTGTCCAATGGTGGGCCTGATGCCCCTGAACATGACTGACAGAGAATCATTACTATTTGATGGACGGATAGCACTGGACTTTCCTTGCACCTTTTCATCTCTAACTTAACTCTGATGTGACTTCTCTCTGTGCTGCAGATCCTGTCTGCGCTACAAAAGGACGAACAGGCTCGCCGACAGAGACTCCGCAGCAAACTGGAACAAGTCATTGACACCATGGCCTTGACTAGCTGAGGTCAGATCCAGCTGGGTCCTTCCGTTCCCCTGACCCCCATCATCCTGACTTGCCCAGACACAAAACTAGAGGACCATGAGGACAGAACCAGAACACTGGAGACAGCACAGAACTCAGGGTGGGCACTGCTCTCCACACCAAAACCCCTTCAACCCACACATCACCGCCATGGAGCTCCTCTGTCTGTGCTGATCTGTGGCTCTTTAAGAGAGAGTGTTGTCACGACATTCAGACAAAAGAAAAAAAAATCCTTCTGGGATGTTTAAAGGCAGGGTTTCCATCGTCTGACTGGACTAAACATCAGGACTCAGAGTCTAAAGTTATTGTCACTTTTGGCGCTTAATTTCCTACCAATTTTTCTTTTGTTGTTGTTGAACTTCCCACTCTCTCCAGTCTCCTGCCATTTGTGTTACTGCTGAATTTGCACAATTTACAGGAACTAGAACATCTGAAAAATTATATAAATATATATGTATAGCTATATAAAAAAACTGCATTTTTATAGAAAAGAAATGAAATGAAAAAGTTTCCATTGTAACATAGAAGACAGTTAAAACATGAATTTGATATGTGAAACAGACTGAAAGTATGAAAAAAGATTGAAGAAAACTTGTCCTGTGCCATGTTTTATTTGAATATTTGAATGTTGTTTAGTGCAAAAACACTTTGTATTGATAAAATGTGCTTTAATTTAAACTTTGACTTGCCTAATGACTCATGAGTTGAGAGTAAAAAAAAAAAAACTTGCTGCAAAAAAAAAAGAAAAAGAAAAAATGGAACGATGTGGTGGTAGAATCGTATAGATCTTGTCTTTCTGGAGAGAACACAGACCCAGAGCAAGGTTTACTGGTTCAGAAGTAAAGAGAATCAGAATATTTTATTTGTTTATACATTTTTTAGTGATGTTATGTTTTTTTTGTTTGTTTGTTTTTTTTTATTTTTTTCCCTTAAAGCTGTTGGTACCAAAGCAGCAATGCATGTGACGTAGAACTCCGCTTCCATGCCCTCACAGCTACACTGCTGTCCCCATTTTCCCTGTACCCATTCTCCCTGTGCCCAACCCCTGGGGTAAGAGCCACAAGGTTTCACACAATGTACATTATTTCTCAAGAAATCTATTCCTGTGATCCGACTGCAGCTCTGGTACTGAATGTTTTAATATGTTTTGAAGCATGTGAAATGTAGCAAATATAAATTTTATGCAGTAATTTTCCTTTCCATTCCATTCATTCTTGCCCTTTACTCTTTTCCCTGCATTGCGACTGTTTTCATGTGTTTGGAACAATCACTGTATCCAGTTCCGTGGAGTTGGACATGGTTTTGATAGGATTAAGCTAGGATTAAGTTTTGAATGTGGCTCCATTGCCTTGTCTTGGTGTGTGTACACCAAAAAGGCTAATGTCATTCCTCACTTCTCGCACTGACCTAACATCATGTGCCCTGTAAAATTTTCCTAATCCGTCATTATGAGCAGATTTGAACTATGCTGTGGAAGAAGCCTGAGAGCCCTCTCTGATATTCCTGAGCCAAAATGGGATTAGCATTGGAGTTGGGAGGAAAAAAAAAGATGAGTTTTACTGTTTGGGAATTTTCCCGACATCTCTCTCTTCTCCCTTTTATTCAGTCTCCTTTTTAAGTAAGAGGTACCACACACATCAACTGCATGAATCTTTGTTTTTTTCCTGTTGTGCTGTCATGATTTGAAAATGTAAACATCGAGTATGTTTCAAAACAAGTATATTGTACTCTGCTCTTATGTTTTAGTTTTGAAGGATTTTGCTGTATTTCTCTTAAATCAGATGGCTTTGTACAGATTTGTGTTGCATCAACTCCTTTTCATGTGTTGCACCAGTTTCCCTTGTGTAAGATTTGTTCAAACAGTAAAAGCTACTTCCCTTCTACCATCTCCTCAAAGATTAAAGGAGAAAAGGAGACTTTTAAGACAAGGAAGTGTGGAATGTAGTTGAAAGCTTTCTGAATATGACGAGAGCAGAGGCCAGTCACACAAACTGTAGACTCAAAGTTTTTCTTTTCACTTGTCAAATCAAGGCAACTGAACTTCAGGGTTAAGCAAGGCAGCAGGGTACTATGAAGAAAATCGTTTTTTGTTTTTACTTTTTTATTTATATTTATGGTCATTTTTAGAGAATATAGATAACTTCCTCCTAAGCAGTTGGGAGCAGGTCTCCAAAGCTCCGAACAAAATATTCCCCTTTGGGAATGACAATCTCTCCTTACTGGAAATATCCGGGATGCTGTCCAATATTCCTGAAAGGCATCCTCAGAAATCAAGGGCATCATATGACATATCTTTTTCTGGGACTGTTGAGACACATAATCGTAACTTCCCCTGTCTTTTTCGTCTCATCCTACAATGAGGGTTATCCAACTAATGGTTTGAATAAAGCTGTATTTGAAATATTTTAATCCTATAGTTTCCCAGCTCAAATCTGTCCTGTCTCTTTTCAGATACAATGAGAAATCATCCCTGGTCCCACTCTGCAACCAGATTACTTTTCTTGAATCCTACGTTTTACATGTGGGAGAACATCTAAAAGCCGTGGTTTGGGTGTTAACATGCGCGCGAGAACATATTTTCGCTGCACATACTGGGTGCTGCACAGTATAAGTATATGTGCACATTACTGTGTATGTGCACGCGCTTACACACTTTCCTTCAACACATGTTACAAGTTACTTTGACTTCCTGTTGACAATCTGACCACCTTAATCAAATGACAGCACTGTACATATGTAACTTACATTGTTCTGATGCACAAACACAGTCCCGCACTGGACTTGAACACGCAAGCTTCAGGATGGGAGGTAGACATGCTAGCAAAGAGGCTTAAACCCAAAGGAATTAGCCTTGGTTGCTAGCATGCCTCTTAAAGTGCTGGGGAGTGAGGTTTACTTACTGCACAGTTCTGTACTCACTGGCTACAGTTACGCTCACCCCTCCTAAACCTCACTCCCATCCGGGTCACAGCACCAATGTTACCCACATTGTTTTCAACAGACAAACACAATCCCACACTGGACTTGATCAGGCAACCTTAGGCATGGGAGTCAGGCGCGCTAGCAAGGAGGCTAAAGCATCTTAAGATGTTGGGGAGTCAGGGTTAGGCCACTGCACAGCACTGTACCAGCTGGCTACCGTTACACTCACCCCCTATGTTTAGCTCCTATCTCTTTCATTAGCGAAGGGTAACACTCTTGCTCTTGATCTGCTCCAGCAGTGAAAGAGCTTGGTATGGTGGAGGAAAATTGACCAGGTATAGCAGACACTACAGCTACTGGACACCGAGTCCTCTTGTTCTGTTTCTATTCTGGTTGCTTTTGGGCTTTTAGAAGTGAAAAAAATCCAGTATTCTTTTCTGCACCATTGATTAGCTCCTGCCACTGCCAAATCTCTCCCCAAGTTTAGCTGACCCCGTCCCTTACACTTTGACTTGACATGAATTAATTCACACATTTTAATCTTTTTTTTCCATATATTTTCTGACAGGCACCTTATCATATGCTGTTCAAAGTTTAAAACAAATGTTCGGATAGCCCATTAGTTACGGTGAAAGAGCCAACTATTTACACACTGTGTATTCCACCCCTTGTCGATAGGGGGTGCTACAGCACCCTCGGCACTCTCCCTCCCTTGCCCATGGACGTTACAGTTACAGAAAATAGTCAAAACTTTAGTTCCATGGCATAAGCTGACCAAGATCATGAACCATTTTTTTTTTTTTTTAAATAATGATCATAAAAATGATTTTATTGTTTTGAGTAACAGCAGAAAGTTGTCAACTGGACATGAAGGTGAATTTGGGCTGTAGGGGAAAACTGTCCCATGAAAAAGTCCCTCATTTCCCAGAACTCCCTGCATCCCAGGATAATTTTTATGTATGAGAGGGTGTCCTTTTCTCACCCATCTCCATCCACCATCTCTCAGACAGTATCATAAGATCAAAACTCTTGTCATGTTTGCTGCATTTCTGTGTGTCAAAAGGGCCATACACACGAGCAGGACTGTGTTCTCACCCATTACACTATATGTCCCCTCTCAAGTCCACTCTGGTTCACCTGGGAGGCCTTGCTGTTGGGCCCGAATCCTGACGACCATGATTGTTAAACCACATATTGAATTCTCAAACATCTCAGGCCATGTGTTTTTCTCTGATGTTATCTGGGTTCCTGTGCTGTGTTTTTTCCTCTCTTTGTTTTTAGTAGCGGTTGTTTTTGTTTTTATTGTTGTTGATGTTTTTGGTGGAATAAGTATAACGGAGAAATCTTAAGAACTATTTCAGAAAAGTAAAATTTTTAGTATCTAAGCACTGAATTGGACATTTAAACATTTTCTCCGTTTTTTAAAAATTTATTTATTTATTTATTTTTCCTGCCTGTGTTTTACTCTAATTGTGTAAAATGTTGCTGGTCTGTGTGTTATTGGACAAGCCCTGTTTCCCCTCTGGTACAGTAGAACTGAGGCATGATGAGTAGGATGTGGTTTTTTATAGAGCTGTCACTCTGCACACAGTGCCTTGTCAGCTTTTCCCTTTCATCCACTGACTGGTACTGAGTCCATCATTACCTATAAGCCACCACTACATCATGCTCAGTCAGCTATCAGGTCACTGCCCCAGCTTCCTCTCTTTAGTTTCCATCATCTACCCCAGTATAACTATCTTTTGTTTTCCCTTTCCTCAGACTGAAATTCTGTCCTTTTTAACAGTTATTTAACAGAGCATAGGAAAAAGGATGAGCATGTGGATTTAAGAGAAGACAAACTAAAGAATTTTAGTAGTTTATGAATTCTGATACGTTTTTAAAAGTTTCAGACTTGAATAAACTGTGACAGGTTGGCTGTTAAACCTTCATTATGTAAATACTGCGCTCTCTCCTATTTTGCAGATTTATTACATGTAAATAGACACATGCATCAAGGAGAGATTAAAGTTCTGTTTTTGCTAAGTAGCACTTTGTCTGTTGTCTTTTCTCTTACTTATATTATACTAACACATTTGCCTGAGTAAAAAAGAATAAAAATGTAATGAAGAAAAGTACATATGAACAGTTATCTAAGTTGCGTAGTTTGATCAAAAACTTTGGGTTATTTCAAATAGAGGCAGAAGCAATGTTCTCTCGTTTCAAAGTTAGAAAGACTCAATGAATGAAGAATGGTGTTTGGTATTATTCGTGAGAAATGGTTGGAGAATAAGACGTTAAGAACAAAAAAGGGATGAAGTGATTACTCAGTGAGTTGATTGGTTTTTGTGTGGCACTGTTTAGTGATGCAGAGCTGCATTCTGTCCCAGTATTCACTCTTTAAACCCTGCCCCTGTCATCAACTGTGGCTGATGTGGCCAGCTGGCCTTCTCGGGTGGATGTGTTAGCCACAGAAGATGAGCCTCAGGAGTTGAGCCTTGTAGTCTGTTGTCTGTGTAGTTACAGGTTAAAAGAGGAGTTAATAGAGGACTGTGGAATTTCCCTCTGACATATTACACCAGATGACACCTCTTAATACAGCGGAGAGATGACTGACTGACATTACACATGTCATGGAAACCATGTACCACCATTGCTCACTTCACCTGACTGAATGATATGAAAGGGAGAGACACACAAGACTAAATGGACATTCTAACTAAGAGAAAGAAAATATGCAAACTTTTCTCTCAACTTTTTTTTTCACTTTATTTAGGAGGCAAAGGGAAGGATACAGTAAGAACAAATAAATGGGAGGGATATTGAGTGAAAGAGAGAAGAACTAATTGCATGTGGTATGTCAGCCACTGATACAGTTTGTCTTGAGGATGCAATAAGCTTTCTTTTTTTGAGCTGGCTTGTACAGAACAGTTTGGTTACAATTTACAACTTGGCATTTAGCAGATGCTTTTATCCAAAGCGACTTACAATAAGTGCATCAATCAGGTTAAATTACCCCATAAGCAAAAGATCACGATAAGCATGCAAATGAATTAATCTCAGTATCAAACCCCTGTAAATTCTGCCACAATAAACAAAATCTGCGACATAGGGACAAGGTTAGTACATGTATTTTTTTTTAAATACCACAACACAGAAAGAGAAGTGAAGCAGTGGGTCCTGAAAAGGTGTCTCGAACATTAATATGATTAAGATGGCAAGAGATTCCACCATGGAACAAAGGCAGAGAAGAGAGGAACGGCTGCCAGGATCCCGAAATGAGGGGACCACCAACTGACCAGAGGTGGTTGAGTGGAGACCTCTGGCTGGGGTGTAAGGAGTTATCGGAGATTGAAGGTAGGATGGGGCGGAGCCTTTTGTGGCCTGATAAGCCAGCACCAGTGTCTTGAACTGGATGCGGGGCTGCTACCGGAAGCCGGTGGAGTGTAGTAAGTAGCAGAGTGACATGAGAGTGTTTTGGGAGGTCGAATCCCAGGCGTGCAGCAGTATTCTGTACTAGCTGAAGCGGCCTGATAGCGCAGGTTGGTAAACCAGCTAGTAAGGCGTTGCAGTAGTCAAGCCGGGAGATGATGAGTGTTTGGACCAAGAGTTGGGTAGCTTGTTGTGTGGGGAAGGGGCGCATCTTCCTGATGTTGTAGAGGGAGAACCTACAGGACTGGGTGACCACCGCGATGTGGCTTTCCTCACATGGCTACCAAATGGTGCCACAATCTGGATCATTACTCAAACCAATGGGTCTCGAGAGGGAAAAAAGTGCTCCCCATTAGTTTTGAGAATATGTCTTCACCCAGGCTGATGCAATTAAAAATCCCCTGAAAGAAAGCCAAAATGAAACAGTAACTGCAGGACCACTGAGCCCGTAAACGATTCTGTCACTCTCAAATTTACATGTACCCCTCATGCTGAGATTACATCCCTGCTCTGTAAGGCTGGCTGAGGCCTTGTCTGACCAGAGGGACAGCCTAGTGTAACACACATTACTTTGATCTCTGAGATATTCATTAATGTCTCTGATCAACAGTAATCCTTGAGGAGGTCGATTCTGATCATATGTCCTAACAAACTGTAGCCCGGTACTGTCAGAGAGGTGATGGAGTCAAATGGACATCTTTAGTTAACACTGGAGCCAGAGTGTCAGAGAAAGCCCTCAAAAAGTAATCTGAAGTGAGAATAAAAAACAACATTTCAGAAAACTTTATGAGAATTCAAGCTTCCTATGCAAAAAAACCCCCCAAAAAAAACCAGATGCTAAGCTAGGACTGTGACTGTGTCTGTGTCTAAAACAATCTCTGAAAATGTCCTTCTAACTGTGGGGTTTGTACCAGACATAATGAAGTCAATCCAGTCCATTTCCATGTCTGAACCTCCTTTGCAATGGATGACAATAATGGCAGAAGCTGTCATTATTAGGATTAATCTCAGCATTACGATCATCATGGCACTCTTGGGAGTGGGAAGGGCTGTTCTAATGTCCACTTTATACAACCATTTGATTTATATTTCATTTTAAATATATTGGTTCTCTTGCTTTGTCTCACAAACAAAGAAAATTTATTCCTCTCTGCTTTTTTTCCAGGAACAAACATCACCCATGTTTCAAAAACTCATGAAACTTTGCATGCACATGTAGTTGCTTAATAGATGTCAGGCAGCAACTGGAGGAGAGACTTTTCTGAGTGATTCTGAGATTTAACCTTGTACAGACTCTCCCCATGTCTCCCTGTTTCTCTCTCTCTCTCTCTGACCCTCTCTTCCTCCCCTCTGTTCCTCTGACCCTTTTTTATGGCCCAAGCCCCTCTGAGTTCAGGACCAATGCGCATCAACACAGAAACCACTCACTTTAACACCCAACAGACACCAGGCTCGATGATTTAGTGCAGCAACCCTGTACAATTTGGTCAAAAGTTGATAACGATCAATTCGATGGAGTCTAGAACACCTTGGGAGGTTAGTTTCCTCGTAAGAATGGAATTCAGACCATGTCACAGGCCCCATCTGTATTGCTCCACTTGGGCACAAAATATGTAGAGCAACAGAAAAATGAAAGTAACCATTACCATGTTATCAATTAATTGTGCATATCGACTCATAACCGTTCCTATAGTCGTAAAAGCGTGGTAAGACTTAAGAATAACCAGGAGCCAAGTAACAAGTAGCTAATTTTCTGGCTATCAATGACACTGTTAAAAAGAAACCATATTTGGTCTTGTTCGGAAGCATAAAATGCGGCAGATAGGAGCAAGTTAATGTAATTTGACTATTCTTTAGCAGGAAAAAGTTATGTAAAATTATTTCAACAGAGCTCAAATGAATACCTTCCAAATTCCATGAAGTGTCTCCTCCCTTCAGGCAGAGACACCCCCAAAGGGATAGCAGCAAAATAAGACAGCATTTTTATACCGCCAGTTTATCTGCTTGAGAGTAGTTTATATGCTGTTGTATGTGTGTGTATGGCGGATGTGCCTTAATTGCAGTTTATTCAACATTAGATTCATTCTGTACTGTTTGAATTTGATCGTTGTAATAAACGTGTACGTTCATATTCCTACTCTATGTGATAAATTATTTCCAAGTTACTGAATGTGGTGATCCAGGAACTTAGCTAGAGGTGTTGAATTCGAAGAGTATTATTGTACTTGCTACTTTAATGCTGTTATTTAATATATGTTAAGGCTAATGAAGAGTTATTTTGAAAAATGTCTAGGTTCAGTATTCAGAGTGTTGAGTTTTTCAGAATAACTGTAATTTCACTTGGGTTCAGCTTCTGAAGTAAGGTTATGGTTGCTGCTAAGTGATATTAGTATTAAGTTAAGTTATTAAGTAATATTCACAGTGAACCATTAACCAGAATGTCCCTATACCATTGGCACGACAATAGATAGATAGATAGATAGATAGATAGATAGATAGATAGATAGATAGATAGATAGATAGATAGATAGATAGACAGACAGACAGACAGACAGACAGATAGATAGATAGATAGATAGATAGATAGATAGATAGATAGATAGATAGATAGATAGATAGATTTTTTCCTCATCCCTATATTACATTTTAATTTTAAACTTTAAACAAGCAGTTTAACAGGATAAAAGAAGAATGGGGGTGCTCTATAGATTTGGCTGCTTTTGTACCTCAAGTTATATATTAAGTCACGCTACAATATCCATAGCAAAACTGTAAAAGTCTCAGACTCTTGGCATTTGACATGCTCTGTTTTTGTCATTTAACCAAGCAAAGAATATATTTATGAGCTATTCCAAATGGCATTAAATGTGATATGTGACTCCTGTGAGGTTTGTGAAAGGTAGAGCTTTTGATTAATGAATAGGCCAAATATGTCACGCTTTTAGATAACTTGTGGATGTGTGACCCTTCAGAACAATTACACATTTGGGGGTCAAAAAGACATAAAAGAAATATCTATGGTGAAGTGTGTGTTTGTGTGTGTGTGTGTTTGTGTGCGTGCATGTGCGTGTGTGTGTGTGTGTGTGTGTGTGTGTGTGTGTGTGTGTGTGTGTGAGTGAGTGCGTGTGTGTATAGGTGTGTGCGTGACCCACCTACTCTGATCTGATGACAATCATTAGCATAGATGTCAGAGTGTGTTACATTATCTGAATACACAAAGGATTTCCCATAAGACATCTGTATTTTGACAAGCTGCCTGTCAATCAAATTAAAACAGTATAATGATAGTGTAGAACAGGGGGTTTGTTCCTGAGAGATGTGGGCCAATCTGATAGACCACCTATTTCATTTGCTCCATGAAATTGAACTCGCTCTCCTTGCACTCGATTTTCCCACTTTTCTTTTGAGTTTCTGTTCCACTTGTGAAGTGATTTCCGACTTCATCTCCTCTCTCTCCTTACAGCACTCATAATAGTCTTCCCAGAGTCTGGTGAACCAGTTTCATCCTACCCTCTCCTTTTCCCTGCTACCCTGGAGTTTTCTACTGTCATCTCTCCCTCTGTGAGGTCCTGTCTGAATTAACTGTGCACTTCACTTTTCCATATTTTCACCCCCTGTAGTGTTACTCTTGCTTTTACATTTCATTCGGGCTTCCCTTTATTGTTCACTTCACAGCAGGCCAAATCACTCCAAATGGTCTTGTGTCTGCAACTAAAGGTGCTTCACATATTCTTCCTTTGCAGACTAAACATATTCTTCCTTTGCAGACTAAACTCCTCATTACCTCATGGGACATTCCAGAATTGGAGGACATTTTCTGTCCCACCCATGAAATTTCAAATAATCCATGCACAAAATACGAAAACATGCACTTGTTGTGTAAATTATACTTCTTGTCCTGAGACAAAATGTATATAGTTTTAGAAAAAAAGTGGTTCCAAAATATTATTTAAAATACCAAAAAGCTCTCGAGCACCCCCTAAAATGGCATTTTTCTCTTGTCCGCCTTCTTGTAGACCAACTTGCATGTCAAATGTAACAGTTAAAATGAGTTTTTTGGTATTTTTTTTGGTACCTACTTTTTGTCACCAACATATTTTAAATAATAGTAATTATGCACTAAATTTGTGTCCTACAACATGCGCACAACCCTGTTACCAAAACTTATTTAGCCTGGCAGAGGAAGAGAAAAAACAGTGAGTTACATGACACAGAAGAAATGTTATCATCAAGCCATTTGCTAACACCATGGGTAGACCAAGGGTAAGTCCTCTCTTCTATTTTTCATATTTTTCCAATCTTTTCAGCCTTGATTGAAGGTGTAACTCTAACTACAGCAACCCTATGACTAAAATGATCAGAATAAGACAAATTAATTTAAAGGTTTTCTTTCTTTATTTATATAACTATATTTGTCCTTGACCTTGGCAGTAATGTTACATTCCACCACTAGCATCTACTCCTGAGAAAAGCTATCATTAGCACTGATTTGCAACCCTATCACTTTAACTTTAACTGCAACCCTGTTACTACTAACCTTGCAATCCTGTTGATCCTACACCGAAAAGATACAGTTCTGGTCGCAAGTTTAAGTTTCTTCATTCAACATTCTTTAACATTACATACACTCATCATGGACATGAATGTCCAAAATAAACCCGAAATAAATTAAACTTGTGCACTATATTCTTTGTTTTGTTTTTTTTTTTCTATTAAAGATGTATGTTGTACAATCATTCTGCCCCAGAAAAAGAACAGTTCAAAGGAATCATTGAAAGCCCAATATTGCCATGACATTCATGTCCATGATGAGTGTATGTAAACCTCTGACCACAACTGTATATAAAATGTTATTAAACAACATTCCTGTGGTCCTGAATATTTATTTGTCACAATTAGGTCACAATCTACAATCCTAAGTAATGTATCCATTCAACCCTTTTACTTTGCACAACCCTGATACTCTAATTTCAACCCTGTTACCATATAATTTTTAATAACATAAATGAAATGATTTTCTCACCTCATGAGGGTTTAGCTTATTGTTCTTTTAATAGTTTGAATAAATAGATGCATAATGTTTTTGAGCGAATATTTGAAAATAAATACTGAAATTAGAAAAAATAAATGTGTTAGCACATAAGAAATAAAACATCTCATAAAAATAAATATAAAAAGTGTGCCTTTGATGCTTGAGCTGGAGGTATCAACTTATTTGACTATTTGTTACCTGTTTTTCTTAAATACATAACAGTAAATGATAAAATAAAGGGTCAATTTTTCAAATGTTTTGATGCCTAAATTGTCCTCCAATTCTGGAATGACCCTCATTAGTGACTGTTCTCTTTTTCATTTTCTTTTTTTTTTTTTTTTTCTACAATTGCCTTGATAATACAAACATGGGCTATGTTAAAGGAGGAGGATGGAGATAAACATTTGCCAAATGTAATTATTAGGTACTCAGTAGTTCAGTTAAAATAGACTCAGATGGGCTCTATTCAACTCTTTGTCTTAAGTACACGTTAAATATGCAAGGGAAATGATCAGAGAGAAAGACAGAGAGATAAAACCAAAAGTCTGTATCAAGCTGTCACTGCCTTCAGCCACATTAGCATGGCCCTGTCAGAATGCACATCATTAGGGTAACTTTGGGCTTGCTTAGAAAAGAGGCTTTGCTTGTGGTCCAGTCATCTCAGAAGCTAAGCCAAGGCACTCAGATGTTACTGGGCCCTTCAAAGTAAAGAGTTCTTCTGAATACATAATCAAATCTTCGTACTCAAGGTATCATTAGTTCTTCTTTCTCATTAACATACATTTTCCCAAATCCCAAATGATTCTCTCTCTCTCTCTCTCTCTGTCTCTCTATTCAGTCCAGTTCATTTAAATTTCACTTGTTTGTTACTATGTGCGTGCGAAATGCAACAACAGCAAAGGAAAACCCCCTTTACCTGATATAAGACAAAATTTTGAAAGATTTCAAGGCTCAAAAGGAAGTGGGGCTGGTACTTGTTGGGTGAAGTTGGGAAGTCTGCCAGGCAGGTACACTGCGTGAAAAGTGGTGTATTCAGAAATATCCGGACAAAGTAAACTTCCGCTAAACCTGCTGTTTTCCAGAGGTATTCGGATGCCCGCAGAACTTTGTCATGCGGACCTGAAAACTCCCGCAAATGTCTGAATACAGCTGTTAGACGGCAGTTTTCAGGCATCCGCGTGACCACAGTCGTTAGCTGATGGCTTGGCCTTTCAAATGCTAATAACAGTCAGTGGTCTAGGAGGGACTGGGTATAGAACCCTTCCTCACTGTAACTTTCTATCAGTTAGCCTATATGTAATATTTAGCCGATATTTTGATAACCACACAAACTTGTTAGGTGTTGCATGGTGTATAATACAGCAGTGGTAGGCCCATGTAGCCTTTAATGTCATTGCTCTGTCGTGCAGCTAAATTACAATGGACACTTCAAATGGAGCATACAAAAACACACTGAAAACATAATTTAAAAAAAGTCTAAATGAGAGGTTCATTAATTACATATTTGATGGTTATGCAACTGTCCTTTACTTGGGGTCAAAGGTACAGGGTGACCAGATGCAAACAGACCAAATGGGGGACAAGTAGTAAGTTTGTGTGGGACAATGTGGGACATTGTTACTAATGCTGAGAGATGATGTAAAACTTAGATATAATGTCAGTCTAACTGAATAAGAAACACTTGTATACACTTGTATTGATAGACATCCAACATGCATTGGCCATTACAGGCCCATCAAAGGCAACTGTACTTAAGCAAAGCAGCAGGCATCATACAGCTCAAGTCTTTCAAGTTAAACCCCTGACCAAATCCAACTATAAGAATAAATAAGGCTCAAAATAAAATATTACATAAAATAAAACAATTTCAATGCAAATCTTTATATCAAGCCAAAATCTCTATTGGATGAGAAGCATGGTCAGAAGGGATAAAAGAACTTTTTCCTTTCTTTTTGACCATGATGTCGGCTGACAGCGTTTATCATCATATCTGTAAAGTTTTACTAAGTTTGGTTTTTGTGACGTAGCAAAGAAATTCGTCGGCCCCACAGCTGCACAGTTTGATTGACGGCCGCCACAGACTCTTGATGACCGCCCTCAACGCTCTCCTCTCAGCCATTTGGTGAAAGCAAGGCTTTTAAAAAAACTCGCCTATGTTGCATTTTTACTGCTTTTGACATAGCACTATTAAATAGATTAGAAACTATGCTCATGTGCGGGCGGGTAAAATAATGGATCCATATATTTTTTATTTCTGACAGTTAAAAACCAAACGACCAGCGAAGATGCGGGACATTATCTCAGTATGAGGGATGCGGGACAAAGGATACAGGACTTAAAAAAAAAAAGTTTACAGGGCATAGGAGTTTTTGTTGTTGATTCTCGCTTGTTTGTTCGGAATGTTTCTCCTCAGTACGAGGACGCGCCCCGTTTTCAAACCACCCACTTAGAATCTAAGGTTGAGTCCTGTCCAATCAGTTTTCTGTGCGTGCATGGCTAGGGTGACAGTAACCAATAGCATTGTGTGCAACTGCAGCGCGAAATTTGCTTTGGGGAAGGGGTTACCTGTAGTAAGGTAAGGAGAAGCGAGTCACTGAAGGATTACAGAAGTTGTACTCCGTATTCTGTCGATAGTGTGCATTTTGAAGATGGCTTGCAAAAGAACACTTAAGTTTTCGAAATGGACAGCGGAGTGGAGAGGCTACTCGTGCGCCGGGAATATCCAATTTTTCCAACGCCGAGTCTGAACGAAAACAAACAACTGGTGTCCCCGTTAAATGCATTTTTAAGAAGATGTCTGAACGTTCATGGAGAATGTTATTCGGCGGTTGGACAGGATGGAGTCCCATCAAAGAGGCGCAAGAGGAGTCTGCCCGAGAAAAGAAGACGTGCGGGGAATAACTGTTTCGGTAAGTTTATTTCTGTAGGCTTCCGGCTTTCGTCTTTGACTGCCGCGCATTCTGATATGTTCACATTTCTTTATCTGCTTTATCCCTTAATGTGGTTGAATTTAACTCTTGTATTAATTTTGCTTCTACAGGAATCTGTGCGGATAATGCATAATGCTGAAAACAACACGCACAGATATGATCCACGGACAAGGTAAGACGACGTGTTTTGTTGGTAGACTATATCGTCGCGATTGTTTCATAGCAGTGCTTGGAATTCTAAACGAACTTTTAATCAATCTTCCTTTCTTCTCCGTTTTTTTTTCTCTCTAGCATCCTGAAAGACCGATTGAGACTATCCGAAAGAGTTACCGGGTGAATCCAGAGAACAAAGAGGGGGACAGGATCGCCACTCGAACGAGGCAAAGGAGGAGAAGAGTAAGTCAAAACATCATTTCCCTAGTAGTTCTTAGACTTTTTCTCCATTTGCTGTTTTCAGCGATCTAATTTCTGTTTTCACTGTGTTTTGCAGCAGCACAAGGCCAGAGCTAGTGTTCTCTAAACTGAGGAAGAGGTTGCCATATGGAGGACCGCATCAGTAGACATAATTTCTGACGAGGACGCCATCTTGGATGGAAGGCCAGCGTGGATCCTCCCGCCTAGCACAGAGTTGTCTGCACTGTGTGGGGTGCTACAGAATAGAGACCACGGAAGCTGGGTTGTTCTTGGGAATGCTCAACATTTAGAGTTTCATTTATGCTCCCAAAAGCATTTGTATTATATACTATGATATTACAGTATATTCTGTTCTAATGTATTCTATTCTGTTATATATTGTACATTGATTATATATATATATATATATATATATATATATATAAAATTGTCAATTTATATACCTTATATTATACTGTATTTGCTTTATTTGTAATAAAATTTGTGTAATTCATTTTTGTTTGCCATACTATCTATACAATCTACCTATGAACATAAAACACCACCACCACCAATAATAATAATAATATTAAAAATAATAATAATAATAATAATTATTATTATTATATAAACCATATGAATTCATGTCTGGGGACCCACAATGGACCAATGGGGAAGGGTTTTAGAGGAGGGGCAAGACATTGCTCCACCAATCCAAAGAAAGACTTTTGACCAATTGCAGGATACCTGGTGGCCCAAGGTGTGAAGTGCAAATGTTCCCTTCCAAGCACCCCCAAGGGATTATTCACCATGGCAACTAAGGGCTCTAGGCAGACCCCAAAACACGGTACATATTCAGGAGTATTCCATGCCGCGTAACAGAGCTGCAAACTGCCGGATACAGCCGATAATCTGTGGAGTATCCAGGAATATACAGGAGTATTCCAGGCCGAATACACCTCTTTTCACGCAGTGGTAGGTAGGGAGGGAGGAAATACAAATTTAAGGAGGTGCTTTCAGGCCTATGATCATATTGGTAGATGGTTGGACAAGCTCTGTCTGGAAGGGTCAGTCATATTTATTCTTCATGTGGGCAGGCGGGCTCAAGGCATGTGCCGTGGGGTAAATGGGTGGAGAAAGATGAACATTATACATACTGAAAATTTCTAATCTCGGAAAATCGGATGATGTAGATGACTTGGATACAGAGAGATAAGCCCATTTATACATGTAAGCATTTATACATGTACACAGGGAAAAATCAGGACAGTCAGCATTGTCAAAAAGACCCAGCCGTGATTTTGACGATGTCAACAATATTATGTTGCTTGCTTGTTGTCCATGAAGGCATTTCCACTCTGTGACTGTTAACATCAGTTGACATACAACCTTTCTGTCTTCCCTTCCATGTTTCCTCTACCTCTTCTTATGCTCTTCTCCCATTCCTCCTCTATTTATCCAAGACTGTCTGTCTGTCTTTGCTCTCTAATGGAGATGGACAGATGCTGGAGTTCCTGATGCTGAAAGGTGAAGGAAAGCAGATATGACTAGTCCCCTCAGAGCGCCCTCTTGACTCACGGAGTCATCAAACGCAAATGCACCCATGAGACCATCTGCTGCTGAACATCTCACAGCCTATGCAAGGTCAGGCCACAAAGGGGCAACCAAGTGTCCAAATCTGACTGCGTCATGTACTGTTCATTCTTTAAAGTCTAGACGTTTCCCACAAAAGGCGTTGCCATAAAAGGGACATCTTCACAAAATGATCTTACAAATGTAGCTGACCATCCAAGACCTATTGTTTTGATGTAAAACTCAGAGGAATGAAAAAACCAAGTGTAAATATGTGAAACATGATGTAGTGCTGCTGTGTGTTAGTGTGGAGTACAGTATATGGTATAGGATTTTGGCATGACAGCCTTAAACTGTCTCTCACAGGTTGCCGATGCCTCCTCTCTCACAGGTTGTGGACAGCTGTGAATGCTGTCTACTCCCCCACTATACCTCAAAGTAATAAAGTTTTCATATCAAGGTGGAAAGGCGATATCTCTTGTAGTCAGTCACAAAATCTTCATCTATCCTTTGGAGGCTCACCCATTCCCTGTGTCATGTTACCAACAGGTTTTCATCAATAGATGACTCACTCATTTGGCCTACAGTCTGAACACAACAAATCCTTGACTAACCAGAGCCAGGTCCAGGCAGCAGACAAACTGAATAAACCAGTCATCTGGTAACTGTATGGAAGCCTCAACAAGGTTTCATTCTGCTCTCTGTTTCCAGTCCCATAAAAGTAGAAATTTAGAGCCTGTAAATAAACCTTGTGTCTATAAAAAAAAAAAAAAACAGACTGTAAATAAACCAGTTTCCATACACCTTGTCTAATCTGGTTCTTATGACTGATAAGGTATTGAGTGTGGGAGACTTCCTTTTGAAATACATGCAAGCCTTCATTACTCCTATTCAATGAAGCTTAAGATCTAACAAGGAATCACGCAGCAGTCAACCCCCTCATTCTATTGGATTTTAGTAGAATGAATTTTTCAGTAAGGACAAAAAGTAAAAATTGAAGTTGGGATCCCTTGTTTGTGTTCCACTGAAGGCTTGCTCCTGTTTCAGCCACTTTCACACTAGTCTTCCTCAATGGGGGTCTCAGGCCTGTGTATCCTGCTTTATGACACTGTCCACTGAATTCATTAAGCCAGTGTTATTAACTGTCCATAGCTGACATTTGCCCCTCCTGTAGATCTATAACGACCTCGCCTCCCCCCTTGTATCTACTTGTGAGACGAAGCCTGTTCGTGTGAACTTTGAGACCAACCTAGTCTAACTTCCCGGTTCTTTGTTTACCTTTGCCTTTTGTTGAAATAAAAGCCTGTGTTGCGCATTTGCGTCCTGCGTTCGTTTCGGCTGTCTGACAGAAGACTTCTGGCGGCAAAACCATTCATGGTGCCGCTGACGGTCCGCTCCGGTGATTACTCCTCTTCTATTTCAGCCCTGCTAGATTCGGGGGCGGCGGGTAACTTCATCTGTGGTGCCTTGGCCCGGGCCCTCCAACTTACCCTCCATCGCCTCCCAGCTCCGGTCTCTGTCCATGCCTTGGATGGCCACCCTGTGGGAAATGGGTCAATCACTTACTCCACCAGCGCTGTCAGTTTCACTGTGGGGGCCATCCATCATGAGGTCCTCACATTTTTAGTGCTGCCTGGCTCCCTTCACCCACTCATCCTCGGACTACCTTGGCTCCAGAACCACAACCCCGCCATCTCATGGACAGAGAGAGAAGTCGTCGCCTGGTCTTCAACCTGTCAGCACCGGTGCCTACAGCTAGTTTGTGCAGCCACATCCGTCGAAAGCCCTCCAGCCGCAACTTCTCCTGAGATCCCCAGCCAATATCATGACCTGGCAGAAGTCTTCAGCAAAGATCACGCCACCCGTCTCCCTCCTCATTGCCCTTGGGACTGCGCCATTGACCTCCTCCCTGGTACTTCACCTCCTCGCGGTCGCATGTACCCCCTCTCCCTGAAGGAAACCCGAGCCATGGAGGAATACATCAGCGAGGCCCTGCAGCAAGGTTACATCCGCCCCTCTACCTCTCCAGCCTCGGTGGAGTTTTTCTTTGTGGAGAAAAGGGATGGGGGTATGCGCCCCTGTATCGATTACCGGGGGTTAAACACCATCACAGTGAAGTACCGGTACCCACTCCCTCTGGTCCCTTCAGCAATAGAGCAACTCCGGGGGTCCCAGTTCTTCACCAAATTGGACCTCCGCAGTGCCTATAATCTCATCCGAATGCAGCCAGGGTTGCCTTCTGCCAGGTTAAGGATCGTTTCACCTCTGCTCCGATCCTGAAAATGCCGGACCCTCAGAAACAATTCATCGTGGAGGTGGATGCTTCCGACGCTGGTGTGGGGGCAATTCTGTCCCTACGACATGGTGAGCCGTCAAAACTATTTCCTTGTGCCTTTTTCTCCAGGAAACTGTCCCCGGTTGAGCGAAACTATGACGTGGGCAACTGTGAGCTCCTGGCGGTGAAATTGGCACTCGAGGAGTGGAGACACTGGCTGGAGGGATCTCAGGAGCCTTTCCTTGTCCTAACCAACCACCGCAACCTGGAGTACATCCGAGCGGCAAAGAGGCTAAACCCCCGTCAAGCCAGGTGGGTCCTATTCTTCTCACGCTTCAATTTCACCATCACCTTCCGTCCAGGGTCCAATAATGGCAAGGCCGGGGCCTTATCTCATATCCATGGGTCCTGTGGAGCTCCCTCAGAAGAAAAGACCATCGTCACCCCCTCACTGATCGTTGCTCCAGTCCAGTGGAACCTCGATGAGGACATCCGGAGGGAGCTCCGTAGGGAACCTGCACCAGCCAACCAACCCATGGGTAAGACCTACGTCCCCACCACTCTCAGAGACAGACTAATCACTTGGGCACATTCCTCGCCGTCTTCAGGACACCCTGGTATAACCCGCTCCATTCACCTCCTGTCCACAAGATATTGGTGGCCCACCTTGGCTTCTGACGTGCGGCGGTATGTCCGGTCTCGCTCCATCTGTGCCACTACCAAGTCCCCGCGGGAGGTCCCTGCAGGAAAGCTACTGCTGCTGCCCATCCCACAGAGACCTTGGTCTCACATAGCCCTGGACTTCGTCACGGACCTCCCTCTCTCGGATGGAAACACCACGGTCTTGGTAGTGGTAGACTGATTCTCTAAGACCTGTCGTCTGATTCTCTTTGCCTCTCTTCCCTCTGCTCTCCAGGTTGCGGATGCCCTCTTCCACCACGTCTTCCGTTGTTATGGCCTTCCGGAGGACGTGCTCTCTGACCGTGGCTCTCAGTTCACCTCACGGGTTTGGAAGGCCTTCATGGAGAGACTGGGAGTCACGCTAAGCCTCACCTCCGGTTACCACCCGGAGTCCAACGGCCAGGCAGAGCGGAACATGCAGGATCTGGGGAGGTTTCTTCGCAGCTACTGCCACCGTAGACAACATGACTGGTCACAATTTCTGCCCTGGGCAGAGTATGCCCAGAACTCCTTGCGTCATTCCTCCACTGGCCTGACGCCGTTCCAATGTGTCCTTGGATATCAACCTCCCCTGTGTCCCTGGAATCCGAGCCAGACGGAGGCCCCGGCAGTGGATGATTGGTTTCGGCGGGCGGAAAGGGTCTGGGAGATGGCCCATGTCCATCTTCGTAGAGCCGTCCGCCGGCAGAAGATCCAGGCTGATCGTCACCGCCGGGACCCACCTGAATACCACCCTGGAGACAGAGTCTGGCTCTCCACTCGTGACCTAAAGCTCCGCCTGCCTTGCCGTAAACTCAGTCCTCAGTTTGTGGGGCCCTTCAAGGTCCTCCGGAAGGTCAACCCGGTCACCTACACATCACAGTTGCCACCCAATTACAAGGTTTCACCCTCTTTTCATGTTTCTGTCCTCAGGCCAGTGATTCCTGGTCCCTTGGCTGATGCGGTCCCCCCAGACGCTCCACCTCCCACGCTGGAGATGGATGGCGCACCTGCCTACACGATGCGCACTCTCTTGGACTCCAGGTGCCGTCGGGGCTGCAAGCAGTACCTCGTGGACTGGGAGGGGTACGGCCCCGAGGAGCGTTGTTGGGTTTCCCGCTCAGACATATTGGATCCCAACCTTATTGTCGAGTTCCATAGGGCTCATCCAGATCGTCCTGCTCTTCGCCCTCGGGGACGCCCCCCAGGCCGGCGGCGCTCCACGGCTGGAGCCGTGCGTCGGGGGGGTACTGTAACGACCTCGCCTCCCCCCTTGTCTGCTTCAGCCACTCAGCGTTCAGTGTCGCCGGTCTACTGATCACCGGTCTGATCATCACTGACCACCTTCACCTGTTTGCCCTTTAATTTCGTTAAGTCTCCTCCTTATTTAAACCCCTCACTTTTGCACATTCTTTGCGAAGTCTACGCTTGGTTAAGAGCCACAGACCTTTGCCGGTTGTGAGACGAATCCAGTTTGTATCTACTTGTGAGATGAAGCCAGTTTGTGTGAACTTTGAGACCAACCTAGTCTAACTTCCCAGTTCTTTGTTTACCTTTGCCCTTTGTTGAAATAAAAGCCTGTATTGCGCATTTGCGTCCTGCATTCGTTTTGGCTGTCTGACAAGATCCTAATGTAACTTACACCAAGTCACATTGTCTTTTGTTTCCTGAGAGCAAAGACACAGCACTGCAAAGCTCAGACAGTGCTTGCGGTTTTTAAAGTGAAATGGTTAATTTATTTAGCAAGAATTCTCATATGACTGATTATGTTTAAGTGAAAATTTTAAGACGCAATGTTCATTAATGCCCGTTATAATGATAACTTGGCTTTTAGAGATTATACTGCACATGGAGGAAGTCTGTTTCTATGGGCTTTTAATCTGATGATGGAGCTAATAAAGTGAGATGTTGTAAATGAAGTGGTAAGTGTGAAGTGTGTATGTATGAGAGACTGTAAGCAAGGGTGCCTACATGAACATCAAATCCATCAAAGGAGTGATTGATAAATATGAAGGTTTTGTGGAAGTTTTACGGAAGTTTTTACATCAGCATGATGTGTGAAATTGCAACACATCCCCTCCAAGGTTCAGCACTGTTTTCTGAAGGAAATTAAAAAAAAAAAAAGATATGACAACGCCTTATTTTACAGCCTGCTTATTACCAGGTATTAACTAGGAAGTGAGACGGTAATAAAAATACAGTTATTAGGAAAGTGCCAAAAAAATGAACAGGAAATACTTAATAAATTCCTGGAAAGTACACAGAGACTGACTAGGAAACAAAATATAGTTATTCGGAAAGTACCCATTATAAATGTATAGTAAGTAGCCCACTAAGTTATTATCTAGGAAGTACATGGAAACCTACCAAGAAACTAGGTGGTTAAGGTTAGGGTTAGGGTTGCTGCCATCTAGTTTCCAAGTAGGTTCTATGTACTTACCTGGAAATTATTTATTATTTCCTGTCCAAATAACTGTATTTTATTACCATCTCATTTCCTAGTTAATAACTGGTAATTAGCGGCTGTAAAATGAAACGTTACCAAAATCACATTGCTTCAAGTGTCACATTCTTGTCTTTGTCATTTCCTGAATTCAGCAGCATTGTTAAATAATGTGTCAAGTGAAGTGACAGACATTAATATATATATATATATATATATATATATATATATATACACACACACACACATACATACATACATACATACATACACACGCACACACATATACTATATACTACTATATACTATATATATATATATATATATAAAGAGAGAGAGAGAGAGAGAGAGAGAGAGGGAGAGAGAAAGAAATCAATGAAAGCAGTGATCATTATGAAAGCAGTGATCATTAGTCAAAGCAAAGTGTGAGGTTTACATAATAAAGAGGTCCAGGTCCAGGAGAGAGGAGAGGGTCATTCCCCTGTCAAACCTGCCTTGTGAGGACTGATACACAAGTTCAGGGAGGTCTCTGTACTTGTTCCCAGCTTATGCAGTAGCAAACTGATATCACAACCTTCCATGCATGTTTAATGTAGCTTGTTGCATGTGCTCCCTCTCTCTTCCTGCTCTCTTACCTGAGGTGCTCTACACTCCTTCACAAGCCATTAGGACAGCAGCTGGGAAACAGCTTCATTGGGTATGTAATGCTGTTTACAATATTATACAGGGGTTGTGTTACGGAACACTTACCACTAGCCCAGTAAATGTATGTAACAACAAACCTGTTCTCTTTTTTACTGCCATAGAGGGTAGAGAAGCAGCTTCTTGGTCAGCTATACAAAAAACTTTTTGTTATTTGTCTAAAACTGATTTACTGTATCTAAAGATTAACAGCTAAAATGTATGTTTCATATTCGTTTTTGCATGAATATTCTTATTGTAAGGAAAACAATGGTACCAAAATTTCCCAGATACCCATTCTATTTACCCCTAATCCTCCAACCATATATTCACTGAACCCTACGTCTCACCCACCCAACAACTATTTCTGGTTATTCCTAGTCTTAGAATAATAAAATAATTAGGTCAACAAAAAGACATGAGTGACAACTAGATGATAAGAAGAAAGAAAAATAGAAGAAAAAAGTCAGAATTTACATATATTGTGTAGTGATGTGATTGATCAGAATATCATTATACTGAGGGGAGCCACTGTAAGCTGCTGAAATGATTTATAAAAAGCTACCATCTTCCAAAAAAAAAAAAAAAAAATCCACTGAACCTCTATGAGAAAACGTTCTCAAACTTCAAAAAGAAAATTACATCTTTAAGCCATTGACAAAAAGATAGAGGGTTTAATATTTCCAAGAGAAAATAATATTCGACAGCATGCTAACAAAGAAAATGTCTATCTTGTTCAGGGGTCAGGGAAACTAAAGTTCTGGGGATTCTAAAACTGGCAATGAAAGAGCAGGGTTTAGAATAGATCTGGAACATGCCAGACAGAATTTTAAAAATGTGGAGCCAAACGTTGTGCAATTTTGAGCAATCATGTGACTGAAATTACAGGGTGCTTTACAGCACATCTATTATCAAGACTGGGGACCATTTCAGATTTTGTCGATAAATAAAAACTGTACGTGGGAAGATACTCATCTAGGCACAGGACAATCATTCTATAGCCTTGACTGACTAATCCTCTGTTAACTCACTTCCTAATTCCTGATTCAAAACTCTGCTATTTTTTTTAAACATTTGTTATGAAGTGAAAAAAATGTCATATATTTAAGATAGAAGAGATTTGTGATGTTTGTAAAAAAAAATAAAAAATCTTTCTAAGGTTACTTTGAAGGTAAAAAGGCAGTGCTTGATTTATAAATTATGGATTAGGTTGGATGTAGGTATACTACAATTGGACGATGAGTTGTTGAAGTCATTACGTTGGATGGATGTATATTACAATTGGACAATGAGTTGGTGAAGTCATGTAGAACATACAGATCTTTAAAACATTTAATACCTTTCCTTGCCCAGAGGCAGAAAGTGGAGTCCAAACAGATGGAGAAAATGGATGATCTTTGTGTACTGAACCAAAGTGGAGAGTGGAGAACTTAAAATGGCGTCAGAACCATATTTGCAGAGTAGGAATGACCACTGGGTCATCAGTGTGGTGAGAGGTATGTGGGGAGAGAGGAGCATAATAGACCAGAGGTTTTATCGTAAGAAAACCCTTCACTGTATCAGTAAAGCTTTATAGATTTTATGGACCTTCCCTCTGTAAATAAATGAAATGACAGTAATTTGAGAAAGGAGAGACTTTACAGAAAGTTTACAGAAAGCATGGCAGATAATGAATGGGTCATGATGAGTCCTAAGCATTTAAAAGTGTCTTTAAGTGTCCTAAGTTTCTTTATTGGCCTTTTAAAACTGTAAATGTCATTATGACAATACCTTGAAGTGTTTTTAAAACTTGTGTCTCTTCAGGTATAAGTGATTAAGCAAGGGTCATCGGTTACATGTTTTGCAATGACTGGCAGCATGACGACATTCTTAGCATTTGTACCATTCCTGACATTTTTCAGTGTTCCTTAACATTCTTCAAAATTCTGAATGTTCTTTAGCGTTCTTCAAAGTAACACATCCTTAATATTCCTCAACATTCTTGAGTTTTGTTGTTGTTGTTGTTTTAATGTAACAGTCTTAAAATGTTTCAATGTTCTATCAAATTCTTCATCATTCTTAACATTCTTTAACATTTTCAGTATTCTTTGTGATGATACTTGACATTTTTTAAACATCCTTAACTATTTCATTCTTCAGCATTCTTGAACAGTCTTCATTCTATCCTTCAGTATTTCTCAGTGTTCTTTAACATGCTTAACATTCTTCTTCATTCAACATTCATTTAACTTCATTCAACATTCATTTAACATTCTTCACACTCACTATCCCTTAACATGCTGAAGTGTTCTTCAATGTTCTTCCATGTTGCTCAACATTCCTTACCATTTCCATCATTCTCAGTATTATTCGATATTTTTCACTTTTCTTAAGCATTCAGGAACCCTATATGTAAGAATGTTCAACATTTTTAATATTATTAGGTGTTCTTCAACATTCTTTAATTTTCTTACAGATTGTGAAACATTTTTAACACTCTTAGCTGCCCCCATTCTTAACATTTTTGTCCTCCAACATTCTTCATCATTCTTCAATGGTCTTCGGTCATTCCAACATTTTTCACTTTCTCAATTTGCACTGTTTGGAATAAAATTACTTGGAAACAAGCCTGTTAACAATGCTTTGCTATATATATATTTTTTTTTACAAATTTGTAAATCCCCTTTTAAAAATATTATCACATATGTATAATTATAATGATGTACTCCCGTAATTATATTGTTTCCTTTTCTGTGTTAATATGCTCATTGAGAGAGTCCTATGCCTCATCTCAGATTTGTCATATTGTATCCTTTGACTGTAAATGGCACTGCATTATCATACATGTATAAGCAGTGAATCCCAGAGATTACAATGACCTGTATGGATGGAATGGTCTGTTCATTCCTGCATCTGTGGCACTGGGGAGCAGCACTCTCTCTGCTCATGCATCCAGTATCAACCTCAACAACTCACTTTCCCCACTTCTGAGCACAGCTGCAATCTTCGGCTGCATGAAAATTTAAGGTATCTACCCAGACCTCTGGATATATCTGTGCAGTTTGATGCTCCAAATCAATGCCCCACTACACAAACTGTCCAAAAGACAGTTGCTAATCGAGCCCAAGAGAATACTTTGAAGGTTAGCTATAAGTGTAAGGAGTGCGTCACAAAAGTTGCCCTCATGATGTGCCCAGGGAGGAAGTGAGAATTTAACAATATTAGTGTGACAAGGAACACAGTTGCCCAGCAAATCAAAGATTTGTCAAGTAAACTAAAGGAGCCACTGTCAGGCAAAGAACTGACATTTGATTTCTATTTGACTGAATGTGAAACGGGCACTGATGCTACAGACACTACTCAGTAGTTAGTTTGTTTTGCAAGGAACTGATGATAATTTCTGCATTTTGGAAGAACTTCTAGATCTAAGGCGTCTCGCAGACACAGTGATGGGACAGCACATTTTGACAATGTGTCAGTTGCCATCGAGGACATGAATCTCCCACTGGACAGTTTGTGTAGAGTTATCAGCAATGGAGCTCCAGCCATGGCAGACAATGGGAAGGGGATGGCTTGTATGTATATGAATGATGATATGCAGAGAAATTCACAATTGTGGAGGTGTGGAAATGAAATTACACTGTATTATACATGATGAAGTGCTCTGCGCCAGAGCGACCAAAGATGGGTGATGTGATGAGTACTGTGGGGAAATCTACCAAAGTGACTTGATCCTAAACATTCAATCACAGAGAATTTCAGTCACCCCTGTTTGAAACTGATGTGGGATATGGTCACATAATGTACTGCTCCGGTGTGTGACAGCTTAGTCACAGCTGCTCTAAAATAACTTTACTCCCCGAGATCTGAATGTGGCTCATCTCTGAGAGAAAAAGATCTAATCCCTGATGAACTGAGCGACACTGTATGATTGGCAGACTTGGCCTGCTTATTTCTGAACAAAAGCTTGCATGGAAAAGATGCACTCATGTCGCAAACGTAAGGGCATGTAAAACTGTTTTCCCTGAAGCTTGTCTTCTCAAAGAAAAATCAATGACTGCTATGAGGTACACTTTTCCAGGTTTTGAGAAGTTGTTGAGAGTTCTCCCCAGTGTTCCTGGTAAATGTGTGTCAGTACTCATATTGCTGATCATGCAATTCAACCTAATGATGTAAATAGAATACAGGAGGAGTATGCATGTAGCTGGAGCTCATTAAAATGCAGTGTGATGATTCTCTCCACAGTCACTACCTGTTGCTCCCTCTGTCAGAGCTCCACAGGACCTCAGAAGAATCCATATTTCCAATGATGAGGCACCATAATAGAAGTGCAGAATTTGAATCTCAATCCAGCATTTTGTAGTAAGCCTGCTTCAAGTGTATACAGACCCAAAAGACAGTACTGCTCTCCACATCAGCCCTAATTAGTCCTTGGGCTGGTTCACAGAAAGGAGAAACGGATCAGGGAAGAACAAGACTGAGAGCCAGAAAGAGAGAAAGAGAGAGAAAGCGATCGAGGGAAGGAGCAGTTGGTCAGTGGAGCTGGAGGTGGAGTAGTGTAAGTGAAATGGCAGGGGAGATGAGGAAAAGGGGAGGATGGGTAAGAAAAGTAGTGAGAAAGTGAATATATGTGGCAAAAAGGTAGGCCTACAGTCTCTCACGCTCTCTGTTTAGATAGAAGGGCAACATGTATGAGTGACTGTCGTGTCATTAGGCACATTGGAATGAATTACTTTCCAATTACTAAATATTAGGGATTTTGTCGAACTGTTCAGTACGTCCCCTACAGCTCAACATGCACATATGAACCGCAGTATTACAATATGCCTGTCATTTTTCTATAATTTCCAAAACTTGCTTAAACGCAGACTAGACGCACGTTGTACATTCAGATCCACAGAACATCTGTGGAGCCTATAAGAATTTCCCTGGAGCCAATCAGCGCTCTGTATGCAAATACAAGCTGGAGAAGAGAAGGGAAACTAAAAACAAATATTCTCTCAGCTCCGACAATGGCGAGCACTAGCAAGACAGAGAGAAGCTAATTTGAAGACACCGCTGTCTTTCAAATCTATGACGGGCCACATTGAGGGAAAAGAAATTCTGATATTTCAAAAGTAAAGGCGTAATATTATGAGAATACAGTCGTAATTGAGACAAAAAGTTGTAATATTACAAGAACAAAGTTGTAATTTTACGAGAAGGAATCATAATATTACGAGAATAAAATCGTAAAATTTTGGGGGAAAACATTATTTTTAGGAAAATATATTACCAGCAACCAGCAAAACGGGCCAGAGGACAGTCAATGGCAGCCTGAGTCTGCTTCTGGCAACTGCTGTTTGTCTCAGGTATCATTATTTGTTAAACCTATACTAAAGTATAACTTCACAAGATGCTCCACGTCCCTCATTTTAATGCAGGTGGCAGGCTGCTCTTCTGATATTTCCCCTCTAAAATAACACGTAGCCTAAAATTAAAACTTTATTGTTGTAATATGATGGCTTTGTTTCTAGTAGAATTAGGCCTACAACTTTATTCTCGTGATATTATGACCTTATTCTCGAAATCTCCGATTTTTTTTTTCCCTCAGTATGGCCCTAATACTTCATCATACAAATCCTCTATGTGGGAACGTTTTGGATTCAGCATTCAATATGATGACTAGAGTAAGAAGATTGTGGACAAACAAAGTACAGACTGCAAGCATTGCTTTGCCACTGTCGACCTAGTCAGTCATGCTGCCATTTTTCTGAATGGAAAGTTTTATTTGTCTATAGGCAAAATAAAGAGTTCATTGTTTAAAGAGTGATGTGTTTTTATTTTTTCTTGAATATAAAGACACCAAAACTGTACCATTACCATGGCCCAAAAACCTTGATACATAGCAAAATGTGGACCTACTGTAACAACCTCGCCTCCTCCTTCACCAGTCTCAGCCATTCCGCGATCAGCGTCGCCGGTCTACTAATCACCGGCCTGATCTCTCATCCCGCACACCTGCCTTCACTTAGTTTTCCCATCACACCTCTCCCTATTTAAACCCCTCCGTCGGATCAGTCAGTGCGAAGTCTACACTTCCCTGTGTCCTCTGAGCCGTCTGTTTGGTGCATGATTTGTATTCGTGCTGGTTCTGAACTCTCCTTTTTGGCTTTGTAAAGCTCCTTTTGTTTATCTATTTGATTAAAATCCTGTTTTGCCCGCACTTGCGTCCCCTGCCTTGGTCTTGCCTGACAGAAGACTTCGCCGGTCAATGGACGCAGCGGGGATTCCCCTTCCGATGGATGAGAGTCCAGAGCGACCCGCCATGCCCTCGCCGAATCCAGACCTGGCTCGGGTAGTGGCGGATCAGCAGCACGAGCTCTCCCGTCTTCGCTCCACCCTGGGCGAATTGATGCTTCATGTGCAGTGGTTGACCATCAATCAGCCGCCTCCCTCCCCAGCTCCGATTGCGCCGCCTGTGGAAGCTTCCCGGATCCATGATTCCCCTGTAAAACTTCCACAGTATTATGACGGTTCTCCGCCAGATTGTCACGGGTTCATCACTCAGTGTCACTTATACTTCGATCAACACCCACATCTCTCAGATTCTACTAAAATAGCCACGGTTATCAATTTACTTACAGGCCGAGCGCGGCAATGGGCTACCGCTGTGTACGAGAGGAGAGGCGAAGAAGTCGCCAGCTTCGCCCGCTTCGAGAACCTCTTCCGTGCGGTGTTCGACCATCCAGTTGACGGGAGGGAGGTTGGCGAGAAACTTTTCCACCTCGTCCAGGGTAATCGCTTGGCTGCTGATTACGCCCTATCCTTCCGAATCGCTGCAGCAGCCAGTGGATGGAATGAGCCAGCGCTCTGCTCCACCTACCGGCGAGGGCTTAGAGAAGATCTCCAGATGGAGCTGGCGTGTCGCGAGGAGATCTTCAGTCTGGACTCCCTCATCGCTCTGTCCATTCGTTTGGATCGCCGTCTACAAGAACGCCGGCGCCTCAGCAGACCCACCGGTCCACCCAGTTTCCTGCCTCCCGACCCAGAGCCCGAGCCCATGGAGGTCTGCGCCCTTCATCTCTCTGCGAACGAGCACCGCCACCGGATCGAGCAGGGTTTGTGCCTTTATTGCGGGGAGGGGGGTCATTCGCTTTCGAGCTGCCCTGTGAGACCTACTCGCCCTCGCGGGATGAGGAAGGAGGCGCTTGCTCGGGACATGACCCCCCATAACAAGGTAAGCGCTTCCTGTTTTGGCATGTCTGCTAAGCCATTCCTCATTCCCGTGCGGGTGCGCGCCGGTGATTCCTCCCCTTCTCTTACAGCCCTGCTAGACTCGGGAGCGGCAGGAAATTTCATCAGTTCCTCCATGGCCCGGACTCTGCGCCTTCATCTCCGTCGCCTGTCCTGCCCGGTGTCTGTTCACTCCCTGGATGGCCGTCCTTTGGGCAGCGGGAAGGTCACCCACATCACAGAACCCGTCCACCTCTCCGTTGGGGCTCTCCACCAGGAAGACCTCACGTTTCTGGTGCTTCCGACTTCAACCCATCCTCTAATCCTTGGTCTGCCGTGGCTACAAGTCCACGATCCCCACATCTCCTGGTCCAAACGTGAAATTTCAGCCTGGTCCCCGTCTTGTCGTCATCGTTGTCTGTCCCTTGTCTGTGCGTCCACCTCAGTAGAGAGTCCTCCTGTTTCCTCGTCTCCTGTGATCCCTCTCCAATACCATGACCTCTTGGAGGTCTTTAGTAAGAACAAAGCCACCCGTCTCCCTCCTCATCGCCCGTGGGACTGTGCCATAGACCTCCTGGCCAGTACTTCACCTCCCCGTGGTCGCGTTTACCCCCTTTCTGTCAAGGAGACCCGAGCAATGGAAGAGTACATTAGCGAGGCTCTTCAGCAGGGGTTCATTCGACCCTCGACCTCACCAGCTGCCGCCGGGTTCTTCTTTGTCGAGAAAAAGGATGGTGGGTTGTGTCCTTGCATTGATTATCGGGGGCTCAATGCCGTCACGGTGAAGTACCGGTACCCGCTCCCTCTGGTCCTGTCTGCTATAGAGCAGCTTCGGGAGGCCCGTTATTACACCAAATTGGATCTCCGAAGCGCCTATAACCTGATCCGTATCCGGGAGGGTGACGAGTGGAAGACCGCCTTTAGCACCACCTCCGGCCATTATGAGTACCTAGTGATGCCGTTTGGTTTGGCAAACGCACCGTCTGTCTTTCAAGCCATGGTAAACGATGTGCTGCGAGACATGCTCGGGAGATATGTTATTGCTTATATTGATGACATTCTTATCTACTCTGCCTCTCTCCCCGAGCATGTTGCCCACGTTCGCCTGGTCTTGGCTAGGTTACTCAAACACCAGCTTTATGTTAAGGCGGAAAAATGTGTGTTTCATCAAACCACTGTCTCTTTCCTAGGATACGTGATCGGACCGGAGGGAGTTAGGATGGAGGGAAAAAAGATTGATGAGGTGGCAGCATGGCCGAAGCCCACATCGGTGAAAGAACTCCAACGTTTCCTAGGCTTCGCCAACTTCTACCGTCGTTTCATCAGAAACTTTAGCACCGTGGCTGCCCCCCTCTCGGCTCTTCTCAAGGGACAGCCCCGGCGGCTCACCTGGAATCATTCAGCCACGGTAGCCTTCCGCCAGTTAAAGGAGCGTTTCACCTCCGCACCCATTTTGAAAATGCCTGACCCCACGAAACCGTTCATTGTGGAGGTGGACGCTTCTGACACTGGCGTGGGGGCGATACTCTCTCAGAGGCACGGTGAGCCGCCCAAAATGTTCCCTTGTGCCTTCTTTTCTAGGAAGCTGTCCCCGGCCGAGAGGAATTATGACGTGGGCAACCGCGAGCTGCTGGCGGTGAAGTTGGCGCTTGAGGAGTGGAGACACTGCCTTGAGGGGTCTCAGGAGCCATTCCTCGTACTGACTGATCATCGCAACCTGGAGTACATCCGAGGAGCAAAGCGGTTAAACCTGCGTCAAGCCAGGTGGGCCCTTTTCTTTTCACGATTTAACTTCACTATCACGTTTCGTCCAGGCTCAAAGAATGGGAAAGCGGATGCCCTGTCACGGATCCATGGGTCGGATAATGCGCCTGCTGACGACAAAACCATGATTGCCCCTTCGTTGATCGTCGCTCCCATTGAGTGGGTAATTGAGGAGGACATTCGAAGGGGTCTCGCTCGCGAACCGGCACCGGCGAACCGACCCGTGGGTAAGACTTACATCCCCACAGCTCTCCGTGACAGACTCATCACCTGGGCACACACCTCCCTTTCCTCTGGGCGCCCTGGCATTACGAGAGCCACCCAATTAATCTCAGATAAATATTGGTGGTCCACCTTGGCCTCTGACGTGAGGCGTTTCGTGCGATCGTGTTCCATCTGTGCCACTACCAAATCCCCGAGGGAGGTCCCTGCTGGCAAGTTATTCCCCCTGCCAATCCCACAGAGGCCTTGGTCACACCTTGCAGTGGACTTCATCACCGACCTCCCAATCTCGGATGGCAAGACCTCAATTTTGGTAGTGGTAGATCGGTTCTCTAAGGCATGTCGCGTAATACCCTTTGCTTCTCTCCCCTCTGCTCTCCAGGTTGCCGACGCCCTTTTCGCACATGTCTTCCGAGTTTTTGGCCTGCCGGAGGACATACTATCGGACCGTGGCCCTCAGTTCACATCTCGTGTGTGGAAAGCTTTCATGGAAAAGCTGGGGGTCACGGTGAGCCTCACTTCCGGGTATCACCCTGAATCGAACGGCCAGGCTGAGCGGACGATCCAGGACCTGGGGAGGTTCTTGCGCAGTTATTGCTACCGCCGCCAGCACGACTGGTCGCAATTCTTGCCCTGGGCGGAATACGCCCAAAATTCCCTGCGCCATTCGTCCACGGGCCTGACCCCATTCCAGTGCGTGCTTGGGTACCGGCCTCCCCTGTGTCCCTGGAATCCAAGCCAACACGAAGCTCCAGCGGTGGACGATTGGTTTCGGCGGGCAGAGAAAGTCTGGGAAATGGCGCATGTGCACCTCCACAGAGCCGTCTGCCGCCAAAAGATCCAAGCCGATCGCCACCGCTGGGACCCCCCGGAACTCCAGCCCGGGGACAGAGTTTGGCTTTCCACACGTGATCTTAAGCTCCGCCAGCTGTGTCGTAAGCTCAGTCCCCGGTTTGTGGGGCCCTTCAAAGTCCTCCGGAGGGTCAATCCGGTTAGTTATACTTTACAGTTGCCACCCAGTTATAAAATCTCACCCACCTTTCACATCTCTCTCCTCAGGCCGGTGATTCCTGGTCCACTGGCTGATGCGCTTCCCCGGGATGTTCCACCTCCAGCGCTGGACATCGATGGCGCACCAGCTTACACTGTGCGCAATCTGTTAGACTCCAGACGCCGTCGGGGACGCATGCAGTATTTAGTGGATTGGGAGGGGTACGGCCCCGAGGAGCAGAGCTGGGTTCCTTCTTCGGATATTTTGGACTCGACCCTCATCACGGACTTCCATCGAGCCCATCCGGACCGGCCAGCCCCTCGCCCGTGGGGCCGGCCCCCTGGTCGGCGGCGCTGCCCGGCTGGAGCCGTGCGTCGGGGGGGGGGGGGGGGGGGGGGGGTACTGTAACGACCTTGCCTCCTCCTTCGCCAGTCTCAGCCATTCCAATCATTCCATGATTTGTATTCGTGCTGGTTTTGAACCTGAACTCTCCTTTTTGCTCCTTTTGTTTATCTATTTGATTAAAATCCTGTTTTGCCCGCACTTGCGTCCCCTGCCTTGGTCTTGCCTGACACCTACTATACCATTGCTTCCCTAATAAATATCTAGTGATGGTCACATTAACAAAATTAACTTTGCCATTCATCCCCTTTTTCTCACAATTTAATCACAGCCAAATCTCTTGCATTTCTATTCCCTCTTGCATGTGCAGCTTCCATGCTGTGCAGGGAGGACGTAGGTTACCACATGTCCCCTCCCATACATGTGGAATCACTGACCACCTCTTTTCACCAGAATGTGGACTTGTTACCAAACCATGGGCGACTTGTCCATAGACCATGACCAACTTTTCAACAGACTGTGGGCAACTTTTTCAGCAAGACATAACACATATGGAGGATCATGCCATGCTTCCAGGATCCAGGATCAGCACTAATCTGATATCCTTGACACGCCAGTACGAGTCACTATTGCAGTGACACAGAAACTTAGCAGTGACATATTGCAATGATGCATATTATGTTGCTCATAACAATGACCATTACTCATTAACTTTCTTGAGTGTGTGGCTACCCTAAAAAAACTTGCTCAAACTCAAATCTGGCAAAACGGACAAAAAAGATTGAAAATGAGTATAACAGCAAGACAGAGCTTTTTCAGTCGACAGTATAAAATCTGTAGATCAGTTGAAATATTTTGTAGTTTGTTGAAAGCTTAAGCTTATTGTGTGTTCTTGACATTTTTCAGCAGCTGGACAGAAACAGCAACTTCCTTTAGTATTTACTAAATACTAAAATAACTGATCATTTTCAGCTAATTTACTTGACTGATGACTTGAAGACAACATATTACTCCTCAGTTTATGCATATACAGCTCATTTTAGTCTATGTGCACATAACCTACATGAAACAACAGGCCGACAGAGAGAGAGAGAGAAAGAGAGGGAGCACAGAGGAGTAAAGCACAAGTGCTGAATTTTCATTCCAGGCTGCTTCTGTCTGTTCTTGAGAGTTCTAGAATTTCAGAGCTTCTCATTAAAGTGTGCGGGACCTTCAGTCTTTTGACACACAGACCTGAGGACAGAACACAGCACTGCCCTTTTGTAAAGAAAAAAAAGGGAGTTTCACAGGCAATACACAGAGAACGATGAATAAATCATCTGAGTCACGCAGTAATGAAATGTGCCCTTCAAACTCTGTGGCCTGCTGCAGCCTCATATGCCGTGACCACAAACAGAATGGCAGCACCGTTCCTCTTTGTAGAAGTTTTTACAAAAGTTTCTCTTTCCGTGAATGTCAGAGCAATGTGTGAGAGGACAAATGGTCAGGGGAGTGATTATACGTTCACCTTTTTGTAATTCATGGGTAAGAGACAGACCATCACATCTGTGAAAAAGCCTTCATTAAAACTACACTAGGCAAGCTACACTGAGTCTGGTATATAAAACATATACACGTAATCTTTGATAAAAAATGTCGACTTCAAACTCTGAAAGATTCCTTGCATGATATCACTGTTTGCTTGGATGCTGTATGTGGACAGTACATTAGTACCAAGGCCGAGAGGAGAAGAGAGTGGAGGATAGTAAATGGAGGAGAAGTGAGAAATCACAGAGCTAGCCCCATTTAATATACCAGTGCCATTGAGATGAAATTGTTTTGGTTAAGAATGAATCTGGTCTGATATGACATTACACCATTAAGTAATATGTTCTTTTTCTCTGACTCAGAATGCTTGAATATGTTCAGCACAATTATGTTCAGCTGAGGGTATAAGTTCTGAGATCACACTTTGACTGTAACACTGTGATGTATGTCAGCTGTGTAAAGACCCATAATTCCAAACATTCCAAGGTGTTTTTCCCATAACAAACCCTGGATTACTCCTGATATAAAGGATCTCCTTAAGGAAAAATGGAGGGCTTTTACTTCTGGGAACAGAGAGGAGCTGAAGAATGTGCAGAGGGAGCTGAGGAGGAAGATCAAGGAGGGAAAAATAGCTACAGGAGGAAGATGGAGGATCGATTGCAGCAGAACAACATGAGCGGAGTCTGGAATGGCCTTAAAATCATCTCTGGCTACAAGAAACCCAACTACAGGCCTGTGGCAGACCAGAAGTGGGTGAATGACCTGAACAGTTTCTTCAACAGATTTGATCAGTCATCTGCCCCTCCCCCGGTCCAGTCCCTTCAACTGCAACCTCTATCGCTTGCACCTCCTGTATACTGCCCTACCCCCACCTCTTTCCCCCTTCCCACAACATTCAGCTCACAGCCAATCTGCACATCCACAGCTCTTCCTGTCCAATGCCCTATCCCTCCACTCACAACCTCCAGCATACAGCCCAGGTCAGGATAGAACTCAGGAGGTTCAAGGCAAGAAAGGCTGCGGGTCCAGATGGCATTAGCTCAAGGCTCCTCAAGTCCTGTGCAGATCAGCTGTGTGGGATAGTCAAACACATCTTCAACCTGAGCCTGAAGCTGGGGAGAGTGCCACAGCTGTGGAAAACATCCGGCCTGATACCTGTGCCAAAGACCCCCCACCCCAAGGACCTCAAAAGCTACAGGCCGGTGGCTCTGCCATCACACGTGATGAAGACCCTGGTGAGGCTGGTCCTTGCCCATCTCCGCCCCCTGGTAAGCCATCAATGGACCCACTACAGTTTGCCTATCAACTTGGCATTGGAGTGGAGGATGTCATCTTCTACCTCCTACAAAGATCCCTTTCTCACCTGGAAAAGGCTGGGAGCACGGAGAGAATCGTTTTTTTTTATTTCTCCAGTGCCTTCAACACCATACAGCCCACGCTTCTGAGGGACAAGTTGGAGTGCACAAGGGTGGTCCAGCACCTCACAGCATGGATCCTGTACTACCTCACCGACAGACCACAGTATGTGAGGACGTGGGACCGTGAGTCTGACATGGTTGTCTGCAGCACAGGAGCACCGCAGGGAACAGTACTGGCTCCTTTCCTCTTCACCCTCTACATTGCGGACTTCACACACAACACACCAATTTGCCACGTGCAAATGTTCTCTGATGACTCCACAGTAGTTGGCCTAATCACTGATGGGGATGACAGGGAGTACAGAGAACTGACCCAGAACTTTGTGGACTGGTGCCAGCAGAACCGCCTCCATATAAATGCAGGGAAAACCAAAGAGCTAGTGGTGGACTTCCGCAGGGGCAAACACTCTCCTCCTACACCAGGGAGTGGATATTGAGATGGTGACGTCTTACAAGTACCTGGGTGTTCACCTGAATAATAAACTGGACTGGACTGACAATACACGTGCACTATATAAGAAAGGACAGAGCAGACTATCTGCTGAGGAGACTGTGCACTGTCTGTTCTACTTATTTATTTATTACCTGACAAGTCACTGACAATTCACTTATGTGCAATATCCATATAGAATGTTTACTCAACTTTGCACTGTCTGTTTTAACTTTTTCCTACTTATTTATTCAAATTTACAATTCACTCATGTGCAGTATCTCTGTATAAGCTCTACTCAACTGTGCATTGTCTGTTTTTACTTATTTACTTATTTATAATCTATTATGTCCTGCTGTATGTGTACTTATATATTTTTTTATTTTTACTTATTTATATTTATATTTTTTTATTTTTATTTTTTTGTTCATCTTTGTTATATCTCTCTTTCTTATTAATGCTGCTACATGTGCTATCCCCTTTGCTGCTGTTACAATGCAAATTTCCCCATCACTGGGACTAATAAAGGATTATGTTATCTTAAAAATAAAAACAATAAAATAAATAAAATATAATAATAAAATGATAAAATAAGTCAAATAAATAAAATACATAAAATAAATAAAATAAATAAAAAGAAAATAAAAAGATATAATATCTGTGCAATTTTGCTACAACTTGCTCATCTGATTAATAGCTGCTGGAAGAAAACAATTTTTTATACCACTTTGTTCTGCTCTTTGCTCTTTATGAACCGTCATCCAGAAGAAAGGAGCTGAAATTCAGTGTGCAACGGGTGGGAGTCCTCATTTAAAATCAGTCAGTTATCCGCTGTAACTGTCTGGTGTACAGGGATGCTAGGTTAAGCTGAGACTCACCGATCAGCCTGCTGGACCATTTAACAATTTGATTCGGAGAGTTTCTGTTCTTTAAAGACAGGTTTCCAAACCATGACACCAAAGAAAAAAGATAAAATCGATTCAACAAAAACACAGTAAAATAAGATCATCATGGTTTGTCAAGGCACACTTTTTGCACACAGGTTCACAGTGCACAAAGTGCAGCTTTGATTCAGTAATTGTCCCCAGATATCTGTAGGACTGCACACGCTCCACTGTCTGACCCTTAAAGGATGTAGCTTCATGTGTGTGGGCCTGTCTTTCAAAATGAATTATGATGTCTTTAGTCTTAGATATGTTTAATTGAAGATAGGACTCCTCACACCACTTGACAAAGTCATTGATGACTGGGCTGTGGCTGGTCTCATTGTTATGAAGCCAACTAATAATAACTGAGTCTTCTGCGTACTTTCAGATGGTCCTGTTTTCATACCTACTCATATTTGACACATATTTGTGTAGAGGATAAATAATAAGGGGGAAAGCACACATCTTTGTGGTGTGCCACTTGAGGAGCAAACTTGATCAGACAGTTTTCCATTTACCCTAACTCTTTTTTTTTATCCTATTAGTTAAAAAGTCAAGAATCCAGCCCATGAGATTATGTCTCAGGTCAAATTGTCCTAAAAGCATATTGGTTAAAATGTGGGGTTGAATTGTGTTAAAAGCAGAGGAAAAAGCAACAAATAAAAGTCTTGCACGAGACCCATTTCTCTCCAAATGTTTAACAATTAAGTTAAGCAAGTGACTGTGGCATCTTCTACTCCTCTATGTGGCCTATAAGCAAACTACATGGGATCAAGCGCATGCTAAGTTTTCCTCATAATTTCTGACCTTACCAATTTTTCTAAGTTTTCATTAAAACTGATGTGAGGGCAATCCGTCTAAAATCATTAAGCGTTTTGGGGCAACTGGATTTGGAAACAGGATCCACAGCATCCTTCCAGACCTTAGGTACATGCTATAAAGACTTATTCAAAATGTAGTGGAATACAGGACTCAGTTCTTTTGCAGAAGACTTAAGTAAACACAGATGTTGACAGGCCCATGACTCTTATTTACTCTTACTGAGTGGAAGACCTGCTCCAAATTCTTTTGGTCTATGTAAAAGTGTTTGTTATCCACTAGATTGTAATTCAGTTCCTGAATTTCATTACTAAAATCAAAGGTATCAAAAGGATTACAAAAACAATTAAGAGCATTAGGAAATTCAGTGTCTGAATTGAAGCCATCCAGAGTGATCTTACTGCTGATCTTTGGATTCTGCAGGCCTGTTATAGTTTTCATGCTAGACCAGGCTGAACCAAAGTTCCTGTGCGACTCTGCAGCTGCCCTACGCGTGAACTGCCTAATTTAAATACCAACGCCTAATTTAAAACCAAATTAAATCTGGGATTAAGGTACGTGAAACTTTCACTATGGCAAATGCTCAGCCTGTTCAGTGTGTCGAGTGCAGGATGTTTAGCCATTCTTCCTCCGTCATTAATAATAGCTCTGTTTGTGCTAAATGTGCATTAGTTAGCTCCCTGACGGAGAAGATTGTAGCATTAGAGATGCGCATCCAGATGCTAGAGAGGCTTAGTGAGAGTGAGAATAGCCTAGTTCCTGTAAAAGAAAATCTGGATGGCTCAGGAAGAGTTAGCAGCTCTCCGACTCCGGCACTAGAGCCCTCACAGCGGGGCGAATGGGTGACGACTCGGCGGCATAAGTGCAAAGCCAAAGCTAACGCTAAGGCTAGCCCACGAGAGACGCACCACTCCCCGCTTCACGTGTCAAACAGGTTTGCCCTCCTCAGTGAAACACCCGCTGAGAAACCTGAAAGAGCTCTGGTTATAGGAGATTCCATTCTACGGCACGTGAAATTAGCTAGACCTTTAGGGGCACCAGCAGCCTTAGTTAGCTGTATACCGGGAGCCAGGGCGCCGGACATAGCAAGTAATCTTAAAGTGTTAAGTAAGCACAGGTTTTCTAAGATAGTTTTTCATGTAGGAGCTAACGATATACGCCTTCGTCAATCAGAGGTTACTAAAAGTAATATCGTAGAGGTGTGTAAATTAGCGAAGGCGATGTCCGATGCAGTAATATGCTCTGGCCCCATCCCAATCCGGCGAGGCGATGTAGTTTACAGCAGGTTATGGTCGCTGAACTGCTGGATGTCCAGGTGGTGCTCTGACAACAATGTGGGCTTTATAGACAATTGGAATAGTTTTGAGGGCAAGGCTGGCCTCTTAGGGCGAGACGGTGTCCATCCCACTCGGGAAGGTGCTGCTCTCATTTCTTGTAACATAGCGCATAGTCTCAGAACAGTTAATCCGTGACAATCCAGAGCCAAGGCCAGGGAGCAGGCAAAAAGGCTAAACCGACCGTCTGCTAGCTGCACAGAGTCGTCACCCAGGTTAAACTATATTGAGACTGTGTCTGTTCCCCGACCTATACGAAAATGTAGAAATACTCAGAGAATTTGTTCTAGTAATCTAATTAACATAGATTTAAATCATACTGAATGTACCGCCAGCACCTTCGATCTAAAACTAGGACTGTTAAATATTAGATCTCTTACTCCTAAAGCGCTCATTGTCAATGAAATTATTACTGATCAGGAGTTTAATGTACTGTGTTTAACAGAAACGTGGATCAAACCAAATGAGTACGTCGCATTAAATGAAGCTAGTCCTCCCGGATACAGTTATATACACCAGCCTCGTGTAACTAGCAGAGGAGGAGGCGTTGCAGTTATTTATAATGATAGCCTAGGCATCATACAAAAACCTCTACATAAATTCAATGCGTTTGAAGTTCTTTATACAAACATAACATATGTAGCCACAAAAAATACCCAGTCTATCACACTAATTATTATCTATAGACCGCCTGGGCCGTACTCTGAATTCCTCTGTGAATTTGCAGATTTTATCTCAAACCTTGTTATTTCTTTAGACAAAGCTCTAATTGTCGGAGACTTTAACATTCATTTTGATAACCCACAGGACCCTCTGAGAACAGCGTTCGTGTCCATTCTAGATTCAGTAGGGATTAATCAGACGGTCATAGGGCCCACTCATAATGGTGGCCACACCCTCGATCTTATACTAACACTCGGACTAAATGTAGGAAGTATAGTCACATTTCCACAATCTGAAGCTATCTCAGATCATTATCTTATCTCATTCAAAATATTTCTTAGTAATAATATATGCAGCTCGCCACGCTATCATAATAAACGTACGTTTACGCCAGCTACTACGCAGAACTTTATCAATAATCTCCCAGAGTTATCAACTTTGACTGGAACAATGTCACACCCCACAGAACTTGATCAGGCAACTGAATCTTTAGAGTTAACATTCCGCAACACCTTAGATAATGTGGCCCCACTTAAAAGGAAAATAATCAGAGAGAAAAAACTAGCTCCCTGGTATAATGAGCACACACGCGCCTTAAAACTTACCACTCGAAAATTAGAACGTAAATGGCGCCAAACTAAATTGGTAGTATTCCAGTTAGCATGGAAGGAGAGCCTCCTGAGCTATAGAAAAGCTCTTAGTGCCGCTAGATCAATGTATCTCTCCACCCTAATAGAAGACAACAAAAATAATCCTAGATTTTTATTTAATATCGTATCAAAACTAACTGGGAATAAAAGCACCTCGGAAACAGGCACACCATCAATGTTCAGTGGCGACGCATTTATGAATTTTTTCAATAGCAAAATTGAAAATATCAGGCAAACAATCCAGGCTATAAATTTTCAGCCAGATAATTTGATCACTAACACTGTAGATAACAATATAACTATATCAGATCAGCGATTAGAATGTTTTACTCCCCTTCAGGCGACCGAATTGACCTCACTAATTTCTTCATCAAAATCACCAACTTGTGTACTAGATCCCTTACCTACACGTTTCCTTAAGCAGATACTGTCAGTAGTCATCAAACCGCTTTTAAAAATAATCAATTCCTCCCTTAGTACTGGCTATGTACCTAAATCTTTTAAACTAGCAGTTATCAAACCCCTAATTAAAAAACCTGACCTTGACCCCTGTTCATTGACCAACTACAGGCCAATATCTAACCTCCCCTTTATTTCCAAGATCCTAGAAAGGGCTGTAGCACAGCAGTTATGCTCATACTTACATAAGAATAACATCCATGAACTGTATCAGTCAGGATTTAGGCCTCATCACAGCACAGAGACAGCAAATGACCTCTTACTGGCCTCTGATCAGGGTTGTGTCTCCTTGCTTGTGCTACTTGACCTCAGTGCAGCCTTTGACACCATTGATCATACCATTCTCCTTGATAGACTAGAAAATGTTGTTGGAGTTAAGGGAACGGCCCTCTTATGGCTTAGGTCCTACTTAACTGATCGTTATCAGTTTGTTGATGTAAATGGTGAGTCCTCTGCACATACTGAGGTAAAGTTCGGAGTCCCGCAAGGTTCTGTTTTAGGCCCACTGCTTTTCTCTTTATATATGCTACCTCTAGGTAATGTTATTCGTAAACACGGTATTAGCTTCCACTGCTATGCTGATGACACACAGCTGTATGTCTCAGCGAAGCCAGACGAGAGACACCAACTTAACAAAATTGAGGAATGTCTAAAGGATATTAGGCACTGGATGCTTACGAATTTCCTCTCACTCAACACTGAAAAAACAGAAGTACTTGTACTAGGATCACATGCAGCTAGGAGTAAGCTTTCCGACCACATAGTTACTCTGGATGGCCTTTCTCTTTCATTAGGTGCAGCAGTAAAAGATCTTGGTGTAATTATTGACCCCAGTCTTTCATTTGAAGCTCATGTAGATAATATTACCAGGATAGCCTTCTTTCATCTTAGAAATATTAACAAGATAAGAAATGCATTGTCATTTCAAGATGCTGAAAAATTGGTTCATGCTTTCATTACCTCTAGATTAGACTACTGTAATGCCTTACTGTCTGGATGCTCTACTAGGTGTAAAAATAAGCTACAGTTAGTTCAGAATGCAGCAGCCAGAGTTCTTACTAGAACCAAAAAATATGATCACATCACCCCTATCTTATCCACACTGCACTGGCTCCCAGTCAAATCTCGTATTGATTATAAAATCTTACTATTAACATATAGAGCATTAAATGGTCTTGCGCCACAGTACCTGCGCGAACTCCTGGTCTTTTATGATCCACCACGCCTACTTAGATCAAAAGGTGCAGGCTATTTGTTGGTACCTCGAGTTATGATGGCTACAGCAGGGGGCAGAGCCTTCTCTTACAGAGCCCCACAGTTATGGAATAGCCTCCCAATTAATGTTCGAGACTCAGACACAGTCTCTATGTTTAAGTCAAGGCTGAAAACTTATCTGTTTAGCCAAGCCTTTTGCTAATAGCTCTTTACTAGGCAAAGGAGCAGATCTGGAGGGTTCTCGGGCATAGATTGTTTGGTGAACTGGGATGTTTGGATGCTGTCGCCCCCCCACTTTAACATGTTCACTCAGGTTTGTTGACTGTGGAGTGGGTGGCCGCCTTGTGTCCCAGAGTGCCATCATGTCCATATTACCTTCTAGCTCACCCTTTTAGCTATGCTGTACTAGTTAGTCTTGCTGGAGTCCCTGCCTGCACTCGGCACACGATGTATATTTACCTCAACCATTATGTGGAAATGAACATCTAACAATGTGCCTCTCTCTCTCTCTCTCTCTCTCTCCCTCTCTCTCCCTCTCTCTCTCTCTCTCTCTCTCTCTCTCTCTCTCTCTCTCTCTCTCTCTCTCTGTCGAGCCACACATGCTACTCCTGAGACACCAGTGATCCTGACTCCTCCCGCCCTGTGGACTGATCCATCCTGGTGTCATCATCTTCCATCCCCCGTCAGCCTCCTGTCTACATCACCATCCCCTTTGTTCATGCCCCAATTTATTTTCAGCTGTAACTGCCCACGTGGTCGGCACCTATTGCACAACTGTCTGACCAAGGAGGGGTCTCCTCTCTCTGTGGTCCTCCTCAAGATTTCTCCCATTTTCCCATTTCCCTCTTGGGTTTTTGGGGAGTTTTTTCTTGCCCGCCATGAGGATTAAGTCAGGGGGTGCCGTCATATTTTGATTTGACTGTTGTGGCCTGTAAAGCCCCTTGAGACTGTAAACAGTGATATTGGGCTCTAAATAAACTTGAACTTGAACTTGAACTTGAACTTATTCAAAGCCATCTTGTTCTCTAGTTCATTTTTATAATTCTGTTTTGCTTTTAAGATTTCTATTTTCAGCTCCTTGCTGGCTAGCCTCAGATCAGAAACTACTCCCTATTTAAAAGCACGTTTCTTTTTCTGTATGCTAGACTTAATGGATTTGGTCGCCCATGGTTTGTTGGGTAAATTTGGACTCGCTTACAAGGAACGATCATGTGCCTACAAAAGGCAACATATGAACATGTTACATCAACAAGTTTGTCCAAATCTTCATCACAAGACTGTTTAAACTTGTCCCAGTCAGTGCAGTCATAACATTCTTGCAGGCAAAGCACATATTCTTCTGTTCAGTCCATAATGTCCTTTGTCTGTGCTTTCTCTCTCTTTAAAACCGTTTTATATATGGGCAGTATATGTACACAGTTATGATCCGCCAAGCCGTGTGGAGGTAGCGGGAGTGATTTATAGGTGCCCTTCGCTGACCCATAGCAAAGATCTAATGTCTTATCCTGGTTGGACAGGAGACATTTTCTAAAAGTTTGTATGTACACTATTGTTATAAAAAGTTGTGAAAACTCTCGGGGCAGATAGAAAAGACATAACAATACTAATAAGAGTTCAATATCTGGCGTACAAATGCTTTCTCTGATAGTCACAGAGCTACAGCATCATTTGTTAAAATATAAACACACCCCACCTCTTTGAGTTTTCCTCGTCACTTCGGCCTTTTGGTCAAGCCGAAATGGTACTCCAAAACCATTGATAAACAGGTCAACATCCTGGTCGTGTTCAGGGAGCCATGGCTCAGTGAAGGCCATGACGCAGCAGTTTCTGAAGTCCCTCTGGTAACGAATGTTCCCCTTCAGTTGGTCCACCTTGTTCCTCAGGGACTGTACATTCTCCATTATCACCGAAGGCGGAGGAATTCAGGTGAGCTGCTGTTTTCTCAAGTGTAGTCTGATATCTCCTCGTTTACCCTGCTTCCTCTTCATATTCCTCGTTACACCGCAGGTTGCATGAGAATCTCTCAGAATAAAGTCCAGTAACTGTAACATGATATTTGTCACACCAGCTACACTCACAAGATTCAACTGCAGCAGCATATCTCTGGTATACTGTGTCCTGTCCCGGTAGGCAGCCCCATTGATAGCGCAAGCAAACAGTAGGTATAATAGAATCCACAAAGTGACTGCATTAAGAGAAACCATCTAAGATTCGCGGGACTAGGAACACTCAATCATAACGACACTCAACGATTGATTTAGGAAAGGAAGGACATGTAAGAACTTTTAAAACAAGTATAAAACATGTGTAAAACATTAACAACATGAGGATGCCAAACTCTCACTGCCAGTCGCTGCGTGCACATGCGCCCTCTAAGTGTAGCCACAATCCCAAAGGTGTGGCAAAGATTAGATATAAGTTATGGCTATCCCTAAGGGTGCGCCCAGCCACCCTGCGGAGGAAGCTCATTTTTGCTGCTTGTATCCGCGATCTCATTCTTTCAGGCACTACCCAGAGCTCGTGACCATAGGTGAGGGTTGGAACAAAGAACAACTGGTAAATTGAGAGCCTTGCCTTCTGCCTCAACTCCTTCACCACGACGGTCCAGTACAACGACTGCATGACTGCCGGCGACGCTCCAATCCGCCTGTCAATCTCCCGCTCCATTTTACCCTCACTTGTGAACAAGACCCCTAGATACTTGAACTCCTCCACTTGAAGCAGTAACTCAGTCCCAACTTGGAGGGGGCAAGCCACCTTTTCCGCCATAGGACCCTGGCCTCGGACTTGGATGTGATGATCCTCATCATGACCACTTCACACTCGGATGGAAACTGTCCCAATGCGTGCTGGAGGTCACAGTTTGATGAGACCAACAGAACCACATCATCTGGGAAAAGCAGAGATGCAATCCTGAGGCCACCGTACTGGACACCATCCTAACCCTGACTGCGCCTTGAAATCCTGTCCATCAAGAAAATCAAGAACAAGATTGGAGACAAGGTACAGCCCTGACGGAGTCCAACACTCACTGGGAATGAGTTTGACTTTGTGCCGAGAATACGGACACAGCTCTCACTATGATTATACAGGGACTGAATGGCTCACAGCAGCGAACCTGGCACCCCATGCTCCCGCAGTACCCCCCACAGGATACCCCGGGGAACACGATTGTAAGCCTTCTCCAGGTCCACAAAACACACGTAGACTGGATTGGCAAACTCCCATGATCCCTCCAGTATCCGTGCAAGAGTGAACAGCTGGTCCGCTGTTCCACGGCCAGGACGGAATCCACATTGTTCCTCCTGGATCCGAGGTTCGACAATCGGCCGCAGTCTCCTTTCCAGTACCTTTCCTGGAGAAGGCTTTCCCAGGGAGGCTGAGCAGTGTGATGTCCCGATAATTGGAGCACACTCTCTGGTCCCCTTTTTTAAAAATTTGGGACCACCACCCCCGTCTGCCACTCCACAGGCACTGTCCCTGACTCCCACGCAACATTGAAGAGGCGTGTCAGCCATGACAGCCCAGCAGCATCCAAAGCCTTCAGCATTTCAGGGCGGATCTCATCCACTCCTGGCGCCTTGCCACTGTGGAGTTTTCTAACTGCCTCAGTGACCTCTGCCAGAGAGATGGGTGACGACCCTCCTGAATCTTCTGGCCCTGCCTCCTCTGTGGAGGGTGTGTCAGTCGGGATTAGGAGCTCCTTAAAGTGTTCCTTCCATCGTCCGTCCGACTGCTGAGAACAGCCTGGACGAGGCCCTGTCTGCCCCTCCTGAGTCGCCTGACAGTTTGCCAGAACCTCTTTGAGGCCAACCGAAAGTCCTTTTCCATGGCCTCCCCAAACTCCTCCCATACCCGAGTTTTTGCTTCCATGACAGCCGTCGCTGCAGCCCTTTTGGCATGCCGGTACCTCTCAGCCAATTCCGGAGTCCCCCGTGCTAGCCAAGCCAGGAAGGCCTCCTTCTTCATCCTGACGGCTTCCCTCACCCATGGCGTCTACCGCCGGGTCCTTGGGTTGCCGCCACGACAGGCACTGACGACTGTCTGGCCACAGCTCAAAGCTGCCGCTTCAACAATGGAGGCTCTGAACAGGGTCCATTTGGACTCCATATCCCCAGCCTCCCTCGGGATCAGGGAGAAGCTCCTCCGGAGTTCCTCTGTGAGTTGAAGATCTTCCATACAGGGTCCACAGCCAGCCGTTCCCAGTTCACCCTCACTATGCGTTTGGGTTTACCAGATCTGTCCAGCAGCCTCCCCCGCCATCTGATCCAACTCACCACCAGGTGGTGATCAGTTGACAGCTCTGCCCCTCTCTTCACCCGAGTGTCCAGCACATACGGCTGCAGGTCTGATGGGATGACTACAAAGTCGATCATTGGCCTAAGGAGCTCTGGTACCATGTACACTTATGAGCCGCCTTATGTTCAATCATGGTGTTTGTTATGGACAATCCATGACTCGCACAGAAGTCCAACAACAAAGCACCACTCGGGTTCAGATTTGGTGGGCTGTTCCTCCCAATCACTCCCGTCCAAGTCTCTTCATCATTGTCAACGTGAGCATTGAACTCTCCCAGTACAACTATAGTCCCCAGATGGTGTCTTCACTAGGACACTTTCCAGAGTATGTAGGAAGGCTGGGTACTCTGAGCTGCCGTTCGGTGTGTACGCTGTCACAACAGTCAGAGATTTCCCCCCTGCAAGCCGAAGGCGCAGTGAGGGGACCCTTTCGTTGACCAGGACAAACTCCAACACAGCGGCGCTCAGTCGGGGGCTAACAAGTAACCCCACCCCTGCCAGTCGCCTCTCACCCCAGGCAACTCCGGAGAAGGACAGAGTCCAGCCCCCATCCAGGAGTTTGGTTCCAGAGCCAAGGCTGTACATAGAAGTGAGCCCAACTATATCTAGTTGGTATCGCTCCACCTCCCGCACAAGTTCTGGCTCCTTCCCCCCCAGAGAGGTGACATTCCACGTTCCAAAAGCCAGTTTCTGTACCGTAAGTCCAGTCCACCGGGGCCCTTGCCCCATCCTGCCACCCATGTGGCATCACACCTAGGCCCTATTTCTCCCCTCGCAGGTGGTGGGCCCATGAGAGGGCGGCCCCACGTGGCTCATTCGGGCTGAGCCCGACCGGACCCCGTGGCAGGTCCAGCCACCAGGCGCTCACCTACGAGCTCCCCTTCCAGGTCTGACTCCAGGAGGGGGCCCCGGTCTCCCTATTCTGGGCGAGGTGCCTGTTTCTATGTGGGTGCTGATCATAAGGGCTTTCAGAATCGCTTTTTGTCTGGCCCCTCACCTGGGACCTCTCTGCCTTGGGTGACCCTACCAGGAGCTACATGCTCCAGGCAGCACAGCTCCCAGGATCACAGGGACTCACATACCCCTCCACCACAATAAGGTTGCGATTCCAGGAGGGGGTTCTGCGTAGTAGTTTACATAAATGTATGCTTATTACAATAGCGTAGGGAGGTGCATAGATTATGACAAAGATACATTTTGAATGAGATAGTTTCATATTGTGGAAATATGACTATACTTCTATATTTAATCCAAGTGTTAGTATAAGACCGGGGGTGTGACCACCATTATAAGTGGGCCCTATGACTATCTGATTAATCCCTACTGAATCTAGAATGGACTCAAACGCTGTTCTCAGGGGATCTTCTGGGTTATCAAAATGAATATTAAAGTCTCTGACAATTAGAGCTTTGTCTAAAGAAACAATGAGGTTTGAGATGGAATCTGCAAATTCACAAAGGAATTCAGAGTATGGCCTGGGGGGTCTATAAATAATATAGACTGGGTGATAGACTGTGTGATAGACTGGGTAGACTTATTTTTTGTGGCTACATATGTTTGTATAAAGAGCTTCAAATGCATTGAATTTATGTAAAGGTTTTTGTATGCCGCCTAGATTATCAGTGGCCGCTTCCAAAGCAGTGGAAAACTAATACTTCTATTGCTGTCAATAAAACACAGGTTGGAAACACTTCATTGCCAGGCTTAGGTGACAAGCTGCATGAGGACCAAGACAAGCAATGTCCAATACATAAAAAACCTCACTCCCTCAAAAAGGGGCTTCAGAGAAAAGCCATTTGACGAACGGAAAAGATTCCTAAAAGAGCACTTTATATGCTTCAAATGTTGTGCTTCAACAGCCCATCAAGCTAAAGACTGTAAGACTGACATCCGCTGTTCAGAGTGTGATAGTGATCATCATGTCTCAGCTCTTCATGCTGGTCCATCCCCCTGGACAACGAAGACATCAATCATACCTGCTGCAGAGCATGGCGGGGAGCAAGTCAAGCAGGCTCCAGCAATAGCTACTTCCAATTGCATGGAAGTTTGTGGGAATGGCCTTACAGGTAAATCTTGCTCCAAAATATGCCTGGCGAAGGTCTACCCTGAGGACCACCCTGAAAGAAAGGCAAAGACATTCGTAATATTAGATGACTAGAGCAATCAGTAGTGGCATAGTGGACAGTGGCATTTATATGAAAGAGAACTTTGTAGGTGAGCAACAAATACCTTCCTTTGACACAAAAACACATGACACTTTAGCAGTGAGAAACTCAGGCTGTTTGAAGGGCAGCGGCAAAAAAATTAAAAGGGCACCTACTGCACAACATGGGGCCCCACCAGTGCACAAAAAGCTATGATGCATCATGTGGTCTACATCCTCGATTAAGATGAACATTATGTTATTAGGCAATCCAGATTAAAAGTATAAGCACACTTCTATTATAAAAAACACACAGGGAACTGTAAACCTTTAAAATGTTTAAGTCCTATTTCACAAACAGCACAAAAAGCTCCTTTTGTATGTGCTTCAGTTTTCTTTCTCTCCTTGACCTTCTGTAATCATACGGAAGCCCAATGCTAACCCCACTCTTAAGTTAGTTGAAAAAACAATTCACACCAAACTTTAAAGTCCTATGGGCATTTTGTGCAAATTACCCTAAAATAATTCCCTTGGGGAAGGATTTTTACACTTCTGCTTAATTCCCAAGTTGAATCCACATTTTAGCATAGATTAAGCGAAGCAAGGTACCTGTCTACTTAACTAGCTCCTTAGCTAGGCATCTAGGCTAAAAAAAATGCGATACAGCTATCTATAAAAGCACTTGCAGTGTACAAACATTAGTATTTAGTAATGCATCATTGCTAAAACTCAATCTTTACAACTTCAAAGCTTGCTGAATTACCTACCTCACACACTGAAGTAGGATATCAGGGTTACAGCTCAGACTGTATTAAGTCCCCTCTGACATCTGAACATTCTAGAGAGAGTGTAGCTAAAACTGAAAACTTAAATGAATGGAATAGATGTAAGTTTTTAACCATGGGAATGAGTATTTTAAATTTTATTTGTGTCATTGTTGGCAACAATTTATTTTGTCTATACAGTTAACCTAACATAATCTAACCTAACCTAAAGGGTACTGTACTGTCTTTCCCTCCTTGAGTGCGTGAGAAGGGGAACTGACAGCAAGTGTCAACACCTTTCTTCCATTAACACTCTGAAGACAGCTGTTTTGTCGTCCACAGGTTTATTAATGTAGAAAGTGTGAAACTACAATAAAGATGAAACTCAATATTAATGGTCTGAAGAACTTTCGCTAATCACTTGGTACATTTGCTAGTTATCTGCTGCAACATTACACAAACTTCACAAGTGTTAAAAAATATGAACAAAAATGCATAGGTAAGTATGACATAAACAATATACATACAGACAATGCCACGAAAGACGGAGGATGAGAGCAGATATGAGTGGATCTGTCAGAACATTCATCAACATGTCACACTGTAGTGATTGAACAAACTTCCTGGTCATCCTTACTTCCTGGATCTGACTTCCTGTGACATCACTATGCATTTATTTCTAAGTGTTACCAAACTACACCACTAGGAGGTGCTAAAGAGACAAAAAAAGAGACCTTGTTACAACTGTAACAGCACACTCCCCGCCTGGCATTGTTGAATGCCACTCTTAACTAACAACATCAACAGTAAACTAGCGGGTTACAACCTGTCCTGTTTGGGAGCAAGGAGAAGAATGATTTCTGACAAAGGTCTCAGAAGCAGTTTAGTCCCCTCTTTCCTGGAGACCCTTATTTCCACTTTACGCACTTTGTCATCTTTACTGGGGAAGACTTGGGTAACAATTCCCAGGGGCCATTCATTTCGTTTAAGCTGCTGATCCTTCATGAGTACAATGCTTCCAGGTTCCATATTGGGTTGACTGGTCTGCCACTTCCTTCTTGGCTGCAGCGATGAGAGGTACTGTTTCCTCCATCTGCTCCAGAAGGTTTGGGCGAGATGTTGGACTTGACGCCACTGCTGTTTGAAAAGGTCTCTGCCTACAGAGCTGTCAGGGGGAGCTGAGGGAATACTCACTTTCTGAGTCAGGAGAGTAGCAGGGGTAAGTATAACCGGGTCGCACGGGTCTGTGGAGACTGGGATGAGGGGCCTAGCATTAATAATGGCTGCCACTTCCGCCATCAGTGTGGTAAGTATGTCATGTGTTAGCTTTGAGGGTTCAAGCTGAAGAAACATTGAGTCAAGGATTCTTCTCGCTATTCCTATCATCCTCTCCCATGAACCGCCCATGTGAGAAGCATGGGGAGGATTGAAGACCCAAGAACAGCCGTGTTCTGCGAGGTACCTCTCAACAGAAATGCGGTCAATGTTGGATGGGATCTTGAGTTCGGCAGACGCACTGACGAAGTTGGTACCTCTGTCTGAACGAATTTGTTTCACAGGACCTCGTATGGCAAGGAAACGTCTGAGAGCATTAATGAAGTTTGAGGTATCTAGAGAGTCGATAACTTCAATGTGGACTGCTCTCACGGTCATACAGGTAAATATCACAGCCCATCTCTTGCTGTGGGCTACACCCCCTCTCGTCCGGCGTGCCACAACACTCCAGGGTCCAAACACGTCCAGTCCCACGTTGGTGAATGGAGGCTCCATGGACAGGCGATCAGCTGGCAAATCCGCCATCTTCTGTGTTTGAGGGGTGCCACGAAGTTTACGACAGGCGACACAGTGGTGGATGATGATGCTCACACGTCTCTTTACACCTACTATCCAATAGCCTGCCGCGCGGATGGCGCCCTCTGTAAAGAGGCGTCCCTGGTGCAGTGTTTGTTCATGGTAATGTCTAACCAGCAGAGTTGCGATGTGGTGTTTACCAGGAATTATGAGGGGGTTCTTCTCTTCTGCCTCAAGATTTCCTTCCTTTATGCGACCCCCAACTCTAAGGAGGTTGTTGGCATCAATAAAGGGGTCCAAGGTTATGAGAGGACTATTCTGAGGAATCTTTTCATTCTTTCTTATGTAGGCCAGCTCTTCAGCGTATGCCTCCTCCTGCACAGCCTGGATAATGGTACATTTGGACTGACTGAGCTGCTCTGCTGTATATGCTTCTTGACACAGGTGCCATCTCTTGCAGGCACTGCTCCCTCTTCCTGAGTTGTTATGGTAGCTGTGCGCAATATGACGAAGATGGGCAATGGCGCGATTCAAAGACTGCCATGAGGAAAACTTGGAAAAACGCTGAGATCCGAGTTCTTTGACAGTAGCCCATGTATTAAGTGTGGAGATCTGGGGGCGAACTTCCACATCCTCACTTGGATTGACCAGCTCAAAGGTGTCAAGTCTTCGGGATTCTTGACCAGGTTGACTTAGGAAGGAAGGCCCACTGAACCAAGTGGTGTCTGAGAGGTGGGCAGCAACGACAGACCTTGTGGCATAGTCTGCAGGGTTTTGGTCTGTGGATACATACTTCCATTGCTTTGGATGAGACGATCTTCTTATACGTATGACACGATTGCTCACGTAGACATAGAAGCGCCTTGTCTCATTATATATGTAACCCAGTACCACTTTACTATCTGTATAGAGGGTCGTAGCATCAATTTGCATATCAAGCTCAGATGAAATAAGGTCCGCCAATTCTACAGCTAGTACAGCGGCACAGAGTTCAAGTCTTGGGACTGTGTGTTCAGGCTGAGGAGCCAGTTTTGCCTTACCCATGACAAAGCCTGTATGGAAATTTCCACTTCGATCGACCACCCTCAGGTAAGCAACTGCAGCTATAGCCTTTGTTGATGCATCCGAGAAGACACATAATTCTCTCCTACAGGCTGTGGAGGGAGAAACCTTGGTGTAGGGCCGGAGAATGTGTAGGTCACTAAGGTCCTTAAGGGAGGCTCGCCAAGATGTCCACTGGTCTTCCATCTCTTCTGGCAATGGAGAATCCCAGTCACCTTTCTCTTGTGTAAGCTCTCTTAGGATGTGCTTGCCTTGAATGGTGACAGGGGCCACAAATCCTAGTGGGTCATACACGCTATTCACCACTGACAGTACCCCTCGGCGTGTGAAGGGCTTCTCCTCATTATCAACCTTGAAGGTGAAGGTGTCGGACTCCAGGTCCCAATTAAGGCCCAGACTGCGTTGTATTGGAGGAGTGTCTGAACCTAGGTCCAAGTCCTTCAGATCGTTGGCACGATCTTGGGGCGGAAAGGCCTCCATAACCTTTTTGTTGTTGGAGGCAATTTTGTGCAGCCTCAGGTTGGAGTTGGCGAGGATATCCTGTGTCTTCTTCAGCAGATTGATTGCATCTTCAGCAGTAGGAAGCGACTTGAGCCCATCGTCGACGTAGAAATCGCGGTCAAAGAACTGCTTCACCTCGGGGTCATAGTGGGGCTCTCCCTCCCCTACAGACTGCCTGAGGCAGTGGATGGCAACTGCTGGACTGGGGCTGTTCCCGAAGACATGTACGGTCATGCGATACTCGCTAACGTCTTGGGTAGGGTCGTTATTTCGGAACCAAAAGAAGCGTAAGAAGTTCCGATCTTGTTCCCTCACAAGGAAGCAATGGAACATCTGTTTAATATCTGCTGTCACAGCGATGGCTTCTTTGCGGAATCTAATGAGGACTCCCAGGAGAGAGTTGTTGAGGTCAGGTCCCGTTAAGAGAACGTCATTAAGAGACACCCCGTCGTACTGGGCACTAGAATCAAATACGACGCGGATGTTTCCAGGTTTCTTTGGATGGTACACTCCAAAGGTAGGTAGATACCATCGTTCCTCATTTTCTTGCAGGGGAGGGGCAACCTCCGCATGGCCATTCTCAAATATTTTTCCCATGAATGAGAAAAAATGTTGACTCATCTCTGGTTTCCTCTCAAGTCTAAGTTTGAGAGAAGAAAAGCGGTTGTGAGCCTGCAGTCTGTTGTCAGGAAGGCGGCATCTTGGCAGTCTGAAGGGCAGAGGAGCCACCCAGCTATTACTGTCATCTTTCTTGAGACCCTGTTCCATTATTGCCATGAAAGTGAGGTCTTCGATAGATGGAGCTAACTTGTTATCATTGCTGGTCAGCTGGAACACTGTGCGGCCTAGGTAAGTATCTTCTCCATTACAGGTAAGTGTTTCTCTGGAGTGTGCAACGGAGAGATCTGACTGTTTAGAGCCGAATCTCTCTTTCACGTGTAGAACACTGGGACATGGCTCAAAGATGGTTGGACGATCTCGTTCTAAGGCATTAGTGAAGAGCGTGTTCACATTGACTGGCTTGTGAGCACTGCCTAAACAGACATTGCCCACGATCACCCATCCCAGACCAAGTTTCTGGGCATAGGGAGCCTCAGGAGGACCATTGACATGTTTGTGGACCTTGTGGAGTCTGATGACATCGCGACCAAGCAGGAACATGATCGGAGTGTTGGGCTCTAGCTCTGGAATGAGGTGAGCGACTGGTTTCAGGTGTGGATGGTGAAGGGCAGCACTGGGCGTTGGAATCTCTGTTCTATTATCTGGTATCTCATTACACTCCAGCAGACTTGGTAGAGATTGAACTGTTTTCCCATCCAGTGACTCTATGTAGAAGCCGGAGGCTGTTCTACCCATGTTCTCCGTCACACCTGAACAGGTCTTTAGGGAGTAAGATGCAGTGGGACCTTGAACTTTGAAGATGTCAAAGAATTCAGAACGAGCCAAGGATCTATTGCTCTGTTCATCAAGGATCACATACACTTTCACTGCTTTGTCACGGTGTCCCCCAGGGTAGACCTTGGCCAAACAAATCTTCGAACAAGATCGATCAGTGAGATCTCCTCCACAGACCTGTGTGCACTGAGTAGTGACCTCCGTGGATGGTGTGGGGTGTGGCTCCCCGCCATGCCCTGAAGAGGGTCTAGTTTCTTTGACCCAAGGCGCTGGTCCTGGATGTAGAGCAGAGGTGTGTCTGTCGCTGTCACATTCAGTGCACTTGATACTGCATTGGCACTCTCTGGCAGTGTGTGATGTAGAGGTACAACACTTAAAGCAAATGCCATTCTCTCTGAGGAAGTTCTTCCGTTCCTCTATGGGTTTCTCACGGAATGCACGACACCTTTGAAGAGAGTGTGGCTTTTTATGGATAGGACATCTCTTATCAGGATCATCTGCTCTCTCTCTGTGTCCATCTTGTTCTGAATGGGCACCCGTGGAAACTTCTGTTTTGTGAACAGAGACCTCTCTTAACCTGCTGGTTTTCCATGGAGGCTTTTCTGACTTGCTGGTGTCTGCTTGGGTTGCAAAGTTGAAACATGGATCATTCCGGATCCGTGCTTGATGGTGGAGGAAGTCGGCAAAGACCGAGAAGGGGGGGAATGCTACCTGGTATTGTTGTTTGTAATTGGATCCGTGATATAGCCACTTCTCCTGGAGGCCATGCGGTAATTTTTGAACAATGGGGTTTACACCTCTGGCTGTGTCCAGGTATAAGAGGCCATGAAGATCTCCCTCTGCCTTGGCAGCCTCCACCTCCATCACTAGATCACTGAGCTCTCTAAGTTTGGAGAAATCTTTGTTGCTGATTTTGGGGAAGTCATCTAGTGCCTGGAACAAAGCTTTCTCGATTACTTCAGCTGAGCCATAACACTCATCCAGCCTATTCCAAATCATCTCCAGTCCTCTCTTTGGTTGGTTTATGTGGACAGATCTGATGCGCATGGCGTGCTCAGCTGACTCTTTTCCCCAGCCATTTAACGAGAAGATCCATTTCTTCGTTGTGTGACAAATCTAGGCCTCTTACTGCATTCTGGAAGGAACGACGCCAAGCTCTGTAACTCTCTGGTTGGTCATTAAATTGAAGCAGGCCAGTTGTGACAAGCTCACGTCGTGCAAGAAATCTGACGAAATCCACCATGTGAGAATCATCAGCATGAGTGGGCCGCAGAGCGTAACCATGAGGCTGAGGCGACATAGCGTGGCTGCTGCTGTAGGGAGGATGGCGTGCTGCACAGCTGTGTGGAGGCGGTGGTAGCCGTCCACCATCGTCATTATCATCATCATCGTTGTCGAAGGTTACTCCGTGAGGGTGCCTGCCATGTCGAGCCGGAGCATGACCCACATCTGGAGTGAGAAAATGGTCCCGAGACTTACATTCACCTGGAACATGGGTGTGAGTATCGTGGACGTTAGTATGAACGGCATGGGGAACAGCTCTCTCTGTACTGAGACGTGAGGTGTGTGCAGAGTGGGGTGTACATGGCTCTGCGTGTGACCGCTTAGTCTCGTCTCGAAAGGATGGGTCCTCCCCATGTGCTAACTGTCTGTCCTTACATTCTTTACTTTGTTCCTTCATGTAATCTCTCGTGCGCTGAGCGGGGTTGAGCGGTGACGACATGAATAAAAGATTACAGCTGCCTTTTTTCTCACTGGCATCTGTTGCTGCCTCCAGGGCCTCGGCCTCTGCTACTGCTGCGGCAGTTTCCTTTTCTAGAGTCAGCATCTCCATCGAGGCCTCCGGGTGAGCTTTCTCTACCTTCAGTCTCATCTCCTTCTCAGCAAACATCAAGCGTGCTTTGGCTGCCTCAGCTTTGGCCCTAGCCATCGCAGCAGCGGTACTCGTTGCTGATCCCCCAGAACGCGCTGAGAAGCCAGAGGCATAAGACCTTGTCTTTGGAGCAGATGAGTTTGTCTCCATGATCCAGGTGAGTGGATTTTACAGTAGTTGAGCTGCTGAAGATATTAATGTGTGATGATAATTGCCGTAACCACATGAACTCGTTACCTCGTCTGTAGAGTGCTGTCTTTTCACTGTACTGTCTTTCCCTCCTTGAGTGCGTGAGAAGGGGAACTGACAGCAAGTGTCAACACCTTTCTTCCATTAACACTCTGAAGACAGCTGTTTTGTCGTCCACAGGTTTATTAATGTAGAAAGTGTGAAACTACAATAAAGATGAAACTCAATATTAATGGTCTGAAGAACTTTCGCTAATCACTTGGTACATTTGCTAGTTATCTGCTGCAACATTACACAAACTTCACAAGTGTTAAAAAATATGAACAAAAATGCATAGGTAAGTATGACATAAACAATATACATACAGACAATGCCACGAAAGACGGAGGATGAGAGCAGATATGAGTGGATCTGTCAGAACATTCATCAACATGTCACACTGTAGTGATTGAACAAACTTCCTGGTCATCCTTACTTCCTGGATCTGACTTCCTGTGACATCACTATGCATTTATTTCTAAGTGTTACCAAACTACACCACTAGGAGGTGCTAAAGAGACAAAAAAGAGACCTTGTTACAACTGTAACAGCACAGGTACATTGAAAAATACAAAACAGAGACAGTGCAGATGAGATTACATCAAAATGCTAGCTAGATATTAGCCTAACTTATTGCCCCCCTTGCAAAAACGCAGAAAAGATTTATTAGCAGCCATACAATGTGTTTTGAATGTAAGCAGGGTTTCAGATGTAAATTCAAAATCTTATCAAAGTATTTGGCGACACCCCTAGATTGTCGTCATGGCACCTGCTTTGGAAAGCATGTCCTAGAGGGCACGTTGTAGGGGAGACTATAGGGCACTGCATCTCCTTTTCTTTGCTGGGATTTTTATTCTCTCCATTGCAAGGGCACTTCATCGTGTTTTCTCACTTGGAAGGGCATCTAAGAGGGCATTTCATGATTTTTTTTCATCAGAAAGGCACCTGTAAACTTCATGGCTTGGGATTATTAGCATACTTGTCATTTAATTCTCTGAGTTTTTGTTCCAACTTCTTTTCAATCTCATTTTCCTTTTTCATCTTGTGTGATGAGTATGATATGATTTTTCCTCTCAGTACTACTTTAGCAGTTTCCCAAAGTAATGAGGGTGAGATTTCCAGGGAATCGTTTATTTCCATGAAGGACGTCCATTCTTCTCTGAAGAAAGTGTTAAAATCAGGATCTTTAAGCAGCGAGATATTGAAACGCCATCTGGGTGAGGGTTGTTTAAATTGTTTAGTGTTTAGATTGAAGGATACAGGGGCATGATCGCTAATTATGATGGGGTGGGTGTGAAAGACTGAAATATCAGATATAAATGAATTACTGGTAAGAAAACAATCTATGCGAGAGAATGACTGGTGAACTGATGAGAAGTACATGTATTCTCTGGTTGATGGGTTTTTTAATCACCAACTGTCACCAAGGCCGAAATCATTCATATACTGCTTTAGTGTTTCTGTGGAGTGCCAATTTCTAGAATTACCTGATATACTAGACCTGGCTAGGTTGGTGCTGATGACAGTGTTGAAGTCACCTCCAATTTTTATTGTTGAATTTGGGGTTTCATTCAGTGAAGAGAAAAATGTATGGAATAAAGTGGGATCGTCAGTATTGGGGCCGTATATGTTTGCTATGGTAATATTGTTGCTGTTAATGGAAGCATTGATGATGACATATCGCCCTTCAGGATCAGTAATGGTGGTTTTATGAATTAATGGTATTCTTTTGTTTATTAAAATTGATACACCTCTTTTCTTTGAGTTATAGGTTGACAAGAATATTTGATTGAAATGTGGGGTTTTTAACTTCTGAGATTCAGCTGCTGTTATGTGGGTTTCTTTTAGTAAGCATATGTCAGCCGGTAATTTGATTAGGTTGTTGAAAATTTTAACTTTCTTCGCCTGTGAGGAAATCCCAAGGATATTCCAAGTTATCAATTTGAGCGACATATTTTATAAGGATTGAAGTCAGTTTTAAAGCTGAGTGTTATGTAGTATTGTGTGTGTTAGAGATATATAATAGCAAGAGTAGATATGATTGTGAAATTTGTAGTGGGCTGGTGTTAGTTTGCAATACCACATTTGGCAAAAATGAGATACCTGCAGTAATAACTATCCATTAACAGCAAAATGAGTAACATCATAGAGAAGCGACTTTGCCATAATCATCCTGCTTACATCATAATGCAGTGTCATCCCAGTTAAGAGGTTAATTGCATATCCCCATTTTCTCCCAGTTTCCCTTCTGTCCCAATTTTCTAAACAAAGATGGACGCACAGACGCAGAGAAATACAGAGAGAAAGACAAAGACAAACAGATAAGAATGAGACAGAGTAGAACATAGAGAGGGGGAAAGAAATATATATATATATATATATATATATATAGATGTGTGTAGGTAGTGTGTGTGTGAGAGAGTGAGTGAATAAGTAAGTAAGGTAGAGGGTGTGAGTGTTGGTGTTGAGGTTGTCAAGACAGTGGAGTTAGTTACACAGCAGTAGGAGGGTTAGTTGCTAGCAGCCGGCATTGTTGGTTTTAATGGGGTCTCAGAAAAGCCAGGGTTTGGTGTTACAGTCTTGAAATAGATGTCCATCGAGGTTGAGTTTGTACACAACAAGGAAGTCCGCTTGCCCTGTTCCTGTGCTTTTTAAGAATTGGCCATAGTATTTTGTGGCGCTCATTTATTTCCCGAGGGAATTGGTCGTTGAGGCCGAATTTGGTGCCCCTCAGTTCCTTCCCTTTGTGTTTCACCAGTTCTTTTTGCTGAAAGTGTTCGAATTTTGCGATGATAGCACGGGGACCTTTGTTTGTGTGTGCACCGAGGCGGTGAAGCAGGTGAAAAGTTATGTTGTTCACAGTCTCCGGTGGAATTTTTAGATCACGTCACATAAAATCTTTAATGAAGGTTTCCAGATCATCTGGTATGCTTTCTGGAATTCCAGAGAATATCAGATTATCTCGCATACTTCTAGTTTGTAAATCCAGGATAGTTTCTTTCATAGACTTATTCTCTTTCAAGACAAAGTTCATCTGGTTCGTGACGGTTTTCATTGTAGTTTGGAGTTCTGGATCGTGTTTTTGGAGCATCTCAACCTGGTGGTGGGTGAACTCGAGGCTGGTGCGCAGCTCTTTTATTTCTTGGTGCAACAAGCCAAGGATATCAAGTTTTTTATTAATGGAGGCGAGTACACTGACCTCGATTCCGGTGGTGGTGAGATCGTCCTTGCTGGTAGAGGAGTCAGCCTTTTTCCTCTTCGCCAGGTTAGTGTTTCCTGTTAGCAGGAAAGTGTCTTCCATGACGCACTGCGAAAAGCAATCGTCGATAAATTTCTCGAGTTGCTCCTCGATGAGATTTGTGTATTTGTAATCCCTTTGGAGAATAACTAATTAGATGGAGAATTAGGTGGATAGACTATATTTTTAAGGGACGAAGTCTAGCAAGCACGCACTGCCAAGTTTGAATCTCCCTCCTTAGCTGTCGAATTCTCAGAGCTCACGCATGCTCAGAGCTTGGAGAGGACCACTCCATTCACTCCATTGATAAGCCATGAAGCCTATCAATTTATTTTCTGAAGTATCAGACTTCACTGTAAACTGGACAAAATCAATAATTTTACCCATTTGCGGTGCTGACTCGTACGATACAGCGAAAAACACACCCCTCACCTCCTCAGGTAATATTAAATATCTAGGCATAAATATCTCTGCCAAGCTGTCAGAGTTGTTTCGCCTTAATTTTACTCCACTATTAAAATCAATAGAAAATGACTTAAACCGTTGGACAAATTTACCACTCTCTCTAATTGGCAGAATAGCAACTGTAAAAATGACCATACTACCTAAAGTGAACTACCTCTTCAAAATGACCCCAACTCAACCCACTGCTAACTTGTTTAATTCACTCAACTCCATGACAACTAAATTCTACTGGAAAAATAAACCACCCCGGATTAAACTAGCAACTTTACAGAAACACAAATCTCAAGGAGGACTGGAAGCACCAAACTTCTACTATTATTATCTGGCTCATCAACTACAGTACATCTCAAACTGGATTCATCCCAACCAACAGAATAACCCATGGATTGAAATAGAACAGTCAGAATGCAATGAAATTTCAGTCTCCGACTTGCCATTCCATAGCACTTCCATAAAACACCACGATTGCTTAAAAAATACCGTAATCTCAACAACCCTGACAGATTGGTGGAAAATTAAGAAAATCTTTAAATTCACAATGTCACCATGTAAATACACCCCAATATGGCACAACCCTGACTTTTCACTCAACAAATCACCACTCCGCTTCACCACTTGGAAACAAAGAGGTATCGCACAGCTTCAACACATCTTTCAGAATAACACCTTCATCACTTTCCAGGACCTGGTGCAAAAGTATAACATTGGGAAAGAGCAATACTTTCAGTACTTACAAATAAAATCCAAGTGCAAAATTAATATAGTTAACAACAACCTACATCCACCCCCACTAGTGGAAGAAATGGAAAAAATAAACAATACTAAGAAAACTATCTGCAAATTATACAAACTAATATCATCCATGGACCAAACAATATCCCTCCCCATCCAAGACTGGGAAAAAGACCTATCACTCTCTACCAATATAGACTTCTGGACTCTAATCTGTAGAAACACTTTCACAATGACAAACAATACTAATCTTCAACTAATACAATATAAAGTAATCCACAGAACACATATCACCCAGCACAAGATGTATAAAATGGGATTCCTAGATTCAGACATATGCTCACATTGCACAATGAACACCCCAGACAATTATTTCCACTCCACCTGGTTGTGCCCACCAACTTACTACTTTTGGAAACAAGTTACTGACAGAATATCCCTTTTTATGAGCTGTAACATCCCACTCTCTCCATCCCTCTGTCTGCTCAGGGATACCTCTGTGATCAGCCCACCAATCCAAAACCCCAAACCCATACTCATCACCCTAGCAATCGCTAAGAAAACTATCCTCTTAAACTGGAAAACAAGAAACACAATAAACATCAAAAATCTGGGCCCCTTTCATAAATTCATTGAATTTGCCTGCTAACTAACCCCCCCCGCCCCCCCCCCCCCCCCTCCCAAACGCATACTTAAAAGAAACTATCACTATTATTGTTATTATTATTAGTAGTAACTGTAGTAGTATTATGATGGCGTTACTGTCAATATTGTTCTCATCCTTATTAGTATTATGGTCATCAATGTTGTTATTATTATTATTACTATGTTTCCATATTATAATATTATGTCGTTACTTCCCCCATCATAGCATCACTCATTTGTCTTGTCCCACATATAGTTTTTTGTCCTTCTGTCTGTCTCCTTTGTCTCTTTTCCACTACAACGGTGCTGGTGTCCCGTGCCCGTGCCAGTGCGGAGCCAGTGCTGCCTTGGTGCCTTTTGAGAACCGACCCGCATTTCCACTGGTTTGGGAACCGAACGCTACATAGCGAAAGTTTGGGTAATTTCCGTGGGGAAAAAATAATGTCGGACAGAACGCATTGCTTGCTCTTTATAAATTTACTTTTACGCTAGGCTTCCACACAGCGAAACACCTCACGAATTTTGTCCCAGAACTTTTCGCTCTGGGGGCAAAATTCATGAAAATAGTAAGTCTGTCACCTAGCTCAAAAGTTAAAACGAGTGTTTAAATGAAGGTCTGCATGAAGTGGTTTAATTGCACCAGCCAGAGCCGAGAGAGAGAGTGTCTTTTTCTACCACTCTGGGTCCAACTACGTTCATGTAACATGTAAACAACAGCCCGTATTGATGTAGACACAAATTGTTACTCATGCATCTTTTAATCATATACATATTTTCATGCTACAAATATCCTTTAGCCTACCGCTACTTGGTCAGACGTTTTTTGTTACTCCCGCCTCTCTAAAGAACGTCACGTATCAAACGCTGAACTGATTGGTTCTCGCGTGGTTTTTATTTGCATAGCCTCTGACGTCAGCGGTTCCAACTTTTGGGACCAGCATTTCTGTGGTGCCGTGCCGGTGCCAGCTTTTCGGCTCCGGCACCAGTATTTTGTCAGTGGAAAAGCGCGGGTGCCGATGCTCGATCATTCTATCATTCGATCATTCTCTGTCATTCTACAGCATGTCACCTGTCTGTCTACATGTTTGTTTGTTTGCCTGTCCACCTGTCTCAGCTCTGTACACAAGCATGTAGACTCATCAAGTAAAATTTATAAAAAGAAACAAGGGAAAAAAAAAAGAGAGAAAGTACGATGTGACTCCCATGTTGGAGGGGTGGTGGCAGGCTTAGAAAAAAAGAAAAAGAAAAAAAAGAAAGGCACCTATAGGGAACCTCAAGTTTATCCCATTGTAAGGGCACCTATATGGCACCACATCACATTTTCTCCACTGGAGGGGCATCTATTAGGAAACTTCCCCACATTCTCATGCACGTAGAGACACCCTTTACAGCACTGCATCACATTTTATCCACTGGAGGGACACTTTTCCATTGGAGGAGCACCTAACTGGGCACTTCATCATGTTTTCTCACATGTAGAAGTGCCCTATACAGCACTGCATCCCTGGAAAGGGCACCCTTCGGGACACTGTCATGTAGGGGCGGCTTAGAGGGCGCTTCATAACGGCACCCTTTTCCATTGGAAGGGCACACATAGGGAACGTCAAGTTTAGACCATTGTGAGGGCACCATATAGGGCACTCCATCGCATTTTCTACACTAGAGGGGCACTCATTAAGACATCGAATTTTCTTGCTCTAGAGGGCACATCATCATAATGTATTGCATGAAGGGGCACTCAAGAGGGCACTCAGTCATTTTTTTCCCTTGCTAAGGGACAGCCAAACTAAGAGAAATGACTGGCCCTTAGGGGTTATCACTGAAACTTTTCACAGTGAAGATGGGAAAGTAAGGAATATTGAAGTGAGAATTGTAAGGGATGGTTCAACAAAACTGTTCCTTAGACCTGTCTCAGAGGTCATCCCTCTGCTATCCAAGGACACTGATAAGTGACTGTATGAAAAATGGACAATGAACACATACGTACCTTTAGGTTATGTTGGTTTGACATCTTAAAGATGCCAGGTGGGGAGTATCCTGCCTCCAGCAGTGCTGTATGTGGAGCCCCCTGCTGGCGCTATTCCTATTGTTTAAGTTTGTATAGTTTCAAGTTCCTGTCAGCCATTTTGGTCAAAGCTTTCATAGGGAAAGCAGCAATTTTACATCCTCTTGCATCCACTTACTTTTGTACCTTTGAGGATCATAATCTGTAAGTGGTGTGTTTCTTAAGTTGTTAGTCATGTGTTGTTGCTGTTTTGAAGAGGATTTATAAATTTTGCGGAAAAGGTTTACCCTTTATAGTTACGCATTTGCTGTGGTTGAGAATGCCATGTGAAGCTGCTGTTTACATAAAGCTGGCCGAACTATGTTACATTGTTTACAATATTTACAGTATTTTTTCATGTGTTGTCGTGCTCATCGGCACCACTTTTTTTTATGTTTGGGCATTTATGTGGTAGCGTCTTAGTTGAGCATTAATACTAGATAGCATTCACTTATTTTGAGTGTGTAGCATTATGTACATTCAGTGGAAACCACATCAGCTGTAGACTCAGATGTCTGGTTTACTTCGTACTTTATTTGGTAGGAAAAAACTTTGTTATTTCAAGAAATTGATTATACCTTTGTACTATTTTACAGTTTCACAAAAAAAGAAAAAAAAGTCACTCCATTAAATAGAGCTGAAGCAGACTCATGTCTCAGCTACTTTTTGGACGAATGTTTAACTCGCTGCATAACTGTGTACGCAAACACACAGTGAGGGCAGAGGAGTTTGTATGCTGAGTAAGAACTGGATAAGGGAAGTCTATGTGGGAAATAGGGGAAGAAGATGGGAGGAAATGGGTGTTTGTGAGTCTGTGTGTGTATATGTGTGTGTCTGTGTTTGTGTTTCTGTGTGCATGTATGTGTGTGCCTGTGTGTGTGTATGCGAGAGAAAGAATCTTTCTGTGTCAATCTTTGTGTGTGACAGGCTGAATAAGAATTCAAGAAAAAAAAAATTAATATTAATATATCAATTCACGGTCAAACAGCCCATCAATGTGGAAAACCATTAGTGTCATAACCTGCAGGGCTCCAGATTGCTGCTGCCAAAGATTCTGATGCACAGCCTTATTGAGCACCTCCTGATAACTCACTCGCGTCACTCAGTAGCTCAAACACAGCATTCTCACAGTAGGCTTTAGTGGGTCATGGGTAGGGTAGACTCAGGGTCAGAGCACACCCACCTGCTGGTTCCTTTAGCACTTGGCACTACAAAAAATAAATTACATTAGGGAATGAGAACTGGCAGTAGAAAAAAGGAGAAACAAATCTGTGTGTGGTTCAGTGGAATGAAGGAGTGGCTTACAGACGTTTCTCTATCTACCCGTGTCAGTATTGTCCCTGACACTGCAATGTCTCTGAACTAATACCTTTCACACGCTGTCACTCATCAGCATGCAGTTGGAGGAGAGTTTGAATAATGGATTTACAGGCCTAAAGGCTATTGGGAACTATGAGTAATTGTTGGTGAAACAGTGTTACTGTCACCCTTCATTATTACAGTTGTTTGCTCCAAAGAGCATCAAAATCACTATACAGCTCCCATTGGTTTATTTTTTTTTGGGTTTTTTTGTCTTTTTTTTTTTTTTTTTTTTTTTTTACTGTCATCATACGTTGGAAGTTGTCACTGCTTCCCTCAAATGAAGGATTACTTGCAATTGTTCCTTTGTGTTTGCACTCCAGAGGGAATGAACAGAGTAGAGGCAGGTAATGATGAATGTTGTGATGAGGGTCATTGTTTTAGATATAGTAGAGACTTACACAATGGACAATGGAAAAGACAGGCTGAGTGCAATTATCTCCATTTGTTTTAACTTCACTTAAAGAACTGAAGAACGTTGTGAATCCACTGGAACACACATACACTCACACACAATATGCTTATGCATGGAGAGAGAGAGAGATGCTTGTGAAAATGAGGTTTTCCTCTTTCAAGGTGTTACTACATTGCAATGGGCCCTAAGTCAGAGAGACAGATTGAGGTCAGTCATTCCCTGTCTGCAGTAGAAAAAAAAAAAGAGAGAGAGATGAAGAGAAAAAGTGTACCCATTCAGAGTCTTAAGAGAAAAAAATATAAGTAAACAAACAAGAGGAGGCAAAAAGGAAGAGAAGTTAAAAGATAAAGGGAGGACTGAACAAGGATGATGCAGGGAAATGAAGAATGGGGCAAAAGAGGAAAAGGAGAACAGGAGACACAATTCAAGGGAGAAAGAAAGGGGATTTTGAGGGTACATGTGACAGAAAAAACAAGAGGAGATAAAAGTTGTACTTGAAGCCACAGGAGAACATCTCTCACGTCATGGACCAGAGAAACATGTGACCCATTAGTTCACTAGCAGGTACACTGCAAAATTACACCACCCAAAGAATAACAGACCTCCTCCGTGAGTCCTCAGAAAGAAAAAAAAAAAAGATAAACACAGAGTTTAATGATATCAGAGCCATGGCTTACCAGGGTAAATAGGTTCTGAGGCGGGTTGCTGTCGAGTTGTGTAAACTCAGTCATCTAGAACACACTCTGCTGACATGCTTACCCTGCTGTTTGTGTACTGAGGGAGACATAGTATGCCTTGTTCTATGAGTGTCTCCTCCATCAGAATATTCTAACGCAGAAATGTGGATCTGAGCAGATGCTGGAACGTGAGTGTGTGATGGTGAATTCCAGAGTTACAAGTACATTGTATTTTTCACCATTCTGGTCTTTTGCCTTTGTAAATATGCTGACTGAATGCACATTTACAGATTCTCCCACTCAATCTCTATTATTCATAAGTTTATGTAGAGAGAGCTGAAAGTAATGGAGAAGGATTTTATTGACATGTACATTGGACAGCATTAAATACCTCAGCTGACACCCTCTGATGATAGCATGGTGTTTTTATAACTGCTAATCTCAAAAAGAGAATGGACTATCACATACATGTGTGTGTTTTATAGTGTTATGCACTACAGTGGTTGCAAGAGCAGGCTAAGTTCACTCCAGAATACATTCCAAAGACAAAGTCAGGAAGAAGCAGAGTTCAGTACATGGTAAAAAAGTTTTTATGGGCTAAAACTATGTGAGAAGTCAGTAAATTGGCTAGGGTCAATACAGAAGAGCAGAGAGGCCAAAAAGCTAACAGGGAACAAGCATGTAAACAAGACCAAGGAGGTAAACAGGAACAATGTAGCCTAAACAGGGCCAAGGAATTATACAGCCCCTGTCTCAGGTATATGAGAGACTTCACAGACAGATGAAGACATATATAGACATAATGAAATAAAGAACAAGAAATAGGTGCACATGATGATCAAACAATGAATTGATAAGATGGTAATTAAAGATGAGAGGATTGATTGGCCAGAAGACAGGGAGGTGCAAATGATGGTTTGACAGTAATGATAATAACTCTCTCTTGTTTCCATGGGGGTATTCATGCTATGTTCACAGATCACCAGCTCCCACACATGAACATAAATGGATTAACCATTTATCAGTGAAGATATTGTGTAGAATCACAGTGACAAAATAAACCTTGTTCAGTTACAGCTCCCTTGGTTGAGCAGCATCAGACTGGACTTTAAAGACAGGGGCCAAGCTGGAAAAGGTAAACATTCATTAACGATCACTGAAGTACATGCCACATATTCTTACTGTTTAAATAGAAGACTTACAGGATTCTACTGCTTTCGGTACATTCTGGCACACTAAATTTTGACACATGTTAAAGTCTAGGGCCTCCAGTTTGTTGGACATGGAATGACAAGAACCAGGACTTTTTCCAGAAAACTGCCTCAGACAACAGAGACACAAATCTGTGGACTGTTATTTTTTAAGCCTTGTATGCTATATCTGGCCATACCATATAATTTTGACTCATCAGGCCATTTTAGCAGTGACTTACTTTTCCCACTCTCTAGCTGATCTGTATTGAGGAGTCTGGCAGGTGCTGTCTTCGCATCATCCAGATGCCTGCTCCCCATTGTGGTGGCTCATTTCTTCCTTTACATGTAAAGCAGTTTGGCTTTGGAAGAACGCAATGTATCATTCAGCTAATGTGTTACACCCTATTTTATATTATTATAAGTAAAAGAAGGAGGGAAAAATATTGTGTTTTGAAAGTCTTATGTGTCTGTCAAACTCACACAAGACACACAGCTTTAATCATTAGCACATTACTCAGGTGAACATCTCTATTCGTTCCCTCATGTCATGTACCATCACAGCCTTTCGCGACAGCACAAGGTGACTCTACAATTGGACTGCATGATACATGTAGCGTGTTGCTAATTTGCTCCTCCATAATAAATGAGCATGCTCTCTCCCTCTCTCCTCAGCCTCCAGTTTTTGGATGTCTTTTGGAGCATACACAATGCATCATATGGCTGCATCTAGCCTTAGCTTTCCCTACTCTGCCCAAGAGTAAGGACTGCACAGGCCCCAGTGGCCCTCCAACCGTCATCTGCCTGTGTCTGACCTACATTGTGTGTCCTCTCATTATGCTGGGGACTATTCATCACCACATGGCAGGGGCCCCACTGGGGCCGGATAGGGGAATCACCAGGAAACAGAGGACAAGGTGTCCTCCAGCGAGTACTAGTAACAGGGAAAGTCACAAATGTCCTGTGCAGCGGAGCTGAAGTTGTGTCTGTGTGATTTGAGTTTGTAGTGTAGTGTAGTGTAGTTGTGTCTGTGTGATTTGAGTGTGCAGTGGTTGATGAATGCTGGGCATCTGTCTGTAGGATTGGCAGGACTTGATTATGAGCATGGTGTCAAACCGCACTAATCATACTGAATGTACTGAAATTAGAGATTTTATTGGGGTGAATGGGGATCTTCCTGTGTATTTCTTACAGGCATGAATATGAGATCTGAGGTGGATGTAGTGCAGATTCTGCATGTCCATGCCATTTTGACTTTTACTCCACTACATTTTACAGCAAATATCTATACTTTCTACTCCACCATATTTCTACAATGCGTTGCGTTACACGTTACAGTCACATTGCGTTTTTCTGTTTGTTTGTTAGTTTTAAAGTAATCAATGGCGAGAGGGGAATTGGTCCACTGAACCAATCAAAGCAGGCAGGTAATATTAGGCCCTCCTTCAACAAGAGCAGTACGCGCCCGCAGCAGCAGCAGCACTAACCGGTGATAAAACACCCAAAATGGATTCGAGAGGCCACCACGGAGATTCAGCCATTAGACATGCGCCACCCATGGCCTTATTTAAAAGAGTTGTTTGAGATAACCGGTTCTAAAAATGATTCATGGAGATTCCGGTGCCATCTTTGTCTCCCTCGAAAACACGAGATACTAGCTTTCAAAAATTCACCGTCAAATTTGAAGAAACATAGTGAGGTAAATTAAGTTGCTTAACACTACCTGACTTTTGCATGTTAAATTAATTTAGGTTAGTGGAGTCTTATGTAACCTTAGCTAGCCTCTTGTTCAAATGCACCACTAGCAACAAGTAAGCACAATTAAATTATTATAATCTAGCGTTAACTGGCAAGTAACACATGCATGTTGCTAACGCAATGTAGTCTTGGTCCTGGGTGGTTGCTTGGGTGCTAGATCCCGGGAACAGCGGTGGTTATGTTGCTTGTGTGGCTAGGGGCTCTTTAGCCCTGTGCTCCTTCAGAGTTAAGGTTTAAAATTAGTTGGTATTATAGAATGACAGGATTAACATCATAGTAATTACTTTAAAGATACCTCTGTCTTAATTACACTAAAATGGAATTTAAAAGTCAGACTGTCAACCGTACTTGGCATGCTTATATTGAGCCAAACCAAATTTCCATCTCCTGTAAGAACAGTCTGGCAAAAGTATAAATTTTGTAATAGATAATATGTTGAAATCCTGTGTTAGGATCAGTGCCTATTCCTTTGTTAGGTGTGTTTAATGCCCCTTTTTTCAGGCAGACAACTTTGACTTGAATGTGTTTACTGCAGTCAATATAACACAATGGTTTTGCATTGTGTTATATTGTGTTTGGTTTTATTTACAGTTAAATAAAAACTTTCAAAGGTATAATCAGTCCTCTTTCTTATTTTGCTTCATGGCATTTAACTCTGCAGGTCACCCCTGAAATTCTGATTCACAGAATCGTAAGTCCAAGTGTGAACTGTGTCACAGAGGGTAAACAATAAAAACAATAACCTTTCAAATAATTGACAAGAGATTGTTTGCCAGTGTTATCAGTAGCATCATCTGCAGCATTGTTAATTAAAATGGCACAGCCCATACTATTGATGTATTAAACAAAATATACATACAGTAGGCACACTTAATGATATTGTAGACCATTGCATTAGGGAATACATTCAGCAAGTACTTTTACTTTTAATACTTTAAGTATATTTAAAAGCAGGTACTCCCTCACTTTTACTCAAGTAAAAAGGTTAATGTGGTACTTTACTTTTACTAGAGTACATTTTTGTCTGTTTATTTGTACTTTTACTTAAGTACAGTGTTTGAGTACTTCCTCCACCACTGCCAGTAAGTACTGGTAATGAAGCATTTCACAACAGAGATTAAACTCTAAACCAACGAGAGTTACTTTTGCACAAATGTGTACTGCATGCAAAATTCTATTACTGGACATAGCATGTGCGCTCTTTCACAGTTTAGGGCTGTGGTCTGGTGCCACTCTTAAGTTTTGTTTGTGACAAAGCATCTGTAGAACAACTTTGGCTGGACTGTTTGAGAGCAAACAAACAAACATTTCTGTACACCGTGGTACAGAAATAAAGCGGCCATTTGTGTTACAGAATGTCAACTACTTGGGGAAAGTACAGATTATAGATGTAGCCCGGATGAACACACAACCCCAAAATTCTGTTATTTACAAGCAGTCATATTTAAGTTTTGTATCAGTTCATTTATCTTATCTTGAGTATTTAAAAGTTGAAATTCATTAACATTAATTGTGCTGAATTAATGTGTTTGAATTAATGTTCGAAATAGTCCATGGTTATTTTGTTATAAACCGATTTTCCTCATTTTAAATATAGATTGGGTTAAACTATGTCATTTAGAATTAGTCCTACTGTGATTGGGCAGTGGGAGGGGCATAGGATAAATTGGGAAGGAGGCGGAGAGAGAAGGAGCTGGAAAATTCGCAGAGAGGGGGAAGGAACTGGAAAGTTCGCGGGAGAGAGAGAGAACCACAAAAACTGTGTTAATTGAGGCACTGCTCGCTCAATCTGATCAAGTTATTTGGTCGGAAAGATATCATGATTAACGATATGTGTGTGAGTGGTATGCAGTAGCGTTAAATAGTGAAGAAGTGTGTTGAAAGTGTGACGAGCTATTATCGTCATTAGCTCTCCTAGCTAGATGTGTAACTGCCTCAAGGTTAGCATTAGTGGTAGTTTGTTTGTCCGCGTGTGTGCGAGGAGATCCCAACCCGAAGCAAGGACAGGCAGAGCCCACGCGCGGCCGGGAAAGCTGTGTGGTTCCCCTGTTGAAGCCTCCCGGTAAGGAACAAAGACCAATGCTCACCTGCGACCACAAGAAAGCAGCCCATCTTTCCCCTGTTTCTCATATCCACTGAGTTAAATCATCCTTCTCGCCGAAACTGTACGTTTTTACTGTGTTTTGCTCCTGGGAGTGAAGCGGCAGTTACTGTGTTTTGCCTCACTGGACCCCAGCTTCGTACAGGCCTGCAACATTTATTATTTTCAGTGTGTGCGTGTATTTGGTTTGTGTGTGTGGGCCCACGGTTTAAGTGTATATGCATTTCATGTATGTGTATATGCATTTCATGTATGGATGTAGGTGTAGTTTGAATACTTGTTTATAACGGGTTGGCCAAGGATTGGGTAGCTGATTACTGCTTATAGGGCTCAGGTTTTGTACTACCATTATATTTCATTTCATATTCATCCTAAATACTGTGCTGTAACCAAAACAGAAACTGATTTCATAGAAGTTATTCTGAACCAAACTAATCTTGTTAATTAAAAATATATACATTTTGCATTCTAGCACAGTGTCTGGTTGTAGTTATTAATAGTTTAAAAGAGACTGGTTTTACTAAACCATACAATCCAATTAAAGGTAACACTTTAACTCTAGATAAGATCACGAACCCAAACGCCCTGTTTTCCCAGTTTTATTCAACACAAGTTATTCATAATACGGAAGGGAGTGGGGTGCTACAAAGATAATAAGGAAATACATAATAATGATTTATTCTGATCGAGCCTGATTAAATTAAGGCATGCTTGGAAATAGAAAAGTACAAAGTATTTCCATGGCAACCAGCTGTAATACCAGTCAAAGTAGTAGTAGTATTTACCAGTTATTAGCGAGCAAATAATTTTTAAAATTGATTAGAAAGGGTCATCAAATAAGGTTAAACAGTAGTATTTAGTAACAAGCAAATTACTTGACTAATCTGTAAAATGAAGTCATGATTAATCAGGTCATATAGATTTGTGGAAGATAGTTGTTCACATTCTATGGATGCAATGTGACTATGTGAAATGCCATGGACAATGACACTGGTCAATGGAGGACATAAATGAGTGACACTGTATTATGTGGTACTTAGGATGGAAATACAGTAACACTGGAAATACAATGGATAAGTAGATAGATAGATAGATAGATAGATAGATTACTTTATTGATCACCAAGGGGAAATTGCAGTGTTACAGCAGCAATTCACATAAATCACAAAACACACTTAGCTTACGCCAAAACCACACAATGAGGTAGGTAAGAAACATCATACTTAAAATATACAAAGAAAAAAACCCTACTATGCTACTAGACAAAGATAAAAAATAAATAGAATACAATGTAATTTACAATATATCACTACTATGTGTGCAAATTAAATGTAAAATGAGTAATGGGAGGGTAGAGGGGTAATGGAGGGTTCAGTGTTTCCTGCCTTGGGGGAAGGTGTTGGTTGGGCTGTGTTGAAGTCCATGGTCGGACATAGTGTGTGTCATTGGTCCCCCACATTTGCATAAAGTAGATCCAACGTTTTGTTGACTCTGATGGGGCCGTTGACATTGCTGAAAAGTTGGAAGCGCGGCAGAGAGAGAAGTATGGTTAAAGTCTCCAATATCTAGGCTGCAGAAACACTCCTTCACAGTAACATGTCCGGAATTACACTTTTTATTGTTCACAAGAACTGCAACCCCCCCCCCCCCGTTTTTTTTTCTTACCACTCTGTCTGCAATCTCTTTCAGCCCGTACAGTCTGAAAGCCAGTAACAGGGGAGTTGGAGTCCAGCATATGTTCCTGCAGCCATGTCTCAGTAAAACACATAACACTGCATTCCTGATATTCCTGCTATGTCCTCATCAGCGCCCCTCATCCATCTCATTTGCGAAGGACTTGATAATCGAGGGAATAAAAGGTTTATATTTCCTTCTCCTTGCTCTCTGTTTGATGTCGTCCCTGCGTCCCCTTGCGTTTCCTCTTCAACTATTCGAGGATTTGGGGTCTTGCTCTGAGCAGTAGTGTGGGTTTGGAGAGCGCTACCAGCTGATTGTGAGTGTAAACAATACTACCGCTCCCGTTGGTGTGGAGACCTGGCACAACAAAAGTTAAAAATACCAGGAAGATAAGTACCAATTGATTCAGCCACACAGTATCCATTTCAGAATGAAAAGGTCTTTGAGATTGATGGTTTGCCAGACAAGAAAAGCAACAGAAAACACAACAAATTACAAAAAACACAGACATTGACTGGAACTGCTGTAACTGGCTTCCATTTAGCGTGGCGCCATAACGTAATTTATGGTGCCGCAATGACAATGGTCTATTTCCATAGACCAGTGTTACTGTATTTCTATACAGTGACATTGGTCTATGGAGGACACTTTTTGCTCACAACTTCACAGAGAACACTAGTACCTGTGCAATAATACCTCTTCCATTAATATCATTTAAAAAAATACCAGTGCACAAATACACGTTTACTAATACTACTTCATTAATATACCAGTTTATTAATACTAGTACAGTAATACTAGCTCACTACTGCAAGCTGACTAATACCAGTGCATTAACACCTTTGTGCTTCTCAATTCACTGACATCAGTTCAGCAACACAAGTTCACTGTATACCAGTTATATATACAGGGGTTAGACAAAATAATGGAAACACCTTGTTAAATAATAGTTGTATTATTTAATATTGAGTTCGTCCTCCTTTGGCAGCAATAACTGCTTCAATACGTTGAGGAATAGATTCATACAACTCTGACAGTTGCTAAGGGAATTTTAATCCATTCCTGAAGCGAAACCTGTTCCAGCTCTTTCAGAGATGATGGTAGAGGTAAGTGGCTCCTTACTTGCTGCTCCAAAATGTACCAGACATTTTCAATTATGTTAAGATCTGGTGATTGTGGGGGCCAATCCAAGTTTTCAACTTCATTGTTGTGCTCTTCATGCCAGTCTTTAACGATTTTAGCAGTGTGAATTGGCGCATTATCATCTTGAAATATGGCACCAACATTTAGAAAGAGTGTTTGGACCCCTGCGTGAATTGTCACCCAAAATTGACATGTTCTCTTAAGAGGTAACCCTAACCTATTTGTCAGAGATGATGACATTCTTCCACTGGTCCATTTTCCACTTCTGATGGTCTTTGCACCATTTCAGGCATTTTCAAACATTGATGGGGCAAAGGAAAGGTTTGGCAATGGCAGCCCTTCCATGATATCCAGCTGCCTTGAGGCTCTCAACGAACTGTTATGGGTATATGGACCCAGAAGCAGACTCTTGACAGATTTTATAAAAGGTGATTTTAGTGATCAAAGATTCAGCAAATGAGAAAACAGTAGGCAGTGTCTGCAGTCAAAAAGGGAAATCCAGAGTTGGCACACAGGTGATCAGACAAAAGCAGAAATAGGGGGTACAGGCAAAAATCGAGTCAAAATCCAGAAAAAAGTTCTTTAACCAGAGATCCGTCCAAAATCAGAGGAACACAAAAGGGCAAACACAGTACTCTCAGATGCAGGCAGTGGTAAAAAAAACACAGGGGCAAACAGTCCAGAGAATTCACCAAAAAACCAAAAAGGGCTTGACAATAGCAGAGATCCAAGAAACGGGCAGTAGTCAAAAAACATAAGCTAAAAACAGAACATTCATGAATCGTTGAGACAACGCTTTCAAACACAGACTAATGAGAAGATGGTGAACAGGTGAGTTGAGGGAATGCTGGTGATCGGTGTGAATGCAAAAACATGGAGTGGAATCCAGGAACAGGACACAAACTGGAGAGAAGGAAAACTTGGCTAGACTGTGGAAGGATCGGGCTGGATTGTGACATCAGAATCGTATAAACGTCAGCAAATTTATAGGTCTTGAAATACCACGTTTCCATTATTTTGTCCAACCCCTGTATATATCTATATTTCTCTCTCTCTCTCTCTCTCTATATATATATATATATATATATATATACATACATACATACACATACAATGTATATTATATGTCGCCACAATAAAACCAAAGGTGCATTCAACTAAAGAGCATTTGAGCTGAAGTTAAAGAGGTGTACATTCAAAGAAGAATCTTTAAATTGGAATCTGGTGTCAGTGTAGCCTTTGGTAATGCTTCAAACTTATGAAAATGACACAGAAATGGTAAATGTATAATGAAATGGTTTGAATGCTTTTACACCCCATGAGCTACCAAAGTGAGTGTATAAAACATCTATATATTTAAAAAAAACCAACTACGAGGACTGTAAACTGGGGTTCACAAGTGATGGGAACTAACACTGTGTTCACTCTAAAATGTAACTACATAAGTATGACATTGAAATGGTAAAATATTAGGACTGAAATATGGGTAAATTGCCATCATTTAGCTCATGTAAGACTGTACAGTTTCAGGTTTGATTTAACAATGTTCTGAAAATTCTCAAAGTGTAATTTTAGCTGAAGTTCACAGCTCCTGGCAATGCTGTCTTTAGTTCGTTTAATTAAAAGACATTTTGCTGTGGTCTCATCGTAGTGTTTTCATAGTTCATGTCATGATGTCTTCTTGCTGCGAAATGCCTTTAAAAAGGCACTGAGGGAAGGGAGATGTAACCATACCTTCATTGCCATGGTTACCAAGTCACACTTTATGCACCTACTCTCTGCCTTTCTCTCATGATTATAACTTGTTAAATTTGAATTTGACAGGGTCTACAGGTACCAAAGAGAAGAGATTGCGTTATTCACTCAGTATTTACTCTGCCTCAGCATGAACCTCTTTCTCTTTTTCAACAACTGTGCATCCACATTTTTTTTTTTTATCTTTGAATGAAAAACAGGACTGGCAGTGATTCACTACAAGTTTACTGGACTTTTACATCACCAAATTTAAAGCATGATTATATCAGTGTGGACATATTTAAGGACGAAATAATGTTTTTCTTCTCTGATGCTAACAATGGTGTAGCAGTGGACTGATTAGCACTGAAACGAACTCCTATCATTAAGCCAACACTGTAGATGCTTTGGGTTTTCCTTACCTGGTTGCTTATTGTTAGATGGTCACTGTTAGTTTGTGTTCATGAGTACCTGAAATGTATTCCCCATAATTAAGAGAATGAAGTCAAACAGAACTGAATGTCATGTTTTTAAAAATGCAATGTTTTATTAGCCTCTGAAGAGACTGACAACAGATATGGGAAATTGCAGAAAAAGCTTTTAAGGTTTGATGAAACCTTGACATGTCAATGATTATAGTAGCGCTGATATGAGAATGCTGAAAACAGTGTTTCAGGGTTCATGGATTTGGACAGTTAAAAGCCTATGTGCATTGTCTGATCTTCAGCTCAATTGTGTAGCGGTGGTACAAGAAACGTTTTCTTAATCAAGCTATGCAAAACTTGAAGTGCTAAGCATGACAAGAAAAGACAACTAATAAATCTAAACAGAGATGTATTGGCTGTAAAAATGCCAGGTACACATCACTTAACATTCAGCAGCATGGACAATCGGCATGCTGATGGTTAAAACCCAGAACATTTGCGGGATGAGCACCACAGAGATCAGAAAGCAGTCTACTTCTGTGTGAATAAAGTATGCAACATTTACACACCTTGAATACATCAGTCTGATCTGAAACATAGCAACTCATCAACCCGTGGCGCACAGGCATACTCAAAACAGACTCCAGTCAGATCAAATCAGAGTCCTGGAATTGTTTTTCTTCTCAGAGAGATCACTGTCTATAGTATTTTGATTGGAATTATGACCTCTGTTTGACATGTATGTTTACATTATGTTGATGACATGTTAAGTGATAGGTTTGCTCCAACAAGCAAAAACTTAATATCATATGGAGCAATGTGTGTATTTCTGTCACAGCAATCACTGCATTTTAATAACCACACTTGTCACTGGAATGTAAATAGGATGTGTAGCAAATGTCATCAAAACATCTGAGTACTTTCTATGAAAATAAATAAATAAATAAATGATGTGTCTCTAGCTAAATGGTGAAACATGTCTCTGACAGAGCTTTGTTTTCCTCAGGAAAGATATTGCATTACCACACACTCACATATGAGAATAGACAGGCTGATTACAGCATAATATCACATAATGTGTAAATGGTCTTTCAGTGGTCTGTTTAAACAGTGCTTTATTGACAAAACAGCTGCTACTCACTCATCATAGATTTACACTGAATGATTTTACAGTGATAATGACTGAGATGTCATGTTGACCAAAGATGGTGGATCTGCTGTGAGAGTTTGAGAGGGCATGTTCAGGGAAAACCCGTAATTTCTATGTCTTCCCCTGTATGACAGATCACTTCCAACTTGTTCAAGGTTAGATTCAAAGGCTGCCTTTGATTTCCTACAAATGCATTCATCTCATTTTCTTTTAAGATTTTTTTTACACGATCAAGGGTTTGCAGAGTGCTTCTGTTAATTTCCCACCTTTATAGATCCTTTATTATTATTATTATTTATTTATTTTTTTTAACATCTAATGTTTCTCAAGATTAAAAAGGTATTCCATTTCAAAGAGTGGCCAGATTTACGAAAGCTATGAAAATCGACAGTGAAATGTGTCAACAGCAGTTAACAAACCAATGCATTTTACAAAACATTACTTTGAGTAGTGGGAAAACAAAGGGAAGTGTAATGTCTGTGTGAATGGACTTCTAGAGAAATGACCATGTTCCTACAGAGTTTATGGGAATAATTTTAAAGCCTGCTAATATCCTCCACCGTTAGGCACTAATTTTTCCCCCATGCCATGGTAGACTGTATGTGCTCAAGAGGACAATGGCAAATGGCATGTTGAAAATGACAGCGTCACAGTAACCTTACATCAGTTCTGTTTACTGGAAGTATGCACTTTTTGTAAATTTGCTGTGGTGGGCTGTGGAGTATGTGTTATATGTGCCAAGAACAGTGCAATGCTTACATTTAAGTCACCAAGAGCTTAAGAGAAAATCAATATAACACATAACTTCCCTTATGTTCCTATTTATAAAGAAGTGCTACATTCCACTTTGAAATTCACACAAGCTCTTTCATGGAACTCCAGTTGATCTGTATGTTCCATTTTCATTTCTCTCTGGCCCTGTTTACACTTGGTTTTAAAATGTGTCTTGGGCAATCGGATCACAAGTAGACAGTGCTAAATACAAGTGTAAATGACCACCAAGACGCATTGTGATCCGATCACTCAAACCACTTGCCGGGGTGGTCTGGGACGCATTTGACCACATATCTTTTGTAGTGTAAACGCTAATGCGTCCTGATGCGTCCCCGACAGTGACTAACGTAATAACCTTTTAGCGAAAGTGACGTAGCAGTAATGAAATCCGAACACAAGTGGTCAGCTGGACACCTTGGAGACACATGATAGACACAGATGTAAACGGCAATGTGTCTTGGCTGTCCACTTGTTACCCGATTGCCCAAGATGCATTTTAAAACCAAGTGTAAACAGGGCCTCTTTCTCTCTCTCTCTGTCTGCTGTTATTTGAATTCTCAGAGCATATGAGTGTATGAGCAGTGCATTTTGAGTACGAGTAATCCATTTGAGCTCCAAGCTGTACCAGGCAAGTCATTCTTGTCTCCTTGAAAACTCCCCTTCTTTTTGTTGTAGCCATTTGCCCATCTGCTGGAGTCATCTGAGCAGAGAAATGACCTGTTATTTGTGGGCGTGGATTTTTCATGCACCCCTTGAATCACTTTGTATTGACACCCTGTCAGTGTGAGGATCCCACCACTAATCGCCATACTAGTCCTGTGTGTGTGTAAAACAGCAGGTGAAATACCATTGAGAATGATTATGTTGTGGGGAGAATCTCAGTTCAGCTAAGGTGGTGGAGGTAGTGGTGGTGGGTTAAAGAAAAATTTAACACACACACACAGTTAAAGAAAAATTTAAACAATTTTTAATTTTAATCTCTTCAGTTATTTATTGGCCTTGTGTGTGTTAAGGACCAACCAATAATTTGAATAATTCAGCTGTACTTTTTACTCAAGAACCAAAAGGACAACTCATAGGGGAGTGGGGGACAGACTGACATAATTTTGACTCACATAATTTCCATAAACTCATAACTCACTTGAAAGTATCTAAATAGTTAATTTGATCCAAGTGTGTTTATCTTGTAAGAATGAAAACTGAAAAGATGAATCGCGTTTCATTGTACCAGCATTTGAATCTGTTATTTCAACACTGGACATGGAAGCACATAGGTCCAAGAGGACAAAACTTGTCTTATTCCAAAACTTTCAGAGTTGCCCATACTTCAAAGCAAGTCAAAATAACACGGTTTTAGTGACCCATTTATTTTATCCCATCAATTCATCTCATGCAACTGGAATTTTGGAAAGGATGATCCAGATGGAATACATTTTGAATGATTTTTTTCTAATGTGCATTACTGTGTATTGTGGTACGATGTACGATTTATTTTACATGGATCATACCGCTGTTGACACATTGCTTTACAAAGACAATTTAGCACAAGTGTGCCCAGAAAAAACAACAACAACAACAACAACAAAAAACCTTCTGTCCCAGATTCTACATTGTGAGCTCAGCAGATTTCACCTACCCGGTTTGTTTTCATCCATATCGGATTTTCTCCCTATTTAAATTATTGGTGAAACAATATACTTATTTCACCTATTGTGTCTACTCCAAAGTGAGGTTGAAAGAATTTATTGTCATAAACTTAATTCCTTTCTAAGACATTATTTTGCTATAATATGTCTGCAACATGCCAATCAAAGTTTACTAACAAGGCTTTTTTTTTTTTTTTTTTGTAACTCAAACAACTTGCCATCAAGCAAAACTAGTTTCGCCGATCGTAAGTAAACCTCACTCCCTGATACCTTAAGGTGAGTGCTAGCAACAGAGGCTAGCACCCATGGTTCTTAGCCTCCTTGCTGTCTCCCATACCCGAGGTCGCAAGTTCAAATCCAGTGCGGACTGTGTTAGTCTATTTACATTGGTGCCGTGAATCCGGGTCACGGCACCAGATATAACCCTTGTTCCCAACCAGCACTAGCCTTGCAGGAATCCACAGGTAGACAAAATGGATTGGGTTCACAGCTCGTGCTTTATTAGCACTGGCAATAAGACAGTATTAGGTTGTCAATGCACATTAAAATGCAATGCAATTGAAATACTGCCCATCTCTGGTTAAAAATACTCCTGCTACACATACACATGTCATAAAGGTAACTCTGAGGGGGGACAGACTGACAGTGAACAGACATGCAGGACGGTGCATGCAATTGAAATACTGCCCATCTCTGGTTAAAAATACTCCTGCTACACATACACATGTCATAAAGGTAACTCTGAGGCAGCCTGTGGTGTTTGGCGAACACAAAGCATTATAGAAAATTTCAAAGAAGCAGATCTCTGGCTGTGTTATAATCAAGTAAAATGTATTGGCAGATTCCTGTTCTGAAGATCTTCAAGACACCATATCAGCAAAATTTTTAGTATTCAATTTTTTTTGCAAAACATACTTTCACAAACAATTTCAAGGCTGTGTTGCTTATTTCCTTTATTAAGGTTAAAAGTAGCTTGTTTAAAAAGTTCTTTTTTATTAACTTCTTTATTTGGTATTGTTCATCTGAGAAGTAGGGGCAGAAACAAAATTCAGTTATGGGGATGGTCCTTGAGTCACACTGGTTACTGTTTGTGGCTGTGTTTCTTTCCTTCTTTCTTTTGTTTCAAAATCTGGAGTTCTTGGGAATAGACTGGGAAATATTTAACGGTACCACTTTACAATAAGACTACCCTTATAAAGGGTTTGTGAATGGTTTATAATTAGTTTATTAATTAGGTTGTGAACACTTTATAAATCATTAATGAACTGTTGTAAATGTTAGATAAAAAGCACAACAGTCACCTGTGGCTTGCCGTGATCCCACATTTATCTGTTCTGTTCAGCCTCCAATCTCATAAGAGAAAGTAGCCACATGGAAGCCAAACACTCATGCTCAAACTGATGAGCCACAGCCATGCAGGAGAAGAGGGAGGGAAGGAGAGCATTATTGGAGTAGCGGCACTTAACAGATGAAATAAGGAAAATAATTTTATAGATAATTTTGTATTGAAAGTTGCAAGAGTAGTGGCTGAGGAGGGCACAGGAGGAGCAGGGCCACGCGGGGGGAGCAGGGCCAGGGAGAGCAGGGCACAAAGTCATTCAGCCGGCCAGGGGAAGGTGCCACATCCAGGAAGGAGGCGCAGACATCGACCACTCACACAAAGAGAACAGAGCAGGTTAATGACAGAAACTGACCAGGTTAAGATAAGAGCAGAGGAGAGGGAGGAGAGAGAGAAGATGAGAGTTATCTAAGCCGGCAGCTACTAAGCTAAACTATGCCAGAAGAGACTACAGCAGAGACTGAGCTTTACCAGATGATTAGTTTGAGATTATGCTATCATACGACACGGAGAATAAATGAGTCTTAAGTTTGGTTTTAAAGGTTGCAAGAAAGTTTGCCTCTTTGATATCTATAGGTAGGCTGTTCCAGAGAAAGGGTGCGCGGTAGGCAAAGGCGCGATGGCCAGCAGACTTCTTTTTAACTCTTGGAACAACTAATAATTTAGCAGCCTGAGAGCGCAGGGTGCGGGACGAGGGTCGTATAGTGTAATTAAATCAGAAAGATAGGCCGGTGCAAGCCCATGGAGAATTTTAAATGTTAATAGGAGGACTTTGAAATCAGCCCTCATGTGAATTGGGAGCCAGTGAAGGGAAGCCAGGACGGGAGTGATGTGATCGAACTTCCTAGTTCGGGTCAGGATTCTGGCAGCAGCATTCTGGATGAGCTGAAGACTTCCGGTACTAGAGGCGGGCAAACCAGAGTACGAACGTTACAGTAGTCGAGGCGAGACGTGACAAATGCATGGACAATGGTTTCTGCATCAGCTAAACATAGTAGGGGCCTAATTTTGGCGATATTGCGGAGATGATAAAAGGCCGTTTTGGTAGTATTCCTGATATGAGTGACAAGCGAGAGACTAGAGTCAAAAATCACACCAAGGTTTTTAGCTGTAGAATTTTGCGAGAGAATGCAATTGTCAAACTTTAATTTAAGATTATTAAAAAGATGCTTATGCGCAGGGGGTCCAGTGACTAGCATTTCTGTCTTACCTGCGTTAAGCATCAGGAAGTTTGAAGACATCCAATTTTTAATGGCACAGAGACACACCTCAAGGTTAGCCAATTCAGAGCGGTCACTGTGCTTGATTGGTAAGTAGATCTGAGTATCATCAGCATAACAGTGGAAGTTAATGTGATAGCTGCGAATCTACATGCTCCCTCTCCAAGAGGGAGGATGTAGATAGAGAAAAGGATAGGGCCAAGGACCGCCCCCTGAGGGACACCACAATTAAGCTCTCAATACTCAGATGTCACATTATTGTAGTGGACACACTGCTTTCTCTCTGAGAGATAAGATTTTAACCAGGAGAGCGCCAGGCCACGGATGCCAATTTGATTTTCCAGGCGCTTTAACAGTATGGTGTGATCGACTGTGTCGAATGCTGCACTCAGATCGAGAAGAATAAGTATTGAGATATCACCAGCATCCATGGCTAGTAATACATCATTAGTCACTTTAGTTAATGCGGCTTCAGTGGAATGGAAACGCCTAAAGCCTGACTGAAACACTTCAAAGAGGCTGTTGGAGGACATATATGCGATGAGTTGTGCAGCGACAATTTTTTCAAGTATTTTAGAAAGAAACGGGAGATTAGAGATTGGTCTATAATTATTCAAGCTTTCTGGGTCGAGGTTAGGTCTTTTAAGTAGGGGGCTAATCACGGCTGTTTTAAAAGCAGAGGGTAGAACGCCCGTCTTAACTGACAAATTGAAAAGGTTGAGGATTGTAGGGCCGAGGATCGAGAAAAGTTCTATGTAAAGTTTAGGAGGTAGGGGATCGAGCAGGGAAGAGGCTGGTTTAGCGGAGTGCACCAATTTGGAGAGCGCGTCTAGGGAGATCAAATTGGGTTAAAGAGTGCACATCCTGATTAGGCTCTGGGGTAGCGATGGGGAGTATACCGGCGCATTGATTTTGTTGACTGTTTTGAATATCACAACGGATTAAGTCTAGTTTTTGTGAGAAAAATTTGACAAAGTCGCATGCGGTAATAGAACTGGATTGAGGGGAGTGATTCTGGGTCAATTTTGTATCAAATAGAAATCTCGGGTTGTTTTTGTTGAGATTAATTATTCTTGAGTAATAGGCGGATTTGGCCTGGCCGTGGAGAGGGCGCATTTATAGGCTATCAAGCTATCATGCCAGGCGAGGCGGAAGACCTCCAGTTTAGTGGCGCGCCAGTTTCGTTCAAATCTTCTGCACGCTTGCTTCAATACACGTGTATCGTTATTAAACCAGGGTGTTATATGTTTACGCCTATTTTTTAGCGTTAATGGTGCTACCGTATCTAAAGCATTGCGGAGGGTACAGTTTATACTATCTGTCAGATCGTTCAAAGACCCTTGTTGATCATCGAGAGAGGTGAGGGCAGCAGGAAGTAAGTTACCGAGTGCGGCAGTGGTGGAAGCATTAATGCGGCGGCTACGAACCACGGTAGAGACTACAGGAGGAGAGGGGAGCGTGACCTGGAAGGTAACAAGAAAATGGTCAGAGAGGGCAGTGGAATAGGGAGAAACAACCACATGAGAGACGGTTAGGCCACGAGCTAGAATAAGATCTAAGGTGTTGCCATTGGAATGAGTAGGCTCGCAGACGTATTGGTTGAAGCCAAAAGTGTCTAAAATAAATGTAAATGCTTTATTAAGAGAATCAGAGCTGTCATTGATGTGGATATTAAAATCCCCCATTATAAGGATTTTATCCACCGTAGTTATAATGCTAGAGATCAATTCGGCGAAGTCATCTAGAAATTGACTATAGGGCCCAGGGGGCCGATAGATCACTACTATGAGGAAGGGTGTGGTAGAGCAGGATTGTTTCAGAGAGAGCAGCTCAAAGGAGGCAAAATTTGGTGCATTAAAGATGCTAGGCGAGAATTCAGTGTTATAAATTAAGGCTACACCCCCACCTTTCTTCGCTGCTCGAGCAGCATGCGAAAAGGAATAGTTGGGGGGTGAGGCTTCATTTAAAGAAAAATAAACATCTGGCTTCAACCAAGTTTCACACAAACCCATCATGTCAAGGCTAAGATCAGTAATAAGATCGCTGACCAGCAAGGCCTTGTGGGAGAGTGATCTTATATTAATAAAACCGAACTTCAGGGTTATCGGGCTTACAACGATCGAATCGGAAGAGGGGGTCAGTTGAATTGGAATTAAGTTATTGTGGGAAATAGGCTGTCTAAATCTAGGCCGAAGTGGTCTGCGAGGGCGTGAGAGTACGCTAATAGCAAAAGCCAAATTGCTGCTGACAGAGGGATGACCACAGAACAAGTTATGTTGAGCAACTAAGGCAGAATGAGGACCAGGCTTACAGAGGGAGCTAGTCTCTGCTGAAGCCTCTCCGCTAAATGAATAACTAGTCAAATTACTCTTAGCCTTATGTTGGAGGAGAGGAGTCATTGATTCATGGAACTCAGCAGCCTCTGAGGGGTTTTCATTAGCAGGTTCTGTAATCACCTGCGACCTGGCCCGCTCTAGTGAAAGATGTCATAGCTGACTCAAACATCTATCTATGTTACCTGATAAAACAGCAGCGCCATGCCCATCAGGGTGCAGGCCGTCCGCTTTTAGCAAGCCAGGTCGACCCCAGAAAGAGGGCCAGTTATCTACAAAATCGTATCCCTGATCTGCACAAAACTGCGGCAGCAAGCGATTCAGTTGCAATAATCTACTATATCTTTCATCGTTACCCCTATCTGGTAGAGGGCCGGTTACAATTAATCGATGCTGACACATCTTTCTGGCGAAGTCACAAGTCCTAGCTATGTTGACCTTTGTGACTTCAGATTGCCTCATTCTAATATCGTTGGTGCCGACATGAATAACGATATTGTCATAGCTATTGCCTATGTGCTGTGCCTTATCGATACAGCTATTCCTGTTTGCCAGCACCCTAAGGTTAGCTTCTATGTCGGGAGCTCTGGCCCCAGAGAGACAGATAACAGTCGCTGGTGTTGCTAATCTAATCCCTCAGGTCACTGAGTCCCCTATAACTAAGGTACGGGGCTTGGGGCGGTCGAGGGAGGTAGAGGACCCGGGCCGGCAAGCAGGAGAAACAAGAGTAGCATAGCGATTCACCACCGGCAGCGGTTGTGAGTTGGGCCGTACGGATGACGGCTGGTGTTGGCGTCGGCGAGGCCTCCTGCCACTCACGACCGTAACAAACTCCTTTTCTGCTGGCGAAACTGCACTAAAGGGAGAGACTGAGCCGCTAATCGGCTCAGAGGCTAAACTAATGCTATCTGGGGTGCCCGTCGAATCTATAGTAATAAAACTAGACCTAGTGCTACCTTGCTCTAGCTGACGGACACGTCTCTCTAGGAGAGACAACTTCTCTACGAGAGCGAGGCAGAGAGAGCAAGACATAGTGGCAGATAAACAGAGGTAACGTAAACGTGAACTATCAACACACTATTGCTGTGTAAGTAAGGTTAGCAAGAAGGCTAAGCTGGTGTTAGCACGCTAGCAGCCAAACAGTAGAAACAATGTGTTGATAGGTAACGTTAACGAAGCAGACACAGAGCGGGATTAAAACAAGCACACAAGATTATAAGTGCAGCATTTAAAAGTGTTTATTAATTGTTTATAAAGTGTTTACAATCTACTTAATAACCTAATTGTAAGCCATTTATGAATCCTTTATAGGGGTGGTCTTATTGTACAGTGGTACCCATTTAACTAAGTAAACCAAGAAAGTACTGGAATTCTAGCCCCAGAAACTGAATGCCTTCGAAGTCTAGCAATGGTGGAAATCACTCAATCATCAGTCCCAGTGCAGCATTTAAATCACATGGCAGAGACATTTACATCTTCAGAGATTCAGTACAGTGAAAATCTTAGGGCCATGGAGAAACATGCCTAAGGTGCACAGACCAATTCTGACACAAGAGCTCCTTGTTAAAAATACTTTACACTGTATAGTGCAAGGTTTCAGTATTGGCTTCAAAGGCTTCACGGGTTTCAGAGCAGAGACCTGACAAATGAGCTGCCTTTGACGTTAAAATGCCAAACATACACGGATAACTCCATTCAATAACTGGAACATAATATTGAAATTGATTTGTGGTAACTGTGCTGTAACTGCGCCAATTTTCTCTTCTCAGTGCCTGGGTCAATATGCACGAAAAAACCCTCTCCATGACATTATGACAATGTTTTTGAATTCCTAAAAGGTATTTCAGTGAACAGAGGGAAAAGTAATCGTGTGAGTACATTACATACATTACATTACATTACATTTATTTAGCTGATGCTTTTATCCAAAGTGACTTACAAGTGGGGAAAGAATTCAAACTCCAGTATGGTGAGAGACCTATGAGTAAGTGCTAAGTATTACATCTGTTTAAAATTGCAAGCAATAAGTGCAAGTTTTCTTTCAAGACAGAGGCAGGAGAGTAGGTAGAGAGAAACACTGTAGATGCGAGTGAGGCATGTTAGGGTGTTAGAGGTGTTAGGTGTTAGGAGAGGAGGTGCCCTCGGAAAAGGTTAGTCTTCAAGAGGCTCTTGAAGATAGAGAGGGACGCCCCTGCTCTGATGGCAGCTGGTAGCTTGTTCCACCATCAGGGAACCATAAATGAAAACAGTCTGGACTGAGATTGCCTTGTGTGTAGGGATGGCAATGCCAGACGATATTCCTTGGAGGAAAGCAGTGGGTGAGAAGGAGCATAAGCCTGTATTAGCGAGTGTCAGGGTTCCTGCATGAACTGTTTTCTGTTGCGCCCCTGCTGGTCATGTCTGGTGTTAGCTGTCATTTGTTTTTGGTTTTGTCATGTGCTTTTGTTTATTTTGGTTTTCCATGTGCTCTGGCCCCGCCCCTCACTTATTGTGTCATTGTGCTCACCTGTCTCTCATTGTGGTTGTAATTAGTCTGTCTATTTAAACCCTGCCAGTTCTACCCTTTGTTTGTCAGTTTGTACCACTTTCCCCAGTGTATCGTACCAGCCTTTTCATATTCTGATTGCCTTCTGTGTTTGACCTCTGCCTGTTTTTTGACTATTTTTGCCTGTTGGATTTTGCCTCTTCTGCCTGCCTGCCTGCCTTGCCCTGTACCTGTTTTTGACCCTTTTGCCTGTCTCTGGATTTTGCCTTTGTCTACCGTTTTGGATTGTTTGCCTCCCTATGACTGTTCTGTGGTACCACCTCTGCTTGTTTTTGGATTCTGCTTTCTGCCAAGTGTACTGAAAGACTTCTGCCTGGCCCAATAAACATCTTATTCATTCATCAGCGAGTCTGCAACTGAGTCCCCTGTTTTCCCTGACAGCGAGTTTAGGTAGATGCATGTAGACCCAGAAGTCACTGCGAGCAAGCAACGTGTACTTGGTTGGAAAAGTGGATGGTATGACTGAAATCATAATCATAACAGAACTATACAGAACTGCATTGAACAGTCGTTTGTCCCGTCTTGTCACCAAATGTACAACAATCATTTCAGTTTGAGATTAATTTCCATTCTCATCACTAAAGCCATCGTAATACTGTGACTGTCATATCCTGGTTCTCTCTTTCCCTGTTTGCTGGTCATTTTTGTTCTGCTTCATGGTTTCCTTTGCTTCCCCTTGGTAGTTGAATCATTAGTAGCACTTGTTTTTGGTAAACCTAGTCCCATTCTGTTTTGCATAAATACCCCTAGTTTTCCTGGTGTGGTATGTGAAGTTGCACTGTCAGTGTGTTGTGTATACTTGAAGTCTGAATCTTATACTTGTAAGGTCCCAGAAGTCCTTTGTTTCACAATGTGAAAATGAGAAAAGATTAGAAGTTTATTATATTAGCATATCATCTGCTAATATAATATGTGTGTCAGCATATTATCTGTGTATTAGCATTATGTATCACAAATTTAACTTTCTTGAGGTAAAACCATACGAATAGTTAATAATAATTGTTTCCATGCTCGACTTCACAAACTCCCTGTCTAACATTTGTTTCTGAAGGATTTGAAAATTATGCTGTGGTACTCTTGCTGACTAGTCCCACATTCCCCTGTCACCCTCAGTGACTCGTCGTCACAAACCTACCAACTGTGCAGTTGGAAGGGTTTGCACTATATTTATGCTTTGAAAGACTCCCCTGAAAGCCAGAAGTTATGTTTTTAAGGAGCAGAATACCCATTAAAAATAATTTTTGTATAGGCTATTATGATATCTTATATTATGCATTGCTGACTAGAGTGTACACATGATATTTAAGTGTAAATATGATCAGCTTATATAAAAAAAGACTCCCAAATGGTAAGAAATATGCAATTACATTGCGGTCTTACATTGGTCTTTTAATGCCTTGGAAAGCTTCACAACACACACACATAAATCAGCTGGTTATTCCAAACCTTGTCCTCTCTTGACTCTAGGTGAGGCAGAATGTATATGTTAGGACACTCTGGTTATGCACAGAAAGCAGAATGAGGCTCATTCATTAAAGCTACACTGTCAGTACATCATATGGAGGCTGGAGGACCAGGTGGACTTCACAGGGACCTCAGAGAAAATCAGAGCAGCAATAGGAAGTGTGGGATTAGAGAGAGGGAAAGAGGGATTCCAGGGCACAGGCAGTAGACTATATTTTACAAATGTATGTATGCATATGAAAGAGAGCTGTTTTGAAAGTAAATGTATGAAAGTTAAAGAGACAATGTTGGTTTGTCAGCATTTGGCTCTCTTCTCTGCATGGCCAGCTTTTATACTTCACTCTGTTTCTGGTGAGCTTGCATAGACAGAGATATTTAAATTGTTTTCAAAACCCTCTGAGCATCCAGTTAAGTGCAGGATTTGTGTTCAGTGACTCTCCCTGAACTGCAGAACACACAACACACATTTTTATATGAATGCACAAAGTAGTAGTTTGGCTGGCATGGTAAAAAAGAAACCGAATCTAATCTCTTAATTTGCCCCGTGGCAATTATCTGAAATCTAAAAGCACTCTGTGAAGAAGTACGGGAAGAGGAAGCTAGCCTTGGCTCCCACACACTTCTATTTATAAAGGTCAAAATCTTTACTTGAAAAGATCTTCACTGTATCTCTTTGCTTTAGAGGTTAGAAAAAATAGAGGGAGACAAAGAAAGAGAAAAATATTTGGAGAAAGCATGAAGTGCTGCTGTGATAATTATTCATGTGACATGTCGTGTTTAGCTGCCTCACACTGACCTTCGGGCCGGTTCCCTGGGGATGTCGGTTCTGTGTACGGCTGTGGTGGGAATGTGGACAGGCCTTGACTGACTGCTAAACCGTGGAGCTGCTTATATATCCAAACTCAATTCAAATGGCCGTTCACTGTTGAACCATTTTTGGAAGGACTGTAAAACTGTTGGACACAGTATGTCCCATAGACTGGCTATGTCATTGCTGTGGCATCCTTTTGTAAAATTTCAGTGGCTGTTCTCTTTAACCTGTGAGGAGAAACAAATTAACGGCTGCTGTCTTTAACCTGTGAGGAGTAACAATTCGAAGGCTGTTCTAAGCTGTAGATGAAATTGTGTCCCTGCAGGCTGGGAAGAACAGACAGAGTCCGATGTAGACTCATTAACAGAACATAGTGTGTAGTAGAGTAATGCTGTGGAATTAATAAATCACACAAAGGAAGCCATGGACGATTCACTGCGGCCTTCAGGACTGTATGGTCCTTGATGAATGTGATACATATTGTTTGATACACAGCGAGTAACAGGTGAAAGTGCCAGTAGGTTTCAGTATGGCTTTGTGGTTTTAGGAGAAGGAGATGGCATTATTAATTAACGTAGATGGCAGGAGAGGTCATCTGCCATTATATTATGAACAAATTAAGAAGCTTAGGAAAGGGCTATGATAGGCTTTTCATTATCTATGAGAGAGAGTCTTCAGCACGTCTTGTGGCTACTGACGCTACCTCTGTGTCCGGATCACAATGACCCTTAGTCTCCTTAAGAATTTTGTATTGAGAGTATTTCTCTGCTAAAAGTGTAATATCAAATCAGAGCACATTTTGGCTTTCATCAACAGAACTGACAATTTACACACACTGGGACTTGTCAGACAGACAAAGAATATTATCTAATATTAGTGCTCTCTGTTTAAGAGTTAGATTGTCTGAAGAATCATCTATGCTAAAATATTCCAACTTCCTGTATATCCAGCCCTTACTATAAAGCTGCACCTTCAGAGCAGTAAAAGTGAATTTGCTGAGAAAAAGAAGAATCACGTATTAAAACTTCCACATATTGCATGTTTCTCTGAGCAATGAGTTACCTCTTTGTGGTAATTATTCTAACTTTGATGTGCTTGAGTGCCTGCTCTCCAGGATGTTGTAGGCAATGATCAAAAGAGAGAGAAAAGAAAGCAATGTTTCATGCTGCTGAATCCAGCACAAGCTTCTGTCTCTGTCTGTGGAAGAGCTTTGAACACAGCTATTTCCTCTCAGAAACTGTGACTGCAGTTTCCCCTGAGGTGTGGAGCAGTAGTAGGAGAGTATGGTGTTTGTTGAAAAGTGCGAAGGATTAGTGTTAAAATAATATGGTTTTGGGTTTAGTCATCTAAATTCAGAATCAAGGAGAACATAACACGCTAGTGTACAGGGGTGTCACTTCTGGACAGACTAGTTGGTCATTTGCTGACATGAAATAAAAATCAAGGAAATAGGTGTCTTTTAGAAAAAGAAAAAAAATGTCTATTTGTGACACAGAATACTACAACAGTTTTACTTCTCCTCTCCTGAGCCTGTAATCTGCATTAAACTGCAAGGACAGTAAGGACGGTGATTATATCTAATTCAGTATTGTCATGAGTGTACACACCATTAAAGATGACCAGAATTCAGTTGCATAGAACTGGGTCAAAATGTTCTGATTTTAATTTTCATTGTACCTAAACAGTGCTTCTTGTGGAAACAAAATCAAACTATGATTTTGTAGAACGTTTAATCTGTGTCTTTCAAAGTGCCCTTGATATAATATTTAATGTGAGGGGAATTGCAATTTGTTGTGAATGCAAACGTAAATGTCTTCTCTCATAAATATGCTCTTTGCTCCATACTGTTTGTGTATGCATTTATTCATCCATTTTTCATTCTTATGAATATCAGGAGGCCTTGTTGCCAATGTTGCATTCTTAGACTTCTGCTGAGACCCACAGACAAAGCATTCATGATAAATGAATGGGACCTTGTGCTCAACAATTTTATTGATTCACCTCAGTGCGTGTTAGCAGTGTTCATGAACAATGGCAACTTATTCGTATGAAGAATCACAATAGATTTGGGAGAGAAGCTATATTCTGCCTTCACCTGATTTAACAGTGCCCTGTAATGAGGGCATTTTTTTCTGAGAGGAAGTCCACTGATTGGATGATGAATTTGAGACAATCTGAATGGTACGCTGAGAGCACTTGTTAGCTGTGTTAACAAGATGGAAAGCCTGTTGACAGCATCATTAATGAAACTTCTTTCTGAAGCTGTGTATTTCGGCTAAGTTTGCTGTCTATTTTAATGTGATGCATAAGAACAATGGGTGTGTGTGTGTGTGTGTGTGTGTGTGTGTGTGTGTGTTTCTGCTGATCAGGTCAGATAAGGTCAAAGCTTGGTGACTCGTGGCTTCATAAACAGGAGAGAAGGAACAGTCACCAGAGGATAAGATAAAATAAGATTAGATTAAATTAGATTTGATTAGATCGTGTAGCCACACGATCAAGGCAGGTGGAATTTGTTTTCGGTACAGTATGTTAAGCTCTGCAGCACAATACATACATGGACAACAGCAGGCACTCCACATATTATCAACAATACACAACTGTAATAACACAGTGCGACAATAGCAGAAACATATTACACGCAACCACATACATGGTGAATGGTATACATGCCAGTGGTGTAGTGTGTAAGGAGGGAACTAGAGGGAGGAGTTCAGCGTCCTGATAGTTATGGGAAAAAGCTGTTTGTGAATCATTTAGTCTTAGGTGCTTTCACACTAGAGCTTTTGTTGTGGACCAGCATCTGCTGAAGCTATTAGTATAGTTCATTTTGTTGGTGTGAACGCACCAGGGGACCATACCCAAGGCTGGGGTATGGTTCAACTGAACTCCTGTGCGGTTCACATTTGTTGTGAAAGCTATCCGATCCAAAACCAGGAAGTAAATGGTATCGATGTGTAATTTGTCTGATTGGGAAATAATTGCAGGTAGCCACGCTGTTTGCTCTCCTTGAGGGTATGCCTGTGTGCTCTGCAAGCAAAGCTGCAAATTCATGTCGCATTGCTGCCTGTCTCTGCAAAAAACTCCTTATCAAAGCAGCTCACATCACTTTCAGACAGCGGGACGCATTTATAGCACTGTGAAAATGCCGAATACAGTTATTTTGGTGCTGACACCATATTAACAGAAAGACGCATGAGAAAACAAATATGGCATGGCTTTCCATTTTGCCTGCCTTTTGCATCGTTGCCTAGAGACATTGGTAAATAAAAGCTACACGTTCCTTATTTGCTGATGACATAAACAGACCTGGGTTTGTAACCAAAAAATGTAATGTTAAAGGAGACCAGTGGGGGCAGGGGGAGGAGGGAATAATCGGGTTAATAATCAGGTATGGATAAGCAAAACAGAACAATTGTGAAAGCAGCCTTAGTGGACAGTGACCTGTAGCGCCTCCCTGAGGGAAGGAGCTGGAAGAAGTAATGAGCAGGATGTGAGGGGTTGGAGATGATCTTCTTTGCTCGCTTTACAGTGTGGTAAGAATGTAGAGATTCAAGTGAGGGGAGTGGGTTGCTTATGATTTTGGATGCCTTGTTGACAATCCGCTGTAGTTTTTTCCGTGTTTAACTGTCCGTACTGCCGCACCATACGGTAATAGAAGATGTGATGATGGACTCGATGATGGCTGAGTAGAACCGAATGAGAAACTGATGCTTGATCAGGTATTTTTTAAGCTGCCTAAGGAAGTAAAGTCGTTGTTGAGCTTTTGCAGTGATGTGTTCAGTGTCAGTTTTCCACTTCAGGTTATTGCTAATGTATGTTCTGAGGAATTTAAAAGAGTCAGCGGTGATGATGGGGTCTCCATTTATTTGTATGGGTATTTGGGATTTGGCATGCATCAGAAGTCAGTAAAACTGGGTTTTGACTGTATTAAGCAGGAGGTCCTTGTTTGCGCACCAAGTGACAGCTTGGTGCACCTCAGTGTGGTACTGGGTTTCATCATTGTTGGAGTTGAGACCTACAATGGTTGTGCTGTCTGCGTATTTTATTATTTTCACAGAATTGTCCATGGATGTAAAGTGGGTGGTGTAACGTGAGAAGAGTCTAGGGGAGAGTCTGCCATACATCCACTTCAGTCTACTTTTCCTGCACTGATAACAAAATAACAAAATGTAGCTCTGTAGGTCCTGAGCAGAAAGATGAGCTGAGGTCACTGTTCATGGTGATGCAAAAGAACAATGTACAGTCAGCCCTCTGCATTTGCAGGTCTAACTTTCGCGGATTTGATTATTCGCAAGTTTGCCATCAATAATTAAATGGGAATTTTTTTTGGAGCTTTGTGGCCTACAGTGGAAAATCACAGATGACGCGCATAGACTAGAAAATGTAAATGTGGTGCACCCCCATTATTGTACTTTTTGTGTCCCCTCTAGGATGTTGTAGACTTTTTTTTACGTTATTATTCATGTTGTTGCATTGAGACATAATTTGCTGCTACACCTTTAAGAGAAGAGGAGTTAGTGAGTGACGTCGCGAGGTTCTTGTCGGTATAGTAGAGAGTTCGTGTAGAAGAAATAAAACTTAATAAGAGAAGAGAGTACAGAGCAGGATAAAATGTTGGAGTGATGTGTATTTTTATGCTTTTACGGTTAATTTTATCAAATATCTGTCTTCCTTCATGACAAACTTAGTATACCCAGTCTAGCCCACTATATACTATGTAAAATGCTAGCATAAATGCTAACATAGCATAATATAAATGAACATTCATAGCCTTCACAGCTCACCAAACAAACCAGCAACTTATTGCATTTACATCCCAAATGTATCACAACACAAAACATCAAGCTCTCAACACAGGATGGAAAACTTAAAGGCCAAAACTCCACTGAATGAAAAACTGTGACTGCACTTCTGAATAATTGGTACACAACTGAGTCACATAAGCACAAATTTAACAAATATTAATTGTGACCATGAGAGGACACTCCCATATATTTCAAATTGCCCACATTTAAAGCTGTACCAACATAATTATTAATCTATAGCTATTTATCATTTACTGCCCTAAATATAGGCTACAGTATTAAGAGTTAAGGTTTGGGGGGGCGTAGAGATATTACCAGTCTTTCCACTTTCACGGGGGTCCTGCACCCCTAACTTCCGTGAATGAGGAGGGCCAACTATACTGTCAACTGAGCCTTAATTAGGGGTGGGTGGGGTACACCGGTATGCCTAGAGGTCAGGGCTGTTGTACCTGAGTCCAGTCTTGGACTCGAGACGTTTTTTCTATTGTCTCAGACTTGTCTTGGTGTTTGCACTCAAACTTGTCTCGGTCCTGGCCATTGGTCTCGCCAAATATTCTAGTTGGTCTCAGCCGAGTCTAGCTGCCTTTAAAACATATACTGCAGTTGCCTTTAAGAAATGTATATATATATATATATATATATGTGTGCGTGTGTGTGTGTGTGTGTGTGTATATATATATATATATATATATATATATATATATATTTTTTTTTTTTTTTTTTCTAAAGTAACTCCTTCAAAACAAAGTGAGTTTGTTCAGAAAACAGGCATTGGTTTAATTAATTTAAAATCCATCTAGAACGAGCATTAACATTGGCCGCCTGGTAACCAATTGTATGCCAGCCAAAACTCATGTCCACGTGCTCTTCAAGTGATGCTTCCATGCTCATCATTTTCACAAAAGAAGATATACTGTGTCTCTGGGGGGTATTTCAGAAAGGAGGTTTAGTGAAAACTCAGAGTTAGTTAAATTAGAGAAAGTAGTAAACCTTCTAAGAGAAGAGCCCTATGGCTTTGTTTTGCTAGGGGAATGAAGCCACAGGACTCTTCTATTAGGAGGTTTACTACTTACTCAGAGTTAACTAACTCTGAGTTTTCACTAAACCTGCTTTCTGAAATACCCCCCTGGCATTACACAAAAATTACAAACAGGTAAGAAGGTGGTCTCGAAGAGGATTCTTTTTTTTTCTGTTTCGGTCTTGATTCTGTCCAGTGGTGTAGCCAGAAATTTATTTTCATTCAGGCCTTGGCAAAACTGAGTGGGCACGACTCTCACTCATGGTCCATTGCTAGCCTATACATTCTTTATAACCTACTGCTGAACTGAATGACAGGTCAGACACCCTCTATCGCAACTGCAGTATACTCAATAACCAAACCAGTCCAATCTTCTGTTCATTGTTTGCACTGAAACAGAATATGTAGTAAACCACAAAATACTGCTGCATTTTTATTCATCAAGCACACTTTAACCAGAAGTAATGTAAAACGCATGCCCTGTCACAACGAATGCACAATGTAATGCTGTCACAACACTAGCTGGGTTTCCATCCAACTATTTTATGTAAATTAACGCACCTTAGTAGCATAAGAAATTAATTTGCTGGAAAGAGGTGATTAGCTTAGGGTAAAAATGATACTGGTTGATGGAAACAGGTTTAGTTGCGTTAACAAGGGGTCTGTTGCAATTTTATCATGTATTTCCATTAAAGTTGCCCTAGACAAGTTTTAAACCCACAGCTGTTCACATTTCTTCCTGTGATGAAGAGAGTGTACATTTTTAATCTGCATAACACATATCTCATGGTGAAGGTTTACATCGCTGGAACTATAAAGTCAAAAACAAACTTGTTAATTGGATAATACAGATGTCAGTCAAACCCATCAAGCATTGTACAAAAAAAAATTAGAACACATTTTCTTTATTTCAGGAGTGTTTTTGATGATATTTTAGTGATACTATCAACCATTTTAACAAACAATGACGTATTATTTTTAGTATTTAATTAAATAAATCCATCCTAACTTGGGGGGGCATGTGCATCTTTTGGGCGGGCCTTGGCCCGTCAGGCCCATCCGTTGGCTACGCGCCCGACTCGGTCTCTCTCATTTGGACTTGGTCTTGACTTGGACTCCAACCTCTTTGGACTTGGTCTTGACTTGGTGTCGACTAGTCGTGGTCTTGGACTCGACAAAGGTGGTCTTGACTGCAGCTCTACTAGAGGTTGGTGGTGATGAATGCTAAAATTTTCTCTGAAACAGTAAGAAACAAATTCAGTAATATCATGAAATACAAACAAATTTACGAGCACTTCTAAGACCTGCTCTTATCAAGTTCAATTTCAGAGCAGCCGACAGAAAAAAAAACACCAATTGAACACGAGTCTGTTTACTATATGAAATTTAAAAACTACTGAAGCTATTAGCTTCCGAGCCTCAGGTTAGATTGTCTGTCCTTAATGTGCATGCATCTTTTTTTTCCTCTCCAATACTTCTGATCTTTCTTGAGCAGTGGAAAGATCATATGAACAAACATGTGAGATCTGGTTACTGGTCATCTGTGTACTCATTGTTATAGCTACCTGATTTGTGTATGAAAAACATTTGTCTTGTATTTCTATGTTGTCTGCATCTGTCAGTCTTGTCTCTGATGCCTCCATGTAGGGTGTTACCAAGGAAACAGACCCATGTAAATCAAAACATTTGCTTCTCATCACCCCAGCATGCCTTGAAAAGCCAGGTTCCCTGAGATTTATACTCCCTAAATGAAATCAACAGTGTCTCACTGATCTGACATCTGTGGACAAACAGACACACACCGAGAACTGGTACACGTAGAAGTGACAATACGAATGCCAACAAGTACAGCAGATTCTACTTGGGTTCTGTGTGGAGTGGGTCTCTCTATCAGGCTTGCCACATTACCCCTGCAGCGGTTGCCCCCAGTGGCTTTTCTCCCAGAAACACACTATAATATCAGGATTATTAAACCTAGCACACATTGTAGGCTATGGCCCCATGTGTGACACTAGTGGAGTACCATGCTAACTTACAAAAACAGTCATGGTTTATGACCTACTGGTTCACTCTGGTGTGTCTGCTTACATAAATGTTGAAATTATCTTCAGGACTGTACTCAGGTCCTGCATTTCATCCAAATCATTGCTGAAAAATCTGGTTTAACTGTTTAAATAGCTCAGTTTGATAAAGATCTGAAGTAATTCATGAAGTTAGTGTTTTTATCACTGTTTAATTGTATTTGTCGTTGATTAGAGTGAATATCTAATGGACACTACAATATTTATCAGGGCTTCAAACCAGAATCTTTTTTCAATCGGTTTGTTCGGAGCAGATTAAAATTTCCAGTTTTGCACTCAACCTTAAAATTATCATTCCCGAACCAGTTAGAACCAAATGAAATCCTGGTTAATATCGTCCCATGTAGGGTTGTGTGACATGACAATATGTATCTTTTGGATGGTATAAAAATGTCTGTTGGTAGATGTTTTACTCTATAGTCTCTATCGCTAACGTCACAGAACATTACAAAAATGGATTGCATCACTGATTAGGAACACTGTTGTCCAATCTGTCCTCGGACTGAAATTCACTGTGGCTTCCTGGTCATTTGATTGATATGCAATCGTTGTCAATCACAAATGTTTAAATGACAAAAAGAGTTATTTTAACGCTGCAGTTAAGCTTGCTAATAGGATGTTCGTGGCACATTATGTTTAGCCTGACTGGAGCTAGCTAGCCATTTCCAACATTAGTTCTCTTTACATGGTAGCCTGTCCTATCCATCAGACATTGATGAAGTTGATGTCTAAGACCAACATTTTATAAGGTGCATAGCATAATATTTACCTCCTCTGGTTGCAAAACACCGCCTGCCGCCAGTAAATTTATGTCCGCTATCCAAAAGCAGAGCGGTAGAGAGAACAGAGTGGTGACACTCCCATAGGGGACCATTGTAAAAAATTATTTTTTTAAACATTTAATGCATTATCTGTCATTAATATCATTAATATAGTAAATATTGTATTTTTTTTTTACGTGCTCAGCATGAACTGTTAATGTTTATCTTAATTAATAGTTATGACCAAAGGTAGCTTAGCCAGTTATCGAGGCTAACGTTTCCATTTCACTACCATGTTAGTACACCTGATTAAAATTAATGTGGCTAATGTAATTTGGCTAACCTGATATTAGCTAGTTAGCTCATTAGACAAACTGAGGAAAAATGAGAATTGTGTTCTTGCTGAAATACATTTTATTCACATAGCCTATTTGTTGTTTGCCAATTAATTTGTGGTGAACATCACACATGGTGGGAGAGGCTGCCTTGACACAACAAGTGATCGTCGTGTTTTGCACAGTCGTTGTGCAATCTTTGTGAGTAAGTAGGGCTTATCTGATATTTACTTTGTCCAGTATGGCTAACTCAAAAAGGCACTCAGGTTCATTATAATGTGAGGGAGGAGATGTGGTTCCATCCATAAAATATTTTTTTATTAACAGAGTTCATTATCAAAGATAGAAAACAATTAAATAAAAATGGAAAAGTTATAAAAATAACATACACTTATTAATAAAAGCTATAAACACACAGTAAACCAAAGCGAGGGTGAGTCTGGCTGAGCAATGACCAGACTGACTGTTGGTTATTTAGGCTGGTGGAGCGATGATGAGGCTGTTGGAGCAACCAGGCTCCCCAACCCTCCGTAGCTTGAAGTTGAAACTGCAGGTGAGCAAGGAATAGACAGAGCAAATACGTCCATGGCAACGAACAAAGTGCTTGGTAATCATTTGGTTGTCATAGCCATAAGTGCTGGAGGAGATTAGGTCTTTGTTGTCTTTCTGTTCTGGCTCTTACCTCCAAGATACCCATGGTCAATTGACTTTTCCCTCCTTGCAGCTCTGATAATCTTGGACTCTACCCATAACCTCAGCCTGATGTACCTGATGGTATTTTTGTTTTTCATATCGTGGCATGAGGGAAGCCTGCTATCCAGGAGCATGGCCTCTCTTTCCAGCAGTGCCATTACATTGAGGAGCTCCATAAGGGAAGCATTTGTCCTCGGCTGAAACAGCTTCTCTACTTTACAGACAAGATCAAAGGCCTTATCTGATGCCTGGTAAAGAGCACCCCTCTTGAACTCTTTCATTCGCAGTAAAATACTGCGCTCTCCATCAGGATTCTCACTGTTGTCTGTAATTGCAACCCGGCATTTCTCACAAACTGTAGAGTTGCTGATGACCCTCTTAACACTAGAAGCGCCGAGCGCCGGTCATTTGACCGCTGTGACGTCTTACTAGAAGCGCCGTGCTGGTTTGACCTACTTATACCTAGAAGCGCCGAGTGCCGGTCATTTGACCGCAGTGACCCAAAAAAAATAAAATCTTTGCACTCGGTCAAATTTCAGGCCCGTCCTTTCATGACTTTTCCTAGATTTGTGCATTTTATCACCCAGTATCCTTATATTTTCAAAATCACCCCGGTACAAGCTCATTTAAAGCTATTTTGCTTCTAATTCTGTGAAACTGCTGTCAGCCTCGCGTTCGGCCATGTTGTTTCCTGCCTTTCAAGGCTGCGATTCTTTTTTCTCGCAGCAGATGGCGCAAGTGTTCGCTCGTCTTTATATATATATTTATATAAAGACTCTCGATAACTCTCGATAACTATAACTCTCGAGATATATATATATATATATATATATATATATATATATATATATATATGGCGCAAGGGTTCGCTCGTCTTTATATATATATATATATATATATATATATATAAAGACGAGCGAACCCTTGCGCCATATATATATATCAGGGTTTTATATATACTAATATATATATATATATCGAGAGTTATAAGAGTCATACATTAATATTACATAATGTGCAAAAATGACGACAATTTAATAACTATGAAGCGCATTTTCGTTTCATGTAGGCCTACATGGGCGTATCAATTGTCACTGATTTTTGCAATAGCCTACTTGAACCGTGCGTATTTAGTCATCATATGACTGATAGTTCGTGTGTAAACTAGGGTAAGTTTTATTCTCATGTCATGACATTACATTATTTTAGAGCTGCAAAAATAATTTACAGTATTAAAATGCAAATGTTTTGTAAAGCGGACAAACGGATAATAAACGCATTTTTGTTTCAGGTAGAGGGGCGTAACTAATTATTATATGACTTAGATAGTGAGCAGGAATTTTGCGAATGCTAATTCGTTCAATATAATAACACCCTACGCAAGAGACGGCACAGTATGGGTTGAACAAACTGCTGGCGCGAGAGTGCAATATCATGAAAGAAACCCCAGGGCTCACGTGTTATGCCAAGGACAATATTACAAGTCCATTGGGCAGTTTAGTGTGTTTGACTGACACAGAAATGTGGTGAAAGGTCAGAAATACTCTGAAGCAGAAACTGATCGAAATGATGATCGAAAATAAGTTCAAACTGCAGGTCTCCTTTATTTGGGAGGTATTACGGGCGGTAAAATCATAAACCCGGACGACTACTGGTCTGCTAACGTGGGAAATCCCATTTTCAGAGACGGATGTCTCGACAGAGATTCCACGATATCATGCGCTATCTGCGCTTTGATGACAAGAATGCAAGGGCTGCCCACCTTGTAACAGATAAATTAGATTTTCGATAAAGTATTGCTTCTTACACACCTAGTGAGAACATAACTGTAGATGAACAACTGTTCTCTATCAAGTTGTTAATGTGTCGTTTCACACAGAACATGGCCATTAAACTAATTTGCTATTAAATTCTGGGTGGCCGCTGACGTTGAAACAAAATACATGTTGAGCGCAATTCTCTATCTAGGGAAAGATGACATTAAGCCGGCAGTAGGCCGAAAATTTCTTCACCTCGTTGGCACTGGCAAACAATCTTTTGGTCTACGTTGAAGGGAACTTCTGAGTTGGTTGACCAAGTGATTCATGACGCGGTCGTTGGGAAGGGGTTGGGATCACACCTAGGCTATTGTTCTAGGCTGTCGGTCGAATATCTCTCCACTTGAATTGGGAACACAAAACATCGAGGTACAACATTCCCTACTTGGATAGGCTGTGTAAAAGTGGTTACAGCATCCCGACACACAGGATACTAAATAGCTCGAAAAGTACTTTATCTGTTTATTTACTTAGTGCATTTCACTGTATACACTATCTCATGTATCTATCGTGTGTAATGTATATTTCATTCTTTTTAAGTATTTACTTTAAATAAACTACACAGCTGTCGATTTACCAAAAAGAAGGGCTTTTTTCGTGCTGTAATTTAGTTTCAATAAATGGTAAAAATTCGGCCATCTTATGCTACGTTATTTACTCTAAAAGCCTACACACCTGACACAGCTGTGTTTACGAAAATCCATTGCGACATACATATTTTGTAAAAACAACATCCATGCATATTTATTCATTTCCAAGCGGTGCTTACATTTTCTATTACATGTGTGGAATTAGATTTAGCTGCGACTCATGATAGACGGTGGTAGGCTACTCGTGGTATGAACTAGTTCTGGCCAAATCATTCTAGTGCGGGAAACTAACAATAGACTATGGCACTTTATTGGGAGGGGGTTGGGAGGTGTTACTCGTAGGTTGCTTGGCAGGCTAGGTGTTAGGCTTCTCATAGCCCACTGAATGCCTTGAAAAGTCGTAGTGTTTGCTTCTATCATGGCATAGAATGATCTGTTAGTTGAGGTAGATAATTAATTTATTAAAATGCAAGTGTAAAGCTTGATATACTCGGCTGGGCTTATTACGGGGTATAGGCGATAATTTCACGGAGACAGACGAGTTCAGAACTGAAACGCTTTAGTCTACTCCTCCAGCGCCACCCAAAGCAGTCTCACACTCTAAACTTTCACGAGTTTTGATTTACACGCATTGTAATTTTCAACCAATTACTGCCTGTCTTGTCATTGCGATAGGTTGTTCTATTGAGTAAGTATAGAGTCCAGTTTATAGCTTTCTCCGTCACCCGACATGTCGCCCAACAATTAGAATGTTCAAATCTGTAATCGCTCCCTACAACAGTTAACTTACAATCACAATTGTCTCTGATTTTTGCACTACCTGGACCGTGCCCTTACAATAAATTAATCACTAGGGGCAACGACGTGATCATTGTCAGTCGACAACTGAATGTTGATACAGTCGGGCTACGCATTTACAGACCAACCGCAGTCTAACTCGCAACGTGTGTGACATCCCGTATAATAAACTAATTCTCCAAGGTAGAAGATTAAATGTTAAAAAACAAATACTATGAAAAAGTTGCCTGAACTAGTCTTGTTCAGATGGTTTTCTCAGTCGAATTTGATCAAGACTTCCTCCGGAATTTATGCCTTTGAAAACACGGTTGCCACAAATAAATAATCAAAACATTATGTTGAAGAATGTGGAAGGGCTGGACAACAAACGTTCTAATGAAATAATAATCGACTGCTAACACTGAAATGAATGATACACTGGCCGAACGCGAGTTGATCTTGTAAGCAAACTATTTGCTTCGTGCAAGAAGCGCCATCTAGCGATCATTATGTGTCAGTAACAGTGTCCTTGTCTAATGAATCGGCGGTCATTTGACCGCCTAGCCGCGCTTTAAGTAGGTAAAACTAGCACGGTGCTCCTAGTAGGTAGTCACAGCGGTCAAATGACCGGCACTCGGCGCTTCTAGGTATAAGTAGGTCAAACCGGCGCGGCGCTTCTAGTGTTAACAATGTATCCTGCGAGATGGTACAGATCTGTTACAGGTCTGTTTTTGTCAATTCAGGTGCTGCTCTTGACTCCATCAGCTCCTCCACTCTCAGACTAGGGCTACGGTAGCTTTCATTTGTGTCCGGGAAGTCCGCTAAATGGTTGCCATCATCCTCCTGGTAGCTTCCAGTTTTCAATGTCGACAGGAACTGTCCAACAGTAATCACTCGCAGTGCGTAACTGAACTCAACTGGAGTTGGGACAGGATTCCTATGTCTAACACAGCTGAAGGTGTTTTCCAGGCAGTCTTGTGTCAATCTGCTTGTCAACACAAACTTGTGTCCCTGGCTCAGCATGTCTTGCTGGATTTCCAGTATTGTCGATGTAGCCATCACCACTCCGGTTTGTACTGGTTCCCAGCTTCCCTGACGACCGATCCTCAGGCCACGAAATAGATGGATCATGTCCTGTAGGAAGTTGATGGCCTTTTGATATTCCTCCGGTCTGAGCTTGCTCAGGGCTGTGACGACATGGCATGAAGATATAAGGTCAAACCAGTGGTCAACCTGCTCTAGGAACCAAGATGTTGTGAGGTACGATTGGGGGCGTTGTTCCTCTTCCATCAGGTACCTCAGCCCAGCACTTGTTGCCTTGCTGAACACATGCACCACAGAGCTCGTCTTCATTTTTACAAAGTGGCTGGGCTGAAGTATGTTCCCGGACAGATTTGGAGCAATTTTTAAAGTCTGGAATGTTACCAGATCCTGTAATGGCCCAATGGAAACTTCATTGGAGGGAAGTTTCTCCTTTTCAACCACCCCTGGTGGAATCATGAAAATCTGTCCACGGACCAGAGTACTTTTCAGATTCTCTACTAGATGTGGGACATCTGGCATGAAATATAGCCTCCTGTGCGATTGGACTGGATGTGGGGCCGATGTTTGATTGTAGTCCACCCCAAAGGACTTCCACATAGCTCTTTTGAGGCTGCTCATGTCTGTTGTGACACTCACCACATGAGGCCCTACAGAGGCTGCAGTCTCTGTTATGTTAAGTATGATTGGAGGCCCCTCCTTGAGTCGCAGCCTTATCATGGTGGAGGAGTTTGTGAGGGGCCAGACCAAAAGCGATTCTGAAAGCCCTTATGAAAAGCATCCACAAAGAAACAAACACCTCACCCGGAATAGGGAGACCGGGGCCCCCTCCTGGAGCCAGACCTGGAAGGGGAGCTCGTAGGCGAGTGCCTTGTGGCTGGACCTGCCACGGGGTCCGGCTGGGCTCAGCCCAAATGAGCAACGTGGGGCTGCCCTCTCGTGGGCCCACCACCTGCGAGGGGAGAAACAGGGGCCGGGTGCGATACCACCAGGGGGGGCGGGATGGGGCGAGGGCCCCGACAGGCTGGACTTACGGTACAGAAACTGGCTTTTGGTACGTGGATAGTCACCTCTCTGGGGGAGAAGGAGCCAGAACTTGTGCAGGAGGTGAGGCGATACCGACTAAGTATAGTTGGGCTCACTTCTATGCACAGCCTTGGCTCTGGAACCAAACTCCTGGATGGGAGCTGGACTCTATCCTTCTCCGCACGGGGTGAGAGGCGACGGGCAGGTGTGGGGTTACTTGTTAGCCCCTGACTGAGCTACGCTGTGTTGGAGTTTGTCCCGGTCAATGAAAGGGTTGCCTTGCTGCGACTTCGGGTTGCAGGGGAAATCTCTGACTGTTGTGACAGCGTACGCACCGAACGGCAGCCCAGAGTACCCAGCTTTCCTAGAGACACTGGAAAGTGTCCTAGTGAAGACACCATCTGGGGACTCTGTAGTTCTACTGGGAGATTTCAATGCTCACGTTGAATGGTCGATGATCGACTTTGTAGTCGTCTCATCAGACCTGCAGCCGTATGTCCTGGACACTCGGGTGAAGAGAGGGGCAGAGCTGTCAACTGATCATCACCTGGTGGTGAGTTGATCAGATGGCGGGGGAGGCTGCCGGACAGACCTGGTAAACCCAAGTGCATGGTGAGGGTGAACTGGGAACGGCTGGCTGAGGACCCTGTCCGAAAGATCTTCAACTCACACCTCCGGAGGAGCTTCTCCCTGATCCCGAGGGAGGCTGGGGACATGGAGTCCGAATGGACCCTGTTCAGAGCCTCCATTGTTGAAGTGGCAGCTTTGAGCTGTGGCCAGATGGTCGTCGGTGCCTGTCGTGTCAGCAACCCAAGGATCCGGTGGTGGACACCACCGGTGAGGGAAGCCGTCAGGCTGAAGAAGGAGGCCCTCCTGGCTTGGCTAACACGGGGGTTTCCGGAATTGGCTGAGAGGTACCGGCATGCCCAAAGGGCTTCAGCGATGGCGGTCATGGAAGCAAAAACTCGGTTATGGGAGGAGTTTGGGGAGGCAATGAAAAAGGACTTTCGGTTGGCCTCAAAGAGGTTCTGGCAAACCGTCAGGTGACTCAGGAAGGGCAGGCAGGGCCTCGTCCAGGCTGTTCTCAGCAGGGACGGGGAGGTTTTGACCTCAACTGAGGATATAGTCGGACGATGGAAGGAACACTTTGAGGAGCTCCTAAACCTTACCGACACGGCCCTTCACAGAGGAGGCAGGGCCAGAAGATTCAGGAGGGTCATCACCCATCTCTCTGGCAGAAGTCACTGAGGCAGTTAGGAAACTGCAGGGGCAAGGCGCCAGGAGTGGATGAGATCCGTCCTGAAATGCTGAAGGCTTTGGATGTTGTTCGGCTGTCAAACTGTGACCTCCAGCACGCATTGGGACGGTTTGCAGCCGAGGTTGAAGCGGTCGGGATAAGGATCAGTACCTCCAAGTCCGAGGCCATGGTCCTATGCCGGAAAAAGGTGGCTTGCCCCTTCTGAGTTGGGACTGCATTACTGCCTCAAGTGGAGGAGTTCAAGTATCTCTGGGTCTTGTTCACGAGTGAGGGTAAAATGGAGCGGGAGATCGACAGGCGGATCGGGGTGCCGGCAGTCATGCGGTCGTTGTACCGGACAGTCGTGGTGAAGAAGGAGTTGAGTCAGAAGGCAAGGCTCTCAATTTACCATTCGATCTTTGTTCCAACTCTCACCTATGGTCACGAGCTCTGGGTAGTGACTAAAAGAATGAGATCGCGGATACAAGCGGCAGAAATGAGCTTCCTCTTCAGAGTGGCTGGGCGCACCCTTAGGGATAGGGTGAGGGGCTCAGACACCCGGGAGGAGCTTGGAGTAGAGCTGCTGCTCCTCCTCATTGAAAGGAGCCAGTTGAGCTGGTTCAGGCACCTAGTCAGGATGCCTCCTGGATGCCTCCCTCTGGAGGTGTTCTGGGCACGACCAAGTGGGAGGAGATCCCGGGGCAGACCCAGGATACGTCGGGAGAATTATATTTTTCGGCTGGTTTGGGAATGCCTTGGGATCCCCCAGGAGGAGCTGGTGGATGTAGCCGGGGAAAAGGATGTCAGGGTTACCCTCCTCAGCCTGCTGCCACCGCGACCTGGTCCCGGATAAGCGGCAGAAAAAATGGATGGATGATTGGCCGGTATACTGCCCCATCAGTAGAATTACCACTGTAGTGGTATGCTACTATCTGTTTCCACCGTGTGGTGATTCCTGCCAGCATAAACACACAGGCATGGGTTGCAGCTCCTGTGTGACCAGTAATGTCACATCCCTATGTAGCCGCCCTGTCCCCATGTGCAGCTCCACACTCAGGGTGATGGCCATCTCATCCACAGTAAGTACACACTCCCTCTCCATCTTTGTCAGACCATCTGCCTTCAGCTTCAGCATCTCAAACACCTCCCCTTATACTCCTGGCTCCAGCTTAATGTGCTGCATTTGTATCTGCATGTGCTCCTTTGTATGGTTTTTATATTCGGTATTGGAATTTGCATATCCTGGAGTGTTTTGTAGCCTGTTGTGCCTGTAGTAAAGTGGACTTTTATTGCTTTTTTTACAGTTTCTTTTCCCCACCGCATCCCTCTTTTATTCTTTAGTCCAATTGCTGGGATTTGATCTTTTGTTAAAATTGCTGCAAATTTCTTTTGAATCAGTGTTTTTCTGCCTTAGTGCTGCATTTATTCTTTTCTGCTGTTTCAGTGCTCTGTCTGCTCTTCTTCTCATTGCTTTCTCAATTTTGAGTTCCTCCTTCAGGTCTTCCTGACTAGCTCCTGGCTGACTGGCCCCTGGATCACTGACTTCAGGTTCACTGACTACATCGTCCCTGTCTCCTGGCATATCCCTCTCAGTCATCTCACAATAACCACAATCTGTGCCCTCTCTTCTCTGAAATTCTCCCTCAAACTCTGTAATAACAATAGGGTATTGTTGTTTTTACATGGCGGGTGTGTAGGCTAGACATGAAATATCGGAAAATGAGAAATATTATTAAATATTATTGTGAGTTCACATGTACAGTATCATACTCAAGTTTGTTGTAGCACAGTAGGTGTGGTCACTGGCCATTGCAGTAACCGTTACCAACGCTGGTGGGATTCTCAGTGAAGGGGCCTTCCTTGTCTTAGGCCTAGGGCGATGGACATATATGGTTGTTACAGCATCGGCCCTCATTTTCAGTTGGCCTTTTTTTGTGGCAATGAATTGATCCTCCTCAAAATGTGCTTGCAAGTTCAGTTTCCACACATATTCCAGACATATCCCGAAAGGATCAGTTGGAATTTAATAATCCTCTACATTTAAAAGCATAAAAACCTTTGAAATGTTAACCACAAGTAATTTGTCTATTTCACCTGTTTAAGCATAACTTACTTGACACAGTTTTCTGTTATTGTGGTCTCTTGTGAGTGTCAGGTTGCCTCTGCTGACCATTTGTAACCATTTTTTTTCATGCTAACCATCTGTTTCCTTTAGGATTCCATACATCCACATGCCTTTCTCAGACTGATTGGTGCATCCAAATGTCGCACAGCCAACCATGGTATGAAAATTGATCTATAAAATGTTAGATGTAGCCATTGCTGTAAGACCTCAGACAATAGTGCAGACCACAGAGAGCGGGTGTCAGCCTCTTCCTATCCACTCATGTCTCCCTTACTTAGATTAGGTGAAAGGCCAGAGTTCATTACAAGACCAGGAGGACAAATCCTCACAAAAAATGGTGTATCAATTGTGTTATATTGTTACTTTTGATATTTTTGTTTCTTATAAATACAAATACCACAAACAAATTGTATGTGTAATGATTTTTCTTCATCACTGTACTCAAGAGGTGGGGCATTGCTGTCTCAGGCAGTAGTAATGACATGGTCCAAGTCCCCTCTTTGGGCTTTGAGACACTCACAGAGGATGATAATTCAGAGGATGATAATTTAGATTGTGCTCCTAATTTTAGACAGCGTTGTAATTTCAGTGTGTGTGTTCCCTTGTCAGCAGAAGCAAGGATGCAGAGGAAAAGAGGGATGTGGGGTATGACTGGAGTGGTCACAGGAGGTCTTTTTGTGTTTTGTTGTAGGTCTCCATGAAGGAGTCCTTTCAGGGAGGGAGGTGCTATGACCCCTAGCACCCCCACTAGTCCTGCAGTGGCAGTGCAGTGACAGTGATAGTAACAGGGAGAGTAAATTAATAAATTCTATTATTTATTTAAACCCTAAAATTTTTGTCAGTCTCCCTTTTTATGTTGTGGTCTCACCAGCTGGGCCGTAACGTGTTACAATTGTTTTCTTGAATGCAGTTGGTTGCCTTGTGTGTTTTGCACTATTGACCAAACTTGCACTTATTGGCATGCATTGATATTTATTTGTTGTGATACATGCTTATGTTGTATGTGAAAGTCTTAAGATAATATCAGTGATGTGTGGTGGAGCTAGGGTTGCAATCTTTGTCACATCAAAAACCTGGACACCAACAGACTGAATGCCCACTTAGTAACACATTCCAACATCAAATGTTTGATCTTTGACAGTGCAGGTAAGTGACGTGGGGTAGTGTCTTTTTGTGTCTGCTCAATGTAGAAAAATATTACAAAACCAATAACATAACTGATGCGTAATATCTGGCAATAACCGTTTAATATCAGAAATCCTCAGGAAAGTTAAGGGAGGTCGATTCACGCTAAATAATTAAATCCGACTACTCCAGGATCTTGCGTTATGTAAGGTATGCTAACATAATGTATGTTAACATGAACGAGCTCTTTCCCTCCAAAAACAAAAATAATATAAATAAATGATAAACTGATTCAGTTGTCACTCCGCCACTCCACATACCAAACTGACATTAACATATATGCAGTAAGTGTAAAAGCAGTTAATAATACACACAAATGGCTCAATATTTTAATAGTTACTGTTTGATATCGCTTTCGCTGCTGTCTGTCCTATAGAGAACTTGACAGCGCGTGGTTTGTTTGGAACTATTGAAGGTGTCCATGAACCAAGTGACTGCGTGGTGGCAAGATCAATCAGTGTTGCAACTCTCTCTCTCAACAGCTCTTTCCAAAGGCATACGTGATGTTCAGAGGAAGACAGGAAGTAAGTCTGCACCAAAGTTATTGCAAGCAGAAAAAATTTCAATTCATTGTAAAAAAAAAAGAACAAAATAATAACATTATTAACCAGTTACCATTATTTCAAATAAATGTTTCTGTTGCAGAACATTAAAAAAAAAAAGATTCTGGTTTCGCTTTTATTTCTAGCGAAATACCAATTGTTTCTGGTTCTGTTTTTGTTCTCTGAACCGGTTCAAAGCCTTGCTATGTATGCACTACCATGTACACATACATGAGTATGGGACTCTTGTGTCAAAAGGCCACGAAAAGTAGTGGTAAACTTCCAAAGAGGATATTTTCCCTCTTTTCTTCGTATCACTGCACTCAAGTTGCTTTTGTTGCACTGCAAGTTGCACTGCACTCAACACTCCACACTGCCTTCGCCCACCTGGAGAAGAGGAATTCTTATGTGAGGATGCTGTTCGTAGACTGCAGTTCAGCATTCAACACCATAGCCCCCTCCAAGCCCAGTGATCTAGGACTCAATGCCAGGCTGTGCAGCTGGATCCTGGACTTCCTGTTGGGCCGACGCCAGGTGGTGAGGATGGGCTCCAACACCTCTGCCCCTCTGACCCTCAACACAGGAGCCCACCAGGGCTGTGTCCTGAACCCCCTCCTCTGCTCCCTGTTCACCCACGACTGTGTGGCCACATGCAGCTCCAACTTGGTAATTAAGTTTGCCGACGACACGACATTGATAGGCTTGATTACCGACAATGACTAGACGACCTACAGGAGAGAGGTCAACAAGCTAACACAGTGGTGCCAGGAGAACAACCTCTGTCTCAACGTCAGTAAGACCAAGGACCTGATCATGGATTACAGGAGGAGACAAGAGGGGCTGGACCCCATTGCCATCAACGGGTTTGCTGTAGAGAGAGTCAGCAACTTCAAGTTTGTCGGTGTTCACATCACCCATGACCTCACCTCGGACAAGCACACCTCCTTCCTTAGTACTTCTCCTTCCTCAGTGTCCAACCTCTCATACAACTCGCCATACACCTTTTCCTTAGCCTTCGCCACCTTTCTCTTTGCCTTGCACTGCATCTCCTTCTCCTTCTTTCCTGTACTTCCTCATTCCACCACCAAGTCTCCTTGTCTTCCTTCCTGACACACTAAGTACCTGCCTAGCTGTCTCCCTCACCACTTCTGCAGTAGTTGCCCAGCCATCTGGCAACTCTTCACTATCTCCCAGTGCCTTAACTCCTCCCTGAACTCCACACAACAGTCTTCGTTCTTCAACCTCTATCATTTGTTCCTTGGTTCTGCCTTCACTCTCTTCCTCTTCTTGATCTTCAAAGTCATCCTACAGACCACCATCCGATGCTGCCTAGCTACGTTCTCTCCTATCACCACCTTGTAGTCTCCAGTCTCTTTCAGATTGAACCTCCTGCATAATATATAGTCCACCTTAGTGTACCCTCCTCCACTCTTATACGTCACCTTGTATTCCTCCCTTTGCTTGAAATAAATATTCACCACAGCAATTTCCATCCTTTTCTCAAAATCCACCACCATCTGTCCTTCCACATTCCTCTCCTTGACACCATACCTACCCATCACCTCCCCATCACCTCTGTCCCCTTCACCAACATGCCCACTGAAGTCCATTCCAATCACCACTCTCTCCTCCTTGAGTACACTCTCTGCACCACTTCATACAACTCACTCCAGAATTCTTCTTTCTCTTCCATCTCACACCCAACTTGCGGGGCATATACAGTGAATATTCCTCATCACACCCTTGACTTCCAGCTTCATACTCATCACTCTGTCCAACACTCTCTTCACCTCCAAAACACTCTTCACATACTCTTCATTCAGGATTACCCCTACCCCATTTTTCCTCCCATCCACACCATAGCAGAACAGTTTGAACCCACCTCCGATGCTCCTGGCCTTATTCCCCCTCCACCTACTCTCTTGCACACACAGTATATCTACCTACCCTCTCTCCATCATATCAGCCAGCTCTCTCCCTTTACCAGTCATAGTGCCAACATTTAAAGTTCCGACTCTCACCTCCACACTCCTACCTTTCCTCCTCTCCTGCTGCCTCCGGACAGATATCACTCATGTTAAATATGGTGTGCAACAAGGCTCTGTTTCAGGTCCCTTATTGCTCTCCTTGTGCTTGCTACCATTAGGAGACATTATCTGTAAGCATGGCATTAACTTTCATTTTTATGCTGATGACACACAACTATATATATCTGCAAGACCAGATGAACTCTCTCAGTTAGTCTCCCTCAGATTGGCAGATTGTCCCTAAGGACATTAAAGACTGGATGGCCAGTAACTACCTCCTCCTGCACTCAGATAAAACTGAAATATTAGTCTTTGGACCAAAGTCCTCTAGAAATAAACTGCCTGAGATTAATTTCTGTTTAGATGGCCATTTCATGCACTACAGTTAAGAACCTTGAGGTTATGATAGACATTTGAAACCCGCATTAGTAATATAGCAAGAACATCCTTCTGTCATCTCTGTAATATAGCCAAGATATGGGGCATGCTGTCCTTACATGATGCAGGGAAGTTAGTTCATGCAGATTGGATTACTGTAATGCACCATTAGCTGGATGCCCTGCCATATATATATATATATATATATATATATATATATATATATATATATATATATATATATAAACATGCTTCACTTGGCTCAGAATGCAGCTAGTGTTCATACAAGAACTTGGAAATGTGAACATATTAGTTCGGTATTATCCAGTCTACACGGGTTACCTATTAGGTTCCGTATTGATCATAAAATTATGCTACTACCATATAAGGCTATCGATGGTTTAGCACCTCTCCGTACTGCACCTCCCTCTCAGATGACAAAATGCAAACCTCTCCCTACCTATAATAATGAAATCCACAGTTGGTGGCAGGTCTATCTCCTCCAAAGCTCCTAAACTATGGAATAGTCTTCCAACCAATGTCAGAGATTCAGACACACTCTCTAAGCTTAAGTCTAGACTAAAATTTTACCTATTCAGCCTAGCATATAGCTATAATTATCTTAGTCAAGGTGCTTGAGGCAGTGGACTGTGGTCACGGAGTTTTTTTTTTGTTTTTTTTTTTGGAGAACTGAGATGTTGATGCTGTCTCCTTTCTTCTCACATGTGATCACTCAAGTTTGTTGATGATGGAATAGAGAGTTGTTGATTTCTCAGGAACCCCTAATGGCTGTGAGAGTTCTCCTCTCTCTTTTGTTTTTTCTTTTTGTGTTTTGGGTTTCCGGTTCATACCTGTGCAAGTCTGCTGCCGCTGCTGTGCTGATTGTCGTTACTGCTCTACGGTCTGTCGTTAAGAATTACGTTTTGCTGCAACTGTAGTCTTTTGTGCTTGTTTTAATCTCGCTCTGTGTCTCTGCTTTGTTAGCATTACCTATCAACACATTTTTTCTACTGTTTTGCTGCTAGCTTGCTAAAACCAGCCTAGCCTTCTTGCTAACCCTACTAACACAGCAATAGTGTGTTGATAGTTAACGTTAATGTTACCTCTCATTGCCTGCCACTATGTCTTGCTCTTTCTGCCTCGCTCTCGTAGAGAACTTGTCTCTCCTAGAGACGTGTCTGTCAGCTAGAGAGAGGTAGCGTCCTAGTTTTATTACTGTAGATATGACAGTCACCCCAGATAGCATTAGTTTAGCCTCTGAACCGATTAGCAGCTCAGTCTCTCCCATTAGTGCAGTTTTACTGGCAAAAAAGTAATTTCTTACAGTCGTGAGAGGCAGGAGGTCTCGCTGTCACCAGCTGTCATTTGTACGGCCCGATTCACGGTTGTGAATCGCTTTGCTACTCTTGTTTCTCCTGTTTGCCAGTCTGGGTTCTCTGTCTCCCTCGACCGCCCCAAGCTCCGTACCTTAGTTATAGGGGACTCAGTAACCCGAGGGATCAGGTTAACAACGACAGCGACTGTTACCTGTCTCTCTGGGGCCAGAGCTCCCGACATAGAAGCTAACCTTAGGGTGCTGGCAAACAGGAATGGCCATATCAATAAGGCACACCCCATAGACACCAGCTATGACAACATCGTTATTCATGTCGGCACCAATGATATTAGAATGAGGCAATCAGAAGTCACAAAGGTCTGTGGACTATGGACTTGTGACTTCGTCAGAAAGATGTGTCAGCATCGATTAATTGTTTCTGGCCCTTTACCAGATAGGGGTAACGATGAAAGATATAGTAGATTAGTGCAACTGAATCGCTTGCTGGCACAGTTTTGTGTAGATCAGGGATACGATTTTGTAGATAGCTGGCCCTCTTTCTGGGGTCGACCTGGCTTGCTAAAAGTGGACGGCCTGCACCCTGATGGGCATGGCGCCGCTGTTTTATCAGGCAATATAGATAGATGTTTAAGTCAGCTATGACATCTTTCACCAGAGCAGGTCAGGTCACAGGTGATTACAGAACTTGCTAAGGAAAACACCTCAGAGGCTGCTGAGTCCCATGAGTCAATGACCCTTCTCCTCCAACATAAGGCTAAGATAATAACTCGATGATGACGAGTTATTCATTTAGTGAAGAGGCTTTTGCAGAGACTACCTCCCTCCTTAAGCCTCCTGGTCCTCAATCTGCCTCAGTTGCACAACATAACTTGCACTATGGTCATCCCTCTGCCAGCAGCAGCAATTTGTCTTTTCCTATTAGCATACTGTCACGCCCAGGCAGGTTACTTCAGTCTAGATTCAGACAGCCCATATCTCTGAACAACTTAGTTCCAATTCAACTGACCCCCTCTTCCGATTTGATTGTTGTAAGCCCGATAATGATGGAGAAATGGAAGAAGGCCTCTAAAATGGAAGAAGGCCTCTGTAAGTTGAAACCAACAGAAGAAGGCCTCGGTATACCAAAAAGGGAAAATGCAAGGACAGCAAAACATGAAGGCAACATAAAAAGGGTAAAATCTAGGATAGTGATAAGGAAGCATAAGCAATGGTCTGGATGCAGCTGCTTCAGCATCCGTTTTGCATGGACTAGCCCAGCGCTTGATAGTTAACACCTGCATTAAGCCCAACGCTCGATAGTTAACACCTGCATTAAGGGTAAAGTGTCTGAGGTCAAATTGGGGACATGGTTGGGTATCCGAGGTAAAATGAGGACACGGTTGAATATTATTTTTTTATTTAACCAAACAAGGACACTCCGGAAATAATGGTGTATGGAATAATGAATTCTGGGAAAATCTGGGGAAATTTCTGGAAGCGAATGGGTTGGACCATGCAAAACACCGATGATGTAAGGGGTGTTACCATACAACCGTGTTATGTGTTTATTGGTTACATAGGTTTAGCATGCAGATAAAATTTTAGATATAAGGGCATGATTTTCTGTATTATATTGAGTCACTCCCTGGGACCTGACTCAGTTTGTTGTATTTTGTTCACTGCTGAATGCAATAAACTTACACTGCATCGGACTCCTGAAGACTTTGACTGCTTTTTGAAACTTAGACTTTATTTTTTAAAAAAGAAGTAGAGCACTGAGTGTGGAAAAGGGACTCGGTCACATCTGGCCCTGACCGGGGAGTCTCTCCCACAATAACCCTGAAGTTAGGTTTTATTAATATTAAAAAACATCTGGCTTGGTTGAAGCCAGATGTTTATTTCTCTTTAAATGAAGCCTCACCCCCCAACTACTCTTTTTCTCATGCTGCTAGAGCAGCGAAGAAAGGTGAGGGTGTAGCCCTAATTTATAACCATGAATTCTCTCCTGACGTCTTTAGCTTACCAAACTTTGCCTCCTTTGAGGTGGTCTCCATGAAGCAATCCTACACTACCTCATCTTTCCTTATAGTAGTGATCTACCGGCCCCCTTGGCCCAATAGTCAATTTCTAGATGAATTCTCTTAATTCATCTCTGATATTATAACTATGATGGATAAAATCCTTATAATGAGGGATTTTAATATCCACATCAATAACAATTCTGATTCTCACAATAAAGCATTCACATTTATTTTAGACACTTTTGGCTTTAACCAATATGTCCACGAGCCCACTCATTCCAATGGCAACACCTTAGATCTTATTCTAGCTCGCGGCCTAACTATCTCTCATGTGGTTGTATCTCCCTACTCCACTGCCCTCTCTGACCATTTTCTCGTTACCTTCCAGGTCATGCTCCCCTCTCCTCCTGTAGTCTCTACCGTGGTTCATAGGTGCCGCATCAATGCTTCCACCACTATCACGCTCGCTAACCTGCCTCCCGTTGCCCTCACCTCTTTCAGCACCATTAATGCTAAAAAATAGGTGTAAATATATAACACCTTGGTTTAATAACGATACACGTGTGCTGAAGCAAGCATGTAGAAGATTAGAACGAAACTGGCGTGCCACTAAACTGGAGGTCTTCCTTCCCAGAATCACTCCCCTCAATCCAGCTCTATTACCGTACACGATTTTGTCAAAATTTTCTCGCAAAAAATAGACTTAATCCGTGGTGACAATCAAATTAGTCTACAAAAGCAATGCACCGGTATATTCTCCATCACTGCCCCAGAGCTTAATCAGGATGTGCACCCTTTAACCCAATTTAAGCCTATCTCCCTAGAAGCGCTCTCCAAATTGGTGCGTTCTGCTAAACCAGCCTCTTCCCTGCTGGATCTCCTACCTCCTAAACTTTACACAGAACTTTTCTCAGTCCTCGGCCTTATAATCCTCAACCTTTTAAATATGTCAATTAAGTTGGGCATTCTACCCTCAGCTTTTAAAACAGCCGTGATTAGCCCTTTACTTAAAAGACCTAACCTCGATCCACAAACCTTGAATAATTATTGGCCAATCTCTAATCTCCTGTTTCTTTCTAAACTACTTGAAAAAAATGTAGCTGCTCAACTCATATGTCCTCCAACAGCCTGTTTGAAGTGTTTCAGTTAGGCTTCAGGTGTTTTCATTCCACTGAAACCGCCCTTACTAGAGTGACTAATGATCTGTTATTAGCCATGGATGCTGGTGATACCTCAATGCTTATCCTTCTTGATCTGAGAGCAGCATTCGACAAAGCACCTGAAAAATCAAAATGGTATTCGTGGCCTGGCGCTCTCTTGGTTTACGTCTTATCTTGCAGAGAGAAAGCAGTGTGTCCACTATAATAATGTGACATCTGAGTACCGAGAGCTTAACTATGGTGTCCCTCAGGGGTTGGTCCTTGGCCCTATCCTAGTCTCTATTTACATGCTCCCTCTGGGAGATATTATTCGCAGCTATAACATTAGCTTCCACTGTTATGCTGATGATACTCAGATCTACTTACCAATCAAGCACACTGACCGCTCTGAATTGGCTAACCTTGAGGCGTGTCTCTGTGCTATTAGAAGTTGGATGTCTTCAAACTTCCTGATGCTTAACGCAGGCAAGACGGAAATGCTAGTCATTGGTCCCCCTGCGCATAAGCATCTTTTTAATAATCTTACATTAAATTTTGACAACTGCATTCTCTCGAAAAATTCTACAGCTAAAAACCTTGATGTGTTTTTTGACTCTAGTCTCTCGCTTGTCACTCATATCAAGAGCACTACCAAAATGGCCTTTTATCATCTCTGCAATATTGCCAAAATTAGGCCCATACTATGTATCGGTGATGCAGAAACCACTGTTCATGCATTTGTCGCATCTTGCCTTGACTACTGTAATGTTCTGTACTCTGGTCTGCCCACCTCTACTACCAGAAGTCTTCAGCTTGTGCAGAATGCTGCTGCCAGAATCTTGACCTGAACTAGGAAGTTCGACCATATCACTCCCATCCTGGCCTCCCTTCACTGGCTCCCAGTTCACATGAGGACTGATTTTAAAGTCCTCTTATTAACATATAAAATTTTACATGGCCTTGCGCTGGGCCTACCTATCTGAATTAATTACACCCTGTGACTCCTCCATCCTGTGCTCTCAGGATGCTAGTTTATTAGAGTTAAGAGAAGTCCGCTGGCCATCGCGCCTTTGCCTACCACGCACCCTTTCTCTGGGACAGCCTACCTAAAGAAATCAAAGAGGCAAACTCTCTTGTTACCTTTAAAACCAAACTTAAGACTCATTTGTTCTCTGTATTGTATGGATAGCATAATTTCGAACTGACCATCCAGTGAGGCTCAGTCTCTGCCGTAATTTCTCCTGGCATAGTTTAGCTTAGTTTCTGCCGGTTTAGATACCTCTCATCTTTTCTCTCTCCTCCCTCTCCTCTGCTTTTATCTTAACCTTGTCAGTTTCTGTTACTAACCTGTTCTCTTCTGTTTGTGTGAGTGGTCGATGTCTGTGCCCTGCTGCCTGCATGTGGTGTCTTCCCTAGGTCGGCTGACTGACTTTGTCTCCATGTCCTGCTGTCCCTGCCCTGCTCCCCCCATGTGGCCCTGCACCTCCTGTGCCCTCCACAGCCACTAGTCTTGCAACATTCATGCATCTATAAAATTATTTAATATTTCTTTTGTTAAGTGCTGATACTCCACTAATGCTCTCCTTCCCGCCCTCATCCTCTGCATGGCTGTGTCTCATCTGTTTGAGCATGAGTGTCTTGTTTGAATGTGGCTACTTTCCTCCTGGGTTTGCCCCCCCGCCCTTCCTCCCTCCCTGTCATCTCTCTCTTCATCGTCGTTCTGATGGCTGCTGCGGCTTCGTGGGCTCCTGCGCTACATGTCGTCCACCCCAGCTGAGCCCCCTGCTGTTTTGTCATTCCTTATATTATCTACTTGTTGTGTTTTCATTTTCATTATCGCTGTGTTGTTTGTAATTGTCCACTGGGTCGGCACTTATTGCACACCTGGCTGGCCTAGAAGGGGTCTCCCCTCTCTGTGGTCTTTCTCAAGATTTCTCCTATTTTTCCCTAGCATCTGGGTTTTTTTGAGGAGTTTTTTCTTGCTCGCTATGAGGATTAAGTCAGGTGGTGCAGCCCTGCTCTGGTTGTTGTAATCATGTGGGCATGTAAAGCCCTTTGAGACTGTAAACAGTGATATTGGGCTTTAACTAAACTTGAACTTGAACTTTTTTCTTGTTTTTGTTTAAGGCAGCATTAGTTATGGTTGCTGTAGCACTAGTGCTGCACTCAAATCAGAATCAAAATCATTCTAAAACATTTCAAAGGACTTTACTGTATGCTTCAGTTTGCTTAAACATCTTGTTCCCTGTATTCTTTTTCTCTTCACTTCTGTGCCCCAACATTGGAGTATCCATTCTGAGGTCTACAAGGTACCAGTCCCAAGTGTCTGCTCCCAGCATGAGGCCTAAATACTCCTGCCCCTTCTGCCCTGACTTCTTGTGAGCCCCTACTCTGAGCCAGCGGCCCATCTGTGATGCTGTCTCAACCTGACTGTGGAACCAAGATCAACCTGTCCTTTATACCCAAACCATAATCCTAATATTAACTATAGTACTGCAAACCATTATGCAGTCATACAGTTTGTCTTAAAGAAAAACTTATTGATATGAACACTGCTGGGTTGTTCAGTTAATCTATATCTCATACCTTCTAGATCTCCTAGAATCTCTCTATATTTAATCTTTTAAACTGTAAACAAATCATATATTGTAAATAATTTTATAGAGGTCAGATTTAGGCAATGATCTGTGTAAAATTGATTTGAGACACTTTTTTATTGCAAAAAGCGCTTTACAAATAAACTTGATCTTGAAATTAACCTCCACTGTCATTTGCACCTGTCCTGTGTTCAACCATCATAAACCTTTTTTATCACTAGGATCTCAAAATTTTAAATGTCAAAATATCAAACAAGTGACAGTTCTCTAAGGTACCTCGCTGTGCTGTGATAGTCAATATCTGCTTGTTTGAACCAAATGTTTGGATGGCACATCTCCCTCTTGCTATGGCAGCCTGCTCAGCAGCAGCATGGGCACGTTCATTATTAATCCAACATATTTTTTTTTACAAGCTCGCTGCTTACACTGAGAAGTGCCAGCCCTGTGATATGGGCCTGCACTCTGGTAACATAACTTTAGATGAAAGTACAGGTGGCCTGTTACAATTACTCTGGTCACAAAGCCTCTAGGCTCTAAAGGTATGCTTCCACTGCAGCGAATTTCGCTTCACTCATTCAGGTTCAATAGGGGCGAAATTCGCTCTGATTGGCGAAATCAGAAGTGAATTCGCCAAGGCAAGCAAAATTGGGATGGCGAATTCTCAACTTTATGCAAATGAGAACCACGCGAGAACCAATCAGTTCAGCGTGTGATGAGTTTGGTATGTGACGCTCTCTAGATAGTCGGCAGTAACAAAAAAAGTCTGATCAAGATGGAGGAGGCTAAAGGCTACATGTAGCATGAAAACATGTATATGATTAAAAGATATATGGGCAACCATTTGTGTCTACATTAACGCGGGTTGTTGTTTATATGTTACATGAACTTAGTTGGGGCCAGGGCAGTAGAAAAAACTCTCAACAGCACTGGTCGGGGCAAATAGACCACTGCAGACCATCATTTAAGCACTTGAACTTTTGAAGGAGGTGACTTGCTTGCTGTTTTTGCGACCACGCCCCCAGAGCTAAATTTTTACAGGGCGAAATTCGTGAGGTGTTTCGCTGTGTGAAAGCCTACAGCTAATGGTTTTCAGCATTGTGCTAGTGTTTGTCACTCCGCTACCTAGCTGGCTGGTTTAGTAGGTCACAGTGAAAACGGACTTTTAGACAGGTAAATAGCAGCCATACTGACAGCTTCCCCTTATCTATACAGTGGGGGGAAATTCCTCTTTAGTGTTTGGTATTCACTGCATCTTTTATGGTGCATGTATGGAGTCAGCCTCACAGACATACCCCAAATCTCTCCCTTTTGCTGCACTCAAGTGTGATGCTGAGAAGACTCTTCTTGCAACATCTCCAAAAAGAAGCTTGAAGTGTAGGACTTAGACACTTGTTAGATCAAAGGGTCAAATGTCAGATACCAAACAATGCCACATAAATACAGTGGCCAGTTTATGTCAAAAAACAATTTTTAAGTGGGTGAGATCCCACTTTGCCTCCTGAATTCGGCCTAAATTCTTTAGGGTATGGCTTATCAGAGAGGGTGCTGGAAGCATGCCATATGGACGGTCCATCCTCACTAGATGAGAACACACAGTCACTGTTGGTTGGATAGCAGTACGGTCATGCTGTTAAAAGCCCATTTGTCTCAGCTAGTTATCAACAGTAGTCAGATCTGCTGTAGTGTTGAAATTCTGCTCAGTTGTTATCAAAGCCTCTAATTTTTGCCAGAAAAACATTCCCCCATTCCAACATTATTAAGTATATATTCTATTATGATCTCAAGAGACAAAAGAATTGACACTTGAAAAGTTCATCTTGAACTTGAAATTATAGAATCATTTTGTAGGTATGAACCAAATGAAAACATACATGTAGTTAGTTGATTGTTTTATGATTTAGCTGCATGTATCTGTATTGTGCTAGCTAATGATTTAAGAAACTGAGCTGAAAAGGAATCAAGGTCAAGTCGATCTATAAGTGAAAAACAAGACACAAAGTTTAATACAAAATGTCACTTGTCTAAAAATCAGTGAAGGTCAATCAGTATTAATTGTCCATGTTTGCATTAGGAGAACAGCTGTGCTGTGAGGAATGTAGCTATGACAGCCAGCAGTTAGCAGGTTACCGCTGCTAACTGCTTCAAATAGCTATTTGTTTTGTTTTCCCACTCCAAAGTTACTGGTGGCTGTATGCTTTTGTCAGTGAAGCACTGGACTCTGGAGAGAAGTTATGAATGACCGGGTCATTCTTACTTGTGGCCCTGTAAACCTGACACAGTCCATCTCACAATGAAGAGAACCAGCTTCTGTAATTGATTCTTATTTCCAGAAGGATCTGATTACAGGAAGAAGAGGTATATAACGGCCCCTTTCTAATGACTAATAAGCTCAATCGACCACACTTGACGATCTAATTTAAGCCCCCTCACTTTTCCTGACCTCTGAATTAAACCATTAAAGATCAAAGCCCCGAGTCTGACAGGCAGCTACTTAATCTCTGCAAATTGACTCTAATCCTGCATTGCTCAAAGGATCCGAAAAGAATGCCTGCCTAAGCCTCCTTCAATCTGCTCAGCCTTGTGTCTTGATAATTGTACATGTAGGTGTGTAAGCGAGCACATGGAGGTGTGAGCAGACATGGTTTTGACTGAAAAAAAACAACAAAAACTGTAAATGAGCTCCCATGCCTCCTTTCTGTACCTTCACTGGGACTGTGGGGCTATGCTATCCGTTTGTCTGTCTGTCTATCTATCTGAATTAAAAGACAGATAGATATAGATATAGTGTGTGTGTATGTGTCTTTCTCCAGAGATATGCTCTTTCTGCCCTAAAAATGTCCTTTTGAAAAAATCCTGTGTCATTAGGGAGTGTATGAGTCTGCAGGACTAATCAGGTCGATTTGCATGAAGGTTGAGTGTGATAGTTGTGTTGAAGTCCACTGACTGGCCCTCGGAGAATGGCTTTTTAATCAACCTTCTCTGGCATGTTTACCCAGACCCAATGTTTTTGCACAATAAAGCTGCATCTCAGAGCTGCAATGGAGCACACTTAACCTCTGTGACACCTCAGCACTTCACCAATGCAGCCTGGCCGGCAGTTTGTCACCACTCTCCCTTTAAAACCTGATGGGGAAAGTGGTAATTGACTGTACGTTAACAGTTCTATTTCAGGTTGAGTGTGCTCATCTGAAAGTTGCAGTCAGATTATCTATGATGTGGAATTGCATGTTAAGAGGATGTATTGCTGGTTTGTCTGAAGATACTTTTCAGTCATTTCATTCATTCGGTGCATAAAGTAAAATAGCTTTAGTTTTGCTGGAAATTTTTCAGCTCTTGAATAAAAATTAGGTTTATTATTAGTAAGTAAGTAAGTAAGTAAATTTTTTACAGAGGTGACAAAGTGCTTCACAAGAGCATTTTTCAACGAACAAGTGAGAAACAAAAAAAAAAACAAAACAAAAAACAGAGATGACCAGAGTGACCACCCAAGCCACGTTTGAAAGAATAAGACTAAAAACTGAAACACCGTACATATATAAAACAAACAAAAATACCACCCAGCCACATGTTTAAAAGAATAAGAGTAGAGAACTGAAATACATACATCATATAAAGCAAAAAATACCACCCGGTCATGTGTTTAAAAGGCTTAAGACTGGAAGGAACTAAAAGCACAATACATAAAATACACAATAAGCAATAAAAATACACAGTAAAATACATAAAGTGCAGACCTGGTGCATACAGATTAGTCAAACGCCTGTCTAAACCAATATGTCTTTAGCTGCCCTTTAAAAGAATCCACAGAATCAGCAGACCTTAAGGGTGTGGGCAGAGCATTCCACAGTCTAGGTGCTACGGCCTCAAAAGCTCTGTCACCACGGGTCTTTAGGCGGGTGCGTGGGACAGACGGTAAATTTAGCTTATTTCACCTAAGAGAGCTAGCTGATGCATTTGGGTAAAGTAGATCAGCCACATATGCAGGAGCCTGACCGTCCAGTGCTCTGTAAGTAAGACTGAGAATTTTGAGAATTCTGGATCCTATACGCTACAGGGAGCTAATGAAGAGATATGAGTACAGGGGTAATGTGAGACTGTTTATCAATGTGAGATGAGATAAAGGCATGTATAAGCATCTCTAGGTTTGTATTTGAAACTACAGATCTCAGTTTAATAATATTTCTTAAGTGGAAAAAACAAGATCTGGTCAACTGCTTTACATGGGTGTAAAATGACAAGGACTGATCAAATATAACCCCTAAATTACGCAGGCTGGCGTAGGCAGCAAAGGAAAGAGACCCAATCCCTGATTGATCATGGGGGCAACCTTTCCTACAGCAACAATTAGAACCTCTGTCTTGTCAGCATTGAGCTGTAAGAAATTTCCTGCAGTCCAGTCCAGCGTTGAGACAGTCTATGAGCCTAGATAACCCAAAAGCCTCACTAGGTTTGAATGAGAAGAAGAGTTGAATATCATCCGCAAATAAATGATATGCAATATTAAATCTGTTTATAATCTGACCTAAGGGCAGCAAATATAAGGAGAATAGCAGGGGAGCCAGAACCGAGCCCTGCGGGACACCGCAAGACAGTGGAGTGGAATCAGACACAAAGTCACCAATAGAGACGGTGAAGCTTCTGTCAGTGAGATAAGATGAAGAAATTATATTGGCAAAGTAAGCAGTTCGGACTTCCTTTACTAATGCGTTAAAAGAATTTTGGAGATCTTTAAGGTAAAGGCAATGCACTTCTAGCCCAGTGGCTTTCCATAGTTGTTCAGTCTTGCAGCACTTCCGTCTCAGGCAGCGCACAACATCTGTCATCCACGGAGAGGTGTTGCAGATAGCCCTAGTACTGGCCTTTAAAGGTGCTACTTTGTCCAGCAGCATGGAGCAATGCTCATTAAAAGACTGCATTAAAAACTCAACATCACTAAGATTTATATTAAGATCACAGCAAAATTGCACTGAGAACTGATCAACCGTATTCTGAGTAATGATGCGAGAATGCAACCTTCTTTTAAGACACAAAGGGTCGGCATTCGCAGAGAGATCAAAGAAAATACATTTATGATCACTGATCAAGAGGTCCTCACAACAGATATGATCAATATCTATTCCGAGAGAAAAAACAAGGTCCAAAGTATGACCACCCGTGGTCGATAAATTAAAACACAGTAATACAGCTTTAGCCAACCAACTTTTGTCAGTTGTAATTCAAAAGTAGTGAAAGGTTCTGTGCTCACCAGCTGGCAAGAAAACAGATTCTTCCAGACCACAGCGAGACCTCTGCGGAGTCCCAATAATTGAACAGTCCATAGGGCACAGTTCATTTAAATGGATAAATTCCATATTCCGTTGCCAAGTTTCAGTCAGACACAAGAAGGCCAAGTTTTCCTTAGTAAACAAGTCATTTAGTATGTGAACCTTGTTCGCCACAGAGCAAGCATTAATCAGGCCAATTTTGATTGAAGAAGCCGCCACACCGTCAACAGCACAGGAAGCTTTGAGGTGCATGCAATTGGACGATTCACTTGTGCGCCACAGCGATCCCAACCATAGCAAAGGCATGGGCGAGGTAGTTGCCAAACCACCATGCCACGGTGAGTGTCAGGGAACACTGCCCTCAGGTAGGATGGTTTTGCGGGGCTATACTGGAGCCATGCGGCAACGGACCCTCCCACCTCAACACCAGGGTAAACCATCATAGGCCTTATGGTCGCGGGAATACAATTCTGGAGGCTGACAGCAAGGGCTTGCTTCCAGAGGCGTCGGGATTTGACTTGGGAACCAGCCCTAGTTCCTTGTTTCCTCCTTCTGTGCTTCTTAGCCGACAACCCTTTTCCCCTCCAATCGCACAGCAGCGGTAAACCATGGGGCGACAAGCTAACAGCCGGGGGTGGAGGTGGATAGTATCTGATTAGGTTTATTAGGTTTATCAGGTTGATTTCCAACTTGTTTTCTCCCAGGATGGCATGCCCAAATTCCATTGGCAAACCAATGAACAACCCCTCAGTGTGGAAGGGTGGGGACTTGCATGCCTGTATTGCCTGTATATGCAGCCACCACCAGTGTACAAGCATATTCACAGGAACATGACAAGTGATGGACACCCTCGCGATTTGGTTTGCTCATCTCGTGCTGGGAGTCACTAAAGCACGGGGGCAGACAATTCATAAAGAGAGGACAGGCATAACTGGGAGCATATTTCATGTCAAGAGCCGGTGAATGTAAGATTAAAATCTGTTGAACTACTGGGAGTCTGATACTGTCCAGAAACATCTGCAGTTGGCTTGATAGTCATATGAGTGGAGTGTAATGTTGTAACTGGGCCCGTGGGGATTGTGTGAGGAAGAGGAAGAGAAAGAGAAGAGGAAGAGGGGGCAACTATTTTTTTTACTGCAGTATTTGGCACCAGAACCACACTGGCCATACGTGTGCATGTCCAGGGTTAAAATTTGAGAGGCACTCCTTTTCTAGTCAGACGTAATACATTTTATTTGAAGATACTAACAATAGGCCTCATTCACCAACCGTTCTTAAGAGGAAATTTGTTCTTAAAACCCACTTATGTAGTTTTCTGACATTCACCAATGTTTTCTTATTTGGGATTTGTTCTTAGGTAAAAACAGCATCTACGCACACTCAAGAGCACACTTATGCACATTTGAGTGCTGGCATGTTTGTGCAAAATAATTGTTTATTGCATTTTCTTCAATTCTACAATTGTATAATATTATAGGATTTAATTAACAATAATACTTGTAGGATTTATAATATTTTTCATAATTATTTTCATTATTTTATGAAGCTTTATTGTTTTTAAAATAAATAAACACTACACTAACATTAACTGAGAATATAACAGTTGATGGAGACTGTGATAAGTCAGCAGTAGTTTTACATATATTACCTATGGGTTCCCATCTGAAACCAGACAAGTTGTAAAGCAGGTGTCTGACAATCAGTCAGTTTTACTTTTACATATGGATAAATATTAAAATACCTGGACAGAGCAGACACAGCCATTGTAGCCTTTACTCCTGTCTGCTACTGCACACGCATTGCATTGAGCCATTAAAGCAGGAGCAGAAGTGGTGTCTCAAGCTACTTGTTGGTAGTTAGAAAAGAAGTTAGAATTCCGAGAAATAAAATCAGAATTGCGAGGGGGAAAAAGTTAGAACTGAACAGAAAAAAAAGTCATAATCATGAGAAATAAAGTCAGAATTTCTAGAAATAAAGTTAGAATTGTAAGAAATAAAGTTGCAATTAAGCAAACTTTTTTCTTTCTTTTTAATGTGGCCGAAACAGGCTTCCATTTTTGTGTGTGCACACGGCCCTGCAGTTTCATGCCCTCTTATGGGGATTGGGGGGGTGTTTATCTATGTTAATTTGGACGCGTTTTCAATTTACGATGACAATGGGCTTAATCATTATAAGAACAAAGATGCGAACAATTCTGCAGTTTAAGAACACGTCATGAATCTGTAGACTTAGACTTTTTCTTAGGACCTTTCACAAGAACAAATTAAAGAAAAAACTTAGGAAGATATTGGTGAATGAGGCCCCACGAATTACAAAGGGTTTATATGCATTTTATAAACCTTGCGTTGAAAATAACATTAATTCCAATCACATTGAATCCAGCTTATATATGGGCCACTGGTTGTTGTACTAGTCTACCTGTTTACTTTACAAGCAGATACAACTAAGTAAGTTCCACTCACATTACACCAAGAAAAAAAAAGCAAAAAAAAAAAAGCTTTACTGTTTCCCATCAAGTACCGGAAGCCCTGCCAATCTGTCTTGTCACTGCACTGTCATGATGATGATTGTGCTTTGCCCTGATATACAAGCTCAGGAGTCTCTGGTTGTACTTGTGTCCTGAATAAATGATTTAGCACTCTGAGCATTATGACAATTAGCTCTATGAGAGAGCAGTCAGAAAAACATAACCGGTCTAGATTTTCTACAGCTGTAAAAGGAAGAGTCCAAAAGTGGACTCATGGGATTGTTACATTCAGATAAGGTTTCGTTATTCAGTGATTCATTACAGATTTATATAAAGTGCACTTGATGACTTTTTATGAAGATCTGTTTATCTGTTGGGGCTGAAGGTAAGCACACTGCAGACACCAGGTTCATGCCTGGAAAGAGCACTACAAAGGAATCAAACAGACTCTACTCTCCACTCCCACTGTGGAGGTGTGGTCCTCTAAATGACTTCACAGAAAAGAAAAAAAAAAGCATTATTATTAGATTATATTAAACATTGAACAGTTGCAAGTAGTGATGAACTGCATCTGTGAACTCACAGTAAAGTATTCCATATCTTGCCCACACAATCAAGAATAATTAATGTTGAAAATAAAACAGCCATATCATGTATTGTGTACCAGTTCACATCATTCACATTAACTGGCACTGGGAAGTTAATGACTTAAAACACAAAAACAAAATCACAGCAATGCTAACAAAAAGAACTTGAATCTAGCAGATAACATGCCAGAAAAACTTAGCTTAGTACCCAATATCAGATCATATCAATAAGAAAATGCCCCTCTAAAGATTTTTTCCCTCTGAGAGTAGAGCTCTCCGCTTAAGTTCACCCATTTTATCCCCTGATTAAGTAAATTGAGGTAATGTATGTGAAATTGCTGAACAAAAATCATGTCTTTATCATGTCAGCATTCCACCCTTCTCTGTTTTCCTCAGTGACTTCCTTGCATTTCTTTTAGATATTTCATGTGATGTTTTGTTACACAAGAAAATAAAAATCAATGATCAATTTTCTGCTGTTGTGGTTTTCGAAAGGTGCATTTTATTTTTGATTAGCACAGTTTGGGGGAAAAGAAAATCTAATCTAAAAAAAGAAAAAAAAAAAGGAGGCCCTCTTTAAAGCAATAATGTCTGGTCTAGCTCAGAATAGCATGCCTTAAAGAGCTATTGATTTGCTAATTGCCCCTGGTTTCAGTTCTTTGTTCCTTGAGGTACTACTTAACTTGGATGACTCTCTGAATTCCTGAAGACCTCAGCCTATTAAGAAACCAACCAACACTTAACATCCGTGAAAAGTATTGACTTGCTTTGGGACTTGCAAGAGGGTTTCAACTTTTCTACTAACTTTGTGAGTCACGCTCTCTTGCACTCCCAGGACACGGGGTCACATAAGGTTCTCTCTACAGCTGTCGTTCTCAATCCTGCTCCTGGGGGACCTCTGCTCTGCATGTTTTCAATCTTTCCCTGCTCTACCTACCTGCCTGAACTCATCAGTGGCACTTTTGATTGGCTAAGTACACCTGATTTAATCAAGAGCATGTTAATCACACTAATCAGATGTATTTAGAGTAAGGATAGATAGAAGATATGCAGAGCAGGGGTCCCCCAGGAACAGGGTTGAGAACCACTGCTCTACAGGAACATCCGATTATCTCACGCTTCTCTCTAAATGAACAGCAATGAACGAGCAAGACCTTGAAGATCTGAGGGAAATAACCTACATACGAGTGTGTGTGTGTGTGTGTGTGTGTGTGTGTGTCTGAAACTGAGCAGAGGCCATGGGCTCTTTGTTAGGTACTCATTTTATCACCTTACCCATGAGTCTGTGCTATCCTGAAACATTTGTTTGAATCTGAAAAGGTCTACCATCTACCATTGCTGGTGGGTTGGCAAAATGGTGGTTATTTTGTGGAAATGTTACCCACATAGTGTAAGAGATGTAGTCAGAAATATGGCCAGAGTGGCTCCATGCCAACCTCAGTGCAGGTCCTGACATGTACTTACCATCTGGACTCTGGAGTGGGATGAATAGATGACACCTTGCTTCTCCCTCCATCCACACTATGTCTGCCCTGGCAACACATCCCTATTCATGGGTGCCTGCCAAAACAATATGCAGAGTTAATATCATCAGTGTTAGCTGTGTGTGTGTATTTGTATATGGTGAGAGAATTTCCATTCTGATCCTTCGTTAAGTGGAACAAGGTAAATGAAAGCAGGTTCGTTATGGCAGAGGACCACTTCTGCTGGTCTGTTTGTACTCCTTCTGCTAGATATTGCTTAAAATCTTGACTAGAGGTTTTAATGATTAACAGTCCTTTGAGTAGCTGCCAACAAATATTTTAACTGATTAATCTTATTGGTTTAGTGGTTAATTTTGAATTACAGTATTAAGTGTTCTCATCTTCTAAATGGCCAATAGCATGACTGGCGTACTGCTGAGGAGCGCTGACGAATCTGCAAGCAGAGATCCCTATCAGGGTAATACCTCATCATGACGATAGTCACTTCCTCTAAGGGCTACAGCTATAGCAAAGCAATATTTTTCCCAGAAAACTACCATAAACTCAGTAATAAAAATAATTACGAGATATTACACTGTGTGCATTATATCCTTGTTTTGATTAGCTAGATTGATTATGCATGGGACTTTAGAAGTAGTATCAGTAACTTCTCTTGTTTATTTTGCTGCTATTATTGACATTATTTTCTAAATTTAGCTTAAAGTGCCATGATAAAAACTACTAAATGAAGTCCTCTCTCCCCTCCCTGTACTATCCAGGCAAACACACAGGGCTAAGAACCTCATTGGCTGTTCACAAACACTTGCCATTATGCTGTGTCTCAACAACCCCCCCCCCCCCCCCCCCCCCCCCCCCAAATACAAACACGCACACACACACACACACACACACACACACACCAAACAATATCAGGGAGGGTTAGGCCAGGCATGTGGTGACCACCATTACAGAATGATGGGATACAGAAGAATGTCAGATCCTTGTTGCTGAAGTGGCAGATGGCCTGAAGAGACAGAGGACAGCATTGCTGCTGTTTTGACAAGTATATGTTGAGGGATCCCTGCACTCTTGAAGTGGGATGACTGTTTTGCATTGTATAGTCCTAAACCATGGCCATGAAACAGTCACATCGAAGCATGCAACCACACTTGTTCCACATGCATGACTCTGCGTAATTTGACAAGATGAATCACAGTTCAATTGGAAAAGACTTACCTTACCTTATATCCCACACTTGGCCTTAACCAGAGGAAATTCACATTTTATTTAATTTACAAATGTTGCTTGAAATTGATGAAAAACGAAAAACTGTGGGCCTAATTTATCATTCCTGAGATGCTCTAATGAGAAAAACAAGCAACTGAATTGCCTAATTGAGCCAGCATTTACAAAGGCATGGTAGTAATGGGGGGATATACGATGAATGTCTGCACCATGCATGTAATAACTTTGTGCTCAGTCCCTCCGTACTGCTGAAGCACTAAGGCCAAATCAATGTTCTTGTGCAATCAGCACCAGCGCAAATAAGAAATTCCTGAGGACCTGACTGCTGCTAGCCAAGAAATTAATGGCATTGTAGGGATATGCTGCTGGTTGGTAGCAGCACAAACATGAGGTTTCCAAGTTCTCAAATGTGGTGCTTGGTTATTTTTTATTATACTATAAAAGATAAAATCTTTATCATCTGTAAAACATTTGGCACATGTATAGGGACTTACTTGTCAGGCGGTAACTGGAGGAGAGAATTTTTACTTTGCAATGTGTGGGCTAATAAATGATTCTGAGGTTAAACATTGCACAGAATGATTCTGAGGTTAAACATTGCACAGACTCTCCCCATGTCCCCCTGTTCTCTCTCTCTCTCTTGCTGACCCTTTTTATCCCTATTCACCCTTCCCTGAACTTTTTATCCCGTGTCACCATTCCTTGACCCTTCCTATCTCTTTTCACCCTTCCTTGACCCTTTCTATCCCTCAGCAAATTCCAAGGAGTGTCTCCTCCCTTCAGGCAGAGACACCCCCAAAAGGATAGCAGCACCCCCCATCTGCAAATCAGATAAAATGCCAGACCTCCTGCTATCCCTCAGTTCAGCTTTCAGCTAAGCTGCAGTTCAGCTATCGGTTCAGCTTCAGCTCCAGTTGAGCTCCGGTTGTCCCAACCGTAATGTAGTCCATCCGTTCTGACCCACTCATCTGTGCAAAGAATCAACCCAGCCTCACCACTTCGGAAGATTCGCAATGCTGAAAGACACACGAAGTCTTACTCACGGTCTCCTATTGCTAACCTCAGATACTCCGGTCTCTCATACCTGAATGTGGCTGTGTGTGCTCTTCTTCTTCCCCCTTTTTCTCTCCCTCCCTAACTACGCTATTGTGTGTGAGTATCACTCAGATAGTTCATTTGGTTAAGCGTGCCTCTTTGTGAGTAATGCCTCATTCTCATGTAGTTTTTCATTCATACATACTTTAGGTAACAAGAATATTGTCATTTTCTACCCTTAGTTGTTTGTCTTCTTGTGAGTAGTTTAGATGCTGTTGTATGTGTGTGTATAGCCGATTGCATTAATTCCACCTGAATCGCAATTGATTCAACATTAGATTAATTCTGTACCATTGAATTTGATCATTGTAATAAATGTGTATTTTCGTATTCCCACTCTTTGAGTATGTGATAAATTATTCCCAAGTCACTGAACGTGGTGATCCAGGAGCTTAGCTATAGACGTATTGAATTCGAAGAGTATTATTGTACTTGCTACCTTAATACTGTTATTTATTATATGTACAGCTAATGAAGAGTTATTTTGAATAATTTCTAGGTTCAGAGTTCAGAGCGCTAAGCTGTAAATAGAGTTTTTCAGAATAACTGTAATTTCACTGGGTTCAGGTTCTGAAATAAGGCTATGGTTACAGCTAACTGATATTAGTATTAAGTCTAATATTCACAGTATACCATTAACCAGAATTTCCCTATACCATTTGCATGACATACTGAAATAGTTTAACAGTCATGGTTACCTCAAGAAGGGCAGCTGTGGTCTAGAGGTCAGAGAACTGGGCTTGCGACCGAAGGGTTGCTGGTTTGACCCCCAGGACTGACGTCCACGGCTGTGTGCCCTTGGGCAAGACACTTAACACCGATGCCCCCCAGACGCTAGGAATGCTGCCTACTGCTCGTGCATCTGGTGTGTGTGTTTTCACAACCAGTGTGTTGGATGGGTTAAATGCAGAGGACCAATTCACTGCTCATGGTGTGTGTGCTCTCACAGAGATTTACATGTACATCTATTGTGACCTAATCTGAGATTTGGGAGCTGCCAATAAAGCTTTAAAAATTTATTTATTGGCTAGCATCTCCTTTATATGACTAGCACTGCTGCTTCACATGCATTCTTTTGCTTAACATTTTGCTTTTCATATTTGTTAGTTTGTTATTTTATTCGTGGTTAAAGTTGCAACATGTTGCTGAGTATGTGAACTTATTTGCTCTGTACAACCACAGAAGTCCTTACTGGTAGGATAAGTTCTGATTTTCATGGACCTTCTATTAATCCTCAATGGGTTTTCCATTAAAAGTGACCAAAAGAGATCAAAGAAAATGCTGAGGAGTGTGTGCTTGAAAAATGTGGACTCAAACAAATTCTTCTTTAACTGGGAGAGCAAAATAATTAGTTTACAGTGAGCTTATCACATCAATGAAAACTACATTTCTGAAATGATAAGGGGATATATGGAAACTAAAGGGTACATACATAGATTTTCAGTACAACAAACTAAACTGAATGTATTCTGAGGATCAGTGTCAACCCCTGGTCCTCCCTTACCCCCTCTATCAGTTAGTTTTGGTCTCATAAGTTCAATCTGTCAGTTTGATCATTAGTCCTACCCGTGTCCTGTTAGTTTAGTCTTGCCTGGTCTTTGTAAATAGTTCTAGTTTTGCCCTTGGTTCCTTGTGTGGAATTGTCATCTGTCTGTCTGCCTGTCTGGCTGCCTGCCTGCCTGACTGCCTGCATGTTGTAAAGCCAGAATCTGCGATCCTGTAAGTTCCTAAAGTCTTTTGTTCCATGCTCTGTTCTAATAAAACTGAGTCCCACCTGAGAGTGCATCCAGTCTCTTTAACCAGTTGTGACAATCAGAATAGTGCTGACTGGGGCTATAAAGTTCTTTCTGTCAAGCAATCACAGCATTACAGCTTCTGCTACTTTAATGCTACACTGCATGAAGAAAAAAAAATCAGAAGGTGTCCATGTGTTTCAAGATAACAGGGCAAACTGTACCTGAGCTGTAAACAGATATGGTGTGATGTTTGCACACAGAATCAATTAGGGTGTCACAATGGAGTGGTTTTCATTCAGAAGAGCATTTAAATACTCAGAAATAGCAAAAATATGTTTTTAATGCAAGTCTGTGTATAGAAGAAAAGTTTGTGTCTCAATGCATTTGACAAAAGACATAGCATGAACTTCAGTAATTCTTTAGTCCAGTCCCAAGCGTGTAAGGACAGAACCTGACAGAGACTTCAGAAAACAGAATAAAAAAAAAAAAAAAAAAGGTTTTGTATAAAATGTGCCTTTTAATCTGACTTCCCTCACTGGATCACAAAGAGTAACAAAAATGATCAGAACACTGTGAAAGCATTGAGGTGCCCTGCAAAATAAGTGTTGAAATATAATAAATCACACAGACACAAACTTTAGGTGTATCTATAAAGCACTGAGTCTGATCCCGCTTTGCCTCCAGAGCAGCCTGAGTGCTTCAGGGCATGAGCTCCCTGGGTCATGTTCCGGGAGATATTCTGAGACAATGGATCTCAATTATATTATGTGAGTAGAACTAATCTGTGTGTAAATTATTACAAAAACGGCAATTTTTACAAAAACATCTACAATTTTCCATGTCAGACCCATTTGCAGGTACAAACAGCATTTACACTTTTTGTACCTGCAAACAGGTACATGCCAACCATGTAAATTGCAACAAACTTCTCGGCATGTCATTATTTCTAAGCATATTATCTATTATTATTTCCATAAGTCTACATGTGTGATTTTAAAATGTGATCAAAATTTGTCAGGAAATTACATGGTAGTTTAAAATATAAGATGGTGTACCGATAAGGAAGTAATACACAAAGAAATAATTTACTGCATCAGACAAAAAGAAGGAAATAGGACTCTTATTGTTCCAGTTGGACAATTGAAACAAATTAAGTTAATTAGCTGAGGGAAAGGCCTGGATGATCCTCATTTTCCTCACACACCAGCTTTGGGGTTGTCATGTGAAGTCCTGGAGGTTTTATGTTGTCCTTCTCCTTTACAGTGTAGAGACTGAGACATGGATTAAAGAATGTTCATCCTCCATTTTCTAGAATATTGATGTAAAAGCTGTTCACTGGACTTCTAGACAGATGTTATAGATTGTAACACATCTTAATTTCAGCATCTGTCCATAGGGAGACTTAGGGATATGGACAACTGTTTTCACACTTTGGCCATCCTGATGATATGTGTGTGTGTATGTGTGTGTGTGTGTATATATATGTACATATATATAAGAAAGTGATATACAAATGCTCATTGGAGAGACTACTGTACGAAAACCTGCTGGCCAGTATCATTAATTCAGCTGAATAAAGTTGACTGAAGGTCCTCTAATGATTTTCTTATACAAGGCTGTTACATGCAGCACACTGCACGTTTGTTTTGAGTATGTCTTGTTTTCCTCCCTCTGTTTCATCGTGTGTCTTGTTTTCCTCGCTCTCTCCTCTCTTGCTACTATCCCGACGCAGGTATTCAGCTGTCACTTCTCATCTGGCCTGGTGTTTTATCACGTCTCCTCGTTTGGCCTGGCCAACCAGAGGCGGAGTGCCCCTTCTGGCCCAGCCCGGCGACAGCGCACCACAATTCGAAGATGCCAGATTTGAAGTATGGATTAGCTCTCTTGCTGTTTTGATCTTTCATGCTTTTTGTGTTTTACTATTTACAAACTTGCCTGTACCGTGTTTGACTTTGACTTTGCGTTGTATTCTGACTTCGTTTCTTGATTGTGTCTCAGCCTTGGTTGCATTCAGTTGTCATGTGAGGAGGACAGGTAAAGTGGGAGTTCCCTGTGTTAGTGTTTCACTTTATATAGGGTGAGGTTAGAAGCGGTTGCCACTTTTGTATGTTTTGGTTTTCAGGTAATTAGTGTAGTTAGGTTTTGTTCGGCTCTGCCACCCTTTTTGTTTTGTAGTCAGTTGTGTGTCTTTTGGTGAAGGTATTTAGGGTTGTTTTAATTTTTCTCAGTTCATTTCACCGTCTGTTGTCCTCTCCCCCTTCTCCTGTGTATATTTGTTATTGTAAATATTTTGTACATATTTGAGGTATAGCTTTGTAGATATTATTAATATATCCCATATCCTTGTACATTGCTCCCGCATCTCTGTTTTTTTTTTTTTTTTTTTTGTTCTTTTTTGTTGCTGCACCATCCAAAACCAGCGCTGGTGGTGGAGTTTTTGTTTGTTTGTTTGTTTGTTTGTTTGCTTGCTTCTGTGTTGCATCCCTCACTCATACCCTTGGGGGGTATTCTAGAGAGCAGGTTTAGTGAAATTAGTTAGTTATCTCAGAGTAAGTAGTTAGCCTCCTAATAGGTAAAACATGGGGCAACCTCATGCCTTACATGTTACCTAATAAAAGCTACACACACACCTTTTGTAAAAGAGCTGTGCTTAATTTTATTTGAAGAGGTGAAAGAAAACATTTCTTGGTTCACTCCATATCAGAATTACAAGACAAGACTGGTTACAAGGTACAATGATCTGCACCAGCCAAGTAGTGCCAAGGTAATAAGTTTAAAACAGTAGACAGTAGCCTAATTTAAGTGACACTAGCGGTTGTAGAAGCCCTTAGGTTCATGCAGCTGGTTAAAATATTTCATGTTTCCTCAGTACCTGAGGAAAATTGAGAGAAAACAAGTTGTACATCACAAGAAGAGCTCATTTTGCATTACATTTTTTATATTGGAAGTTATATTGTACTGTTTTAGAGGTGATTGATATTTTATTTGAGAATTAAAGGCTGTTTGTATGTAATCAGGTCAGGATCACTGATGGAGTTAACTTGCACACAGAGGACTGGAGGCAGAGGGTCTCTGCACAGTTCTTTCCCACTAAGTCTTAACCAGGGTGATAGCAAAGGATGACAGGGAACAAAGTAAAAATTGAGGACTGTGAAAAAGAGGATTATTGTTTTTTTATTTTATTTTGGGTGCAACCTAAACCTTGTATATTATACCATCTCAATGAATTTCAGTTTCAGAATAAATCAATTTCAGTCTTACTTAATTGTGCCAAATGGCTGTTGATTAATATCCCTTGGCACTAAACCCATAAAAATTCACTCCACAGTGCCAGTGGCATTTTTTGCTTTTAACTCATCATTATGTACATATCTCTCAGATGGTTATTTAGTAAAAACATTTTTTAATCATTCCATCTCTCCCTGTGTGCTGGATGCAGTATTGTAAGATGTTCCCTGAGGTATTGGATTACCTACTGTAGTTCTAACACAGAGGACAACAGTTTCATGGGAATGCATCCTAATTCAGCTAATTAAACACATTCACAATGCATGGATGTCACATGCTAACAAAAGTAATTCAATCACATGTCTGTCAGAGTGAGGAGGACCCTCACACTGATGTTCTATTTCACCTCATTCAAGTGGGTCACCAAATGAAACAACCTGTTTAAAAGTTTCATATTTTGATTATTTCTCCCTGGTTTTTAATAGCTGTTTTTTTTTAAGCGGGGCTTCCATCCTAAGCAAAAGCACTGGATGGTTAGTGAATTTCACATGTCTCTCTGGAACCTTCTTGTTGAAGTCCTGTGGAGCTTAGCAAGGTTTCACTCAGCTATAACATTTCATAACAGCGGCATCTGTTGCTTAATTTACAGAGTAAAAAAAAAACCAAACTAAATAAAGACAACCAAGCTGTGGGTAAGCAAAATGAAGTAAAACATCTAACTAAATAAAGAAAAATGAGCTCTCAAAAAAGAAAATTGTTCCACCAAGATCCAAGGCTGTAAGGAGATACTGCCACATAAATACACATCTGTGTTCATAATGACAGAGACTGAATGAGTTTATAGATATCAGCAGAGTGTACACAAAGATTAACAACTTCTCAGAATTATTCAGAACATTATCACTTGTTATGCATGAATGTGTGTGTTCACAACGGCTTTGTCAATCAGAAAAGAGTGTGTGAAGCCACCTCATATCATGCTGCAGCTGTGTGAAGGCTGTCAGTGGGAAAAAGAAAGTAAACTGAATCGAGAGGAAGACATGGAAGGCAAGTTAAAAGGAAAGCTGTGGTAGAGTGAGCACAAGGACATTCAATAATGATTCTTTATTCAACATTAGCGTAAGACATTATATAAGCGCAGATTAAAGCAAGCATTTGATCATGTTTGGTTTCATTGGAAGTTTTGCTCATTTAGCTCCCTATGCTACTTTCAATTTCTTTCCTTTCACAATAGTGGAGTTTAAGGTGGCTTAAATAGTATAAGAAAATGTGCACAGTTTTAGCTGGTCTTTCATGGATAGCTTCCACATCCATGAAAGATTTACTCATAGAATTCTGCTCTTCTTCTTCTTTAAATGTGGATTAAAGCAGTCAAAATCACAATGCAAATAAATGATTGAAAAACACCATGAAATGAACGTGTGACTGAGGACCTACTATAAAGCGAGTGAATGAAAGTGCACATACATTACGTACATATATAAACAAACAAACACACTGAAATAAATAAATGAATACATACATACATACATATCCTAATAAAAGAGGCCTATGGCTTCATTCTCCCAGCAAAACAAAGCCATAGGGGTCTTCTATTAGGAGGTTTACTACTCGCCCTGAGTTAACTAACTCAGAGTTTTCACTAAACCTGCTTTCTGGAATACCCCTCAGGACAACATTTTTATAATATACACATTAATCCCATCTGCTTTTTCCACAGTCCTCAACACTTTCCCTTTGCAAAGCACTGAAAATGTCTCAGTAAAATTAAAAATAGAAAGGAAGTGAGAATAAATTGCAAACAAAGTGATTATGAGATTATAGCAGGGTAACACACACATTTGAGAATGCAGCAGTACCTTTGACTTCATTTTAGCCCAACATGCAAACACGAAGAATTCACTGACACATGGGTTTCAGTGTTCTTCTGTCGTAACGTCAGCCTCTGTTCAATCGATGTGCTTAGTAAACAACCTCCAATAACAGAAAGGCCCCAAGCTTGGCTCTGATAGGAATGTGTCTCTGATAGCCAATTAGCAGAGAGTTGCTTCACATGTTCTGGCTGACAGCAGACAGCGAAGTCAAGCAAACATCAGAGAGCAATTAAACAAGGCTAGGGAAGAGAGGTAACAAGCTCAGCTTTTTCAAAAAAGGACCTGCACTAGCAGTGGATGAAGCCACTCATGAAGAAGTGCAAAACTAGAATCAACTTTACCAAAACCTCAAAATTATGTTCAATCTCATGCCTCATCGACCACCTTAAAATTTTGTAACTTTTATTTTAGAGAGATATTCTACAAACAAAGGGATTTATTTTGTTAAACTACTATTTCCATTGTTCAACAGTTGGCACCTTCCAACTTATGTTGATACTGTAAGAAATTCCATAAATATTAGTCAATAAATGATGCCCATATAAGTGTGTAATGGGGATTATCTGCTGAATAAATAATTATCAAGACTGGGATTCCAAGTCCCATTGGACAAGCTAAGCATACAGCAAAAAAAAAACTGAATGAAAGCCTTAGCAACACTCACACAAACCATCATTCTTTGATATCTTGAGATACAGGGATGCAATGGGATTTGCTAATGAATGTGATTCAGCAAGTCTGGTTCCAACAAAGACCTGTCCCCAGAGAGTTAGACACATTACAAAATCTGATGAAATTGGAATGAGGTTTTAGAGTTTTACTGAACTTTTATAGAAAGGAACACTGACGGAAGGACCCCTTTAAATGCAGAGCATTTATTGTTCAACAAATGCTAACAATCTGGTATCTAATTTGCATTAGTCATACTCATATAGCTGATTTTATCACTCAGCTTGCAAATTAACACTATTTATATTGCCTCATTTATGACAACAAGCCTTAATCTGGAACTAAAAATCAGTTTTCTGATTACTAATAGAAACTAATGTGACTACCATCGCCATTAGATATATAATCAATTCCCCCCTTAGTACTGGCTATGTACCTAAATGTTTTAAACTAGCAGTTATCAACCCCCTAATTAAAAAACCTGATCTTGACCCCTGTTCATTGTACAACTACAGGCCAATATCTAACCTCCCCTTTATCTCCAAGATCCTAGAAAGGGCTGTAGCACAGCAGTTATGCTCATACTTACATAAGAATAACATCCATGAACTGTATCAGTCAGGATTTAGGCCTCATCACAGCACAGAGACAGCACTGGTTAAAGTTGCAAATGACCTCTTACTGGCCTCTGATCAGGGTTGTGTCTCCTTGCTTGTGCTGCTTGACCTCAGTGCAGCCTTTGACACCATTGATCATACCATTCTCCTTGATAGACTAGAAAATGTTGTTGGAGTTAAGGGAACGGCCTTCTTATGGCTTAGGTCCTACCTGACTGATCGTTATCAGTTTGTTGATGTAAATGGTGAGTCCTCTGCACATACTGAGGTAAAGTTTGGAGTCCCACAAGGTTCTGTTTTAGGCCCACTGCTTTTCTCTTTATATATGCTACCTCTAGGTAATGTTATTTGTAAACACGGTATTAGCTTCCACTGCTATGCTGATGACACACAGCTGTATGTCTCAGCGAAGCCAGACGAGAGACACCAACTTAACAAAATTGAGGAATGTCTAAAGGATATTAGGCACTGGATGCTTACGAACTTTCTCTCACTCAACTCTGAAAAAACAGAAGTACTTGTACTAGGATCACATGCAGCTAGGAGTAAGCTTTCCGATCACATGGTTACACTGAATGGCCTTTCTCTTTCATCAGGTGCGGCAGTAAAAGATCTTGGTGTAATTATTGACCCCAGTCTTTCATTTGAATCTCATGTAGATAATATTACCAGGATAGCCTTCTTTCATCTTAGAAATATTAACAAGATAAGAAATGCATTGTCATTTCAAGATGCTGAAAAATTGGTTCATGCTTTCATTACCTCTAGGTTAGACTACTGTAATGCCTTACTGTCTGGATGTTCTAATGGATGTATAAATAAGCTACAGTTAGTTCAGAATGCAGCAGCCAGAGTTCTTACTAGAACCAAAAAATATGATCACATCACCCCTATCTTATCCACACTGCACTGGCTCCCAGTCAAATCTCGTATTGATTATAAAATCTTACTATTAACACATAGAGCATTAAATGGTCTTGCGCCACAGTACCTGCGCGAACTCCTGGTCTCTTATGATCCACCACGCCAACTTAGATCAAAAGGTGCAGGCTATTTGTTGGTACCTCGAGTTATGATGGCTACAGCAAGGGGCAGAGCCTTCTTTTACAGAGCCCCACAGTTATGGAATAGCCTCCCAATTAATGTTCGAGACTCAGACACAGTCTCTATGTTTAAGTCAAGGCTGAAAACTTATCTGTTTAGCCAAGCCTTTTGCTAATAGCTCTTCACTAGGCAAAGGAGCAGATCTGGAGGGTTCTCGGGCATAGATTGTTTGGTGAACTGGGATGTTTGGATGCTGTCGCCCCCCCACTCTAACATGTTCACTCAGGTTTGTTGACTGTGGAGTGGGTGGCCGCCTTGTGTCCCAGAGTGCCATCATGTCCATATTACCTTCTAGCTCTCCCTTTTAACTATGCTGTACTAGTTAGTCTTGCTGGAGTCCCTGCCTGCACTCAGCACACGATGTATATTTACCTTTACCATTATGTGGAAATGAACATCTGACAATGTGTCTCTCTCTCTCTCTCTTTCTCTCTCTGTCGAGCCACACATGCTACTCCTGAGACACCAGTGATCCTGACTCCTCCCGCCCTGTGGACTGATCCATCCTGGTGTTATCATCTTCCATCCCCCGTCAGCCTCCTGTCTACATCGCCATCCCCTTTGTTCATGCCCCAATTTACTTTCAATTGTAACTGCCCACGTGGTCGGCACCTATTGCACGCCTGTCTGGCCAAGGAGGGGTCTCCTCTCTCTGTGGTCCTCCTCAAGATTTCTCCCATTTTCCCATTCCCTCTTGGGTTTTTGGGGAGTTTTTTCTTGCCCGCCATGAGGATTAAGTCAGGGGGTGCCGTCATATTTTGATTTGACTGTTGTGGCCTGTAAAGCCCTTTGAGACTGTAAACAGTGATATTGGGCTCTAAATAAACTTGAACTTGAACTTGAACTTGAGAAAGGAAAAATGGGTCTTAGATAGGAACACTGGAGACGCCTCTTGGTTGTCTACATATACTGGTATGTGGAATCCTAGGATGACACCAAAGTCAACGAGTCTGTGAGATAGAAATTACAAGCCAGACATAATTTGTCTGGCTTGTAATGTAGGTAGCGGGTAACATGTAAATGATTACTGACGATCTGGCCATTGCCAAAAAGGGTCTCTATTTACAAATGTAAATAGCTTATGATGTCAGGGACAGAAACACGGAGCTTTTACCCTCTCTCAGTAAAAAAGTGAGGCGATGTTTTCCACATCGTGTTAAATTCTGCTGATCTGTAATCCTCCAAGTGACAGTCACCGTCTTGGTGATCACTTAAGTTCTAAGGATAGCGTCTTGCTACCAGAGTGGGATAACTGAGGTCAGCAGAAAAAGGGACAGATGGTTGAATCGTGCACTAGCTATTAATCACTACATATAGTAATCCAATCACTTTGTGTAACAATAGTAGTCAAATCACTTTATGTAACAAAGTCACAAGTATGGTGTGTGACTTAAAAGTTACAAAGGGGGGAAATGTTGGAGAAATAAAATGGGCCTAAAAGTTGTGACTGATGATCATCCTGTGTGCTCATTGGATATCTGCCTTTGGTACTTGATAAGAAATTAGGATAAAAGTAGCCGTTCGTAGAGGTTTGATTCAGTCACTCCCAGGACCTGACTCGGTTTGTTGCATTCTGCACTCTACTGAATGCAATAAACTTGCACTGCATCTGACTCATTAAGACTTCGACTGTTTTTGAGACTTAGAATTTGACCGAAGATGAAACATTGAAGAAAGGCTTAAAGTGTGGTGTTGGGACACATCTGGCCCTGACTCGGCAGTCTCTCCCACACTGGTAGATGTATCTGACATGTGTAAATAAATGTTTTATTGGTACTTTTTTGTCAGTTGTCTTATTTTGAGAGTAGGTATGAATATAACATGATGATATAATAATATAATGGATATAATATATAATTATGAATTCATGGCTGAGATTAGGTGGAGTTCAAGTCATTGAAACAGCCTGAAAAAGACGTTTTTTGCAACCACATTTAGCCGTAGAGGGATGTCTTTTTATAGATGTCTTCTCAGCGATCTAAAAAAGAAGACTTTTCAGCTTTCACTTTTCAACCAAATCTTAATGTTGTTGAGACATCTGGAGGAGTCGCCTTTTCAGCATGTTTTCAAATTTTTGCTGGGTGGGGAGCATCAAGTAAGTTGTCAAGCACTTGTACATCTGTTTAATGAAGATACAGTAATTCCATATAGTCAGGTTGTTGTAGTGTGAAACTATAAATAATGCAAAAGTGACTATGAAATAATGTATGTGAATAATATGAAATAGCAGAAGCAGAAATAATCTCTATAAACACAGATGAACTAAGCTTCTCCAAGGATCACACAGGCAGATTGAGCAAGATGAAAACAATGGGTGCATCTGAACAGTCCAAAAAAAATTACGTCCTATGTCCTTTCCTAACAACTTTTCCTTGACCTTGATGGAAAACGTCATGAGGTCAAGGAAAGATGAGAAGGAGAATTCATAAGGACTTCGTAATGATAACCGCGGTGCTAAGAGAATCCCACTGCACTTACACTAGGGTGCATAATTATGCGACAGTGCATGTTATTGACGTGGGTCTACTGTGGTGAAACTACAATGTTCCGAAGATGGACCGCTAAAAGCGCATCTTGGATACTTTGCCCCGTGCGTTCTTACTGTGTTGTATTATGCAGGTTATTAAACATGGACAACGCGGTGAAAAATGTTGCTTCATTACCAAGGTTGGAATTTAAATAAAAAAGGAAAGGAAATGGTTATCACATTGAGAATGGTTGCTCACGCTCACCCTCCTGTCCACTCATATTTATCGACATTGTTGGAGAAATGGAAGAAGGCCTCTGAAATGGAAGAAGGCCTCTGAAATGGAAAAAGGCCTCTGTAAGTTGAAGCCAACGGAAGAGGACTTTGATATACCAAAAAAGGAAGATGCAATATCAGCAAAATATAGAGGCAATATGAAAAAGGGTAATATCTAGGTTATAGTGACAGGGAAGCATAAGTAATGGCTGGGGCGTAGTGGGGTCAGTGTCCGCCTTGCATGGACTAGCCATCACTTGATAATGAACACCTGCATTAAGGGGTAAAATATCTGAGGTAAGATCGGGGACATGGCAAAGCGTCCAAAGTACAGTAAGGACATGGCTGAATCATCATTTTTACTTAACCAAAAAAGGAAATCGGAAACAATGATGTATGGAATAATGAAATTCTGGGAAAATTTGGGGAAATTTCTAGAAGCGAATGGGATGGACCATGCAAAAACGGATGATGTAAGGGGTGTTACCATACAACCGTGTTATGCGTTTATTGGTTACATGGGTTTTGCGTACAGGTAAAATTTTGGATATAAGTGCATGATTTTCTGTATTAAAGTCAGTCACTCCCTGGGACCTGACTCAGTTTGTTGTATTTTGCTCACCACTGAATGCAATAAACTTACACTGCATCGGACTCCTGAAGACTTTGACTGCTTTTTGAAACTTAGAATTTATTTTTCAAGGAAGAAGAACTTAGTATAGGACATAGAGCACTGAGTGTGGAGAAGGGACTCGGTCACATCTGGCCCTGACTGGGGAGTCTCTCCCACAACATGAATCCTAATTAGTATGATTGTATGGAAATAATTGTTAAATTTATGCAAGATAAGCATAACATGTTAGGACTACAAATCTACTACTGTACATATCATCATTCTTAAGGTTCAAACATGTTGAATTAAAAACAGCATCTGGCTAAAAAGTCTCATATCCCTTGTTAGTCATGTTGATCATTTGTTTTTGTGAACGGCAAAATGTTGCTGCTGCAAGGAGTTATGGGACGGCAGTATCTCCTTTCCTCTCATAAAGGATGGTCCAGTGTAAGGAAACACTGAAGCTATGAAAAGAAGTATTGACGCACCTCTCCTTAGCATCTAGAGAATTCGCTCTTATCATGGCTGCCTCTTAGATACTTCCAGGTCATTTCACTCAGTTAGGAACCTTCCTAAGGAAAAAGACTATCTAATGCACCCAATGACTTGAATCATGCTGTTCTCTAGCTTGTTTTACAGGAAAATAGCCAAACTGATCATGTAACTAAGATCATGTGCCAGTCACCATGATTATTAACAACCAATGAAAATGCAAACATCTAAAATAACAGCAATAGGAGACATTTACTTAATGGCCTATAGACAATGCTAGAAACACACAGAATGAACGCATGTAACATTGCAATGGCTCTAAAAAAATAAGCAGTCAGTTATGTCAATAAGCATTCCGAGTCTGGGGTTTGCTATCATGGAATTCTAGGATACAATTATTACAGGTGTTTCATTTTGGGATTTTCCATTTTTGGACTCTCTGTTTATAAGTGTAGTGTTTATAGCAAGTCTGTGCTCTTAAGAAGACAATAGGTGCTTTCGGACCAAACAGTTCTAGGGACTCAGAGGAGCTACCCACTGGGGAGCTACCCTGAGAACTATATACCTCAAGGGGTTTTTTTTCTGTTTGCATTAGCACCGCCAGTAGGAATGCTGAAGGGATGGTTTACGCATATATTTAAAAATAGCGGTTGCATACCGGTTTTTGCCTGGTAAGGTTTATTTAGAAAACAGTAAATTAAAAACTTGCAAATGTCCAGTAATAATGCTCATACAAAATGTAGCTATAACGAAAGCCATCTCTAAACAGGACATTTGTGTTTTGACAGCAAAACAACCTGGAAAGAGTGGCGTGGCTTGCAAAGACACACTGGACACATTTGATTTCAAATCAGCAACAGAGGACTTTGCCGCAATGACGAAAAGGAGAAAATCAAATGTTACCTGGTAGCCTTCTAGGCTACATTTAATACCATGTAGGCCTAGCCTTTTTCTAAACAGGCTACAGATGTTACAGGTTACAGCTGTTTTGTAACAGCCTACATTTTAGTGGCTAATGTTGAGGTTTTTAATGTTGAGGCTCAATTGTTACTGTTCATTTTGCTTAAACGTTACTGTTGATTAAATAGTCAAACTAGGTGTACATTGTATTTGCATTTGTAACATAGATTGTTACTGAAATGTGACCAGTAAGTTTCAAATTTGTCTGGTATTTTTTTTTTTTTGGACACCGGACCGGCAAGAAAAAATCCTAGCAAAAACCCTGTCGTACACTTACGTCACTCATGATTCCTCTTGTCGCCAGGAGAGTACCTACCATGAAGTAGGAGCTAAAAAAGTCCCTCAAAACAGCATTTTAAGGACTATGATCATTCTCAGTTCTTGCGGTGCAGACACACAAAAAAGGGGGTACTTCCCCCAACAGTTCTATGAACTACGAAGAAGTTCCTCCAGTCCAAAAGCACCTAATGACTCACTAAGCAAAGATTTCAGCCATGCCCCCCCCGGCAATGCACAGGTGATGCAGCTGTACAAATTTTATGTGTCGCTGTGTAAGAGATCTAATCTGCTGTTATAAGAATGTCTTTTTAGCCTACAAGAAAAGCAGGAGACAAGTTCATTACCTCCTCCATCTTCATCCTCCTTCAGTGAAGCATGGTACACAATCATATTCATTCAAAACCAGCCCCTATGCCTCATGTTCTGAGCAGTAACACAATGGGAGAGAAGTCAGGAAAGGCCAGAACAAAGAAGAATCCATTTCGATAGTGACTGCATACAGTATTTCAATACCTTCGCCTGTATTTTCATATATCATATCACTGCGTCTGCTCTGATTTCCCTGTAGATTAAAGCAACACAAAACAGTTGCTATTGTGTTGTGCTGAGATCCTGGCCCTTTTTTTCCACTCCCAGATACCCAGACACACAGAGCCTGTACACACATATAAAGCTCAGATACACACACAATGCCCACACACATACACAAACCACACATGCCGAAGAAAAGTGGCTAAGACCTACAATCCTAACTGGGTGTCACAAACACACCAGAGAGCAGGACGCAAGTGTGGAGTAGCAGGCTGTTTAATCAATGAATGCAAAAAATACACAGGTTGGAAGACAAACCAGACTTGGGAAGACACAAGAGCACAAGAGACAGGCAGGATACACAAACAGAGTCAAAGACTAAACTACAAACACAGGAATATCTAACTTAGAAATGTAGCACCCAGAAATCACATAGAAAGTGATTATAGAAACTTCTCGAGGAGTTGCAGAAAACAAAGGGGGTTTTTAAAGAGAGGGGAATCAGAGATAACAAGGTGATTACAGGTGAGTGGGATGATGAGATGACCGCCGGCCAATGATTAGTAGACCGCCGACGCAAATCTCTCAATGGCTGGAGTCATCGTGGGAGAAGACGAGGAAGTCACACTGGGAACCCATTTTAGCATATAGATTTTTAGAAATACATAATTAATTAGCGAAAAGTTAAAAAAAAAAGAAGAAGAAGAAGAAAAACTTTCATAACCATTAGATTATGTGGCGTTTTATGGGGTCCTTGGTAGCTTGGGGCCTAAGGCAATTGCCAACCTTTGCCTAATAGTAAAGTCCACCTCTGCTCTCACCCAGCGAACAACTGACTTGATTCAGTAGTTTCTCAGTTCAAATAGATCCTCCTTTTAAAGAGAGAGTAGACTTCCTCTGTCATTTCTCATATAAGTGCATTTGAAAGTGTCTACATATGAAGATAACCACTATCTAAAATAGACAAGGCAGAGAATAACCATAAAAACAAAAAGAAATACAGCACTGCTTGTCACCTGACTGTGCTGTCTGTGAGGACCATTACAGGTCAAATACCAGTCTGAATCCAGGTCAGATACCAGTCTGAATCTAGGACGGATACCAGTCTGAATCCAGGTCAGATACCAGTCTGAATCCAGGTCCAAAATTCTTGCACAAGGAGTTTTCAGTCTGTTCTTCTTTCACACTTTAACTGTAGTGTTCACAGAGAGACTATGGGAAGGAAATGCTTCTTTGTCTTGCTGGTGGTGATTTAACAATATGTCTTGCAGTGTAAAAGGTTTAAACTGTATGAACACATTAAAGTGTGAGGACACATTATACATTGAAACCATCTTGAAGTATCACCATGCAGGACACACTATTTACAAAGGGGCTATTGTGTTCTGGTAGTAATTCATACTCATTAACAAGGCGTGAATAGGGAGTAAAGAAGAGTTGAATAGTCTTTCTTTAAAGAGGCCTTGTCCTTATGGATTCATCCTTCAGACGGTCCTAATAAGGACTAAGTATACTATATCTATGACAGAAGGCAAAGATACAGTTAATGGAGCGCTAATAAGAACCTTTTGTTCTGTAAAATATCACACGTATTTCATGATATAAAACTGTAAATGTTGGTTGTCTGTCTATGTCAGGGGTGGGCAAATCCAGTCCTGGAGGGCCATGGTCCTGCTGTTTTTCTTGTCAGCTAACTAAATACAATCTGTGGTTGGCTGAAGAGCGTGCACACCTGTTTGCAAGGTGAAAATCAACAGGTAACTAAGAGGTGAAAACAAAAACCCGGCAGGTCACTGGCCCTCCAGGACCGGATTTGCCCACCCCTGGTCTATGTGGACATCAAAATCTTTTTTTTTTCTTTAAGATATGTAATACATAGGTGTGTTTGTTACATTTTGTTGCTTCATTCTTCTTTTTCATGATCATTAGTTTCACCCAAGCTTTATCATATCTGCAATTAGAAAAGCCCAAAAAACATAATCTGTATACTGAATATTAATAAACCATAATGTATATACTGAATATTAATAAACCATAGTCTATATACTGAATGGCAGTTTTGACCTTAAATTGTTATTGGATTTTTTTGGTGATAGAAAATCACCTGCTTTAATGGGTAATTGAGCTAATTAATTTTTATTATTTATTTATTTATTTATTTATTCAAGAGAGCCGTTTTCAAATTATTAATGGCTGCAGAAACATTCAGCTTATCCATGTGAAACTTTAATTGACTACCTGTTCTCCAGATTTACATAGAGAGGCTTCTATGCTTCCACCTGTGTTCCAGTCAGAAACATCTACAAGAGGCTTTTTTCTTCTACATCATAATTTTAAGGAAACAGAAGATGATAGATTATGTTTTCATTAAAAACATATTATGAAGACCTTGTTCATTGAGAGGACCACCCAAGACTGTGACTTTGACTCTGAATGAGAATCTAGCCATTTGGTTCCTTTGGTATTGTCAGGCTAATGTGTGCAGCATGGCAGCACATCACTCAATGTATAACTTTTCAATGCAGTGGCAAAGACTAAAGAGCATCAGTTGTGCCCTACACGACTGCCACCTCATGTACAATTAATTCATTTCTCAAAATTCTTTTTAAGTGGTTTAAGTGGTCTTAATTTTAACATGGATTCAAAACCAGAGTATCAAATGTCTCTTGTTTCCCAATAAATTTCAAACCAAACCAATAACAGTGTTTTTGAGTATGTCTGAACTGAGGCTAAGCCACACTATGAGCAGTTACCACAAAGGTAGGATTACAGTGTTCCCCAGCAAGGTCTAAAATGACTCTGCCATAGATTCTCACAGAAGTGTAAAGAATGTGACTGATCCACACTGATGAATAAAGAAAATAAAGAGAGCGTGCAATATGATGCACTGTCAGTTTCCAGTACTCTTAAAGCCAAAGTAAAGAACTTCAGCATGTCCACCACTGTCAAAATCTTTATGCACTGCTGCATCTTCCGTATGGATTTTTTTGTTTGTGTTTTTTTTTTTTTTTCTTTCTTTCTTTCTCTTTTTTTTTTTGGTAAAGATTGACTATGGACCACATGTCATTCTACACCTGTAGGTTGCAGAGCTTAATGGATCAGATCCTGAGCAGTGCTCCTGCATAATTCATGTTGTTATTTCTGTTCAACTCTTTTTGAGCAGAAGAAATCAGAGTTATATAGTTGTTTCTAAAAATCCCACATCCCAAAACTTTAACCATTAACTGCTTGTGTGTCTCTGTGCTTTCTCTTGGTGGCATTCAGCCTCACAATGCCACACCATCAAAAAATCCTATTTTCTTAGTATGATATTTACCAAAGTATTTGGTGACTAATCAATCAACTGGGGCGTATTCCAGAAAGTGGGTTTAGTGAAAACTCTGAGTCAGTTAACTCAGAGCAAGTAGTAAACCTCTTAATAGAAGAGCGCTATGGCTTTGTTTTGATAGGAGAATGAGGCCATAAGGCTCTTCTATTAGGAGGTTTACTACTTACTCTGAGTTAACTAACCCTGAGTTTTCACTAAACTTGCTTTCTGGAACACCACCCTGATCAACCAATTAATCCCAAAAGTGTATGCAGAGTTGGTTCAGCTGGGTTTCTATGGTAGCTGGTGTGGGCAGTGCTTGCTTTCAGACAGAGACATCCTGTAAAGCTGATGATGTGATAAACAACTGTCGATAATGATTCCAGTCCCAAAGTATACCTCTACTTATCTATAGCTCCTAACTTGATAATACTAATATACTAATAATACCAATTGTCTTACTGTCATTCCTGGGGCCAGTTTCAAACTGTTTTAGACTTGTCTTAGAAGTTAGTCGTCTAAATTTTTCCTTTAAGACTGGTCTTAGCTTTTTCAGTCAGTTGCATGAAGACAGGTCTAATTTAAGAACAAAGAGTAAGATAGTGGATAGTGGAATGCTGCAGCTCATAATACGAGAGATTCTGTGAATGACTTGTTGCCAGAAACTTTGGATTGGTGGGCATAGCCAGGTTGAATAGAGATAATTATCTGGGGTGTTTAATGAGCAGCGTGAACATGTGTCAGAGTCTGAGAGTCCCATCTTGTACAAACTGTGCTGGGTGATATGCGTTCTGTGGATTATCCTGTACTGTATTAGTAGTAGGTTGGTATTTTTAGTCATTGTGAAGGTGTTCCTGCACATTTTGGTCCAGAATTCAGTATCAGAGGTGAGTGATAAGTTGTTTTCCCAGGCTTTGATTTGAATGGAGACTGTTGAATCTGTGGTGCATATTAGTATATGTAATTTTGAAAGAATTCTCTTAGGGTTTGTTATTTTGTTGATTTCTTCTATAAGTGGGGAAGGGAGTAAACTGTTATTTGATAAATTGATTTTGGATTTTAAGATAGACTTTAAGTGGAGGTACTGGAGGTATTGTTCTTTCCCGAAATATTACTTATGGAACAAGGTGTTGAAAAGTAATGAAATTGTTATCCTGGAAAAGGTGGTGGAGGTGTGTGATACCGCTTTGTTTCGATGTGTTGAAGATAAGTGGTTTCTTGTTGAGTAGAGAGTCAGGGTTGTGCCAGGTTGAAGTATATTTGCAGGGTTTCATTGTAGATTTGAAGAGTTTGTTGGTTTTCCACCAGGCTGTCAGAGCTGCTGAAATCACTGTATTATTAAAGCAATTATGGTGTGTTAAGTTGTGTTGAGAAATGGAAGGTCAGATATTGAAATTTCTTTACATTCTGATTGTTCTATTTCTAACCATGAGTTGTTCTGTTGGTTTGGATGAGTCCAACTGATGATGTACCATAGTTGATTTGCCAGATAGTAAGTTTGAAAGCTTCTAAATCTCCTTGAGTTTTGTGTTTCTGTAATGTGGTCAGTCTGATTCGGGGTATTTCATTTTCCAGTAGAATTTCCTTTTTATGGAGTTTCATGAGCTGAACCATTTAGTGGTAGGCTGGGTCGGTATCATTGTGAAAAGGTAATTGGTTTTTGGTAATATGAACATTTTAACAGTTGCTATTCTGGCAATTAGTGAGAGAGGTAAGTTTATCCAGAGGTTTAAATCTTCTTCCATTGTTTTTATTAATAGAGTGAAGTTCAGGTGGAATAACTCTGACAGTCTGGTGAAAATGTTAATGCCCAGATACTTAACGTTACCAGTGGGAACTGGGAGAGGCGGGTTTTGAGCTGCAGCATTCCAGTCATCGCCATATATGGGTAGAATTATTGATTTTGTCCAATTTATAGCGTAGTCAAAGAGTTGGGAGAATGAATTAATGAGCTTGATGGCCTCTTGTAAGGAGTTGAATGGGTCTTATAGGTAAAGCAATACATCATCGGCATAAAGGCTAATCTTGTGGTGAGTGCTGAGGGTTTGGATCCCGTTAATGTTTTTAATTTGGCGTATTGCAGCAGCGAGAGGTTCGATGAACAAGGCAAAAAGCAAAGGAGAGAGTGGGCATCCTTGTCTGGTTCCCCTGTGGAGTGTGAAATTTTGTGATGTCGATCTGTTGGTAACAACTGTGGCCATTGGTGAACTGTACAGTACTCTTATCCACTGAATGAATGATTGTCCGAACCCAAATTTATGTAGTGTTCCAAATAAAAATTTCCAATTTACTCTATCAAATGCTTTTTCTGCATCTAATGATACTATTATTGTTTTCAGTTTGTTTTGTTTTGATATTCTGATTAGACTGAATAATCTGTGCATGTTATTTGATGAGTGTTTTCCTTTGATGAAGCCGGTTTGATTTGAATGGATTAGTGATGGGATTACAGTTTTGATTTGGGTGGCTAGTGCTTCACTAATAACTTTTAATCATTTTTTTCTGTGTGGATGATCGATAGGGTGCGGTAGCTGCAAACAGGGAGTTGGATCTTTATCAGGTTTCGGCAGTACAGAAATGAGGACTGTGTTCATGTGTGGTGGAATTGTTGAGTTATGTTTGATGTTAAGTACCATTCTGTAAAACAGTGGTGAGATTGTATTCCAGAAATGTTTATAAAACTCGGCAGGAAAGCCATCAGGTCCCGGAGCTTTATTGTTTGGCGTTGAGTGCTCTATGGAGCTCATTAGGTGTTAATGGAGTGTCCAGTGCATCTGCTTGTTCCTTATTAAGTCGTGGTAGCTCTATATTACTAAGAAAGGTGTTAATATCTGTGGAGTTGGGTTCTTTGTCAGGGGTGTAGAATTTGCAGTAAAATTTTCTGGACGTGTCATTTATGTCTTGGGGTGACTGTGTGGTCTGTCCTGCCAAGTTCTTTATGACTGTCATAAATGCTTTTTCCTTATTTTGTTTGACTTGGTTTACCAGATATTTTCCTGATTTGTTATTGTGTTCAAAATGGTCGTGTCTCAGTCTTTGTATCAGGAATTGGGTTTTTGTTTATGATATTGCTGAGCTGTGATTTAGTTTGTCAGTTCCTTCTGAGTTTGCTCTGAGGGGTTTTAGCATATGTGTCAGTTAGTGCTTTGATTTTTTGTTCAAGTTTGTTTTCGAGTTCCTGTTCCTTTTTTTTTTCTTTCTTGTATGATGAGTATGATATAATTCTTCCTCTCAGTACTACTTTTGCTGTTTCCCAAAGTAGGGTAGATGAGATTTCCAGAGTGTCATTCGTTTCCATGAAGGATGCCCACTCTTTTGTGAAAAATGTATTGAAGTCGGGATCTTCAACCAAAGACGTGTTATATGTCCATCTGGAGATGGGTTGTTTGACTTGATTGGAGTTTAGATTAAATGATACAGGGGCATGATCGCTGATTATGATGGGATGAACTTTGGGGTCTGAAATATCGGATGTAATTGAGTTGCTGGTGAGGAAGAAATCAATACGAGAAAATGATTGACAGGGAGGTGAAAAGTGAATATTCTCTGATTGAAGGGTTTTTCATTCGCCAACTATCACCAGGACCAAAATCGTTCATGTATTATTTTAATATTTCCGTGGAGTGCCAGTTTCTGGAATTAGTGGTGGTAGATGATCGGTCTAGATTGGGATTAATAACTGTATTGAAGTCCCCTCCAATTATGATTATGGAATCTGATAAGTTGGAAGGTGAATTGAAAAATGTATGGAAGAAAGCAGGGTCGTCAGTATTTGGTCCTTATATGTTTGCAATAGTGAAGCTGTTGTTGTTAATGGTGACGTTTATGATAACATATCGCCCTTCAGGATCAGTGACGGTAGTGTTATGGATTAGTTGCACTTTTTTGTTTATTAAAATTGACACTCCTCTTTGCTTAGAATTGTAAGTTGATGACTATACTTGATTGAATTGTGGGCTTTTCATTTTCTGGTTTTCGACTTCTGTTCGGTTTTTGGTTTCTTGTATCAAGCAAATATCTGCTTGTAATTTGATCAAGTGGTTTATAATTTTAGTCCTCTTTGCCTGTGAACTAGCCCCACGGATGCTCCAGGTTACAAATTTGAGTGAGGTCATTGATATGGCCCAGGGTCAATTTTAAAGCTATATGTTGTGCGGGGAAGTTTGTATGTGTTCGAAAATTGTAGTGGGTCTAAGTGTAAAAATTTGTGGTGAGTGTGTGGTGTATCAACATTCGTTTGCAGTGTTTGAATTACATTCTGAGACGATATAAAAAAGGTAACAATAGAAAATTTGATATTCCTGTGAAGCAGCTTCACCATAGTCATTGCTATAATAATATACAATTTCTCCTCACACATGTCCTAGGCTAGCTTGACAGAAACACAGACAGACAAAAGACAGAGACAGATATTATGCACAGGAGGAGAGGCTGGCAGAATTAGAGAGAGAGAAAGAGGGGGAGAGAGAGAGGGAGAGAGACAGAGAGAGAGAGAGAGAGAGAGAGAGGGAGGGAGAGATGGATAGAAAGGTAATGACTGTAGAGTCAGCAGTAGGTGTAATTTATTTTTTTCTTTTTTTTTAGCAGTGGACAGCAAGGTGTAAATTTGGCGGACTGTTGTATGTTTGGGTGACTAAAGCCGGGTGGTGATGTTGTGATCTTGGTAAAATTGTCCGTCGATGTATAACTTATCCACAGTCAACACAGCTCGTCTTCCCTTCTCCCAAAATTGTTTCAGGATCGGGAGAAGTTTTTTTCTTCTTTCTTGTATTTCTCTTGGACACTGGTCGTTGATGCCATAATTCGTTCCTTTCAATTCTTTTCTTTTGCTTTTAACGAGTTCTTTTTGTTTGTAATGCTTGAATTTTGTGACTATTGCTCTCAGTTTTTTCTTGTTGGAGTCTTTTGCACCGAGGCGGTGAACTCGGTGAAATGTTATGTTGTTTACGGTGTCTGGTGGTAATTTTAAGGTTGACTGCATAAATTGTTTGATTGCATCTTCTGGATTGTCGGGTGTTTGTTCAGGTATTCCTGAGAATGCTGCGGCATTGGAGGTTGTGGGAGAAAATTCTCAGCCTGGGCCAGATATGGTTAAGATTCTAACCACACTGTTCACTTACTTTCAAAATAAACAATCAGTCTTCAGAGTCTGATGCAGTATATGTTTATTGCATGAACTCAATGCAGCATACAACAAACGGAGTCGGTCCCGGGAGTGGCTGACGCATTCTCACAAAGCATGGATTCTTATACATATTCTTATCACTTCCCCAAAAAAAGATACACATTTCCTCATCTCTTTTTAGTGGGGCACCCCTGCCGGCCCAGCCTCACAGATTCCCTCTCAACTCTGATTTACGTCACATCATTATTTCTTATTTTCCTTTCACATCTAGTATACGTTGTCACCAATATTTACTGCCCTGCTCATTTGTGGAATAAGATGCACCATAAAACCTTGAACATTTCACCCTCAACATGTGTTGTTAAGGACTACAACAGTCTGGCAGAGGCTCCTTCCTTATCTCACCTGCAGCCCCTAAAGGGCCTCACAGGCCTCTTCTTTTTGAACACAGAGAACCTGATATTTCTTGTAATACAAAAGATTGTATAGTTATAACTTTTAATATAAATGATTACATTGATTCACCCCTATAAGAATGACTACATTATTGTTACATTGTTTATCATGATTGCTACAATGATTAAGGGAGCATATTATTTCTCCGACAAGGTCCAAGATTGTTTCTTTCATTGCTTTGTTTTCGTTAGCAGGGTTAGTGACTTGAGTATGCAAAGTTTTGACTGTTCCCTTTAGTTCATTGTTTTCTTTTTGAAGTGTTTCGTTTTGTGATTGGGTGAATTCCAGACTGGATTTCAGGTCTTTGAGGTCTGTGTGTAGTAATTCCAATATTGAGAGTTATATATACACACTACCGGTCAAAAGTTTTAGAACACTTCCATTTTTCCAGTTTTTATTGAAATTTACGCAGTTTAATGTCTCAGTGTACTCTGAAATGAAAACGTAGAACAAAAAAAAAAAACAGTTGGAGTTAAAAAAAGAAGCCATAGAATTGTTCTGTTTAACAAAATTAATCTAAATTTTTGACTCATCAAAGTAGCCACCTTTTGCAGATATAACAGCTGAACACACTCTTTCGACAATGGAACTCAAATATTGCTCTGAAAGTTCTTTCCAACAGTGTTGCAGAAGTTCCCACAAATGTGTTGCACTTGTTGGTTGCTTTGCCTTCACCCTTCTGTCCACTTCATCCCAAACCAGCTCGATGGGGTTTAAGTCAGGAGACTGTGCTGGCCATTCCATGATTTGAAGCCTACCGTCTTGTTCTTTTCTTCTAAGGTAGTTCTGACATAGGGTGGAGGTATGTCGGGTCATTATCTTGTTGTAGGATGAACCCCTCACCAACTAGGCGTAGACCAGAGGGTATTGCATGGCGCTGCAAAATGCTGTTGCAGCCCTTTTGGTTCAGGGTGCCAGTCACTGTGCTTACCCTGGATCCTGCAAAAAAGAGCCCCAAAACATCGCGCTTCTGTCAAAAATGGACCGTTTTAGGACAAGTGGGGGATGGGGAGATTGTATGTTTTATTGCAAAGTTGGAGTGTGTAAATATGGGCTGTGGGGTTGCCACTGTGTGTTTATGTTGGTTGTGCTCTCTCTCTCTCCACTCCCGTACCTGCCAGCGGAGCCAATTGGTAACCTTAGTGACGGGCGGAGCGGAGTTATAAAAGGGGCGATGGTCCAGGATGGCGCCCTCTCCTTTACAACAGCGTAAAGTTGTTGACACTTTGCCGAACCGAGAGCTGCGCCCAACGCCGACGAATCCACTGCCAAAAGGGACGTGTTAACTCCCTACGACTTGGTGTGAATGAATGCAAATCGACGTTTCCCTGTACTCACACACATTCGCTTATCGTTGCAGCATTGCCCGTGAAGCTGTTTGATTGGGGAAAACTGCGCCACGGAGCCGGAACACCGCCAGCTGCCCCGGAAAGAGGACTCCCTCGACGGAGGGAACGTCCGCACTTCCCAGCAAAGACGGCAACTCTAAAAACCAGAGACTTTGATACATTTGCAGAGCCGGTACTAGAGTAATTTGTTGTATTTTATTTCTTCCCAATTTTTATATGGGTTGTACTTGTTTTAATCGTTTCATTGGGCTGTTTGATTTTATTTGATTTTTTTATGGTCTCAGCGCTGCTTCACCCGACAAGGCGAACCCCTCTAGTTTGCGATGTATAGTGTGAGTCGCGAATAGCACAGTCAGTTCTTTCTAATGATTCTTTCACATATTGGTGTAGCTTGGGTTTTTTTTGTCAGGTTTTCTTTATTTTCACTTTTACTGACTGACTGCAATTTGATTGCGTTTGCTGTGACTGTGTTTTTGGATGTTTTATTTATCGAGTCTTTTACTTCCTGGTTTGGATGAGGAGGTCGTTTTTAGTTTACCTCCGTGGGGGCAGCGTCTTAGAGCCTTGACTTTTTAGCCCATGGTCTTAGTTGTATTGTTTGTGTTTTACCAATTTTACATGTGCTTTTTTTAAAACCTTGTTTGTAATAAAGCATCTTTTTAATTGCACATCTGAGATTGCTCTGGCTGGTGTCTCAGGGATTTTACGTAGCCTGAACTTGAGGGGAGAGTGCAACTATACAGTAATATAGTTGCACCTCCCACCTCTTAGTTTGTGACACTTCCTCCTCCATGTTTGACAGTCTGTGTCACATACTTAGGAACTGTCCTTTCACCTTCCTAGCGGCATACAAAAACCCTGCGTGATGAACCGAAAATTTCGATTCATCGGTCTATAAGACCTTCTTCCAGTCTTCAACAGTCCAGTGCTGGTGTTCCAGGGCCCAGGCAAGCCTCTTCTTCTTATTTTGCCATTTTAGCAATGGCTTTCTCACTACCACACAACCTCTCAAACCTGCAGCTTGAAGTCTTCTCTTCACAGTTGAAACTGATATTTGCTTACTTCGACCACTGTTAAGTTGTGCTTGAAGCTGTTGTCCTGTAAGACGCCTGTCACGCAAGCTGCTGACTCTCAGAAACGTATCTTCTCCTTCTGTTTTGGCTTTGGGTCTGCCGGACCTCTTCCTGTCAGAGTTTCCTCCAGTTTCCAAATGCCTTTTGATGGTGTAGGAAACTGTACTCACTGACACTTTGGCTCTCTTTGCAATCTCTCTAAAGGAAAGACCTACACTCCTCAAGGTTATAATGGTTTGTCTGTCTTCCTTTGTTAATTGCCTTTTTCTTGCCATTATGATAGCAATATGCTCCTTAGTGCAATGCAATATTGTCCAAATAATGCTTCAGAGGGGGCTAGTCTGTTCTAACACTGCTTTTATACAGACAGACGGTTTCCAAGTAATCAACAAAACTCAGAACACCTGTAGGAATTGTTTGCATCAACTTTAAAGACTTAATTTACTTCCACTGCTGCAGAAAAGTTGTAAACTGTAAGCCCATTACCTGTTCCCTGAAAAAGGTCTTCAGAGCCTTTTTTTATAACTCTGAAATTTACATTATTTTTCAGTTTTTGGTCACCTAAATTGTTTTTGAATGTCTGGCAGCTTACCGCTTACCTTTTCCTTTTCAAGTCATTCACTGAATGTTAACTGCTTAAATTTCAATAAAGCTGAAAAAATTGGGGGTGTTCTAAAACTTCTGACCGGTAGTGTGTGTGTGTGTATATATATATATATATATATATATATATATATATATATATATATATATATATAATCGTGCCAATGGTATGAGGGAAATCTGGTTAATGGTTCACTTTGAATATTAGACTTAATACTAATATCACTGCATAACCTTATTTCAGAACCCGAACCCAGTGAAATTACAGATAATTACAGATACATGTTTATTACAACGATCAAATTCAGATGGTACAGAATGAATCTAATGTTGAATAAAATGGAAATCAGGTGGAATTTAGGCACATCCACTATACACACACATACAACAGAATCTAAACTACTCACAAGAAGACAAACAACTAACGGTAAACAATAACAATATCCTTGTTACCTATAGTATGTATGAATAAACAACTAAGCAAGTATGAGGCGTTACTCACGAAGAGGCACGCTTAACGAAAAGAACTATCTGAGTGATGTTTTAGTATAGTTACTTACATACAAAAGGGTGAGGGAAGGAGAGAAAAGGGATGAGGAAGAAGAGCAGGCCCAGCCACGTTCAGGTATAAGAAACTGGAGTTACCGAGGTTGGCAGTAGGAGACCGTGAGCGAAACTTCATGATGGTGCTGGGAAGGTCTTTTAGCATTGCAAATCTTCTGTAGTGGTGAGCCTGGGCCAATTCTTCATGAAGACAAGAAGGACAGAACAGACAGACTTACATTATGGCTGATATAATCGAAGCCCAAGTGACGCTAAGCTAAACTGTAACGTATTGGAATGGAGAGCTGAACTGTAGTGTAGCTGAACTGTAGGATAGCAGAGAGTCTGGTATTTTATCTGATTTGCAGATGGGGGGTGCTGCTATCCTTTTGGGGGTATCTCTGCCTGAAGAGAGGAAACACTCCTTGGAACTTGGAAAATATTAATTTGAGCTCAGTTGAAATAATTTTACATAACTTTTTCCCATTAAAGAATAGTAAAATTACATCCGCGTACTCATATCTACTTCCGAACAAGACCAAATATGGTTTCTTGATCATTACAAACAGCACAGTTGCACTGATGGTCATAAAATTAGCTGCTCATGACTTGGCTCCTGGTTATTTTTAAGTCCCACCGTGCTTTTATGACTATAGGAATGGTTATGGCTCGATACGCATACTTATGTGACAACGCCATATGGTTAGTTTAATTTTTCTTTTGTCTTATACAGTTTGTGCCCGAGTGGAGATGGGGTCTGTGGCACGGTCCGAATTCCATTCTCACAGGGAAACTAACCTCCTGAGGTGATCTAGTCTCCCTCGCAATTAAACGTTATCAGCATTTGACCAAATGGTCTGGGGGTTGCTGCGCTAAAACATCGAGCCTGGTGTCTGTTAGGTGTTACCTTGAGGGTTCCTGTTTTGGTGTGCATTGGTCCTGAACGCAGGGAGGCCTGGGCCATAAGGAGAGAACTGTGATCAAAGGGGGTGGGGATAGAGAGGCAGAATGAGAGTGATAGAAATAAATAAGGAAGGGTGAAAAAGAGAGACAGAGTTTATACAACTGCAACTTTAATTACTAAGGAACACTAAAGGTTAACAAATGTCCTTTTCTCTCTGAAAGCTGCACAGTGTCCGCCCGACAATATATATATATATTCGAAGAAAAACTCTTCTTTCCCCTCCAAGCTTGGGTCCTCTACCAGAGGCCTGGGAGCTTGAGGGTCCTGCGCAGTATCTTAGCTGTTCCTAGGACTGCACTCTTCTGAAGAGATCTCAGATGTTCTTCCTGGAATCTGTTGAGCCACTCTCCCAGGTTGGGGGTCACAGCTCTGAGTGTTCCGATTATCATGCTCTTTTTTCAGTCCTTGGCATTTCTTGAGCTTCTAGTGTTCCTCCCTCCTGATGTTGCTGTTGCTTGGAACTGCCATGTCTATCACTATGGCTTTTTTCTTCTGTTTGTCCACCACTACTATGTCCAGTTGATTAGCCATAACCAGCTTGTCAGTCTGTATCTGGAAGTCCCACAGGATCTTAGTCCTGTTGTTCTCCACTACCTTCAGGGGTGTTTCCCATTTTGACCATGGGACTTCCAGTTCGTACTCAGCACAGATGCTTCTGTATACTATGCCAGTCATTTGGTTATGGCGTTCCTTGTACGCCCTGCCTGCTAGTGTCTTACACCGTGCTGTTATGTGCTGGATTGTCTGAGGTGCGTCTTTGCACAGCCTGCACCTGGGGTCCTGCCTTGTGTGGTAGACCTCAGCCTCTACTGATCTTGTACTCAGGGCCTGTTCCTGTGCTGCCATGATCAGTGCTTCTGTGCTGTCCTTCAATCCAGCCTTGTCCAGCCACTGGTGGGATTTCCACTTCCTCTATCCACTTCCTCTTCCACTTCCTCTGGTAGGATGTCCACTTCCTCTATTTGACTGTGGTACATGCCATGCAGGGGCTTGTCCTTCCATGATGGTTCCTGCTCCTGCTCTTCTTCCTTCAGAGGTTTCTGCTGCCTGAGGTATTCACTAAGCATTTCATCACTTGGGGCCATCTTCCTGATGTAGTCTTGGATCTTTATTGTCTCATTCTAGAGAGTGTCCTCGGCCTCCCTCATTCTGCTTAGTGTACAGTCTCAGCATGCTGGATTTGGGGTGAAATCCTCCATGCATTGTAAGGAGCTTTCTTGTCTTGGTGTCAGTGGCTTCTATCTCTTTCTTCCCTGGGCCAGCTTATTACTCCAGCGGGGTATTTGGTGACCAGCAGGGCGTAGGTGTTGATAGCCCAGACCTTGTTTTTCCCATTCAGCTGACTTCTCAGGACTTGCCTTACTTTTTAGGTATTTGGCAGTTGCTGCTTTCCTAGCAACCTCTTCGTTATTCCTGTTTGCCTGTGGGATTCAAAAGGGTAGTAGTAGCTTTCCTCCACATCTGCTATGTTGCCCTCTGGTTGTACAATCTCCTCAGTTCTGACTGCCTTTCCTCTCTTTGTTACCATCCGACCACACTTCTCAAGCCCGAATGACATGCCGATGTCATTGCTGTAGATCCTCCAAAAGTGATTTAAAATTAATCAAAAGTTTTTAGTTTACGTTACTAAAAATTGGATAACCTGTTATAAGACATTTTTTAAGTCATTAGAATTTATAAGGACATTTTGAGTTTAAACAACATAGAATTTATCTGAACTTAACAGAAGTTATTTGAACGTTCAGGTTAACAGTGAAGGTAAGAAATCAGTATTGTCTATTAGCTGGCCACTTTTGTAGTTCACCTCATATTACACATATGTGCTAAAATCGAATTCATTTGTTTATGGCGTCATCAAGTTAATGAAAGGTAATTTAAGCAGGTGTTTGGCTTTTGCAGCAGGCAATCAACTGACCCTTCGCTAAGCCCCTCCCTAGAACGGCCACTGTCTAATTCTATGTTAGCAACCATAACTAGGCCTGTCAAGCTTTCAGAACAAGGGAAAATGCTGAAACAGTGTGCATATGGAACCTACAAGTCCGACCGCAGATATCCTCAAAGATTAGAGGGGGATGTCATATTTTCCGCCGTTCCGAAGCCAAAAACGCTAAAGGAGAGATGTCGGATGTGGATTAAACAGTGTCTCCGTTTGCGATCATGTCTGGCCTTCACAACCACCACTGATGATAGGCTATGGACAATCTTTATTTTATCACCCCTTGGTTTGTGCCATTGTTGTGGCAAATTTGTGCAGGATTTAGTTGGGCTGTCCTGTTGTGCCATAACGAGATCCAGTGTATGGATCAAACCCACAATGTGGGAGCAATATCCTGGTGTGCTTTAAACAAATGGAAACAAGGAAGAATTTAGTTTTGCTAGCAATGGGCTAAAATACATATTAAATCATGAAAGCTACAGGAAGTTGTAACTAAACGCTCGCTTAAAATAAAACAATATATTGACACCCTGCTGTGCAAGAATATTGTTGAACCTGTATATGTTTGTTCTGCACGTGAATTGTCAAGACATGGGGTGCCTGACACTTGCATCGGGACCGGCAAGCTTTTCCCTTGATTTTAATGTCTTCAGACTCTTCACTCACAATACTCCACTGACGAACTACATTGTGAATGTAGCTCTCAAATGCATATTGTAGTCCTTTCTGTCTACTTCTCTCTGATATTTCAGAACTATTATTCCAGAAATTTGCTGTATATAAAGCTGAGCACAGCTACAAGCAAGCATGGATATTCAAAAGTTTCAGGTGCCATCTCTCTTAAAATCTATAACAATTCTCTCTGCTCTATTGGCTATTTAAACACCAGAGCAAAAATATTCAGTTGGCTCACGGAAACAGATGTTTTCCGTTGCACGCTTTGCCCTCCAGTTGCCTTTAAAAGTCCTTAGAACTGATTGAACTGGAGGGTGTGGGTTTTGATTTTAGATAAGATGATTCTAACTTGCAAATTTGTTAAGAAATATCCTCAGATGTATCGAAGATGTAATTAAAGGCCCATATCTCTGATGAATGTAGTTTTAAGGCCAATGAGGCCAAAGGAAGTACGATGCAGGAAGTCAGAACGATAGGGTTGAAGGAAGTGTAGATGTAAGCAGTCGTGAGGACCTAAAGTCTTGTATTATAACCAACCAAACTGGTTATGACTGCCCTCAGGGTCAAAAAACATGTGACAAGAAGGATACAAAAGCTCACTTGAAAGAACGCTTCTTCAAAGCTCATTGAACTCTTATTGTTCTCTGTTTTCCCAACAGCTGTTGTACTGCATGCAAGGGTAATGAAGTAACCAGTGTGAACATCTCTGACTGCAGCTTTAATTTCTTAAAAATAGCAACCACAAGAGATATGGCAAAGTTGCTTTGTCTGTGTGGTGGTACACCTCTATGAAATTCTAAAGGGTGTGTATTATTTGTTTGTATGTCCTCATGGATTTTTTTAATCACTTTATGCCCTGTCAGATTCCTATGCGGGGCACATTATCCCAGCCGGCATTTCAACGTTTACTCAGTGTTGAGTCAACGTGTTGGACCAAGGTTGAATCACTGCTGAATTTTGTTCTGATTTTGAAAATCGAACCAACGTTGATATCGCGATGTTGTTTCAACGTCTTACTTTTCAATATTTGTGAATATAAAGTCTTGCGTCAAAGTTGAATTAACGCTGAATTAACGTTGAATTAAGTATTGATTTTGAAAATCGAATCAACGTTGATATCGCGATGTTGTTTCAACGTCTTACTTTTCAACATGGGTGAAGGTGTTGCGTCAACATTGAATTAAGTGTTGATATTGAAAATAGAATCAACATCCATATCGCGATGTTGTTCCGTCTTTCTATAAAGAATTGATTATACTAGAGATTGAATTTTGTTTTCATTCTGAATTAAATTTATTTGTATATTTAACTGCATTGCAGTGTGATACTGTGCGATGATCATCACATACTCAGAGGAACAATATTTTACAATATAGAACTTCAGATATGGAGCTTTATTTAAATATCAGCAATTTTTTTAAAAACGGAACAACCACCCTGATACCTCTGGCTACACTTCACCAAAACAAACAATGAAACTTGCCCAACAGAGCAAAAGAGGCGGGGCCAACGACCGCTCTCCAACGCTACAATATTATAACGTAGTTTGCAATTAGATCAACATGACAATACTGTCTGAATCAGGAATTTACTTGAGGCAGCATCCGATCAATCGCCCACCACTTAACTCCAACAAGAAGAGAGTAAGGTCCTTGAATACAGAACTGTCAAGAGAGGGAAAAAGATGGTGTTTGACATACCAAAACAATGAGGCCAGGGAAAAATTAGAGCCTACTCCTAAGTGGTTACTCTTAATGGTAGGGAAGCCAGATGGATCTGCCAGGACAAATGAAAGATGAGCTGGCAGATTTGTTGGGTTCCCACGCTACGTTACAGTTGTGTTAAGTACCTGAAAGTTTTCACTGGGCAAATAAAAACAATATTCTTGCATTACTAAATAACATCTGTGCTCACTTTCCTTTATCCTAGAATTTCAGAAGAAAGTGCTTCAGCTGCTTTTAGAAATAAGAGATTCAATAAAAATTGCTATTGGACCCACTGATCCACCATTTCAGATAAAGCCAGCAAACACACAAATAGACTATCAAGAACTGGAGAGTCGTCTGGCAGACGAAAATGAGAGAGCAGCCTTGGTAAGTTTCAAATGATTCATCTTCATGATGATCATCTTTATGCATGTACATTCAGGTGAAGTGAATGACACTACTTAGTATTGTATTTTTTATATAGCTACAATTCTGGTCCACAGTATTTATTAATTCAACAAAAACTATACACATGACCATATAGGAAATATTGCAATAGTTCCTAAAGAGTTCCCTCAGGTCCTAAGGATGGCTGCGTCAGTTGTCCATTTAGCGCTTTACTCCAAGGCAATATATCTCTAAATCTATTTGGATTACCACAAAAATTAGTGAGCAACTTCATGTTCCTCAGTAGGTAAACCCTCTCAATTTTGATGACCTATGAGTTCTCCTTAAGCACCACCGTCCAAAATGTACAACCCCCACTCTGTAACTACTTGCATTCCACTGACATGCACCAAGCCAGTGGAACAGCAGCAGAAGAGGAATAATATCCTCTGTTAAACTGTAGGCCACTTTAAAATCTTGAGTTTATAATGTACACATTAAGTTTCACATAATGCTAGAGCCCCAAGTGGTCAAGTATGATTACTTGTAAGAAAAGAAACTGTTTGTACCGGTAAGTACTACTATTGTGTCAGCTTGCGGAGTTCATCTTACAAGCCAGCTGATTTTTTTTTGTTGTGTTTTCCTCCTTTTTAGCAAGCACATTTCAAAAGACTAGGGGGTGTAGATGATGTGGACATGGTTAAAAAATCGAATAAGTACATTTTTTGCAACAGGTCGCTGAATTATTCACTCACTCACTCATTCATTTTCAAAGCCGCAAAGCCTATCCCAGCGTTCTCTGGGCGAAAGGCAGGGAAACACCCTGGACAGGTCGCCAGTCCATAGCAGGCAGACACACAGACAAATGCACTCACATTCATACCTAAGGGGAATTTTAGTGTCTCCAATTCACCTAACCTACATGTCTTTGGACTGTGGGAGGGCACCGGAGCTCCCAGAGGAGACCCACGCAGACACGGGCAGAACATGCAAACTCCACACAGAAAAGACTCCGTCCGCCTGGCCAGAAATCGAACCCGGGACCTTCCTGCTGTGATATATATATATATATATGTATGCATTTACATTAGGGAAGTGCAGAGAGCCCAGTATTTGTATGTGTATCTGTATTTGTTGAGGCAGCAAAATTATTTGTATTTGTATTCGAATAAAAGTGGAAATAGGCATAACAACTGTTTTTTTTTTTTTTTTTCCAGTAGTACACATCTAATTTTAGGATATTAAAGTGTTAATATAAGTGTTCTTCAATAAACTATTGTAATAATTATGAACACTTAAATGTAATATTGGTTTATGGTTTTCATAAGGTTTTCATATGGTTTTCGCCTGCATTAAAATGAGGAACGTGTAGCATCTTGTGAAATTATACTTTAGGTTTTAAGAATATTAAAATACTTAATCTTTTGGAACATCAGCACCACACTGGGAAGGCTGCTCTTCTGATCCTCTTCTGCTCTTTTGGACTTTATTCTTGTAATATTACGACTTTATACTTGTAATATTATGACCTTATTCTCGAAATCTCAGAATTTTTTTCCCTCAGTGTGGCCCTAACACTCCGTCAAAATGAGGAACACCAGTTATTTGACATGTTTTTTTTCTTGCTGAAAACAAATAATGTTTGAAATATTTGTACGACATAAATATTCATAAAACTGCACTCTTTGTGCTTTGCCGAATACGGTATTCAGATTCGGCTCCACCCCTAGTTTACATACAGTAAATATTTTTAACCCTGTGTAGTATGTTGGTGTTTTTCAGAACTCTCTCAAATGCCATGATGGCCCAGATGAGCCTGAAGGGGGAATGTGGGAAGCTACCATTTTCTCAGTCTCTGCTTTGTCAGATCATCTGTGGTAAATTTAGATTAGAAATGTTAAGTGTTAAGTGATCCCCTACCTGCTAAACGTTATATGGAGCTTTTCTCGGTTCTTGGCCTAACAATCCTAAACACTCTAAATATGTCACTTAAATCTGGTATTGTACCCTCCTCTTTTAAAACAGCCGTGATCAGGCCTTTACTTAAAAAAACAAATCTTGACCCTCAAGCCTTAAATAATTATAGGCCAATTTCTAATCTCCCGTTTCTTTCTAAAATACTTGAAAAAATTGTAGCTGCTCAGCTGATAGCCCATATGTCCTCTAACAGTCCGTTTGAAATATTTCAGTCAGGCTTCAGGTCTTTTCACTCTACTGAAACCGCCCTTACTAGAGTAACTAATGATCTTTTATTAGCCATGGATGCTGGTGCTACCTCTGTTCTTATTCTGCTTGATCTGAGTGCAGCATTTGACACGGTCGATCACACTATATTGTTAAAGCGCTTGGAAAACCAAATTGGCATTCATGGCCTGGCGCTCTCTTGGTTTAAATCTTATCTCTCTGAGAGAAAGCAGTGTGTCCACTATAATAATGTGACCTCTGAATACCACAAGCTTAACTATGGTGTTCCTCAGGGATCGGTCCTTGGCCCTCTTCTATTCTCTATTTACATGCTCCCTTTGGGTGACATTATTCGTAGTTACAACATTAACTTCCATTGTTATGCTGATGATACTCAGATTTTCTTACCTATCCAGCATAATGACCGCTCTGAATTGGCTAACCTTGAGGCATGTCTTTGTGCTATTAAGGGCTGGATGTCTTCAAATTTCCTGATGCTTAACGCAGGTAAGACTGAAATGCTGGTCATTGGTCCCCCTACACATAAGCATCTTTTTAGTGTTCTAACTCTAAATTTTGACAACTGCATCATCTCTCAAAACTCTTCAGCTAAGAACCTTGGTGTGATTTTTGACTCTAGTCTCTCGCTAGTCACTCATATCAAGAACACAACCAAAACTGCCTTTTATCACCTCCGGCTTAATTACACCCTATAACCCACCTCGCACCCTGCGCTCTCAAGATTCTGGATTATTAGTCATTCCAAGAGTTAAAAAGAAGTCCGCTGGCAACCGAGCCTTTTCCTACTGCTCTCCCTTCCTTTGAAATGGTTTACCCAACGAAGTTAGAGAAGCAAACTCTCTCAATACCTTTAAAACAAGACTAAAGACTTATCTATTTTCTTGAACTTATGCATGATATAATTTTGATTAGACTTTGTTATAGACATGTAAAGCCCTTTGAGACTATAAATAGTGATATTGGGCTCTAAATAAGTATTATTATTATTATTATTATTACTAGGAGCAGGAGGACGACTGCTAAGCACATCTGTGTCCATTTGAGGGTTTTTTCTTTTCTTTTTTTGTGATAATTCAGGCTGTGCTTATACAAATGACATGACATTTCACCAAGTAGCCCTGCATTGTAATTTCTGTGATGTAACTTCAACATAACTTAATGGCTATCTTAATTCATTTTTGTGTCTCTTTTACTTCTAGTGGAGAAAAGTGCATACATTTTAATGTAAAGCAAATTCTATAATTAATAGAACGTGCAGTATATAACAACTTTCTCCATATCTTCTCCAGAACAATCTCCTGGATCAGAATCAATCTGGATTCAAAGCCGGCCACTCCACCGAGACAGCCCTCCTTGCTGTCTCGGAGGAGCTCCACTTGGCCAGAGCGAAGTCTCTCAGCTCTGTCCTCATACTCCTAGACCTCTCCGCAGCATTTGACACGGGCAAACACCAGATTCTCCTCTCATCCTTTGCTGGGCTGGGCTTCGCAGGATCTGCACTCGCATGGTTCAAGTCCTATCTGTCTGACCGTTCCTACCAGGTCTCTTGGAGGGAATTGGTGTCCTCCCCCCGCCCTTTCCACACTGGAGTCCCACAAGGTTCTGTATTTGGTCCACTCCTCTACTCCATTTTGGAAATCTGACTGCCTGTGAGAGAATATCTTTCCATCTGTGGAGGATAAGTTGTAACAGCTGCTTTCCCTCATATTTATTCAGGAAAGTACCATAAAGTCTTTTCCAGGGAGTGTCACTTGATCACATTCAAGCTTTACCACTGACTTACTTAGAATTGTTCATTTTTGTGTAGGGATATTATTATTGCAGGTTATGCACAGCAAGTTGCATACATATAACAATTGCAATGAAAACATGGGATATGTACAGGAAATCACTGATTCAGTCTGTGTTGTCATGTTGATCCAATTGCAGACTAGGTTATAGTATAATTGAATGCACAATTGTGTACAGTGTACATCGAAAAGGAAATTCAATCTGTAGTTTAATCAAAGTTGAAAAGTAGGATGCTGAAACAACGTCACGCTATCAACGTTGAATCGATTTTCAAAATCAATACTTAATTCAACTTTAATTCACCGTTGATGCAAGACCTTAACTAAGCCATGTTGGAAAGTAAGATGTTTACACAATGTCGCACTATCAACGTTGATTCGATTTTCAAAAGCGAAACAAAAATCAACAGTTATTCAACGTTGACGCAAGACCTTAATTCACCCATGTTGAAAAGTAAGACGTTGACACAATGTTGCAATATCAACGTTGATTAGATTTTCAAAATCGAAACAAAATTCAGCAGTGATTCAACCTTGGCCCATGACGTTGACTCACTGGTGAATAAACTCTGCAGTGCTGGCTGGGTAGGTTACCGTATACTCATATTCACACATCCAGCCCCTGTAAGCAGTGAGGTTGGGGTGTTATGGGACAACTGCACAGAATTAATGAGTGAGCCGGTGCTTGGTCTTCATGCTTCTCTTTATTCCCTTTCCTGTCTCTCTGCTCCCCTGTTCTTTTGCAGGGTGAGCTCATTTTGAGTGCTGAGGTGCTGCAACCTTTGTGATGTGCATCACATGTAATAAGGCTCTTTGGGATAGGAGTACAGTAGTTAAGTTGGCAATTGTCAGCATATGAAAAAGGGGCTCCCACTCTTGGCTCCCACTGTCAACCCAAGGGTTAGACTACTGAATCACAATGAGCAAGATCAAATTCATTGATGTTCAGCTGTGTTGGGACTGAGTGCCAGGGGATGGTTTTTGGGATGGTTTTTGCCAAACAAGCTGTTGGCTGGAGCCCTGGTTGGTCATAGATGTGATCAGACCTGTAGTTGGTCAGAGATGATGGCTGAAGCTCTTGTAGACAGACTTTGGCCAGTGAGTGATAGGTACAATTGCACAATTGCAAGTATTCAGTGTAAGACTGAATGAGTGTTAGAGCAGAGATGCGTGCGTGTGTGTGTGTGAGAGAGAGAGAGAGAGAGCGTGCGTGTATGTGGGCGTGTGCCCAGCTGCGCACTGAAGAGAGAGGGAGGAGCGAGGGAGAGAAGCTGTACGCGGGCGCACTGGCAAGAGGTATGCGTGGTATGAGGATGTAGTGCGCAAGCGTGTGTGCTAGGCACCAACGAGAGTGGGGATGGGCAACAAGAAGTGCGTGTGTGTGAGAGAAACAAAGAATTCTAACTTGAGAGCTGATCTCAAGCAAGTAGGCCCTAAACTCAACAACTCTACCCAATCCTTAACTCAAACTGCAATCCCAATGTTGGAGGTGTGCAATCAGAAAAAGGGAGTTACAAAGGGAAAGAACACATGCAAGCTCTATCCTTTAGAAGTCGCAAAAGAAAGAAAATAACAAGCGGCTAAAAACCGCATTGTGCATGAAATACAGTGTGTACATTTAAATCATAAAAGAATTAAAATAACACTTCCTTCACGTTAACGGCATATAACCTTAAGACTAAAGTGTGCCCAGATGCCAGCCTTACTTTGAATAGCTCATTGTGTGGCGACCGAAGATGTGTCTTTGGTGGCCTGATGAGCAGTACCATGTGCAGGTCCAGTGAGAAGTTCTTTTCCTTGTCGCTTGAAGATCTTCGGGGCTCCGTCGCACGTCCGATGATCTTGAAGGGTTCTGGATTTAGTTCGTCGATGTTTTAAGAAATAAAAAGGGATCCGGTCACCTTTTCTTCCGTCGAACACTGTGTGCGTTACAGTGTAATTAGCCGGTTGCGGTTAAAGTCACAACCCCCTTTTGGTCTCAGGACTGGGATTTTATCATAGTCCTTGAGAGCAACAGAAGAGTGTGTCCATGTGTCCGTAGTCCATCAGGGTCTAACAGTCCTAATAACATAAACAGTTCATATAGGCTGTGGCATCTGGACAAACATAAAGGCTTTGAGCATCTGGGCAGATGATATTTCTACTCTTGTGTAAACTAAGTAATGGTTAAGGAAACACTCAAACATTTCAAAATTTCACATTTTCAAGTATACATTTTAACACATTTCAAACGCATTTCAAGCATACATGGAAAAGGAAGAAAGGGTGTTAGTCATATGTTTAGCAAGCCTATTCTTTGGAAAGGTTAGTGGTAGCATGTGGTGTAAGAGGACGGCAGAGAGTACAGCACTTGAAACTGTCAGGTACGTTGACCATACAGTCAAGTTTGGTTTGTCGTGTTTGTATGTGTTATACAGCATGTATGCAATGCCTGCCGTGATGATCCAGTCACTGAGGAGTCTCAAGTGACCAGACTGATGTGGTGTCCTAAATCAGATGACTGCCTGCCTAACTGATGTCATAATTGTTACCAAGACTAAGTCTAAATGATGAAATGGCATTATGCAAGCAGCATCAAACAAAAATACCAGTGGTTGTTTATACTTCCAGGTTGTGTTAATAAGCCAAATAAACACAATGTCAGATTGCAAGGTCAGACAGTGTCACAGTGTCAGGATGCAAGGTCAGGCTGTGAGAATTGCTATTATGTTCCTAGGAACATGAAAAACGACCTCTGTAGCTCTTAGGCTGAAAGTATTTCTTGACTCTTGGCTCAGGAAGGTGGTCAGAGATGCTGTCATCATCTGACAAGGCCTTTGAGTAGACACTGTGAGTGTCTGAGAAGTGGCACTGGTCATGGACATGGCGGTCATGTTCTGTGTCCCTGTAAGGCGAATTGCCACCCCCCTTTGTTCTGTTGTGAGGACGGTCTTTTAAAGCTTGCAAACCATTGGTTCAAGCGGTGGGGCTTTGCATGCTTTCAGATTTGGACCTGACAACAGTTTCCCAAGTCACCTTTGTCATTTTACGGATTTCTTACATCGATGGGTCACACTAACGGGTCATGAGTGCCACATGAGTGCGTATACATGGATGCAGATTATGCAAGAATAGGGACTTGAAATTTGGGTCTTCGTCTAAGCCTGGTGCATTCTTGCCCTGAAAATAAGCTTGCCTCAAACGATTGTAAAACTCTCAGGGATGTTCTAATCAATGATGTTTAACTTGGAGAGCTGCAATCATTGCAGGTGCATGATCAACAAAAAGAGAATACTCTTCGGTCAGTTCTTGACAAAGCTGAACAAAGTTGTCTCTTATACTGGGAGGCTGTGATTGTATGAATCTGCGGACAGACCTTGAGGTAGTCCTCCAGATCAGCTTAATTTTCTCCCGCTGGGTTGCATGGGGCAAGTCAGAGAGACTGAGTTCTATCTGTCTCAGATAATTATCAATGTTGTGATAGCAGTTGTCTGGATCAAAATGTTCAATGTCTTTGGCCATCAGCTCTAGCTCTTTAAGGCGAAGACTTTCTGGAGTCTTCTCAGGAGAAGGCGAGACTAAGCCAGCATTAACGTGAGCCTGTTCACTACATCATCTTTGTTGTCCTCTCTCTGGTTGAGAGGCTGAAACTGAATAAAATTCATCACTCTCCTGATGGTAAGGGGATGAGACTAAATACTCAGAAGGCATTCTGGTCCCCCCTTTGGAGGGATAAGCAGGGATAAAGGTTTCATGTCCCTGTTGCCTAGAAGAATGGTTGGTACACTGAGAATGTTGGACAGAACACTGTTCTTTGTCATAAGTTGACCAATGGGCTTGTGAAGGTCTCAAAGTGTTGGAAGGATCACTGTAGATCTGCTCACTTCTATGTCCTCTGGTGGGGTACTCAGACATAACCAAATCCACAACACTCATGAACAACCAGGTTGAAGAAGGTTAATGGGAGTACTTTGATGGCAGAGGTTGTTCATGAGTGTTATGGATTTAGTAGTGTAATTGTAATACATTAATGCTGCAATACTCTCTAAGACTGTAGCACAGTGTTACAGCTAGCGTATTCCATTAATCTTAGTTGTTTAACTGTAAAATATTGAATATCCAAATTAATGGTTAATAACTTTGAGACTGATTCATATGAGACAGATTTTTATTAGACTGATTTATTAATCCTATTGCACCTACATCTTTTGGTGCCCCTGTGTTAGGATTGCAATTGTACCTACAGTGATGTCTCTAATTAAAGGAGGAATCAGGAGGAATCTTTTGAACACTGGGTAAACAAGCTGCGAGTCCAAGACAAGTCCAAGACCAGGACTGGTCAGGACTGAGTCCAAAGAGGTTCGAGTCCAAGTCAAGACCAAGTCCAAATGAGAGAGACAGAGTCAGACGCGCAACCATCGGACGGGCCTGACCAGCCTAGGCCCACCCAAAAGATGCACAGGCACCCTGAGTTAGGATGGAATTATCGTAATTGTTTGTTAAATTGGTTGATAATATCACTAAAATATCACAAACGCTCCTGAAATAAGGAAAATGTGTTCTAATTTTTTTATTTATATAATGCTTGATGGGTTTGACTGACATCTGTATTAGCCATTTAACAAGTTTGGCTTTGACTTTACATCCAGCAATGTAAACTTTCAACACTGTAGAAACTGATTTGTTGTTCTAACTTAAAAAAGTGAGTAACCTGGCTGCCTTAAAAATTTTGGCTCTATGAAAATCATATAGTGAGTTAGCACAGTGAGTCAATCAAGTTGCATCAGGTAAAGATAGTACGTTGATCTGACTAATATTCTAAATCAGACAGTGTTCTATCAACTAAAGACTTTTTATTAACACAACATTATCTTTAGTTAATGTGACTTGACATTATACATCATATCAACTCATTTGAGCATGGAGATGCAATGAGTTAACTCCAAAGTTTATGTTAACTCAACAAACAATACATTTATAGTTGTACGCTTGTAGTCGTATTAATGTGTACTTTTGTCTTGACTAAGATCTTGCTCAGTTTAACTTCATATAGACTGCTGTATTAACATTTCAAGAAACTGACTTGGTTGCCTTAAATATCTTAGTTCTTTTAACTCTTAGCTTTAACTTTTAGCTTAAGTTAACATGACAAAAGCCCTATTCTACACTTTAAAAAAGGATTTGTTGACTCAACTTAACCCAGTCAAGTCATCTTTTTGCTTTGACTAAGTTAAGTTATGTCGATGTAGTATCAAGTTTATTACACTTAAATAAATTAGTTCAAACAACCTACAGTTTGTTGGCGTTACTTCCCGTGTCAAATATTTTGGACTAGAAAAGGTTAAATAAGAGAACTGAAAAAAATGTTGGTTGATCTTATTTCATCAAATTTATGCAAATGTGAATCAACCCAGCTGGCACATGACCGACCTTCAACGTTTGAAATGTGGTTGCAATAATGTCAGTTGTTGTTTCAACGTTGAAAAAATGTTGAAACGACGTTTAACGTTAATGGTTGTAAAAATGTTAGCACAATACTTATGTCAACATCGAAATTTCGACGTTGAAGGATCTGTATGTTGAATCGACATAATGTCTTTAACAACAAGCATAAGAAAATTGTAACAGCTGCTTTCCCTCACATTTATTCAGGAAAGTGCCATAATATCTTTTCCTGGCTGGGAAGTTTGTTCAACATTAAATACCTTCCTTTCCTCATTTTTTGAGAGAAACAGTGTTTTTTACAGCAACAGTTCAATTGACTTACACACATCTGAAGTTCATCCAACTTCAGACATAATGCAACAAAGTCAGAAACACAAGTTTGGCAATAATTCAGGTCATCAAGTCACCAAGGTTTTGGAAGCCTTTCAAACACCACCATTGTCATCTTAAACATGTAGCAACTAATGTACAAAACTTAACTTACAATAGTGACACCACTGAGACATACCCATGTGCACTAGTCAACCTCAAAACAGTGAGACACGTTTAAGTCAGTCCCTGAGTAGATAAACTGCAGATAACAAGCACTTACTCGAAACACATCACAGAACAGTAATCTTCTTAAGCAAAAAAAAAAACCTCTTTAACAAACATTACTGCACAATAAAATTCCACTCCCAGCATGCGCTGTACAAACCAGGAAGCAACAGAACTCTTCTTACAGTATGTTCAATCATCATTATCAAGTTAGTGCATTTAAATTTAGTCTAGCCTGTTCATCAATAGGCAATGCAAATTAATCATCTAGTCTCTGTCTCGGACAGCCTGTCACCACAACTTTTGATGCATATTTCATGTTTAGTTTGGATTTCAGAGTGCACAACACTGTGCCTGTGGCAATGACGTTTTATTGCGGGCGCATGCATGTGACACAAAGCGGCTGACGTATTTTCTGAAGTTAACTGAAGAAATTACTAAGAGTTTTCAAGTCTGTTTTTTAAGTTGGAGTTGTTCTAACTCATCTTATTTTGTTGAAATGTGCAATCAGTTCACTCAGCTTGATTGCACTGGTCCACCTGACTAAAACAGCAAATCCTTTTTGACAGTGTAGGTGGTAATATAGTGCACGTAATGTGCAATGTAATCGCTTCAACATGAATTTTTTAGTTGAAACAACAATATTGCTTGTTCATTAAAGTTACAACGAAGTTGAGGCAATGAAAACTTCCTTGTTGTCTAGCCAATTTCATAGAAATAAGTTATATCAACCAAAAAAACAGTTGAAATTAACTAAATCCCAAGATCATCTTTTACAGTGAAAAGGAGATAACAGCTGGTTTTCCACCCAACACATTTGCATATTTTAAGCGTATTCCACTAAGGAAATGTCTGTGCGCATTTCCATCAGCTGTGTTATGCGGATTAAAAATGTACACTCTCCTCATCACGGGAGGAGTTGTGGACAGCTGTGGGTTTAAAATTTGTCTAGGGCAACTTTAATGGAAATACGTGATACAATCGCAGCAAACACCTTGTTGATGTGACTTATCCTGTTTCCATCAACTAGTATCATTTTACCCAATGCTAATCACCTCTTTCCAGAGAATTAATTACTTATGCGACTTAAAAGATTTGATGCGAAGTTTATGTGTTAATTTGTATAAAATAGTTGGATGGAAACCCAGCTAGTGTTGTCACAATATTATATTGTGCATTTTTTGTGATAGGGCATGTGTTAAAGTGTGCTTGATGAATAAAAATGTGGTAGTATTTTGTGGTTTACTACATATTCTGTTTCATTGCAAACAAAGAACAGAAGATTGGACTGGCTTGGTTATTGAGTGTGCTACAGTTGCAATACGGGGTGTCTGACCTGTCATTCAGTTCAGCAGTCGGTTATAAAGAATATGCAGGCTAGTGATGGACCATGAGTGAAAGTCATGCCTGCTTACTTTTGCTGAGGCCCGTCTGAAAATAAATTTCTGGCTACGCCACTAGACAGAGTCAAGACCGAGACAGAAAAAAGAATCCTCTTCGAGACCACTTACACAGTATATCTTATTCGATGAAAATGATGAGCATGGATGCATCACGCGCGGAGCGTGCGGACATGAGTTTTGGCAGGCATACGATTGGTTACCAGGTGGTTACCAGTGTTAGTGTGCATTCTAGATGGACTTTGAATTAATTAAACCAATGCCCATTTTCTGAACAAACTCACTTAATCAATGATTTTGTTTTGAAGGACGAGTTACTTGAGGGAAAAAAAAACATGTTTTTCTTGGCACTGGAGTGCTATCTTATACGGCCTATCGTCAGTGGATAACTTGATTATTTCTATGCTTCAACCTTGTATGGTTTGAAAAAAAGAAAGTTTTTCTCATTCTCAAAAACCACACATTTTTTTCTCAAGCACCCAACCCCCATTCTGCTGTTTTTCTGGCTTTTTTTTTTTTTTTTTTAAACAGAATACTTACAAACACAAGCTCAATGAACACATATAGCTCTGACAAAATTCTCAAATACAATAAAATCATAATTTGCAAAATGAATGACTTGACAAGAGAAATGGGAAATTAGTGTTCAGGGAATGTCAGAGTTCTGGAGTGGAGTGTAGTCAAATATGTTGGTGATGACTTCATCTCAGTGCTGTGGTGTACGAGATGAAAGGATAGACAAACATTTTTTTTTCCCACCCCAGTGAATTATGTACTTTGGCTCAGCTGATCTGTTTGGGTACAGGCAGAGGGCTTAACAGGCCAAGATACATGATCTGACAGCATGACCTCAGACCCTTTTGTTTTCTCAACCTCAGATATGCAGCAAATTTTGTCCCCTCACTGTCTACCTACCTTTTAAAGGAAAGAAAATATGCAGACAGACTCTGGTTTAGAAGTCATCTACAGTGGACTGGCTTTTGGATTACTTATTGATTACTATATTACAGTGTAACATTCTGTCAACATACCTGACAATGTACTGTACTGTACAATGTATTCAGCATGCTCTGATTATCTGATTACAGATGTACCTGTTTTGACGACGATATGTATTATTTCATACCTCTCAGTTAAGAGATAACAAAGGTAATAAAGTGTTTTTAAACTTGAAAATCCCATTAATTTCTATTTGGAAGAAATAATTTACACAAATCTGATATTTCAAGCTCAAAAATAGCCCTTCTTGTGTTTGCTTTTATAAGACACCTTTTTCAAACATACGGGAGTTGCTACAGATTTTCATTTTTGGTTAATAATTATTGTGATAAAGTTGTTTATGGCGTATCATTTCCTTTAATATCTCTGTTGAAGTGTGAAGAAATGAAGTCTGATACCTCTCCTTTTCATGTGTGTTACTCTTCCTTAGTCATGTCAGAATTAGAGAGCTAGAGTGAGTCATGATTGTCACATAGCTTTGAGTGAAGTATTCTGAACATAAGAGAGAGATCTCAATGCACTGAAGTGGTCCTGTCTAAACAGAACCGGCTCTGTGATGTCAGAATGCAATCTGAGCAGCTCTGCTTAACTGTTACAATACATTGAGTCTGTCTCTAAGTAAGGATCAAATCCTTGGCCGAAGTCTGTCACATGGGACTGACATTACAATTTACTGATGCCAGTGGGTATTGGTCCTATGTCACTATCAGTTTCAAATAGTTCTATATATGTGCAAACAAAAGCACACACAAGAGGGGCATGCAGGATTTGGGGGAAATGGAGAACAAGTGAAGCTTGGTGGTGTTTCTGTGGATTCTGGCTGTACCTTCATCACTGGAGTGAGACTCCAGTGAAGTTGACTGTTTGGAGTTAGTGCAGTAGGGAGTTTATCTCCGCCATGTCTCAGAGAAACCCGCTCCAGTAGTCACTGCACACAGTTCTGTGAGATTAAAGAAACATTTCTATTTTCAAAAAGAGATGAAAAGGGAGAGGGAGAGAAAAGGGAGAAATAACATGCACTTTCATAATTGAAAGAGGGGGGAAAAACCCTGTAATATGAAAAAGAAAAAAAAGTAGAGAATTTGGTGATCATGCAGGCATATACCATGAATCAGTTGAAGTGCATATTGTATATGAAGAGAATCAATGCTTGCTGTCTTCAGTTACATTGCTTTCCTCCGTAATGCAATACTTAAAAATATGAAGACGAACTTTGTGCTTTTGGATGAAATCTGCTACAAAGAGATACAGTGAATTTCTGTTTGAACAGAGCTTGGGATGTTCTCTAACACAAACCATTGGACTCCTTGTATAATAAGATAAAACATACATGAAAAGGGCTGTCTTCAAATTCCAGGGCAATTTATATGTTATACTGAAAACTGGGGAAAACCAACTCAACTGACTTACTACTGTACATGCAATAAAAGGGCTTGACAGAAGTTGTCAGTGCCAGGACTGATGAGATCATCATAGAATGAGCTTTGATTCAGTATTCAATTCATCATACCAGCATTATTTTTACCTTACAACTCAACTGATGCTCAGAGCAGTGAGAGAGGCTGGGAACTGGGGCTATGAGGGAATGTACACTCAATTGACACAATATGACAGGCATGGCTGACTGTCTAAAAATATGCCAGCATCTGTTCTCAATATATCTGGAGGAAAAATAAACATTGTTTGCATCTACAACATTAAGGAAAGCTTTCTCCATATCCTCTTAATGGCCTAAAGGAGAGCTGAAGGTAACACATCAAACAAGAAGCTGGGCACCCAAAACATTCCTTCCTAGAGGCTTCATCTCCAGTCACAATGGTTCCCTTCTTATCTTCAACCAAACACTTGCCACACCAGTTCCCTATTCACAGTATGATTACAGCTGTAGCCTATTTTAGCTGTAGTTCACCACAAAATTATTTTAAGAAAATAAACATCCACCAAAATGCACAGGGACTGTATCCCCCAATGACACAGGTGCTCTTTCAACATTTTGCACAAGGATATTGGATTAAAAACTCTGTCATCTGTTTGAGTTTTCAAATAGTTATAATGGAACTTATGAGAAAAATCAGAGATGTAACTCCATAAGCTTCAGAGGTTTGACCTTACATCTCTGCCACATCATCTGATAACTCTACACAGTTAGACTCACAACCAGAAGTGTACCCTGACACTTCCCTCATATACTTTTTGACAGCAGTACTTTCTACTTGAATTGGCTTTTGCTATGTTAGGTATTTAACTTGAACAAATTCAACTTCAACAAAAAGATAGACGCTAACTCCAGTTAAAAGTCAGTGTGTTATTCAGATATTATTCAGCTATCACAGTTTTTATCACCCTCTTACCTCTTTGGTCAAATCAAGGCAGTAACAAAGAAAATGTGCTAATAGAGAGAAATGAGACAGTGAAGATCACCTGTGACTGATAATGAAACTCACTGGATGGCTCCATTCAAAACCATTTTGTGATGTAAATGGAGAAGATATTAAACTCAGCAAAAGCTGAGGATCTGTTTAATAGACCAGGGACCAAGCTTGCTTCAGATTTAATGATCAGACCAGATATTTAGGCCTAAAAGCACCAAAGGGAATTCATTTTCTAAACACAAGAGATGAAAATTAATACTTTCAGGCATATATCTGATTTTAAATGATGTAATAGCTCTTTTTCAAAGCAATTGTGTTTAAGGTAATTGTGGCCCCTTGTGCATAAGAATGTTTACGTCACCTCTGAATCATTTAAATTCACAATTCAAATGATTTTTCCATTTGTTTACTATTTCATGAATGGATGGCTCTGCATTCTAATCCTTCTGAACTCATTGTCAGAATAGACAATACAAACACTTAAAGCCACACCACTGCCCTCAGCTCACTTAAACAATATGAATGTATGAATGGCTTTTCAGATAACTAGACTCTATTTATCATAAAAATCCTCTTACAGGTGGAAGAAATAAATCTATGTCCTTAACAGGAAGATACTGAAATACAAAACTGCATGTGAGCCATTGCAGCTCTTAATGTAGAAGTTACTAGCTGTAACATTTATTGGAGGAATATTTAGCTACAAAGAACTTAAACACATGCTATCAGGTGGACTGCTAGCTATGGAGATATAGACCGTCCATTTTAATTAAAAAAAACAACAACAAAAAAAACCACCTCTACCTGTACTCACTGACTTTTTTGGGAAAGGAGCATGGTGGAATGCGCAATGGTAAAGACTGCATTTACTGAGAAGAAATAGCCTACACAAGTACATTATGTGGTTGGTTTGCACACAGTTACAGCACTGAGTGAGGACGAACTGCTGTGTGACTGTTGCTGTGAGGACAAACTTTCCCACCATTTCCTTTTTTCATGCTCTACTGGGAGCAATGCTTCCCTCTGCTGTGCACTGCAGGAAAAACATGTAGGGCGGCATTACACATTTATTACAAATGTTATAAATAAATGTTTATTATAAATATTCCTTAAAAAGCAGAAAAGCTGTGCAAAAATAGCTGGCTTGCATAAAATTTAAAAGGAGGAAAATCACTAACTCAGACCCATTGCCAGTAAATGAAGACTTTCCAGTAAGGCAGCTTACAGTTGATGCAGCTGAGACTTGGTGTTCAATTGTTAGCACATGCCTGTAATGCCAGGTTTGTTGTGGTTTTTCAGATGGTTTTCCATTTAAATGACACAGAATCTGTCATTAGGTTTATATTAACATGTTTATTGAATGAGCCACTTGTGTACTTGTACTGTGTACTTGCGCCACTTATGTGTGTGATGTACCTCATTCTGCCTTGTGGACACTTTTCAGACGTGTGTTAATTTATTCTGTTATTTTTGAAGATACAAGTTTTCTGCTGGCCGTGTGGTGGCACAGTGGGTAGTACTGCTGACTCACAGCAAGAAGGCCTCGGGTTAAATTCCCGGTCAGGCAACTAGGGCAAAATTTGCATGCTCTTCCTGATGGCGAGTGGACACCCACACCAGCGCACACAAACACACACATGCATGCGCACATCCATGCCCACGCATGCACACACATTTTTACAACTGAATAATGAAACATGTTTGGGTGTCTGCCTTTTTGTTTTCTGGAAGTTTTAGGAACATAAGCTTGACTTAGACACAGACAGTAAAGGGGAAATGTTAACATGAATGCCATACGTGACAACAGCACACCCTATTGGTTTGCCTTCAATGTGTAACCAGGCCCAATCACTAAACAACATGCCTCTGTGCGGTGTAATTACAGAATCTTTTTATTCACTTTTCTGTGCATCATGCTTATCAGCATCCACATTCATGGCACCGGCAGTCACTTGTCAAATGAACTTTTCCTGTCTTACAATGCAATCTATTACTGTCCATCACTGGTGCTTTGCCCAAACAACAGAGTGTTTGAGTGGAGATCAGGATCAGCAAGGTCTTTCCACCATCTAAACTATACCAGTGGAACTGGTTACATGAGGAGCTAAAATGGTTTTCTAGATGGGTCTTTTAGAGCCTTGTTGATTGTGGCTTTTAATTTGGAATTTAAGGCATCTTTGTCATGTCATCTGTTCAATGATTTTGGTGAGAGAAACATATGGTAAAACATTCAGCACTGACTAGCACTGAGATCTGGCCCTAACTTAGCCCCTCAGGTCTATAGCTTCTATATGCTTTTTTCTCTGTGTATTGTAATGTTTTTCCATTAAACACTGAAAATATGTAAAAGTCCTGTCTTAGAACAATGTTGACTCAATCCCTCATTTGCAACATTAGAGGAGAAACACTGGCGAGTGACGCAGTTCTGGTTCATTGAGCTGGATTATGTATTCATGGGTTTCTCTCATGAATGGCATTTGCCAAATAGAATCTACAGGGTTGTCAGCCTCCAGTGCTTTGTGAAATTTTTTAATTGGTCTCTGCTTTCACTCCACTAACTGCAGGATTTGAGGGAGCAGAATATTGTGATGCAGACTAGAGCTGTAGAATGGTAAACAGGGATGTGTCCTTTTCAATAATATAAAAGGTTAGTGCATTTTCTGAAAAGGGCATTGACGATGGTTTATTAAGGTGAAATAATTGACAGATCTGCTATTTAAATAAGTATTATGTTGAAAGGGAGTGTTCATAATTGAAAACACTGTTGAGGAAATGCTCTATGGAAAATGAACACTGACTTACCAGTGAACTTTGAGCATTCTTATGGATGCCCCCTCCTATTAAAAATTTACCACTGGTCTCACAATCTGCACTGTGCTGCGCTGCGTTTTAATGCTTCTGTGTGTAAAGCAAAGACTAGGCAACATAAAGGACAGTATACACCGTTTCTACTCAAACCGTGCATGAGTGCTAGTGGCCTATTTGTGCTTAACATGTGCTCTGCAAGCTCCACAAATACAGCAACATTACCCTTATATTTCTCTTTCCCTCTGAGATATCCAATTAGACAAGACCTGTCAGAGACAAATCAACTCAGGTGAGTGAACACATTTCTGCTGACATGCAGAAGTACACTATACAGCCTGGCATCATCACACAATGAAATACATTTGAAGCAGGGGGCTAATTGTATGATGACTCTCACAGCGACATAAGCATCTGATTATCAGTGATCATCGACAAGCAGTAAAATGAACCTTGGACAACTCCTAGTAACACTGCCAAATTATTATCCTACAATCAGCAACATAGTAGGTTTACATTACACTCAAACTTTAAAATGGTAAAAATCTGTGATACATCCAATCCCAAACCAGTCCAGTATATACAGAACCAATGACCCATCCCCAACCAGTCCAGTACATACAGAATCAGTGACCCATCCCCAACTAGTCCAGTACATACAGAATCAGTGACCCATCCCCAACCAGTCCAATACATACAGAGTCAATGACCCATCCCTCAACCGGTCCAATACAAAGAAAAGTGGTGGTGGAACTGAGGCAGTCATTGGTGATATGAAGCATGTCATGACCTTAGGCCATTTTCAAAAAAACTCTTATAGTACTTGACATTCAGTCAAACACTTTGGCCTAAACATGTGTTGTTGTACAGACAACATCGTATGATGTGAGAATAATATGTTCAACTCTTTCTAAACAACAACATATTTAACAAACCTGAAAGAAAAAAGAAATCATTCAGACACAAGACAATTCTTTCTACATGCTCCCCCTGTTTTGGAAAGAATGATGCACTCCATTGCATTCTGTAAATACAGAAAGGAATCCCACAGAGAGCAAAGTTTTAAGAGCTTCAGTCCCAGTGGGATCTGTTTATTAACTCAGAGTCTCTTTCACAGACAGTGAAATAAACAAAGTCTTAGGCCTTAGCCATCAACTTAACTCTCTGTCTGTCTCTCTCCAAGTAACCACGCCATTCTGTCTCTCACTTACTGTGATCACATTGTGTGTAACATCTTTTCAAGCCAATTATGTTGTCCCACTGGTGAGATATTTAACCAGTGAGCAGGTGTCGTTTTATTATGAAGTACCTCTGTTAATTATGATGGTATTCTGATGGTACAGTATCATTTCTTTGGATGGACAACATGAATAAATGTGCAAAGAAATCTTAATTCATGTGTAATTTAATTCAATATTTCATCACACTTATATAGGCACTCTGCCCTCTTTAGCCTTTTTTAATTACTATATGGTGTTGCAGTCAGTCAGGGTGAGCAAAATATCATAGCTGGGCTATGTGAGTTAAGCTGTAACAATTTTATACAGTGCAGTGGTTTGCATTGTTTTAGTTCTCAGCTGAGAGAAACACCAGTCTCTTACACAACAGTTAAGACCTCTTTGTTATGAAGTTATAACATATGCGATGACTGGAGACACCACCACATTCTGACATCCTGGAGCAGGCAGTTCATCATACACTCATGTCAGTGACAAACTAGCAGCTTCCTTTTAGCTGATGATCTGTAATTTGCATTGCATCAGATATGGAACCATGGCAGCAATTTCTATCAGTTCTTGCCATCCATAGAGAAACATTTAGAGAGTGAGAGAGAGAGAGAGAGAGAGAGAGAGAGAGAGAAAGAAAGAGAGTTATTCTCATTAACATTCCCACTGACCTGGAAATAATAAACATTTTAAAAATTAAAAATAAACATTTATTTTCCTGTCCTCGGCACACATCAATGATTATTGGCATTGTCCTTTGATAGCTTCTATGATTTAGATATTCTTTTGGCATTCCCCACCCTCACTCCCCTGTTTAATTTATGCATCAAATTCATGCATAATTAATTCCAAATTTGCCACTGTCTGAGTAGTAAAATATCAAAACAAAGTTGTCTCTAATTGAGATAGAGGTGTAGGTCTACCTCCTTAGAAATGAATCAGATTTTTTTTAACGAAGCAATGGAAAAAGTGCAAGATAATTTTGACTCAGAATTGGATACATTTATCTCAGCAGTTCATTTTTGTGTATGACAAGTTGCTCAAAAATAGGCCTGACTGTCAGACAAACCCGACAGATCCCATTTTGCTTGAGGGAGTGTGAAACAGCTCACCAGTCATTATCCTCAAATTTATAAAATATTATTTCCCTTTTATTTTGACAAGATATATTGTGCACCTTAGTGTACATCTAGTATAAGTATTTTGATTTAAGTATTGTACTTTAGATATTGTTAATTGAGTATTGGGTGGCATGGTGGTGCAGTGGGTAGCACTGTCACCTCACAGCAAGAACGTCTTGGGTCTGTATGTCTGCCCTGCGTTTCCCTGCCTTTTGCCCTATAAGTGCTGGGATAAGCTCCAGCACCTCCCCTCCCTTCCCCCCCAATCAGGATAAGCAGCTTAGATAATGAGTAATTGAGTATTATAATTTGAATATTGTATTTTAAACATTGTAATTTAAGTGCTGTATTTTAAAATTAAGAACAAGGTTATGCACCCAGATAAGGTTTAACGTAACAGGTATGTTATATATCAATATGTGGATGTCTTATTCATCACTAAACATTACGCACTGTTAAAAATGATATGCTGGAACTACTCAAAAGTGAGGCAACTATATTACACTCAATAATATCAAGCAAATGTAGAGTCTTGTTTTTTTTTTTTTTCTTTCTTTTGTTTATTTTTTTTCCTTAATGTAAATACTCTCAAAATAAATCATGTAAAATGACCCAAATTATTTGAGTCTTTTTCAATGTGTCCCTCAAAAAATAGCGTAAAATCTACCTACCAAATGAGTCAAGCAGATTTTCTTGATTTCACTGAACAAATGTTGTTAATTTTACACGATTTCTTTGAGCACTTTCACTTAAAAAATAACATGTAATATTGTTGCCTCATTTTTTTCTGTAGTTGTAACATAGTACTTTTTATTTTTTATTCATTCATTTATTTATTTTTTACAGTATACACCATTGTTTTAAGGGAGTCTGCACACATTTCATTTCTTGTAGGTTTCTACTGTAACTTACTAAATAGCATTAACTTAAAACATTATTAAATAAAATTAAATAAAAAAAATTGTTCTTCTTTAACACACAAAAATGCACACTGCACACAAAAACACACAGGCAGACTTTAGTCTTTATAATATATTGTTGTACGAACATCCTTCAAAAAAGCATGAACGTTCATGAAAGATTAAATCTGATGCCATACTTGTGCCTTCACACCAAATCTTACTCACTTTGGCCAACCTTTAGACTGTGTTATAAAGCAAACAGTTGTAGAACATTTAGCAAATACTGTTAATATTCATTTAAAAATTGCCTTGTGAAGTCTTGTGAAATCTTATTTACATTGGCCAGCTTAAAATTTTAAACTGTGTTATAGGCTGCAACTGTTTACTTTATAATATTTAGAGAAGAAGAAGTCCTTTATTTGTCACACACACACACTGAGCAGTGAGTAGTGAAATGGAGCCTCTGCATTCAACCCATCCTAACACCACTGAGCACACACAAACACACGATGAGCTAGGAGCAGTGTGCAGCTGCTGGCACCCAGGGACCAATTTTAGGTGTTTTTGCCAGTGCCGTGACAGCATGCTAACCTAGCATGCAAACTGTCACGCCCTGGTCCCTCTGTCTCCTGTGTCCCCTTTTTTTTCATTTGTTCTCCCTCTAGTGTTGGGTCTGGGTTCTGTTTTCACTGTTCTCTTGTTTCCCCCCCCTTCTGTCAGTTTTTGGTTCAGTCCTGTTTAGTCTTTGTTCAATCATTGCTCTCACCTGTGTTTAGTTAGTTATATCTTGTTTAGTTTGATATAAGTACTCCTTGGTTTCCTCTGTTTCTTTGTGTTGGCATTGTTTGGATTTTTCCTCCAGGGGGGTATTTCAAGAAGCGGGTTTAGTGAAAATTCTGAGTTTGTTAACCCTGAGATGAGGGAAACTCTGGGTTTTCCGTTTCAGAAAGCGAGGTAACTCAAACTCTGGCTCAGTTACCGCAGTAACTGACTCTGTGAACCTAACCTGCTCGCTAGCAGGTTTTCTTCAACAAATCCTGAGTTTCTCCCTAGCTCCTCCCTCCGACTGAACCTGAAGCATCTGTCAAACATGGCGTCTCCTTTCGTCGCTAACCCGATCGGTGTTGAAACCAAATTAATTTGCATAGCCTTACGTCGGGAGATGTTTTTGAGACCCCAATTAGATGTATTATCATTCCCTGATGACTACGTAATCGAGCGTTACCGTTTTTCATCACAATCTATCATTTATCCGAACAACGGCCTACATCTCTAATATTACACACCGTGGACTTCTTGCTCTCAGATCGGAGTAAGTTCTTTGCTCTTCATTTTTATTTCTGCCGACGGGAGTTTCCTTTATCACACTGGCGACGCCGAGTATATCGGGAAAGCAACTGTTTGTAGAGCCGTAAAAAAGTGTCCCTTGTACTTAAACGGCTACTGCACATTTTCCTAGTGTCAGACCTCTAAGGACCATCAAAGAGGAATTACACAGGATTGCAGGCGACTGATGTAGAATCATTCAGTTAAAGGTAACGATATTTTAAATTATGTCGTGTTCATGACATTCTGCTGCGACCTCAGACTGAGTTTTTATGTTGCAGCATTTCCCAGTGTCGCGGGCTGCATCGATGGCACACAGATCCCTATCACTGCTCCTTCAGTTAATGAAGTTGACAATAGGCGCTTTCGCACCGAACAGTTCTAGGGTCTAATTCGATAGGAACTACCCCCTGTGGAGCTTCCCCTAGAACTACATTCGTTCTAGGGCCTTTTTTCTGTTTGCTTTCGCACCGCCAGTAGGAATGCTGAAGTGACGTAAGCCGGCCGACGGTATAGCAGCTAAGAGCTGTTGTTTACGACTAACCAGGATAGCTGCACATTTTGAAGTACAAATTTAATGACTTTTAAGACCTTTTAAATACCTCCAAAAGGAAAAAAAAGAACCATTACTGCGGCAAAAGAAATCGACAAACTAGACTACAGTATACGCAATGAGTTTTATTGAATTTGAATGACAGAAATATTGATTGCACATTAGATAACCTATAACTGCCTTCTCATTAACGAAAATAAAACTGTATGGCGATAGACCCAGTCCAATGGAGAAAATAATTTCCCAATGCATTTATGCATTTACCACCGCAGTAGCAGTGAATGACTTGATGGGCATAGTACTTTTCGGGTGCTAGCATAGCGCTTGTGCCTGACTCTTGCTCGCGGCATCGTGTTTTTTCCCCCCTTTTTCCCCGCCGCAGCCCTAAAATCGTAAGCTGGATAAACACATTCTTATTTAAGGTTAAAATGCGGATCACAGCCACACAAGCACCTACCGAAGCGGAGTGTACACTACCTCTTCAATGTACAAATATACATTGGACGTTGCAAAATGGTCATTTTTGGGGGATATAAAATACCGGTAAAATAAAACATAAAAACGATGTGCCCCCTCCTACAATTCCAGACATTTTCAGACATGAATATCAAAAGCTAAATGAAATACGTTCTAAGACTTTATATTTTGCACGGATCTTTAAACATGGCGGTTGCAATCATCGTATACCTGCGTCTGGGCCAATGGCTGTACACCTACGTCACAAGGTTCCTATTGTGCTGCAAAAGTACCTACCCTGGAGTAGGGGCTAAAAAAGCCCCTCAAAACGGCGTTCTTAGAACTAAAATCGTTCTAAGTTCCTGCGGTGCGAACACGTCAAAAAGGGGGTACTTTCTCCAACAGTTCTAAGAACTATGAAAAGTTCCTCCGGTGCGAAAGCGCCTTATGTGAATAGGAAGTCTTTCCACAGCATTAATGTGCAGGTACACTGACTATTGTCTTACAATAACAAAGACTATACATCACAATATACTGCAAGTAATGTATCTCATTCTCTGCACTTTCAAGATCATATGTGATGCAGTGCACTTTATCACAAATGTTGAAGCCAGTGGCCCAGCTCTGTGCATGATATACGTGTAGCCCTCCCACTAAGCTGACATTGTTGAACTATGTTACATATGTGTTGTGGCCTACCACCACTCTATACACACGCAAGGGAGGAGCTTAGATGGGATCCACCGGCAGGATATATGTTGAGGGGTTAGTCTTGCCAAGGGTGTCAAAGAGGCCTGGGCTAGCCTATGGAAATGGCTATAATTAATGCCGAATGGATAACCTCCCTTGCTGATTTGTTATTACAAATTACGAGCCCCCACTTTGAGTTTCACCCTCAAAGATACAAACGATAAATACTGTGTCCTACCAATGAACATTTATTTGCCCGCTCACGCATCAGTAGTCATCGCTAGTTACACACACATGCACACACATATATTCACACAATAACCAACCAACAAGGTGACATGAAAATAAAATTCCCGGGTTTTGACATACAGAGACAGTCTGGGGTACCCCTTAGTTGGCGCGCATGTCGAAATGGTGGACCAAGGCACGTATTTTGTACTCACTGCACCTTTTGACTGTTCACAAAGGAAGTGTAGCAAGACCTCCACGGCTGAAGAGTGAAGTTGACTGCGCTGTCTTTGCTGCTCCGTCCGCGCCGAAATCTCAATGGCAGTCGTCCTTGAAAAAGTCCGGGAAAACTCAGTGTCCACTGTAGTAATCCACAAAATGGCGAGCACTCGAACTCTTCTAATTTCGCCAGCACCTAGCAAAAAACACCTCCAAAACTGTCTCGGAAACAAATATACACTGGGGAAAAACAAAACTACAAACGTACTTTGCCTTTTGAAACTTCTGGTTGACTTTGGAAAACTTTCGGGTTTAATTCAACACAATTAAACATTCTCTCTACGTTCATTGTTCTCTCGCTGCTTTCTCTCTTGCATTCTCTCTTCACACTCTCCCAATTACTTCTCGAAAACTCTCTCTCACATTAACCAGGCACACCCATGTAAATTGCTGCAGTCAAACGATTGGTTAAAGCCAGCCTATCGTGTCTTGTTTCCTTATTTTGTCCTCCAATGAACTAGTTTTAACTGTAAAATGAACATCGTAATGAGCTCTTATAAAATGAAAACGCTTGCAGATTTTAACAGCACTTATTCACTGAAAACATTTACAGATTCTAACCTTAATCAAGACATTATGATGAACACACATGAAATGAAAACAGTTGCAAAAAAAACTCACACATTGCAATCACACTTGCATCTTGGCATTGTACACAACAGTATTCGAAAATAATAAACTTATGCCTCCCACAGGGGTGCTACACACGAATGTATCATTAGTGTACCCTGAGCAACGGATTTGCACATGGTAAGTAAAGCTTTGCACAAATATCATTCCCTTGTCTCCCTCTTTTAACACCCTTAAAATGTATCCACTGTATAATTACAGGAGAGTTTGATGGCCACCTGCTTGGTGACAGAGAGTACCCATGCCAGCCCTCTCTGTTGAGCCCTTACCCTGACCCTGAGCTGGGCCCCCAACAACATTCCAGTGTGGCCCACTGCAGGACTAGAGCATGGGTTGAGATGACAATAGGCATGCTCAAAGCCCGGCTCCAGTGTCTGCGTAAACTCAGGGTAACCCCAGAGATGGCGTGTGACATTATTTTGCCGTGTGTTGTTCTCCATAATAATATTGCCACAATTAGAGGAGAGCAGCACCCATCCACAGTCCCATCCACCCTGCAGATGTCCTGGATGGAGGAGCCATCCGAGAGAATTTGCCAAAATCATCTCACAGATTAAGATACCACCACCCCCAGCAGTCAAATAAAGAAAAATCAGTCACATTTTATGTGGTCTTCTTTATTTCCTACAAATGCAACACTTACTATATTTAGATTGTTCCAACAATTAACAATTCACCTGTGACCACCCACATCTAACTGCTGTTCCAGTAATTGAAGTTCAAGATAGGCCATTTAATCTGCCACTGCAAGTGCATCATTTCTCAGTCATTTTTAGCCATTTTCCTCCTTAATTCATAACTGAGAAAACATAAGGATGACACTAAATTGTACAGATCTACATGCAGAATTAACCTAGCATTTATTGAACATCTCACTGTGTCAGTCTGTGCTGTGGAGGTTGATGGACTCTCCTCCTGGTGATGCCCAGTCATGCTCTGTTAAAAAGGATAAGAACGTGTCATCCCTTCAATGTGCATTTTAAACTCAAAATTCCACACAAGAATGTAAAAACATTTTAATAGTGAGAGAAATATCAGTAGCTACCATACATAATATTAATGTAAACCACAGTAGGCCTTTCTGAATCCCTCTGTGGCAGCAGACAACATGTCTTCATCATCATCCTGTGATGAAGAGCTTTCTGTTTCAGTATACTTTAAACTACTATAATTGGCAAAATCTCTGGGAGTATTTACAGCCCAAATGTTAATCTGCTAAACAGGATATTAGGTGAGAGGACATTTGTGTGTCTTAAAACAGCATTCTGATGGGGGTTAAAGCTACTCCAAGTTGAAATAGCCACTGAATGACATGTACTTGGTTTAATATGTCAAATATGATTAAAACCAAAATGAGGTACAATCATGAGCCTATAGGCCTAAGCAAAATGTGTCTTACCTGTTTGAACTATGTTTTTATATTTCATTTTCAGCAGCTGCCAAGTGCGCTTTGTGCCCATGGGATAGCTCCTAAAAGAAAATAGAGTTTTATTCAATTACATTCCACCACTTCCACCTGTAATATTAAAAGAAAGTGTGCTTACATGTTAAATGAATAGACTTCTGCATTCAAACCTACGCATTGACTCGGGCAGCAATTCTCTCCCACGCCGATTATTTCGCCTTTGCCGATGCAGGTGGGAACCGAACCAAACACCTTTTTGTTGTGAGGCGACATCGCTACCCGCTGCGTCACCGTGCCGTCCCAGAGTGTGCTCATACTCGCCATAAATACGTATCAGAATTTCTAACGGCCGTGGGGTGAAGTAAAACGACTTTTGTTTTCGGCGGTTGCCATGGTGAATCGTAGTATCGGAGCTCCATTGATGATGGCTTTTTAGAATTGTCATGCACGCGCTTAACATACTCAGAGTTGATCGAACCAACTCAGATCAGCTTTTCTGGAACCGAAAACTCAGAGTTTCCCATCTCAGGGTTCATCAACTCAGAGTTCAGAATTAAACTCGGAGTTTGTTAAACCCGCTTCTTGAAATACCCCCCAGGTCATGTCTATTTTCTTGTTCTGCCATGGTTCTGTTCTGGAGTCTGTAAGTCTTGGAAATTCTTGTTACTTTAAATAAAGAGAAAAATTGATCTGTATGTGCATCCAGCTTACTTCGAGAGACGTGACACAAACACAGGGAGAACATGCAAACTCCACACAGAAAGGCCCTGGGATGGTTGGGATTCGGACCCAGGCCCTCTTGCTGTGAAGCAACAGTGAACTCTCTGCATCTTGATGAGGTCTCTAATGCACAACTGCAGCATAAAAGAGAAAGAAAAATAGTTTCAACAGATTTACTTCCCAATGGAATATGAGTAGCATAAAACAAAATCAGGATATAACTTACACTGTAACAAAGCAATTTTAACTGAGGAACACTGGCTGCAAACACCTATCTGGGTAACAAATACAGTAAACTTAATGTGCTATTTAATATGTTGTATTAATTCACAAACTTTGAGGAACTTCGAGGAGATTCATTGTACTTTCTCATACTCTACGCTGTCACAATAATATTATTTTTATTTTATTAAAAATAATATTATTTTTAGAACTTCAGACAAAACCTTCCACGATGTCTCTTACAGAGTCCAACCCAGCCGAAAAAAAAATGTCATCAATTGTGATGTCTAATTAAAATGAACAAGTCAGTTCCCATTTAAATGGGAAATGTTGTGCAAAATGAATCTATTTACTAATTTGAAGTTAGAACTTTAAATTAGTGAACAGAGCGACTTTACATTCACTAAATATCATTAACATGAACCCAAGCATTATTAACCATCAATTTGAATCAGCATTTTTCTGAAGTGCAAACATATCACATGAAGTTCTAGCTCAAACCAAATTCTTAATTGTGCTTTAATGACATCACTTAGAGTACAAGGACTGACCTTGTGGAACCTGTTGTCAGTGGATCAAACTGTATTGGCTGCTGGCATTTCTTAGGATCCATCAGAGATGCAAAGGGGGTGGCTCTGCTGTGTGACTCACAGCTGTCCCACAACACACAACACAGGAAGCTGCAGTCACTATAATAAATCCCAGCTGTATGATGCTACCATTGGTAGGAGGGATTTTCAGGTCTCCTCAGGCTGAGCAAACCTCAGCCAGTGAGTTAACGAGTCACTGTTATTACAAATGGACCAAAAACACAAAGATAGAGCTCAAGAAAGCAAACTCAAATTGTTCAGACTGTAATTACCAGGTATGTTGGGGGTCTCCAAAAATCAGCGAAACCATTGTCATCAATGAGAAGCCAAAGAGCAATCAAGTGTACATTACCACATTCCAGGAAACACAGCAAGCAGACTTTGGTACTCTGAAGGACATTCTTTCATTTGACAAGGAAAGACTGTGACTCAAGGACACATATTAAACTCATGATATGAATATTAAAGATGGAAGAATCAGCCAACCGTGGAATGGTGCTGTCTGTCTAGGCAGTGTGTCACTGCAACAGAGATCACTCCTTAACTCCAGATTTTTGCTGTTGTAGTTTTCCTTTTACAAAATTACGGCATCTCTTCATCACTACACCGTCTTGCTAGTTTGAGAACTAACCAAGGAAATGTAGCCATGTATAAATGGAGGATTTAATGTAGTAATATGAACACAAGTGGGTTGACTAAATAAGGCACTACAATAAATCCTAGCATTGCCTTAATGCTCTTTCCTGCTCCTGCATAGATCAATCTGTGCACAACGAAAAATTATTAATGGGGTCAGGGACTGCACATAAATATAAGTCATCACCTGCAGCACCAAATGAATGAATGCAGATCTATCCTAGGAAGCTGTTTGTATATGAAAATCCCACAGAGGGTGTAATCACGCGAGGGGTTTATAGCTGAGGAGTGCACCCAGGCATCTGCAGGTCGGAAAATCGTAACTCTGGTGAAATGGGAAAGCCATTGATCAGAATACCACTTCTGAAGTGGCAGAATGCTAATTTTTGGAATTTCAGATGAATTTACTCTTACAGGGAAGTTTTTTTTTTGTCTTGATTGTTGTACATTTGATACATCTCAAAGATGTGATTTTAAATTGTGATTAAAGTGGAAATTAGTGATTATGTGGGTTTTGCTTTCACATAGCGGCTTCCTGTAATGGAGAGTTTGTTGGACCCTCAGAATGAATATGAAGAGATAAAGGGATTATATGTAAGATAAAGATGTGTATGAACATAAGAAACATGAGACAACGGGTTCGTATGTTGTAAATTCAACCTCATCACAGGCAGAATAATATCTACAAGAATGCAACATTTACAGGCACACAGAATACCTTCCTCTGTATTGTGATGAGAAAATGATAGTTCTCAGACAGATCTCCAACTCCCCTTTAGGGCATTTTCAGGCAAGTTAAAAAGATTAATGATTAGTGAAAATAACGTTGTTAAATAATCTTATTCACTGTTTCGTTCATTTTTTCCATTGTGGCCTATTCAGCTTTGTGATATAAAAATCTTTAGTCAGCATTCAGTTAGAAAACATGACAAGATCCATCAGGCTTCCACCAAAGTCAGGTTCAGTGTTCAGTGGTCTATTTCAGTCTATTGCCTATAGTCTACAGCATGTAGTCAGTATAACAAGGTTCATAAGTTACTCAGAGTATATTTTTCACTTAAAATAGATAATGTACATGTTTTCTCTCATATATTTTGTTTGCCTGTGTGAAATGATGTATAGAGACATTTGTGCCGTGTCAAATGACCAAAATATATCAGACACAACATTCACATGTAGGAATGGATGTGAGCATGTCTTCCAGTTGCAGCCACAATTTCACTCCTGTGTTCATCCTCTCCTCATCTCCACAGAAGCGTGGGGCATTTGGTCTTATGCATGAACTGCCCTCCAACACTGCAAGACTTACTTCCATTTCCTATAAAAGCAGCAGGAGTTGGTTGGCTATTTTGCAAAATTACATGGTGCACAACCTTCTGTCTAAAATATTTTATTTACCACATTGGTGGAGTGAGCACTGCTGAAGTAAAATGGAACAGAGAGACTACTTAATGGAAGAGGATGTCCATAAGACAAAGAGAAATGTTGTAGATTACGGGCACACTGTAGTGTTATGTTGCCTATCATTACTGGGTCCTTATACCTGTTAATTTGTGGGTTCACACCAGCTGTCTAATATTAATACAGCCCTTGTTTACCTGGAAACAGTGTATTAAAACTTGTGTAAAATCATTTACTGTGGAAAAATAACCCTGCATTTCTTGCCTTACACTCTTGCAGATTTGTAAATGTGAAATAAAATCTATGTTAGTGCTACTTTATTAAGTGATAAAGGACATGGCCTCGACTGTATTACCCTTGGGGGGGGTTCCCCTTTCCCCTTTCCCCAAGAAGAAGCTGTATTGTGTTAGCAGCCTGTCAGGCCCCGTCCCTTTCTGTCCCACTCGGTTCTTTTTTGTTTCTCTAGATCCTCCCTCCCGGCCCTATTTATACTCCTTGGTTTTCTCTGTCTTTGTCTTGGGTGTGAACCCTATGTCATGTTGGTTTTCTTTTTCCCCTGCTTTAGAAAATGCCTCTCTGTGTCAGACCTGCTTCCAGCCAATCCTCTGTTCAGCCACACCCACGTTCTGAGTCTCCTGAGTTTTAACACACCTGCAGCAAATTCACCTAATCACCACTGGGGGATTTAAGGACTGCAGTTACAGGCACCTCTTCGTGAGGCCTTGAGCTTGCTCTACTGAATGTTTTTGAACTGCTGCTGATTGTATCTGATAGTCTGTTCCTGTGTTTGACCTTTTTGACCCTGCTCATTGTCTTTCGATTTTGGATTGTTTGTATGGATTCCTTTTGGCTCTAGATTTTTGACCCTGGCTTATGTTTTTGACTGTTCCTGAGGATTCTGATTTAGATTTGTTGAACTGATTTATTAAAGTACCAGAGCTCTGCACTTGGGTCTTCTGTTGCATTCATCACTCTGTAAGTTTTGTTACTTTTTATTATGCCATTTGGAAATAAAGCATTAACTGACCTGCATCTGCATCCAGCCTCTTTATCACAATGTGACACAGCCTGATCTTTCTCATCAAGAAAAGCCCTTGAGAAAAATTTCAGCAACAATAGCAGTAACAAAAACACTATTTAAATTTGTCATTTATTACAGGGTTTTGAATTTACATACAAGCATTGACTGTAGTTTAAAATAAAAAAAAAAATCAAGATTTTGATGATATAGTCAAATAAAAAATACAATTAGAGTGTAAAAGAAAAATATGGGACAATTTGTAATCAGCGAAAAACCTCATATTGGCTCCACTGGTTTAGAATACTCCCTTGACCACATCACCCTGTCTCAGCTTTTAATTTCCCCCCAGCCTAAATGTAAATTTTCCGCTATGCTAGTACCACCTCCCAGGAAATTCTCGTTATGCAAAATGGCATATCCGCTCTTTATTAAACAAATAAAGTGTTTAAATTTTAATTTAAAAACCCTGGTATTTTGTGCTTTTTCATGCAGGCCATGGCCCAACTACATACATGATCATCTTTGGTGTTTCGTGTTCTTTTCATCAAGAATACATATAAAGATTTGTTCCTGGCTGCCAAGGAGCCACTTAAACAAAATTGTTTGACTCTCTAACTCTGTGAAGCTAATGGAGGTCTTAAGAGAAGCATATGTTTAATCAAATGAGTCATGAAGTCTGCTGCCTCATCTAAGTGCACCATACCTGAAGCTCTCAAAAATCTTTTGTGGAAAAGAAGTACTGTTAGTTCCTTGATGTCATAAAACTTATCATTCTGCCTGTGGTAGAATGACCCTATATCTTCAGCTAGCTGTAGTAAGTACATGTTGTGGCCTAGCTGACATCACCATCATGTTAACTTTTAAATTAGAATAAAAGTGATTCTTTTCACCATCTACTCAGACTCAATATGTTTTACTTCTCTCTTTATGTTCACATCAATGTTGAATCGTTAATATCATCAGCACCACTCTGTGGCATGAGAACACTGACACATAACAATACAGAGAAACAAGGTAGCTGTCAAAGAGTCACCAGAGAGCTGGATGCAAGTGCAAAGTTTCAGAGTTTTAATGACAAACACGCAAATACAAACTAAAACACGATCAGGCAGGTGTCCAAAACAAATTTGAAAAACAAACTGAAAAGCAAACACAGCAATGTCAAACTGGGATACAGATCAGGGGGGTATTTCAAGCGGCGGGTTTAACAAACTCTGAGTTTAATTCTGAACTCTGAGTTGATGAACCCTGAGATGGGAAACTCTGAGTTTTCGGTTCCAGAAAAGCTGATCTGAGTTGGTTCGATCAACTCTGGGTATGTTAACGCCGAGTTAAGCGCGTGCATGACAATTCTAAAAAGCCATCATCAATGGAGCTCCGATACTACGATTCACCATGGCAACCGCCGAAAACAAAAGTCGTTCTAACACCCCACGGCCGTTAGAAATTATGACACGTATTTATGGCGAGTATGAGCACACTCTGGGACGGCACGGTGACGCAGCGGGTAGCGCTGTCGCCTCACAACAAAAAGGTGTTTGGTTCGGTTCCCACCTGCATCGGCAAAGGCGAGATAATTGGCGTGGGAGTGAATTGCTGCCCTAGTCAATGCGTAGGTTTGAATGCAGAAGTCTATTCAGTTAACATGTAAGCACACTTTCTTTTAATATTACAGGTGGAAGTGGTGGAATGTAATTGAATAAAATTTTATTTTCTTTTAGGAGCAATCCTACGGGCACAAAGCGCACTTGGTAGCCGCTGAAAATGAAATATAAAAACATAGTTCAAACAGGTAAGACACATTTTGCTTAGGCCTATAGGCTCATGATTGTACCTCATTTTGGTTTTAATCATATTTGACATATTAAATCAAGTACATGTCATTCAGTGGCTATTTCAACTTGGAGTAGCTTTAACCCCCATCAGAATGCTGTTTTAAGACACACAAATGTCCTCTCACCTAATATCCTGTTTAGCAGATTAACATTTGGGCTGTACTCCCAGAGATTTTGCCAATTGTAGTAGTTTAAAGTATACTGAAACAGAAAGCTCTTCATCACAGGATGATGATGAAGACACTTTGTCTGCTGCCACAGAGGGATTCAGAAAGGCCTACTGTGGTTTACATTAATATTATGTATGGTAGCTACTGATATTTCTCTCACTATTAAAATGTTTTTACATTCTTGTGTGGAATTTTGAGTTTAAAATGCACATTGAAGGGATGACACGTTCTTATCCTTTTTAACAGAGCATGACTGGGCATCACCAGGAGGAGAGTCCATCAACCTCCACAGCACAGACTGACACAGTGAGATGTTCAATAAATGCTAGGTTAATTCTGCATGTAGATCTGTACAATTTAGTGTCATCCTTATGTTTTCTCAGTTATGAATTAAGGAGGAAAATGGCTAAAAATGACTGAGAAATGATGCACTTGCAGTGGCAGATTAAATGGCCTATCTTGAACTTCAATTACTGGAACAGCAGTTAGATGTGGGTGGTCACAGGTGAATTGTTAATTGTTGGAACAATCTAAATATAGTAAGTGTTGCATTTGTAGGAAATAAAGAAGACCACATAAAATGTGACTGATTTTTCTTTATTTGACTGCTGGGGGTGGTGGTATCTTAATCTGTGAGATGATTTTGGCAAATTCTCTCGGATGGCTCCTCCATCCAGGACATCTGCAGGGTGGATGAGACTGTGGATGGGTGCTGCTCTCCTCTAATTGTGGCAATATTATTATGGAGAACAACACATGGCAAAATAATGTCACACGCCATCTCTGGGGTTACCCTGAGTTTACGCAGACACTGGAGCCGGGCTTTGAGCATGCCTATTGTCATCTCAACCCATGCTCTAGTCCTGCAGTGGGCCACACTGGAACGTTGTTGGGGGCCCAGCTCAGGGTCAGGGTAAGGGCTCAACAGAGAGGGCTGGCATGGGTACTCTCTGTCACCAAGCAGGTGGCCATCAAACTCTCCTGTAATTATATAGTGGATACATTTTAAGGGTGTTAAAAGAGGGAGACAAGGAATGGTATTTGTGCAAAGCTTTACTTACCATGTGCAAATCTGTTGCTCAGGGTACACTAATGATACATTCGTATATCATGCACGGAGCTGGGCCACTGGCTTCAACACTTGTGATCAAGTGCACTGCATCACATATGATCTTGACGGTGCAGAGAATGAGATACATTACTTGCAGTATATTGTGATGTATAGTCTTTGTTATTGTAAGACAATAGTCAGTGTACCTGCACATTAATGCTGTGGAAAGACTTCCTATTCACATAGTCAACTTCATTAACTGAAGGAGCAGTGATAGGGATCTGTGTGCCATCGATGCAGCCCATGACACTGCACTGCACATGTGCAGCATCTGAAGAAACGCTGCAACATAAAAACTAACGATTGATCCCAGTCTGAGGTCGCAGCAGAATGTCATGAACACGATATAATTTAAAATATCGTTACCTTTAACTGAATGATTCTACATCAGTCGCCTGCATTCCTGTGTAATTCCTCTTTGATGGTCCTTAGAGGTCTGACACTAGGAAAATGTGCAGTAGCCGTTTAAGTACAAGGGACACTTTTCACGGCTCTACAAACAGTTGCTTTCCCGATATACTCGGCGTCGCCAGTGTGATAAAGGAAACTCCCGTCGGCAAAAAAAAAAAAAGAAGAAGAGCAAAGAACTTGCTCCGATCTGAGAGCAAGAAGTCCACGGTGTGTAATATTAGAGATGTAGGCCGCAGCTGTTCGGATAAATGATAGATTGTGATGAAAAATGGTAACGCTCGATTACGTAGTCATTAGGCAATGATAATACATCTAATCGGGGTCTCAAAAACCTCTCCCGACATAAGGCTATACGAATTAATTTGGTTTCAACACCGATCGGGTTAGCGACAAAAGGAGACGCCATGTTTGACAGATGTTTCAGGTTCAGCCGGAGGGAGGAGCTAGGGAGAAACTCAGGGTTTGTTGAAGAAAACCTGCCAGCGAGCAGGTTAGGTTCACAGAGTCAATTACCACGGTAACTGAGCCAGAGTTTGAGTTACCTCGCTTTCTGAAACGGAAAACCCAGAGTTTCCCTCATCTCAGGGTTAACAAACTCAGAGTTTTCACTAAACCCGCTTCCTGAAATACCCCCCTGGTGTACTTGGTACTTTATTTGATAGGAAAAAACTTTATTACAAGAAATTGATTATACCTTTGTACTATTTTGCAGTTTCACAAAAAAGGTCACTCCATTAAATACAGCTGAAGCAAACTCCTGTCTCGGCTACTTTTTGGAGGAATGTTTAACTCGCTGCATAGCTGTGTACATAAACGCACAGTGAGGGCAGAAGAAAGATAATGAATGGACAGGCCGATGATTAGTAAACCGGTGACGCTGATCACTGAATGGCTGAAGTAGGTGTGGGAGGAGACAGTGCCACAGTACCAAGACTATTTGTACACCACAAATAAATGACAGTATATAGCCAATCAACACATTGTTCCCCTCCCTTTAGAATACACTTCATTTATACATTGGTCAGCCAAGGCCCTTATCAGCAACATATCAGTTGTAATCCTAGAAAGGAAATGGGGAATAAACTGCAGACACAACAATGTTTAATGGATCCCAGCACTCCAATGGCACATAATACTCATATGATAGTTTCTGCAATACATTCTAGATAAGCCACAACATACAATAAAGTGATGCAGACACAACAACTGACAGTAACTGATTTGAACAATATGACAGAAAAGATCATTGTCAGTGATTAAAGAGGCCATGATACAATGATGTCACAATACAAGATACCTTACTGGACTTGGAGCTGTGGGAACACTAGCATACTCTACAAATGTAGAGGACTAACCAATATAGCTTTGATAATTACTCTGTGTAATGAGTAAACACAAGAAAAAGTTAACAAGAATGTACAAACTCTGCTCACTCTTGCTGTTAACTTCCCAGTTTCCCACTTGACATTTGCATGGGTGTTACTGTCAGCTCACTAAACATGAGCCCAATGAATTCTCATGGAGTTTTACTGTTATAGTCCAGTCTCATTTCAGTTTGTGCTATTGCTGACGTTGTTTTCCTCTGTTGCGTGCAGGCCTCTACTGGAACAGGCAAACACTTATTTGCCAACCACTACGTCTGGGCCAGTTGTCACAGCTGCTGGGATCTGTGTAGAGAGCAAAAACTGACACCTCCATTAGTGCCTGTCTTTTGGGTTCACTCTCTCAGCTTTGCACTTAACCTGCAGGACTCTTCATTGCTTGTACTCTTTTGGTTGTAAGCCTAATTTGGTTGTGGCCAAATTCATGGTGGCTCAGTGGTTAGCACTGTTGCCTCACAGCAAGAAGACCCTGGGTTCAAATCCTGGCCATCCCAGGTCCTTTCTGTGTGGAGTTTGCATGTTGTGTGGATTTCCTCTGGGTGCTCTGGTTTCCTCCCACCATTAAAGACATGTATAGTAGGCTAGGATTAATACTACTGTCAGTGACCTTGACCAAGGCACTGGCAAAAAGAACTGGAGTTGGTCCCTTGGCACCTGTGGCTGCCCACTGCTCCTAGCCCCTAGGGGTGTTTGTGCTCACTGGTGTTAGGATGGGTTAAATCCAGAGGCTCCATTTCACTGCTCACTACTAGTGTGTGTGTGTGACTAATAAAACACGTCTTATTTCTTCTCCTTCTTCTAATTTGGTCTGGTAGGATACTAATAAATAGTTTAAAGCAACCAGAGGCAGACTTTGCCATTAGGCAAGGGTCGGCAATTGCCTTGGACCCCAAGGTACCAAGGGCCCCATAAAATGCCTCCTAATCTTGTGGTTGAGAGTCTTTTTCTTTTCTTAACTTTTCACTAATTAATTATGTCTTTCTAAAAATTCGTACACTAAAATGAGATCAGAATGCCTAATTCATTAGTGTCTCAGCCTTCATTAGTGTATTCATTTAAATAGTTATTGTGAATGTTTTGTTGTAATCAAATTGATAAAAATAAATAATTTTTTACCAGAACGAAGAATCTTTCATTTTCAGAAATTCATATCTGGACTAGTTTTCACTGTCTTGGAACCAAATTTTGATTCTGTGTTGTATTAATATACTTCTATCACATCTAGAAGTTATTTGACCCTGCATAAAAAAACTGAGTGCCATAGATCTGGCTAAATATAGCTCCGGAGCTGAAAACCCCACTTTTTAAGATATTTTAACTGTATGTTTTCCCAAGGAGGATTATTCTCATTTCCTTGAAATTTTTTTATGGGAAAGTGTTAATATTCATTGCAGATATAGATATATAAAATTAAAGATGTTATATTACTCCATCATTAAATAATTTTCTGAAAATAGCTCATTTTTCATAGTTTTCACTGACTGTAATATTACATTCAGTGGTTTTATTTCATAGGTAGATATTTGCACTATGCTGATTGTTGATCTCTGTGTGATACCTGTTGAGCCTGTTCTTAATGTAAATGTGAATCTACATGCAAGTTCTCATACTTGCATACATACTGTATATTTGGGTGGGGGAGTAGTGTGCAGTACACAGTGTATACTGGGCTAGTATGCAGTATGCAGTACACAGTATGGCATTTCGGACACAGCCTAAGTCTTCTGTTCTCTTTAGTTCTTTGCTCAGTCTCAAGCTGTTATCCTGTGTGCAATTCCTGATCAAGCCTTGTAGTAAGCTTGTAGTAAGCTGTCTTTTCATTTGCCTTTCTTTGATTGAAACTGACAAGTAATTTCATTCCAAAGCACTAATCATCATACTTGGCTCAGTTAAAGGAGAACATTCACCAAAATGAAGCTGTGGTTCTTTTGGATTTTGCAGAAAATTATGGTTTTCTGATCCAAGATGCAGCCCAAGGACTTAATTGGGAAAACTCTCAGGTCACTCTCCATACCTTTGTGGCCTATTATAAAGATGACAATGGTGATACCTGTCACATCAGCATGTGTGTAATCAGAGATCATTTACAACATTCTACTACATCAGTGCATTGTTTTCAATGGGAAACTATTTTGTACCTGCGAGAAATATGTCCAAATCTTTCCAAAGTGTACTACTTTTCAGATGGTGCTGCGTCACAGTACAAAAATTTTAAGAACTTCAGCAATCTTGTACATCACCAGGAAGACTTTGGTCTTGAAGCTGAGTGGCACTTCTTTGCCACCAGCCACAGTAAGAATGCCTGTGATGGCATTGGGGCCACCATAAAACGAGAAGCAGCAAAAGCTAGTCTCCAGGCTGTTACCACTGGCCACATACTTACTCCAAGACAGCTGTATGATTGGGGATGTTGCGGCATACAAAATGTGAAGCTCTTCTTTGTTTCAAGTGAGGATGTACTTTAGCACGATGATCAACTGAAATCCAGATATCTCAATGCAAAAACAGTCAGTGGCACCCGTAGTTACCACTGTTACATTCCAACTGCTGAGAAAACTCTGCAAACTCTGGAAACAAAACTTCTTTCACAGCTCAAGTACTGAAAACATCAACCTCAGCATCAGCAATTGAGTTCAGGATTTTTGGTATACACCAAAACAGCAAAATCCTTCCACTGGCCTGTAAGAGGGAATACATGTTGGGTACCTCTTCATGAAGTGCTGTGCTTCATTGATCCCCCAACTACAAGCAATGGAAAACAATACTACCTGTCCAAGAATGATGAAAGAAAACTGGGCCATCACAAAAAAATGAATTTTTTTTCATGCTATAACTGACAGCAATTTTGCCATACAGTGTGAATATGCTGATAACTTGAAATTTTGTATGCCTAGACTGACAATGATGTTTGTGTTTCTCAGCTTCAATAAAATTTCCATTTTTAACATTTAATGTTTCGTGTTTCTCTGGCTTTGTCCACTATGTTACAAGCACAAGAAATGCTCGTTTACAGAAAATTATTTAATGATGAAGGAGTAATATGACATCTTTAATTTTTGTATATAACTGTAATGAATTTTAACACTTTCCTATAAAAAGTTTTCAGGGAAATTAGAATAATCCTCCCTGGGAAAACATACAGTTAAAATATCTTAAAAAGTGGGGTTTTCAGCTCCGGAGCTATATTTAGCCAGATCTATGGCACTCAGTTTTTTTATGCAGGGTCAAATAACTTCTAGATGTGAACTATATTAATACAACACAGAATCAAAATTTGGTTCCAAGACAGAGAATACTAGTCCAGATATGAATTTCTGAAAATGAAAGATTCTTCGTTCTGGTAAAAATTTCATTTTTATTAATTTGATTACTGTAAAACATTCACAACAACTATTTAAATGAATACATGTTGCAAATTATCCTTAGGGTTTCTTGGGTGTTCAGTACAAATTCCAACACGATCCACTGAAAAACAAGCAATTGGTGTGGCTTAGAACACACATACAAAAAATCGCAAAAATGAGGAAATTTAACTTCAAAAATTCATAACTAAAAAAGTATTTGGAGTAGAGCTATAGGATTTTGCGAAGTCCCATGAATTTAATACAAGTTTCCACGTGAATTTTTTTTTAAGAAAATCCATGACATCAACTGGAGGGCATAGGTGAGTTGGTATGGAATGACACCTTTGCAAAATTCCAAGGGTTCCTTCATGCAGCTGAAATACAACGAGTGAAAGGCAGGCGTTCTACTCCACTGCAGAAAATTTGGACCTGTTTTTCTCTTCTAAATTCTGTAAGATTTGTCTTGTGGCTTCACCTCCAGACAGCTACCAATACAATGGCATAAAACAAGCTATATGAAGCCAAGGAGCACAACTGTTCTGTTACTATGACTGAAAGAGTTACTATAATCAGCTTTTCTGATGAAATTACCAGACGATGTTATAGGAACAGGTGCTGTGAGAGTGCTAGCATACAGGAGAGGCACACGTGGAATACACATCAGCACTCCCAAGAGATAACAAGAGGATTCAGGTAACAAAATCAAGTACCAAACTGGTCATTGGCCCTCTTCATTTGTTTTGTCATACACATGTCTGAAAAAAAACCAAACACCACATATGGGATAACATTACAGCAAGGCACTGCCCCATCACAGTAGAAAACAGCCATACGAATGGAGGAAACTAAGGACCCATTCAAGGCAACTTAGTGCATCTAGGTCTAAGCATCAGCAAATGTCTCCAATCAGTGACCAATAAAAATGAGGCATTTCTGGTCTTCACGTGACATAATGAACTCTGATGTCAAGTTTTGATTATGAATTACACTATAGAGGACAGAACAACTGTTTCGTAGTCTGGGACTGTAAAAACTGGTGCAGTTCTAATCCACACTGTGAACTGTGTACATAGGTGGATTTGTTGATGTATCATGCGCGTGTGTGTGTGTGCGCGCATGCATGTGTGTGCTGCTAGAGAACAATGATTATCATCTGAAAAAGAGTCAGCCAAAGCAAATCCCTTTCAAAGGTGTACTGCTTTACCTGTGGCTATAAGGAAAGATGAAAGGAATTTCTCTAGCTGTTTCATCACAAATTTCATAATCCTCTTATGGTAATTCCCAAACCATGTAGAATGAAGAGTGAAAAATTCAAAACGAGCTAAGCACAATCAGTTTGGACTTGTTTTTTTTGTTTTTTCATAATGCAAGCATGCAAATAAGTAATCTGAAGCAATGAGGACTGTGTTGCGTTCTTTGGGTTTATAGCTGTCTTAAATGGCCACTTTTTAAACAATGGGTCATATCATCAGGCAATGCTTTCTAGATGCATTTGTGACTGTTGTAATGTAAGAATGTGTTCTTCTTTGGTCCCTTAGTTAAGTAATTTAAAGAGATCTATAAATCTGTCACAAACCTTGCTGTCAATCCTTTGTGAACACAAAGCCTTTTGGGCTCATTTTGTGAGCGCATCTTATTGTTCTGTCATCTTTGTGGTGATTTATCAATTAATTGTTTAAATATCCAATACAAGATTTGCATGTGTGAATATGCTGCTGAATGCTGAACATGGTGCTATACTTCTGGTTTATGTAAACATACGGTTGTTGTTATTGTACAACATTATCTAACTCTACAGGGGGGTATTTCAGGAAGCGGGTTTAACAAACTCTGAGTTTAATTCTGAACTCTGAGTTGATGAACCCTGAGATGGGACACTCTGAGTTTTCGGTTTCAGAAAAGCTGATCTGAGTTGGTTCGATCAACTCTGAGTCTGTTAACTCCGAGTTAAGCGCGTGCATGACAATTCTAAAAAGCCATCATCAATGGAGCTCCGATACTACGATTCACCATGGCAACCGCCGAAAACAAAAGTCGTTTTACTTCACCCCGCTGCAGTTAGAAATTCTGATACTTGTTTATGGCGAGTATGAGTACAACTTGGGGCGGCACGGTGGCGCAGCTGGTAGCGCTGTCGCCTCACAACAAAAAGGTGTTCGGTTCCCACCTACATCGGCAAAGGCGAGATAATTGGCGTGGGTGAGACTTGCTGCCCGAGTCAATGCGTAGGTTTGAATGCAGAAGTCTATTCATGTAAGCACACTTTCTTTTAATATTACAGGTGGAATGTGATTGAATAAAATTCTATTTTCTTTCAGGAGCAATCCCATGGGCACAAAGCGCACTTGGCAGCCACTGAAAATGAAATATAAAAACATTGTTCAAACAGGTAAGACACATTTTGCTTAGGCCTATAGGCTCATGATTGTTACTAATTTTGGCTTTAATCATATTTGACATATTAAACCAAGTAAATGTTATTCAGTGGCTATTTCAACTTGGAGCAGCTTTAACCCCCATCAGAATGCTGTTTTAAGACACGCAAATGTCCTCTCGCCTAATATCCTGCTTAGCAGATTAACATTTGGGCTGTAAATACTCCCAGAGATTTTGCCAATTATAGTAGTATACTGAAACAGAAAGCTCTTCATAACAGGATGATGATGAATACACTTTGTCTGCTGCCACAGTGGGATTCAGAAAGGCCTTCTGTGGTTTACATTAATATTATGTATGGTAGCTACTGATATTTCTCTCCCTATTAAAATGATTTTACATTCTTGTGTGGAATTTTGAGTTTAAAATGCACATTGAATGGATGACATGTTCTTATCCTTTTTAACAGAGCATGACTGGGCATTACCAGGAGAGTCCATCAACCTCCACAGCACAGACTGACACAGTGAGATGTTCAATAAATGCCAGGTTAATTCTGCATGTAGATCTGTAGAATTTAATGTAATCCTTATGTTTTCTCAGTTATGAATTAAGGAGGAAAATGGCTAAAACTGACTGAGAAATGATGCACTTGCAGTGGCAGATTAAATGGCCTATCTTGAAATTCAATTACTGGAACAGCAGTTAGAGGTGGGTACATGGTCACAGGTGAATTGTTAATTGTTGGAACAATCTAAATATAGTAAGTGTTGCATTTGTAGGAAATAAAGAAGATCAAATAAAATGTGACTGATTTTTCTTTATTTGACTGCCGGGGGTGGTGGTATCTTAATTTTTGAAATGTTTTTGGCAAATTCTCTCGGATGGCTCCTCCATCCAGGACATCTGCAGGGTGGATGGGACTGTCTTCCTCAGGATTGTTCATCTGTGCGGCAGGGTGCTGCTCTCCTCTAATTGTGGCAATATTATTATGGAGAACAACACATTGCAAAATGTCACACGCCGTCTCTGGGGTTACCCGGAGTTTACGCAGACACTGGAGCCGGGCTTTGAGCATGCCTACTGTCATCTCAACCCAGGTTCTAGTCCTGCAGTGGGCCACACTGGAACGTTGTTGGGGGCCCAGCTCAGGGTAAGGGCTCAACAGAGAGGGCTGGCATGGGTACTCTCTGTCACCAAGCAGGTGGCCATCAAACTCTCCTGTAATTATATAGTGGATACATTTTAAGGGTGTTAAAAGAGGGAGACAAGGAATGGTATTTGTGCAAAGCTTTACTTACCATGTGCAAATCTGTTGCTCAGGGTACACTAATGATACATTCGTATATCATGCACGGAGCTGGGCCACTGGCTTCAACACTTGTGATCAAGTGCACTGCATCACATATGATCTTGACGGTGCAGAGAATGAGATATTAGTTGCAGTTTATTGTGATGTATAGTCTTTGTTATTGTAAGACAATAGTCAGTTACCTGCACATTAATGCTGTGGAGAGACTTCCTATTCACATAGTCAACTTCATTAACTGAAGGAACAGTGATAGGGTTCTGTGTGCCATCGATGCAGCCCATGACACTGGGAAACGCTACAACATAAAAACTAACGACTGATCCCAGTCTGAGGTCGCAGCAGAATGTCATGAACACGATATAATTTAAAATATCATTACCTTTAACTGAATGATTCCACATCACGCACCTGCAATCCTGTGTAATTCCTCTTTGATGGTCCTTAGAGGTCTGACACTAGGAAAATGTGCAGTAGCCGTTTAAGTACAAGGGACACTTTTTTACGGCTCTACAAACAGTTGCTTTCCCAATTATACTCGGCGTCGCCAGTGTTATAAAGGAAACTCCCGTCCGCAAAAAAAAAAAAAAGGAAGAGCAAAGAACTTGCTCCGATCTGACAGCAAGAATTCCACGGCGTGTAATATTAGAGAAGTAGGCCGCAGTTGTTCGGATAAATGATAGATTGTGATGAAAAACGGTAACGCTCGATTACGTAGTCATCAGGGAATGATAATACATCTAATCGGGGTCTCAAAATCCTCTCCCGACGTAAGGCTATGTGAATTAATTTGGTTTCAACATCGATCGGGTTAGCGACGAAAGGAGACGCCATGTTTGACAGATGCTTCAGGTTCAGTCGGAGGGAGGAGCTAGGGAGAAACTCAGGGTTTGTTGAAGAAAACCTGCCAGCGAGCAGGTTAGGTTCACAGAGTCAGTTACCACGGTAACTGAGCCAGAGTTTGAGTTACCTCGCTTTCTGAAACGGAAAACCCAGAGTTTCCTTCATCTCAGGGTTAACAAACTCAGAGTTTTCACTAAACCCGCTTTCTGAAATACCCCCCTGGACTCCTTCTATGCTCGCTTTGAGAACAACACCAAACCGGTCCTACTGTTAGAACAGGACAACTGCCCACTTCAGACATCTCAAGCAGACGTGTCTAAATCTTTCAGAAAGGTAAACACACGTAAAGCTCCTGGTCCTGACAATATCCCGGGCCGCGCTCTCAAAGCATGTGCATACGAACTGGCAGATGTCTTCACGAACATCTTCAACCTTTCCCTGCAACAGTCTGTAGTCCCCTTATGTTTCAAGAAGACCACCATCATTACAGTCCCGAAGAAAACAAACGTGAGTTGCCTTAATGACTACCACCCAATAGCACTCACCTCCATCGTGATGAAGTGTTTTGAACGTATAGTCAAAACTCACATTACATCCTCCCTGCCCACCACACTGGACCCACTCCAGTTTGCCTACAGGCCAAACAGGTCCACAGATGATGCGATAGCACTCGCGCTGTACACCACCCTCTCACACTTGGATCGAAAAAACACCTATGTGCGGATGCTGTTCATTAACTACAGCTCCGCCTTTAACACTGTAGTGCCATCCAGACTCGTCACGAAGCTCCAAGACCTGCGCATCAGCCCCTCCCTGTGCAGCTGGATCATGGATTTCCTGATAGGCAGACCCCAGGGAGTAAGGATTGGCAGCGTCACCTCTTCCACATTAACACTCAGCACTGGTGCCCCCCAGGGATGTGTGCTCAGCCCCCTGCTGTTCTCCCTGTTCACCCACAACTGCACGGCCTCACAAAGCTCCAACACTGTCATCAAGTTCGCCGATGACACCACCATCATCGGTTGCATCACTGACGGTGATGAGTCTGCTTACAGAGCTGAGGTGAGAGCCCTGACATCGTGTTGTAAGGACAACAACCTCCTGCTCAATGTCAGCAAGACCAAGGAGCTGATCGTGGACTACAAGAAACTGCAGGGAGAGGGACACACCTCCATCCACATCGGGGGAACAGCAGTGGAGAGGGTCAGCAGCTTCAGATTCCTGGGGATAACATCAGCGAGGATCTAAGCTGGTCACACCATACAGGATTGGTCATGAAAACAGCAAGACAGTGGCTCTTCTTCTTCCGACGACTGAGAAGGTTCGGGATGGACCCCAGGATACTCACGAACTTCTACAGCTGTACTATAGAGAGTATCCTGACTGGCAGCATCACCGCTCACGACCGCAGAGCTCTGCAGAGGGTGGTCAGATCAGCACAGCGCCTCACCAGGACCTCTACAGGCAGCACTGCAGGAGGAAGGCACAGCGGATCCTGGCTGATCCCAGCCATCCCACCCATAGACTGTTCACACTCCTGCCATCCAGACCCGTGCCAGTAGGTTCAGAGACAGCTTTTTCCCCCAAGCAATCAGACTACTGAACCATTGACACATGCACACACTGCTTGGACCCTTAGACTGATAACTGTCTACATTACATTGCACTGCATACCCACTCAATATTGCACTGTTCATCTACTCAATTCACTACTGTGTACACCACAACTGTCTATGCTGTTGCACATACTGTTGCACATGCACTTTAAAACTGTTTCACTCAGGGACTGTACATCCACTGCATATTCTTATATTCTTCTACTCTTACATTTTTATATTTTAATATTTCTACATTTCTTTCCTCTATCTATTTATTGCATATGTGTGTGTGTGTATATATATACACGTTCCTTTTTTATATATCTCTTTATATTACCTTTATATTTACCTTTTATTGTTTGTTATTTATTTATTTATTTATTATTAACTACTTACTACATTGTGCAAGTTGCCCCAAGCCCAAGAATTACATTACTGATAATGATGTCCACATTGTTATCTAGTAAATGACAATAAAACTTGAAACCTTAAACTTGGTCCAAGGAGGACGTCATTTCGTCTCCGCTGTGTGCTGCACTGTATATGGCCGGATGACAGTAAAGCTTGACTTGACTTGATTGTTTATCAGTTATGTTTTTGTGTAATGGAGTGAATTAAAATCCAGATTCTGAAAAGTGGGCTGGATTTAGTTATTAGTTTAGTGTGATTCTGTTTAAAAAGATCACATCTCTATAGATTTGTGTTATTTACACATAAAAAGATACAGGGTATAAACAGCACTGGAAGCCGTTTAACAGTGAGTTCAACAGTTTCATCATCAGTAATGTAAACAATCTGTTCTCCATTAACCATCTCTGAACCCTACATAAGGCTTTGTGAGAAGCATTGGCTTAAGTCTTATGGGTAAGAGTTCAGTCTTAGGACTGAACATTACAGTTAGGGATTAATTCTCCTGTTCTCCTGGCCTAAAGAGCCAAAGAGTTCATTGTAAATCTACCTTAGCATAATTATAATCGTTTGATTTAAAATTGGTTATATGTTGTATGATGTATGTTGTATATGTTGATCAGTGTACACCTTTCGACATAACTTTTTTTTTTTTTTTTCGTTATTTTATCTTAAATGCAAACTGGGGCTAGAGTCAGCCTGCCTTGTTCTCATCAGTCTGCAGCCCAGGTGATTTTATAGGTTCTAGATGCCAGTGAAGTGTGAAGGACCTAAATACAAATTCACCAATGCTATGCTAAAGTACTGACATTTTAAGCAGTACACCTTTTAAACTGAAATGTAGATTTTAAGCTGGCAGTAACTAAGCATTGAGCATTTCCTTTGCTTTCAGTATTTTTCTCATTTGGATGTGTAGATACATACAACAGTACATGCACTGCTACCCCTGCCTCTGCCGTATTATCAATATAGCACAAATCCAAGCTCTTTTGTCTTTGGAATTCTAGAGTATCAGTTTATATTAACATTATAACTCTCTTATCTTCAATAAGTATCCAATAGCTAGTGTGCAGCATTCACTGTTGTATGCCCACACATATTGTTTAGTTAGTGTAACTTCTGTAGTCTTATGTATTTTTGATTTCTTATCTCTTACATTTTTAATCCAATTTCATTTCATAAATATATAGAAAAATACAGCACAATAAGCCAAATTTATCCCATCAAAGTTAGGCATAGGTCACTCTGGACACGAATACTAAAACCCTCTATTAAGCTACCTTGGCCATAAGCTGCATTTTAGAAAGGCAAATCAACTGGCAGTAGGAAGCAAATGCTTGTTTTGCTGATAACTGTGCTCTATGAATCTTGGACTCGGGATAGCCACCAAATTATTTTTTTGTATTAATGCCTGTGCCAAGAGTCCGCTAGATGCCACTAGAATAATAATTTTATAATAGCGCATTAAGATGCTAAAAAGTGCATTACACTTATGAAGTAATCACTTACTCACTTTTTATTCTGCAATTCTCGGTGGGAGGTCTAAGCAGATTATGTCTGAATGTAGCAGTAAGTGCTAGTTTTTTTTCCCTCTGAAATTCACCTCTGACTCAGCGTTTTAAATGGCTGTGATTATGATGCCTTATTTTGCGCGAACATTGGGTTCTTGTCAGTACACTGGGCTTCTCTACAGTATTCAGGTTTGGGAGTGCTGGTGCGCGTACGCCATATCCATCTGTTCTTTCTGACCATACGTTGCTCCGCAAGTGGAGGACATGAGTGACGTCATTGTTTAAAGTTCATAGGGTGCCGTCCATGTTTTGGGGAAGTCTGACAACGGAAACAATATCGTTGAGGAGATGGTCTTTGGGACCAGAAATCGTATAGATTATCACAAGACGTTCTAATGTTATGTAAAAATAGTTTTGATGTGATTTGTAAGTTCTTTCTACTTGTCACAAAAAGCATGATCATAGTTCACACATTTTAATTGCGTTAAATTTTACCCTTGGCGTAGTAATTGTTAAGAGAGCTATTACTGGTAGAGCGACTTTATGGGTGTTTTCTGTATCCTCTTTCGCGTGATTAAGAAACTCCCAAAGTAATTTCAGCTTCTCTCAGACCAGCTGTCTCGCATGGGCCACCGTCAGTCGATAGTCCGGTGTTGTCCTTTGGGAGAATCAGAATGAGAAAAAACACAGCTGGACGGATGTTTGTGGCAACATGTGTGGGGTCTTTCTTCATTCTTATTTTGTATCTTCAGTGCAACATCAGACCAGGTAAGTTCATCTGTAGCTTTGGAAAACCACTGGTCTCCGAAATAAATCTGGTAGTTTAGCCCGTAAAAGTAGCGCAACATTCTTGAAGGTTCTGCTTCAAATGTTCTCTTTTGTCTTGTCTTGTTTACTAAACATTATTTAACACAGACACAGCTGTCAAGATAATTACAAAAATAAAAGAAAAAGATTCAAGCAACAGAATAGAAAATCGTCAAGTTTTAACAAGCAATTGATAGATTTTGTTTCAGTGTGATCCTAAAAAGACAATAGTTTGACTCATACATTTTTCCACTAATGTAAGTAGTCAGTTGCTGTCTAACAACCACGCTACAGCCTTGCTCCACTCCTTGTGGCTAAACTTGACTGAGTTGTGACGGTGTACAGGGCTGTGTAATTTTAGTTACATATTGCGGTTATCGTAAAGACTCACAGCATGGTAAAGTTGGTTTTAGATTGGGATATTCGCTGGATATTCGGTTTTAAGCTTTCTTAAATTCGGACACGACAAAACACTCCAGCTTAATTACAGGTTCGAAGTCATGGACAGTACACTATAATGTGGTGTGTGAGAAGAAAATAACAATTTTTGTTGTCGCTATCGATTTTTATCCAAAAACAGCTTCAGGATACTTTCATTATACCTTGAGTAGCTACGTCTATGTAAGGGACCGTCTGCAAATTATACATTTCATGGATGACATTTCTGACATGACAGTTGGTTTTAAAATATTCACTACAAATGAGAATTTCCTGAAAAGTCTAGTTACATGGAGGTTTTTGAGAAAGGTCAATGTGTATGAAAGCAGGAGTCATTTATTTCTGACAAATATTCACTAGGCCTAAACATCAACTAAAAGATTTTTTCTCATTCTGATTGCTGTAGTACTTCACAATAACAGTGTCTTGCTTACTACAGGTGAGGTTTTTGAGAAAGGTCAACATGCATGGAAGCAAGAGTCATTTATTTCTGAAAAATATTCACTAAACATGAACTAAAAGACTTTTTCTCATTAGTAACTCTTTAGTTACTAGTAATTTCACTTTTCGATAAATTCTCACCTGTAGTAAGTGATACACTCTAATGTCGAGCTACTACGGCCATGAGAATGAGAGAGTCATTTTATGAATTTTTAGTGAATATTTCTCTAAGAAACCTCCTGAAACAGGGAATTTCTTCTAAATATGCATTGTGGGAAGTCAGTTCCTTCATTTTGGAATCACTAGAATGTTGAAGAGGTGTAAAGTTGATTTTATTAATTTTCAGTGAATATTCTTTTAATACCAACGAGCATGTGAAAAAGCAAATATCCATGAAATGTGTAATCTGCAGACGGTCCCTTAAACGGCCGCCGACTATCAAGCGAATATGCGAATATAAAACCAACTTTACCACGCTAAGACTCGCCTCTTCCGAGCACCTACTCTCCTAATACCTAACACAGGGGTGTCCAAACTTTTTGCAAAGAGGGCCAAATTTGATAAAGTGAAGATGCTCGGGGGCCAATAGTTCCTTCTGACATTTTTTTCACCACAAATGTTACATGAAAATACACACTGTTATAAAACAATTTTCATTGTCACAATTACCTTTATTTTTCAAATGGCAATGTAACCAAATATAAGCCACTCAGGCAGGTGTGAACAACTCTAAAGACAATTCTGCCTTTCATTTATATCTGGAGAGTCAGATAACATTGAACAAACTGTATAGAATACTTTAAATTTCCATGAGTTTGATAAATATCTTTGCCTCATGAACATTTTAAACAGGAGTTATAAGTAATGCAAAGTGGTCTGTTATCATTAAAGTTTAAAACAAGTGAATTTTGCCCTTGTCTTTTACAAGATCTCTCAGGAAGCCAAAGTTTGTGTCACATCTACAGGAAGATTATACTTTATTAATCCCACAACTGGGAAATTGACTTGCCACAACAAGAAATAAACACCTATGTAAATATACACAATACACACAATATGAGGTCAAACAGCTCTGTCACGTTCATGTTGTCGTCAACTCCTCTTAAAAAAAATCAGTAGTTGTGCAATTTACAATTTACAATTTAGTTATTTGGCAGACGCTTTTTTCCAAAGCGACTTACAATTGGTGCATCAGTCGGATTTCTAATACCTTCAACAGAGATCATAATAAGACTGAGCGTCAAATTGCCCTTTCGCATTGTGCCCCTGGAATACTTTTACAAACAGAAATACAAGACAAAGGTTTTTTTTTTTGTTTTTTTTTTGTTTTTTTTTTGTTTTTTTTTCCTCTAGGGAAGGGAGGTTAGGCATTGGGGGAAGGGAGGTTAGGCATTGGGGGACAGGTGTGTTCTAAAGAGGTGGGTTTTCAGTTTCCTGCGGAAGATGGTAAGAGACTCCGCAGTCTTGACTGCATGGGGGAGGTCGTTCCACCACCTCGGGGCAATGGCAGAGAAGAGGCGTGGTCGGGAGGAGCGGCTGCCGGGTTCCCGGAGTGAGGGGACCGTCAGTTGTCCGGAGGACGTGGAGCGGAGGGTCCTAGTTGGGGTGTAAGGCGTTATAAGAGACTGAAGGTATGATGGGGCAGAGCCTCTTGTGGCCTGGTAGGCCAGCACCAGTGTCTTGAACTGGATGCGGGCTGCTACCGGAAGCCAGTGGAGTGCAGTGTGCAGTGTCAGATGCATCGGTGCTTTCATCGCAGACTAATGAGAAATAATCAAAAGCCACTCCTCTGTCCCCCAGGTGTCTCTGAATATCTGACGATATGTCCTCAACTCTCCGTGCCAGGCAAACATTCATAAATTCTTGCTTCCTCTCGGGGCAAATGTTCTCAACCATTTTCATGACACAGTCTTTGACAAACGTACCTTCAGTAAAAGGTTAGCCATGTTTAGCTATTAACATGGCCACTTCGTAGCTGGCTTTGGTGATATTTTCGTTTGACTCACAGGCCCGCGTGAAGAATCGATGTTGCGATGCCAGAGCAGTTTGGAGTTGATTCCCTTTTTCAGCGCGGTCACTCCCTGTTAGCTTGCTATATGTTGTAGCATGTTTAGTCTCGTAGTGTCTCTTAACGTTGAAATCCTTACACAAGGCAACCGTCTTTTTACAAATTAGACATACACAATTGCCTCGATTTTCAGTGAAGTACTGTAATTCCCACTGCTCCTGAAAGCGGCGGCCCTCACTGTCAACTTTTCTCTTTTTTTTTTTTTGCAGTCGCCATGGCAGAAATGAGCGGAGAAGGGTTCGCGGCACAGTAGCAGAGGCAGATAGCATTAGAATGGTGCTGCCGCCATGTGGTTAAAGGAGGAATTACATTTTTAAAGTTTTATGATTTATTTATTCTGACAGAGCTGGCGAGCCATAAATAACACATAATAAGACTGAAGCTGCGGGCCGTATGAAATCTGACCGCGGGCCGTGATTGGCCCACAGGCCGGACTTTGGACATGCCTGACCTAACACCTCTAACACCCTACCATGCCTAACTCACCCCTACTGTGTTCTTCTCTACCTACTCTCCTGTTCTTTGTCTTGAAAGAAAACTCGCACTTATTGCTGCACCTTGCCCTACTGAATAGACGTAGTACTTGGTGCTTACTCATTGGTCTCTCACCATACTGCAGCTTTTTCCTGTAATTGTTTCTTGTAAATCGCTGTGGATAAAAGTGACGGCCAAATAAATGTAATGTAATGTAACATATTGATTCTTTATCACCTAACGGTTTGCATAGTGAGTTTGACTTATACTTGACTACAAAATCTGGGGTTACCTATCTGTTCACACGTTCAGATATTAGCTAGCTTGATGTCACCTTGATATGCTGCTCACTGCTGACTGTATCGACTTAATTTATGACAACACGTATAAACTAACAGCGGCATGCAGAGGCTTAAGTCTGCTTACATAGTGTTCAGTGCAGTTTCTCTTAATTTATCAGCATCCGCTTGTGCAGATCTGTTTGCTGGTTTAGTTTTGCAGAACACTGACCTATGTCTGCATTTTACACTCAGCCCTTTTTTCATGTAACGATTAGTCAAATGACCACATGAACTCTGTCTTTTCCTCTGGACTCAAATTAGTGCTGTGTCCAGGCATTCTTTAAAAGAGGTGTTTCCAACTGTCAACAACATAGATTAACTGGCACTATAAATATAAGCATAATATGAGGATTGCAAGCAGTATATAAGGGATCCAGACGCACAGCGACCTCTAAAAAACCATAGCTGCAGAAGCCCGCTCAGTGGATTGAGATGTGTAGTTCAAGCAGAGACTGACACGTTGTCCTTTGAAATCTGGTGATGGAGTTACTGAGATAGCAGATCAAGAATGTTTTCCATAGGTGGTGCTGGAGAGGAGTAAATGTGCTACCTGTGTAGTCCTGTATAGAGACCTAACTGTATCGAGAATAAGGAACAGGATTCTGAAGCAGTGGTATTCAACTCCAAATCCAGTATTATTATGATTAATTGTAGTTAACTAAGCAATCAGTGTGACTGAATGGCAAAGGAGCCATCACTCCTCTGCCATTCTCCTTGTTAAAGAGAGGTGGGAGGATCTGCTGTACCTAAGCTGAGTGCTGAATAGCTCTGCCCTAATGTTTGACTGAAACTGTTCAATAAACTGAGGACATAAAAGCTCACTTCCAGCCTTGCTACTTTGCTAGACATGTCCATTTCCCAGGGACTGCCCCAAGGTCTGATGTCTTTTTCCCTCTTTTTTCCCTGCATTTTCATCCCCTTTTTGCTCTGGTATTTCTACTCCCCATCACTTTCCCAACCACTGTGCAGGCCAGGAAGGGCAAAGGCTACCTGAAGTCCCCTCAAATACATGTGGAGGTGCCAACTGCTTCCTTTCAGCAGAATGCTGAGGGCTTTTCTGGGAAGCTGTAATGCGTGGAGACGTTCAGGCTATGCTCCCCAGACCTGTCCAGGGAGTCACTATTGCAATGACACGAACATGGTCCCCGTCTGTCTTCCCACCCCCAAACACCACTGACTGTGCGTGTATGGGCGCTGGGCCAAGCCCGAAGCACTGCAGACCCAGGTTCACACCTGGAGCCCTGGAGATAATTTTTGTTTTGCTAAACCTTGAGCCATGGAGTAAATTACAACTAATATTGTGTAGATCAGATGGTAGGTTCAGATTTTTGCAATTCACAACACCAGTGGCCGGAAATGATAATCTGGAAGAAATTGTGTTTTGGTAAACTGAAGTCTATGTTCAGTGAACTTTCCATTTGTGGAAAGATCACTGGTGGTTGGCATTAGAGAGTTGAACCAAAATATGCCTGCATGATCGTAGATCAATGGAATCAATGGATAACATGTTTGTAATGTAGCTAACAGTTATTCTCTGGTCTGTTTGCTGATGTTATTCATTGCATCACATAGACTTTGACAGTGAAGCATTCCTTTTTCTAAACATTATAAAGATTGGTAAGGGCTGAATTTACCCACGGGTCTGTGAGACTGTACTTATGCAGAAAAACGCTCATTAATACATTTTACATCACTTATATCAGGCAAAATTCAATTCAGAGTGGGTGGTTGTGTTGTTTCTGCTGTTGGGGGCCCACCAAAGTATTCCAGCAGGGCTCCTGTAGGGGCACACAGGGTGTACAATTTGCATAATCAACTACCCTTTTTCTCTTTATGGAACTTGAATGATAATATTTTGAAACCATACTAACACACACCTGACACTGCCACTGCACTTTAGCATTGTATAGTCCTCTTAATTATTATTAATAATAATAATAATAATAATAATAACAATACACATAGCTGCAAACGGCAATGGCGGGCCCTTGCACCTCCAGCAGTTCTCAACTGGTGACATTTCGTCATCCAACAATGCACTCATATCTGGTGTGTATGCCAAATTACATACTCATAGCATCAGCTAAAAGGATGCGGTCTTATCAACAGAATAATTTTTACGTGAATCAAGCAATGTGCCAAAAGTAGTACCACAAACAGGTGAGCATTTTTAGATTAATCATTTCCTTTGTACACACATAGGCTTAAATGCATAGTGCAAGCCCTTGCTTATAAATGTTTCTAAATTACTACGTGCAATTTTTTAACATTTCCCACCTACACCACTCCTGATTTTATACTGTGAAGGGATTTTTGATATGTTGAACAGTGTAACCATGGGTAAAGGATGAATTTGGGCACCCCTGAACAAATTTTTGGGTTGTTTCACCAGTCTGACGAGTGACAGGATGCTTAACCAATCAAATGAATGAGTTGTAGCCTTGGTTGGTCTAGAGGTCAAGGGTCACCGCCATGTTTGTTTATATGTTTAGAGGACGTTAAGCAGTGTTGCTAATTCACTGAAGTGGGGAGGCATTTCGCATACTTAGTAAAAGCAGTGACATGCCTTTCAAACAATAAAAGTGACAGCCCCAAAGTGTAGGCTACATAACATAAACAGAGTCTTCATACTCCTATTGCTTAAAATTGTCATGTACTGGAATAGAAGCTAATTTAGGAATCCATTTCACAATAGTCTGAGGACGTGGCTTTAGCATTAACATAAGCCAGCTGACAGCCTAGGCAGGCTTACTATGTTGTTAGGTACCATAGCAAGCTGATGCTACAGCCTCAGTTGTTTCATTAAGTACCTGATGTTTAAAGCAACCCTAGCATAACATGCTAATCATTCCTAGCAATAAATTAGCTGTAATGATCATCCAATCTGAATTTGATGTAATTAATCATCCATACATATTGTATTCATTTGAGACAGTGATGGTTCATATTTCAAATGTTGATATTAGATCCATGAATGTTGTGGATCGTGACATTAGGCTACATGGTCATAGCAACAGCAAATAGAATTCAGGTTTCTCAACAGAATCATTTTTACGTGAACCAAGCAATCTGTCTGTTAGATTAACTGTAACGTTTCCTTTGTAGAAACGCATACATAAATGCATAGGCTTAAATGCATAGTGAAATGCATTGGTGGGGCAAACTCCACGACTTGAATTTCCCTGTGCCACGTCCAGTATTTTCGTATCAAAACAGTTCATCAACTTTCATCCTTGACAATCACCAAATTAACACAACTCCACAATTAACTGAGGTAACAAAATATGAAGTCTGCTTCTCTTAAAAGGCCATTCAGAGCTCGTTTGTTACTAAACATGCAAAATGCCTCCTGACATGGGTGAGTTCGCAACACCATGACTCAAAGCTCAGTTTGCCCACGTCTCGTCCAATATTTTGATATCAGGACAGCTCGTCAACCGTTATCCCTGACTTAGTCACAAAATTAACACAACACAGCACACAGCACCACAATTAAAAGAATTCGTTTTTGGGGGTGCTAGTGAGCAACAAATGGAGTTAGATGCATCTCCCACCGCTACTGCGGAATCCTTATTAATTCCATATTTAAACGACACTTACATTTAGAACTGTGTGTGAAACACTCAAATTTTATCATTAACAAATCAAAGTGTAGTCAAAGGATGGTGATATTGCTGTAAATGGCATCAAATCTGCAAAAATACAACCCAGCTCCATGTGCAACCGTGGCAAGACCATCCATGTACATCACAGCGGTTAAAGACGGTATCCTCACCTCCCTAAGGAAGGATACATAGGTTGGACAAATTAATGGAAACACATGGTATTTCAAGACCTATTAATTTGTTGACGTGTAGGCGTTAATACCATAATACCAGTGATATGTAAATCTTATGTACATGCACTGCAGACTTCCTGTGCTTTATGTATTAGCCAAGATTTTTCTTTCTGTAGAGGTCTGCGTATTGGTATAAGTAAAAATGCGTGACGTTTCAGACTTCCAAAGAGGGCAAATTGTTGGAGCGCGAATAGCTGGCGCCTCAGTAACAAAAACTGCTGAGTTGTTTAAGGTATCAAAAGGAACTGTTTCTAAAGTCATGATGGCATACCAGAAACTAGGGAAAACTAGTTCTGGGAAGTGTAGCTCTGGACGGAAGCAAAAATCTCTGTGAACGTGACTGCAGAGCACTAAAACGCACTGTGTCAAAAAATCACAGAACCACAGCTACCAAAGTGACTGCAGAGCTAAACCAACATCTTGCTATCCCAGTATCAACCAAAACAGCTTGTTGAGAGCTCAATGCAGCTGGAAGGGCTGCTATTGTCAAACCTTTTCTTTCCCCCATCAGTGTTCGAAAACACCTAAAATGGTGCAAAGACCATCAGAAGTGGACAGTGGACCAGTGGAAGAATGTCATCCTCTCTGACAAATCATCCTTCATGCCTTTTCCTTGTTCAGGACAAATATATGTATGGGGGAACCCAAAAGAAGCTCTTGATTTCGATTGCCTGACCCTAACCATTAAGCATGGAGACGGTTATGTGATGGGTTGGGCCGCAATATCATGGACTTCTTTTGGTCCTGTGTTAGCACTGCATGGTAGGGTTACCTCTAAAGAGTATTTGTCAATTTTGGGTGATCAAATTCACCCAATGGTCCAAACACTCTTTCCGAACGGTGGTGCCATCTTTCAAGACGATAATGCGCCAGTTCACACAGCTAACATCATTAAGAGCACAACAGTGAAGTTGAACACTTGGATTGGCCCCCACAATCACCAGATCTTAAAATAATCGAAAATCTCTGGTATAGTCTGGAGCAGCAAGTAAGGAGCCATTTCCCTCTACCATCATCTCTGAAAGAGCTGGAACAGGTTTTGCTTCAGGAATGGATTAAAATTCTCTTAGCCACTGTCCAAAAGTTGTATGAATCTATTCCTCGATGTATTGAAGCAGTTATTGCTGCCAAAGGGGGACCAACTTGATATGAAATAATAAGACTGTTATTTAACAAGGTTTTTCCATTATTTTGTCTAATATCCACTGCAATAAGAGAAGAGCTGAAGAGTGTCTTGGCAGATGATTTTGAAAGAAGGAAATAAAAGAAGGAAATAAAGGCAGTGAAAACTGAAATTACCAACGATACAACCGCAATCAGCACTGAAATTGAATGCATTAAAGCTAATGTGAAAGCCGTTGAGAAAGGATTGTCAGCATGGTTGGACGGGATAGTATCTTTGCAAGTCACTGTAACAGACCTTAACCAAGAAAGATCTAAAAGAAAAATATGAAGACTTGAAGGAGAGGATGAGGAGGGTTGACACTCGGACTGAGCAACCAGGATTGAGCTTTAAGGAAGTTTTCCAGTTGGACAAAGAAGTACAGATCGAGCACTCACATTGCAGCCTGACACAGAGAAAGCCGGGTAATAAGCCAAGCGTAATTATTGCAAAATTACATAATGATGGAGATGCCATGGAAATCCTGAGGAAAACCTGCAACAATGGTGGTCAACTCAACTACAATGGTAAACCAATCGCCACATTCCTGGACTACACGGCCCAAGTTGCTAAAGCCCGAGCAGTCTTCACAGACATCAGACATGCTTCGAGAGACCAGGCGTTTGTTTTGGAATACTCTTCCCTGCCAGATACTGTATCCCCCACAACAATGAAGTGAAGGAGTTCATGGATGCCACCAAAGCCATGGACTGTGTAAAGAAAAATGTTATCCCAGCAATGGAGATGGAGAATTGAGCATATGTATCATTATTTTATATGGGAAATGATATACGAACTCAAAAACACCACCGATAATTTTCTAAAGCTTTATATGCAATATACACTTATTTTGTTAATTGAGATATTAAGGTTAAGATGTCGTTATCCTTTCTGTGTTTTATTTTGGGGCTCTGCAGGAGTTTGAGTTGCTACGCAATAACCTTAGTTGTAATTTGTCCAAGTAGGAAATAAAAGGGAGCCAGATTCTTTCAAAATCTTTTAACCTGTCCTTTAAGAGAGAGCTAATTCTTTTGAGGTGCAGTATATTTGTTAGCTTGGTAAGTCACAGTTTGGATGATGGTGCCTCTACCTTTTTCCAAAAGGTGTATGGGTTTTTGGCTGTCATTAGTCCATGTGATATGAAACAACGCTGAGCTATGCTTAGGCTCTAGACCTGTTCAGTTATCCCTAAAACAATTAAAATTGAATCTGGGTCTGTGTTCACCCATACAATCTCTGAAAAAATCCTAAAAATGTCTGTCCAGAAGCCTTGCAATCTGTAGTAGAGGACAAAGCTGTGGAGCAATGTGGCTTCATATGTTTTACATTCATCACAAATGGGGGATATGTCTGGGGAAAAAACTGTGCAGCCTTGTTTTGAAGTAGTGCAACCTGTCTAGCAGACATGTATATATTCCAAACCCTCCTCCCATATGTCATCCGGTATACCCAACCCTATCTCTTCCTCCCATACTTGTTTTATTGCTTGCATAGATGATATTTGCATTGATTGCAAGGTAGAATACAGATGAGATATTATTTAGTTTGAGCCAGTGAACATCTATAGGTTTTTATTGAATTTTTCATGTTGCACCGTTGTCAGGTTTTATAGGTGACTTTTAACATAATTTCTAATTTGAAGGTATCTGAAAAAGTCTTTAGGTAATGTACCATACTTGTCCTGTAATTGTTTAAAGGATGCAAATGAGCCTTCTATAATCAAACTGCTGATGTTATGTATGCCCTTATCCACCCAATTGGTAAAATGTTTATCCAACACTGATAGTACAAATGAAGGATTACCCATTATTGGAAGTAACACTGACATTGGCTTTAGCTTGAAATGCGTCCTCATTTGGTTCCATATACGAACAGTGTTTTGTATATAACAGGGTTAAAACTACATATGGACTTCTTGAGTTTTGTGGGAAACAGGATAAACTGCACCAACAGAATAGGGCAAACACTCTTCTTGTTCAATTTACAGCTAGATGGGCATCTGTAGCTAATGCATCTGAGGCAAAGGGTATAGCCCTTATATTGGCTGCCCAATAATAAGAACGAAAATCAGGCATTATCTCACTTTTCCCCCAGTTAATTCTATAACCAGAAAATGTCCCAAAAGAGTTTATAACAAACACAATTTGCGGGATACTGATGTCTGGCTTTGTCATGTAAAGCAAAACATCATCTGCATATAATGATATTTTGTTTGAGGTGTGCTGGGTATCATAACCATGTATTAGTGGATGGGATCGGATTGTCTCAGTGAGAGGCTCAATAGCTAGTGCAAGTAACAGTGAAAGGGGGTGAAAGGGGGCATCCCTGCTTTGTACTCCTGTGCAGTTCAAATTGGGGGGATAGCATCTGGTTAGTGAGTACCCTAGCAGTGGGGCATTTGTAGTAGAGCTTAACCCAAGAGGTAAAAGTATCGCCCACACCAAATTTCTTCATAACTGCGAAGAGGTAGGACCATTCAACTTCGTCGAAGGCTTTCTCTGCATCGAGTGAGATAATAGCCAGGTCCTGCCTCAGTGTTTTAGAAGAGTATATGATATTAAAAAGGCGCTTAATGTTATAAAAGGAGTTACGTTTGGGTATAAAACCAGTCTGATCGTGGTGGACAAGTTGACTCACCACCAGACTAAGTCTGAAAGCAAGGGTCTTAGCTATTATCTTTTGATCGGAATTCAGAAGTGCAATAGGGCGATATGATCTGACATCCTCTGGGTCTTTACCGTTTTTTGGGATCAAAGTAATAACGGCATCCTCTAGTATCTCTGGTGGAGAGTTGACTCCAGAAGCGTGCCTGAACATTTTGTGCATATACGGGGACAGGAGACTATTACATTTTTTATAGAATTCAGTACCAAGACCATCAGGGCCAGGGGCCTTGCCACTTTTTAGTGATTTAATTGTTTGAGAAATTTCTTCAGGCGTAATTTCTACCTCTAAGCTATTACGGCTTTCTTGGCTAAGAGTTATTCATAATCAGGGGGTCTGTCTCTAGCTTAGATTTGTAAGGTGATTTTATTTATATCTGTAGTTAAGGTCAATTGCACCCCTGCCTGTGTTTTAATTCTATGAATGGTTCGTTCTCTCATTCTCAAGTTTACATAACTGTCTGGCTAGAGGTTATATTACCCCTTTTCCACTGCCGCAGTGCTGGTGCTGGTGCCTAATCGAGCACTGGGGCCATGCTCTTCCACTGACAAAATACTGGTGCCGGTGTCGAAAAGCTGGCACCAGCACGGCACCACAGTATTGCTGGTCCTAAAAGTTGGAACCGCTGATGTCAGAGGCTATGCAAATACAAACCAAGCGAGAACCAATCAGTTCAGCGGTTGACATGTTTGCTACGTGACTTTCTCTAGAGAGGCGGGAGTAACAAAAAAATCTGACCAAGATAGCGGTAGACTAAAGGCTATATGTTGAAAATATGTATACGATTAAAAGATGTATGGGCAATAATTTGTGTCAACATCAACACGGGCTGTTGTTCACATGTTACATGACCGTAGTCTGACCCAGAATGGTAGAAAAAACACTCACTCTCTCGGCTGTGGCTGGTGCAAATAGACCACTGTAGACCATCATTTGAACACTCTTTTAAACTTTTGAGCTAGGTGACAGGCTTACTATTTTCATGAATTTCGCACCAGAGCAAAAAGTTTTTGGGCTGTGTGGAAGCCTAGCTTAAAAGTAAAAAGCAAGCAGATACGTTCTGTCTGACATTATTTTTTCCCCATGGAATTTACCCAGACTTTCGCTACGTAGCGTTCGGTTCCCAAACCTGTGGAAATGCGGACTGGTTCTCAAAAGGCACCAAGGCAGCACTGGCTCCGCACCGGCACCGGCACCGGCACCGGCACGGGCACGGGCCCCAGCACCGTCCTAGTGGAAAAGCGCTATATGTGGCTTGTCACTGAATTCAAAATATTTTTGTTTAGTGTACTGAAAAGCCTTACAGATTCTAGCTGAGAGTATCTGGTTCAGTTTGTATTTAAGTGCTATCTTGTTATGTTTTTCAGATGATGGATGTGTGACATTTGCCATGTCCAGCTGATGAATTTGTTTTTCTAAGCTTGCCTGTTCTGCCCTGTTCAGCCTCTTGCTGTAAGCCTGATATGAAATAACACATCCCCTTATATACTCCGGCAATTCATATATTTTGTCTCTACCCTCTAGGTCTGTACACTTCTCTGTTAGTTGAGTGACCTCGGTATTGAGAAAATCCACTTTACACTTTAATTTCACTATTTCACTAGATGTAAATCTAAGAGATGGCACTAGATGTCGCTGCTAGCTGTATAGCCTCAATCTTGGAATTCGTGGTTTCCCTCAGTACTGTAATCTCTCCTCTCAGTGATTCGATGACATTTTCAATCTTAGAGTCAATTCTGGCGCAGATTTCTTTTTTTACCGAGTCTGACCAGAAGGAGTCTATTCCCCGGAGTACAGGGTCAGTAGATGGTACATCTTCATTAGGGTGCTGGGTCTCAGAGTAGATCTGTGTTTTAATGAGGCCTGTTTCCTCCGCAATGTCTTTCTTCGCTGCTCGAGCATTTTTTGCGGTATTTTTTTTTTTGTTGGTTTTTTTGTCGGTATTTTTCTTTTTTTGTTGTTGTTGTTTGTTTAGATATTTAGAAATGTATGCCTAATTAAGCAACTGCAAGTATAATACCACACTTTTATGTGGCTATCTTAGGCTTTTGTCTCATTCTGAGATGAAATTTACCATGAGGTTAGGGAGCTACCACAATACACGTCTTACTCGCTCATGGCTACTGGAGTGAAAGTTAGGAAACTCTGTGCTGTTCGGATAGTTCAAATCACTGTAGAGAGTCCGGTTAGAACTCTAGCTGCGTCGTAAGAGAGGGGTTCCAGTCACCAGTCTTGAATTAAGGATTCTTTATTTTCACTCGATCATGAACTTGAGGTAGTGTGTGTGTATGTGTGTGTGGTTTCTAAAAGAGTAAACAGAATACAAATATAAAGTTATCCAGAACAAAATACAAATGGGCTTAACATGATACAATACAAACTACTTGGAAAACATTGCCGTAATATGAAAAGCACACGTGCATTAGTGCGCATGCGCCAACTGGAGTAAACAGGTTAATCTCCCCCATAAACATTTGACTTGTTTACCTTTATGAATATCATGAACATTCAAACATTCAATCTGAATATACACAACTCCATAAGGGAGAGGACAAACTACTATGTTAAACATTTCAATCTGTCGTCTACCAATTATCACTCCGAATGCTAATATTATAGTTACATTCTCTGATACTTCGTCATGGACAACAATAAACACTTACGAACAGGAGAAACACAGACAACTTACGTTGTTCATAGACGCACCAGCAACACTACTACCGAACTATTAATATCAACATTGACTGGTTTTAAGCTATAGAACTGCCGAACTTATGATTCCCCGTGCCGTTCTCAAACTTGTCCGTACATGACTAAGCAATTTTTACACTTTGCTGGCCAGTGATTGGCCTCTCAGTCCCCCCAGTCTTAAAGGAGCAGCAGCCTTTTTAACATGGAGGCTCCCCCGTTCTGTTTGGTTTTGTACCCAAACAAAGGCGAACAGTTTTAAAAGGCTGCTTGCACAGCTGCCGGTTCTGACTTCCAGCCGAGGACCTTGTCCCAAAGGATTAATTGGATTCATTTCTGATGTTTGAGTTCTCGGTTTATCTAACTTTATGTTCAGTCCCATCTGTTCAGATCCCACTGTTCCCCGGGGGTCCTACAGTAGGAATAAGAGTGATGGGGAAATTGAGTTTTTACCTGTCTCAGTATAAATGTCTTATGTTAATGTTTATACATTACGGAGATCATACTGCTGTAACTAAAATCAAGTACTCCACATATAATGTTTTAATTTCCTACTGCACACATTTACCTCCATACATCTAATCGCTTGCACTCATACAATTACACACATAGATATTGTATACTATGCTCCACTCTAAACTTCCTCCTCTATTTCTGCCTTCCCCCCTCATTGCCTTATTTATGGACAAAATTAATGTCCTTCCCTGTTCTGATTTTGAGTCATAGGAATCCCTCAAGGTAATAAGTTACAATGTTAAAGGTCCTCATAGCCCTATTAGGAGGAAGAGGATCCTTAATCAGATAAAAAGGGCCAACTGTCAAATAGCATATTTACAGGAGATCCACCTATCAGACATAGAACATGAGAAACTAAAAAAATCTTGGGCAGACAAAGTATTCTACTCCTCACACCAATCAGGTAAAAAGAGAGTATCAATTCTGATACACAAACATGTTAACTTTACACCAACTACAGTCCACAAAGACTCTGAGGGGAGATTCATACTGATAAATGGACTAATTGGTGGGGTACAAGTCTCTCTCATGAACATATATGCTCCAAATGAGGATGAGCCGGGCTTTATTAATACAATCTTTAACATAATACTACAGCACAGCTCTAGTATTCTGCTGCTAGGAGGGGACTTCAACTGTGTCATGTCTCAATTTATGGATAGACAACCTACCTCTAACTCCTGCATCTAGAATGAGTAAAATGCTTAGACACTTATCGACAGAGTCAGGCCTGGTGGATGTTTGAAGAAATAAATTCCCTAAGGGCAGAGATTTTAGTTTTTACTCACATAGGCAGCCATCTTATTCTAGAATAGATCTCTTTTTTACCCCCAAAGCAGAGGTACACAGAATAGAAGACATAGAGATTTTACTAATTACTATATCTGATCATGCACCTCTTGCATTATCATGGGATATAGGTTACAGGCCAACAACTAAACGGTGGAGATTAAATCTATCACTCTTAAATGAAAGAATTTATCAAATTCATAACAGCTGAATTACCTGGATTACCTGGATACAAATATCTGCCCCGAAATATCACTTCTCACTCTATGGGACTGTGCTAAGGCATATATGAGAGCACATAATTTCATTTTCAAATGCAAAAGAGAAGAGAAGGGAAGCAAAACAATGTCAATTAGAAGACAAAATAAGGCAGCTTGAGCAACAACATAAAAGAACACCAACCCCCAACCTATGCTCTTAAAAAAGCTCGTAGAGACCTAAAAGCCTACTCACCGAAAAGATTTAGGGCAATTTATGGTTTACAAAACAAAAATATTATGAAAATGGCAACAGGGCAAGCAGATTGGTAGAAATAAGACTAAAAAAACAGCAATCATCTAATATAGTACAGAAATTAAAGTCTGACCATTTAACACTCAGAATCTGGTGAAATTTCAGAATCCTTTGCAAAATTCTATATGTCCCTATACAAAAATATGGATACTTGTACGGATGATAAAGAACTGGCGCAGTTTCTGAATGACGTCAAATTAAAAGAGCTATCTAAATCTATGGCAAAAGAGCTAGATGAGCCAATTAAAGAACAGGAAATACAACAGGTAGTTTCCAAATTGAAAAATAACAAAAGCCCTGGGCCAGATGGATATATTAATGAATTTTATAAAACGTTTAAAGAGACAATACCACCTTTAATGTTAAAAGCTTACCATTATGCCTTACAATCTGGAACCATGGCCTCCTCTTGGAGGGAGGCAACAATAGTTGTAATACATAAGGAAGGCATGGACCCCACCAAATGCCAATCATATAGGCCCATATCACTGCTAAATACAGACTTACGTACACTAACAGCTATTCTAGCAAGACGTGTCAATAAAATTATCATGGAAATTATTCTGATCAGACCAGGTTTATAACAGGGAGATACTATGGGGATAATATCAGAAGATTACTAAATTTAATGACTCATCCAAAAGTCAAGGAAGAGGAAGCAATGATACTGTCCCTTGCCGCCCAGAAGGTGTTGTACCGAGTATCCTGGCAATACTTATTACAAACATTGAAACGATTCCAATTTTGCCCCAAATTCATAAAATGGATACAAACATTGTACTCTAATCCACAAGCTGCTCTTTATGGCCCCCTCTGTTCGATATCAGCATTGAGCCACTGGCACAGCTAATCAGAGGCAACGATAACATAAAGGGACTGACAATTTGTGTTGTTCTTCATTTATTATCATTGTACGCAGATTATGTGCTCTTATATGTAGTAGAACCTGCAACAACAATCCCACACTTGAAGGACTTTATTTCCAAATATGGGTATCTCTTGGGCTGTGAAATAAATGTAGATAAAACAATGGCTATGGACTTGAGGGGTAAAATTTCACAAACGATCAAACTCCAGAGTGGGTTTAAATGGCCCGAAGATGGCATTAAATACCTTGGTATCCAAATCCCTTCATCACTAAACAATCTGTATGGTACAAATTACAAAAGCGTAATCCAAAAAATCAGTAATGATCTAGACTGATGGGCAATACTTCCCCTGTCTCTGTTAGGACTTATTGAGAGTGTACGAATGAATGTTTCAAGTTTTAAGGTTCAAATTTATTTAAAGCCCAATATCACTGTTTACAGTCTCAAAGGGCTTTACATGCCCACAACAAACAAAACAGGATAGCACCCCCTGACTCATTACAGGCAAGAAAAAACTCCCCAAAAACCTAAATGTAATAGATATAATGGGGAAAAAATGGGAGAAATCTTGAGAAGGAGACAGGACAGGAGACCCCTTCTTGGTCAGACAGATGTAGGTGCCGACCCAGCTGGCACTTACAATTTCAAATAAATACAGTCAGATCACAAACAAAGGGGATGGCGATGATGACAGGAGGCAGATGGGGGGGGTGAAAGATGTGTTAGAGTGGGGGGGGGCGACAGCATCCAAACATTGCAGTTCACTGAACACTCTATGCCCGAGGAGCCTCCAGATCTGCTCCTTTATCTAGTAAAGAGCTGGTAGCAGAAGACTTGTCTGAACTGATACATTTTCAGCCTTGACTTAAACATTGAGACCATGTCTGAGTCTCAAACACTAATTGGGAGGCAGTTCCATAACTGTGGGGCTCTGTAAGAGAAGGCTCTGCCCCCCGCAGTAGCCTTCACAATTTGAAGTACTAACAAATGGCCTGTACCCTTTCATTGAAATAGTCGTGGCCGATCATAAAAGAGCAGGAGTTCACTCAGGTACTATGGTGCAAGACCATTCAGTGCTTTATAGGTTAATAGTAGGATTTTATAATAAGTACGAGATTTGATTGGGAGCCAGTGCAGTGTGGATAAGATAGGGGTGATGTGGTCATATCTTTTAAGAACTCTGGCTGCTGCATTCTGGACTAACTGCAGCTTATTTATACACCTACTAGAACATCCAGACAGTAGGACATTGCAATAGTCTAACCTAGAGGTAATGAAAGTATGAACTAGTTTTTCTGCATCGTGAAATGACTTTGAATTTCTTATCTTATTAATATTTCTGAGATGAAAGAAGGCTATCCTGGTAATATTATCTACATGAAAGACTGGAGTCAATAATTACACCAAGGTCTTTTACTGCCGCACGTGATGAAAAAGCAAGGCCATCTAAAGTTACTGCGTAATCAGAAAGCTTACTCCTAGCTGCATGTGGTCCGAGTACAAGTACTTCTGTCTTTTCAGAGTTATGTAAGAGGAAGTTAGTAAGCATTCAGTGCCTAATATCCTTTACACATTCCTCAAATTGCTGATGTCTCTCGTCTGGGTTCGCTGAGACATACAACTGTGTGTCATCAGCAAAGCAGTGGAAGCTAATACCATATTTACAAATAATATTACCGAGGGGTAGTATATATAAAGAAAGAAGCAGTGAGCCTAAAACAGAACCTTGCGGAACACCAAACTTTACCTCAGTATGTGTCGAGAAGTCACCATTTACATCAACAAACTGATAACAATCAGTCAAGTAGGACCTAAGCCATAAGAGTGCAATTCCCGTAACTCCAACAACATTTTCTAGTCCATCAAGGAGAATGGTATGATCGATGGTGTCAAAAGCTGCACTAAGATCAAGCAACACAAGCATGGAGACACAACCCTGATCAGAGGCCAGTAATAGGTCATTTACAACTTTAACCAGTGCTGTCTCTATACTATGATGAGGCCTAAATCCTGTCTGATACATTTCATGAATGTTATTCCTATGTAGACATGAGCATAACTGCTGTGCTACAGCCTTTTCTAGGGTCTTGGAGATAAAGGGGAGGTTTGATACTGGCCTATAGTTGGACAACAAACAGGGGTCGAAGTCATTTTTTTTAATTAGGGGTTTGATAACTGCTAGTTTAAAGGATTTAGGTTCATAGCCAGTGCTAAGGGAGGAACTGGTTATTTTTAGAAGAGGTTAGATGACTACTGGTAGTACCTTTTTGAGGAACCGTGTAGGTAAGGGATCTAGTACACAAGTTGGTGATTTTGATGAAGAAATTAGTGAGGTTTATTCGGTCCTGCCATGCCTGGCCCTCCAAATGTCCTGCCCAGGCTTCTATATCCATTCCAGATGATGCCCATGGACATTCCTCAATCCACATTCGATAAATTGGACAGGCTCATTTCAAAATTTATATGGCAAGGGAAGCACCCAAGAATTAGACTAAAAACATTGCAGTTACCCAAATCACATGGAGGGCTCAAACTCCCGAATCTAAGATATTATTTCTGGATGGCACAGTAGAAACCTTTAACAATATGGATTCAGGATCTTTCATGTACACGTTGGCTCAACATCGAAAAAAGGCCCTACAGACATTGCCTTTTCTTGATGTCCCCATAAAAGAAATTTCAGTGGGTGAATCGACTACTATCACACTGAAAATATGGAGGAAAATAAAATTATTAATTGGATTGCCTAAAATAATTTCAGTACTAACCAATATTGGATTCATGAACGATTTTGTACCCTCCCATACAGGTTTGTACCCTCCCATGCAGGCTTTAGAAAATGGTCAGCATATGGACTCATTAATCTATGCCAACTCCATTAGGATGGCTGTTTTAAATCTTTTGATCAGCTGAGAGGAATTCAAGCTTCCTAACACAGATGTTTTCAGATATTTACAATTGAGGAACTTTTTAACAAAACATGAGTGGAATAAAGTCCTCGAGCCCACTCCAATTGAAGAGTTCTTGATAAAATTACAAACAGGGAACGGGGATAAGAAAGGTATATGTCATCTTTACCAAATATTTTTAGGCATGAATCTGAGTAATACACTACAGATAAAAGGGAGATGGGAAACTGAAATGAATAAAGAAATACTACAGGACATGTGGGAAGAAATGTGCTCCAAAGCACATCTAGTTACCAATTCAAATACACGGAGGGAATTTAAATGGTAGATAATTACGAGATTTTTCCAGACACCAGAAATAGTGGCTAAAATTAATGCAATAAACTCAAATAAGTGTTGGAGAAATTGTGACATACACAGTTGCAATCATACCCATGTGTTTTGGACATGTCCTAAAGTTAAAGTATCTTTTACAAATATAGCTAACATTAGCAATTAAATGTTTCACAATTAAGTGGTTAAAACCTGATCCCCCAACATGCAATATATGGATTGAGAAAAAATGGGAAATTCATCAGAGAATTCGAAATGCCTCCCGACATCGGTTAATTAGCAACACTGCTAACGTGTTCTAAACACATAAACCAACATGGCTGCGATCCTTGTTCAAATGAGTCTCAAGGGGCACGTCATGATGGGGGCACCTGTAGACCAACCCCCACGCTACAACTCATTCATTTGATTGATTAAACAGGTCAAACATCCTGTCACTCTTCAGACTGACGAAACAACCTAAAAATCTCTCCAGAGATGCCTAAATTCATCCTTTACCCATGGCTACACTGTTCAACATATCAGAAATCCCTTCAAAGTATAAAATCAGGATACCCATGACTTCATGTACGCCAAATCTGAAATGAATCTGATGAATAGTATAGCTGAGACGGGTGAAAAAGCCACTCTTTCTGTTGCCAGATGGTGGCACTATACCAGGGTGTCACTCTGGGCATGTGGATATTATCATAACCATCATAACCAATAACCTGTGAGGTTTGAGGCATATCAAGCAATGCATGGAGAATTTATGACACATTCCTGTCCTGTGTGGCAAGACATATGAATTCATTGTTTCACCATTTCAACACCTTACAAGATATCAAAAATCCCCTGGCAATTGAAAATCTGAGATCTTGTTGACAATGGGAGAGCCGAACCACTCAGTAACCTTCTCTAAAGTACATCCCAAAGACTTTCAGTGGGGTTAAAGTCAGGACTCATGCTCCCCGAACCACTCTTTCATAATTTGAACCTGATGAATGTTGGCATTGTTGTCCTGGAATATGCACGTGCCATTAGGGAAGAAAAAATCCATTGATAACCTGGTCATTCAGTACATATGGGTACCCAGTTTACTTTGTTTTATTGCCACATAACGTTGCTGAGCCTAGACCTGACCAATAGAGGCAACCCCAGATCATAACACTGACTCCAAAGGCACTGAATCCAAACGATGACTTTTTTTTTCGGCCAGGCAGCGTATATGTCTGCACTAATTTTTATTTGCCTTTTAATCTGAGAATTGTTCTCAGTTATCGCTATATTTAAAGCTAGGTACATATTTTCCAAATTGATTATTAATAAATTCCAAATTTGTAATTTCCATTTTAAATAGTTCTTACTTTGTTCTAGCCATTTTGACTGAAAACTGGAATGAAATGAATGACTCTGCTTCTGTAAAACAGAGACAATACAGGTCTGATCAAAATTAAATCTTTAAATAAAAAAAAGAAGGAAAGAAAAAGACTATGTAAAGATGATAATATCTTAAGTGTGTCTCTTAGTCTTTGAAGTAATGAGACAGGTAATATGAAAAAGCCTTTTCTAACAATGAGTCATTCCCATCATAATCTTTTACCTGTAAGTTTACAATGTAATCACAGACAGTCTTGCTGTTTATAGATAAATTTGTTTTTAAGCTTCTTAGACAGGTTCATGCCTTTCATTATATACTTTGTGGATGAAGCCAAATGAAGTCTTCAAAAGCATGAATGACACTGTGATCCAATAGAGCAAAGATACACTGTTCAAGCTTCATTTGAATGTTTTTTTTACACAAAGCTTAATCTTGTTGCATGACTTTAAAAATTAATGAACCCAGTTAGTAATGTAATTCCGACAAGGGTAAGAGTCACAGTCATGCAACAAGATTAAGCTGGAATGAATAAAAATTCTTAAAGAAAGGCATTACAGATCCAAATTATTTGTGGGGAGAATTTAGTGGTCTCTTGATACTGGTGGGGACATATCCCTCATAACCCTCATGAAATCTACCCTCTTGGTACCCAGTGAACACAAGAATGAGGGGGAAGGTACCTGAGGAACCAACCCCCCTCCCTGAGAACTTTACACATTCCATACAACTTCAAATGAAGTTTCCTCTGCCCCTCTCTAAAGGGGGTCTGGACTATAGTTTGGATAAAGGATTGGGAAGAAAAGAAAAAGAGAGAAATGACAGGATGTTTTTTTGATGAGTTTTGTGGGAGTTCCCTGCAGTGACACAGAGCGTAACTGAGTTTTTTACACAGAGCATAATTGGGTTTTTTGTTTTTTGTGTTTGTTTGTTTTTTTTGTTGTTGTGGGTTTTTTTTTTTTGTTTTTTGTTTTTCAAACTAAAGGCTAAGGAGCAGAGTGGCAGCCGTGGTCTAAAGGTTCGAGAACCGGGCTTGTGACTGGAGAGTTGCCGGTTTGATTCCCAGGCCCAACATCCACAGCTGTGTGCCCTTGAGCAAGGCACTTAACCATAATGCACTTAACCCTGGGCGCTCACCAAGGAAGACTACTCCTGCGTCTGGTGTGTGTGTTCACTACTGGTGTGTTGGATGGGTTAAATGCAGAGGACAAATCCTGAAATGAAAAAATGACTGTAATCAGAAATGTGATGTGCAGGAAATTCTGATTCATATGATATCACATTAATGTATCTGCTATAGTCTATTTAAACATAAGTTCTGTAAAATGTACTTTCCAGTTCAAATTTGCAGGTCTACCTTCACAACATGCACACAATACTGTACTGGCACAATACCAGAACATGTTTCTCAGTCATTAGTGTTGTTTTTGTCTTATAATGTCTTGGAGCAAGACTTTACCAAAGGAAAGTCATTCTAGATTTACTCTTCCAGGGAACTTTTCATAGGGGCAAGAAGTAACCCCCTTCCCTGTTTTAGGTATGGCCAATGGAAACCATTCCTGTTTTGGCTTGCCTGGCAAGAGAAGGGGAGTTTTACAATATCACTTGCAAGTCTAATAGAGTTTCCTCTATGCAGGCTATGAAGGACTTTTGCTTTAAGCAGGGAAATGGCCAAATGTATGCTTTCTAAAATCACGTAGCCAAGTAAAGGATTCTGCTATGAATGCTTAAATGGATGTTTTTGAAGTGAATGTTTAAATGGATGCCTTTGCTTTGAACATTTAAATGGATGTTTTTGAGAGAATATACTAAAGCAGTGTTATATTTGCACCGCATTTATTAGGCCATGCACATTTTAAATATCTTATCATTCCATGATATTTCACAAGTTTATTAGCTTTTCTGCACTTGCAGTTATCAGTCTTTTTGTCTGTGGCAGGCATCAAAAAGTACATGAAATGCAGCAGCAACTCATGTGCTACAAGCAATAAAATTCAACACACTTTTCATAAAATACCACATGAACTTCCTCACTGTGAATTCACTGTCTGCCAGACAAAACAGAAATGCTTATAAGCGTATATCAGTGGTTATCTGGCTCTTGTTTAATAACTGCTGTTGACAAAGACTTGTATGGCATAATCTCACAAACCATACATGCAGTGGTCAAGAGCAGTAAAAATCAGATAGTGTGAGTACAATTTAATCCCTCCAGAAAGTGACTAATTTTCCTTTTAAAGTTCACATCTGACAAGAAGAATTGTGATTGGTCTGAGAAAATGACCAATCAGTTTTTGAGATGATGTTGTCTTAGATGGCCAAATAAATGCATTCTGCATTTGACTCCATGAACATCTTTTAGTATGCATCTAAGACAGTGCTACCATGTGACTAGTCGAGGCTTTTTGTCATCTTGTCTCCACAAGCGCGTACTGCAGAGGTGGTAACACTTCTCATTTCCATTGAACTCTGCTGTTAGTTAAATCTGAAATTTTCTGCTAATATCTAGATTTCAGAATGACATGCTGTGCTCTTTCTTCAGTTGTGCTTAAGTTTGTTGAGCTCACATAGAGCTGACTCAGACAACATGCAGGTGTTGCCTAGGAAACAAAAAAAGAACCACAATTTAAAGCATTTTTTAAGATAGCCTTTTTACAAACCTAAAATAATACATGAAAGGTTTTTTTTTTTTTTGCTTGTTTGTTTAATTAAAGATGTGCATCTTGATAAATTTCTATAATTCTTTCTTTACCCCTAGAAACTGGCTCTCACAGAAGCTCACGAATCTGTTATAGTGTACTTTGGACATTTTTGGATATTGGTCCACCTCATTTTAGAATTCTTCACTTTGGGGTGCTACTCAGGGAAAAGTCTGAAGAAGGCAAACCAAGTGCATTGGTTTGTTCATGCATTTGCTTATGGACTGAAACAAGTCGCATTGTGGTAACTGCTAAACTGCCTGTCTCCATGCATAGAAATCAGGTCTAGAAAGACAGATTTTGTATAAGCCTGAGAGAATGCATTCAACATGAGACATTATATGTTATTTCCTTTCATAGTTTGAGTTAGAGATACGAGTAAATAGAAGGCCATGGTCTAATTCTAAACTTGGTCTTGGTCCTACAAGAATCACCTCCCTATGACTTTTTTAAGGACTCCTTCAAATTATGAATTCTTTTCATTCAACAGACTGTCTGTATTCCCAAATGGTGAAACATATTGGTTTTTCTGAGTGAACCATGATAGAACGTTATGTTTTTAAGTTTCTGGAATGTTTTGGAAAGTTTTAACTAGTGTTAGGTGAACGTTCTGTGTTTGCTGGGGAACAGGCACTGCAGAAACAGAGAAGACACAGGCTGAGGATCTCCACACACTGTTCTGCTCAAGTCATGTGAAGTTCCATAATTTGGAGTCCTAGCTGTGATTACAAGTAGCCCATAATTCTGAGACACTCGTCTCAAGTGTCTAAACTGGCTTCATCGTGTCACAGTGACTTGAATACATCAACTCAAGAACATGATACTGTTTTGCAGGTAAAAACCAACAGCCTATGTCAAATAGTAGCTGCAGCCCTTGACTCATGACGCACTTGATGAATGAGCTTTCAGTCTGATTTCAGAGTGACTTTTTTTTAATTTATTAATTCTGATTTCAGAGAGATCTTTTTATTAATTTGGTCTGATTTCTAAGTGGTTTTTATTATTTATTTAGTCTATCAGAGTGATTTCATATAGCTGAGCTCACAGTAAAGGGTGTTGGAGAGGAATGGAAATTTGAGGACCACATATCTAGGGGGTTACTAGCTTTTGCCCTCATAAAAGACATTTTTCAAAAAACTGTTGAAACTCATTCTGAATGACCTCTTGACAGAGGAAATCTGATAATCAGCAACTGGGGGATCTTAAAGATACCTCTTATAAAGGGTGCGTTTTAAACTCCTTCTAGTGTTAGGGGATGTTACTAGTCGTGTTTTCCACGAGCTAACCAAAAATCAAAGCACTTGGGTTAATGAAAGACCAGCATCCTCTAAATACAGTCATGTGGCCAACATATGTCAGCCTTGCTGTTTGTGCATCAGCTAGTGCAAGAATTAGAGTAAAGCATGTTCATTTGTGGAAGTTCATTGCTAAGTAGCCCACTAAGAAACCAACATCAATAGTTTTCATCGGCCTCTCTGCTTGTCCATTACCTCAGTTGACTGAGGGAAGTGTCCTCATTGTGTATACTAATTTGATCTGAAAAGGACTCAGCTGTTGTATTCTCTTAAAAGCTGACCACTCTTGAAATATGAGCCATAGGTAAATTTTGTGAAAATGTCTGAATAAGTGTTTTTCATGATATCTGTGATACCCCTGTTGAAACAGATTGTTCAAAGCCATTGAATTGTGGTTTTGAAGTTTTGTGTTCAGTGGAGAAGCATGTCATCCCTAGCTCCTCGGCCCATTCGTTACACTTTTGACAGATATACTGTTGTTCTGTCATATTTTTTTTTTTTTTTTTATGTGCTATAACCCATCATTCCCTCCTTAAAATGGAGTAAAGGAACGGTTTGATTGAGCCAGTGTTGTGTTTAATGTTCATGAGACAAACTAATAGAGACAAAAACAGAAGTCGAGTCTGGTTTCAGATATGCTACGTGGTTGTGAAATACTCACAGACAGAGGAAGCATATCCCTCTTTGCAAGATGTCGGCCCTCATGACATCTGACGTGAGAAACACTAACATGATCTTGTGACTAATTATGGGTGGTGGTTAACAGGTGTTTCCAAATGCCAGTACATGTGAACTCTTGTATTTTTTCGGAAATTTATGAATCATGTACTTTATTTTAAATGATGATCTACAATTGATCTAATATATAATATAAAAATATTATACTCGGACATGAGTTCTCATACATGGATATCTCATACATCTCAACCCATGGGTAGCATGGGTTGATAGTGCCTCTGTAGTTTACATTATGTTTAGTAACTGATTTTTACCAAAGTTTCCAAACTGTGTTGGTTTTCTACTGTAAGAGGAACTCTCCCAAGCCCTCTCTTATTGGGAACACAATAGATGAGAAACGCTTCATGAAGTCTTTATTTTCTGAGACGGGAGTTTCTGCAGAAGTGAAATGGAAAATTGAAAACATAATCAAAACTGGGAAGTTTTGGGGAGTTTTTGAGCAGTTGTTATGATCCATACCCATCCACATTATTGTTTAGTTTGTAGAACCAAACTACTACAGATAAAAATTAGGTGTGGTTTAGAACTCTCTCACCAAGTTTATTAACCATACTCTTGTTGCCATGGATTCACCCAGAGCCTGGTGAAAAGTCTGGTGTCTTTATGAGAGATAAATATTTATGCATGTATGTCTCCTGAGACCACTCTTTCACTGCTGTTTACATATATAGTCAAGACAAAGTCATGTTTTGTTATGGTTGGTGGCTTCTCACTGTCTGGTTGTAGCTGCTTCACTGAGATCAGCACGCTCAAATATATTGAGACTGGCCTGTTGGATAGAAGATTCGTTGCTTGGAACTGCCTTCCTCTGAACACCAGTCTCCCCTTTATATAGTATGCATCAGGCCTCACACACATATGCACAGACACACACACATACATTTTTTCCTCTGAGCTTCCTCTCCTTCATCTTTCTCTTTAATACACCATGAGTCGCACTTCCACCTCTTTAAACTTGTCTCTCTCTTCTCTCAATTTTTCTCTTCTTTTCTTCTTTCTATTTTCATTTCGTTACCATCTCTGTCTGTTCAGCCTTAAAATGTCCCCTTTGACTTTGCTTGGCACATGCACAAAACTTTCTTCTTGTCAGAAAGAGCCCCAACACAAGCCTACATCTTGCCTTAAGGCCGGGTTGGGGGAGTGAGGGGGTCCAGCAGGGACGAGGGGTAAAAGGAAGAGAGCTAAGATTGCTGGAGAGAACAGTGTTCCTATTGAGAATGGAAATTTGAGGTGATAAGTAGAATAGAGAAAATAGAGAATGTGGTGGTCCCCACACAATATATTTTATACTACAATGTAAAATACACTAGTGTTTTAGTTTTTTAATACATTTGTCATCCAAACCCTGTCATGACAAACCCTGGACCCAGTCATGTAAAAGTATAAGGAAACATTATTTGCATTTTAGTTTAATTTGTTTTAAAATGCTTCTTAACCCAGATGCATTTTAAAAGTGTAGTAATTCTTGTGAAAAATATGTAGTGCTGTTTATTGGTTTTGCTCTGAAAACAATGGTCTGGTGAATTTTTATCAATCAGCTTGCTTTGACTTTGTGACTTTTAAGCTGCAGACCCAGGTTCAAAGAGGACCAAATTTCCAGTGAAGTCTAGGAGAACCCCACAACAGACCCTGCACAGCAGTGACCAGGTGGGTAGCTACTATGCTGAAAATCAACTTGCTGATTTTCTGACATAGTACATTGATTTATTCACAAGGATATTAACACACAGGACACACACACACACAATGTTTGTTTGCTATTATCCTTGGCATAAATAAACAACTGCAAATGTCTTTGACAGTTGTGAACAGTTAGAACAGTTCTGTAGCATTATTCTCGCCTGCTTCTCCTAAATGGATAGGACCATCCGCCCAGGCATCCAAACCTTACAAACCAAACAGTATTCATTATGTCAGACTATTTTGTGGAAAATGGCGAAGTAAAATATGCAAATATGCAAGTCCTCTGAAATGCCATCTTAAAATTTCCAAGGATTACGATCAAGAACCGAAAACTGAGTCTGACATCTGAATAGCATGTTTTTTATATAACTGAGTCTGACATCTGAATAGTATGTCTCTTATACAACAAGTCTGTAGCTCTTCTGGACATGCAGGCTTTCATGTCCATTTCTGATCTCTTGCCCATATCCAGTTATTTGGCCCCTGTGTTTATGTTTACAGGTCAAAGTGACCCATATCCCATATCTATACTTATAAAAACAAAAATCACCCACTTCTGCAGTTGAGTAACAACAATCTGCACGACAATCATTCCTTTTGTCTGCTCAGAACAGAACCAAGAGCAGGATTGTTGTACAAGTCGTTGTTGTAGGTGCAATAGGGTTATCAAATCAATCTCATAGGAATCAGTCTCATAAAATTATTAGCCAGTAATTTTAATGTTTAACATTTTATAATTAAACTACTAAAACTGATTGAATAAACTAGTTGTAACACTGTGCTACAGCCTTAGCAGGTATTACACTAGTAAGTCTCTGCACGCAGAGAATTTCTAAATAGGAGAGAACTTCCACTCTCAGAACTTCCTTTTTCATAGGAGGCGCTCCCGTGTAAGTCCAGAATGAATGGGGGCCTATGGAGCTTGGCCTGCTTGGGTACGGTACAGCACATGCTCTGCTGCAACAACATGGTCTGTACGCCTGCCTGCCCCTCGTTAACGTTATGTGTCCACTACTGTGTCAATTCGTCCAGTGTTGTCTAGGCAACATCAACGTCTAGTTTGTTTTGTATAATTAGTATTGGTCTGTCGCTATGTTGATGAAATTACACAAGGCGATCTGGACCGTATTCATTACCCTATGGATTATCACCAGTGATAGTTGTGCGCTACTATCTGCGTTTCACAGCAATAGTAGACTCACATACACCTGGGAAGATCTGCTACAACTCTGGTCCTCCATGCTATGTCAGATCAAACCATCCAATGTCCTCCCGAAAGAAATTCAACCGAGGAAAAGAGGGAAGCAGGGTGGGGTGCATACCAGGTTAAGGAAATGTCCCTTCAAACCCCCTCTCCCCTCCATCATCCTGTCCAATGTATGGTCTCTCTGGAATAAGGTGGATATACTCCATGCAAAATGCCTGGTGGAGAGGACCTACAAGGAAGCCTGCATCAAAACCTGGCTTGACAAAGCTGTCCCAGATGTCGAGGTACATCTCGACAATTTCACGAGGGATCGGGTGTTTGATGACCAGGAGAAGTCCTCATTGATATGGACTCCAAGGAATTTAAAGCTGGGGACACGTTCCACTTCGACCCACTGATGTATATGGTGTAGTGGCTGCAGCTTTTGGACTTCCTGAAGTCCGCGATCAGCTCCTTCATCTTCTGCACACTGAGGATGAGATTGTTGGAGGCACACATTGATGTAAGGTGCAGGGTCTTGTCCCTGTAGGCTGTCTTGTCATTGTTAGTGATTCGGCCTACAACTGTGGTGTTGTCTGCGAACTTTATTTGGAGTTGGAGTGGCAAATTGCAGTCGTGGGTAAAGAGGGAGTAGAGGAGCGGGGCTCAGGACACCGCCTTGAGGGTCATCGTGGAGGAGGTGTGGTTGCCTAACATAATAGACTGAGGTCTGTTGGTCAGGAAGTCCAGAGTCCAGTTGCAAAGGGGTGGGTTAAAGCCAAGGGAGGAGAGTTTAGTGGTTAGCTTGGAGGGGATGATAGTGTTGAAGGCAGAGATGTAATCAATGAACAGCATCTGGATATGTGTTTTTATGTTCAAGTTTATTTAGAGCCAAATATCTCTGTTTACAGTATCAAAGGGCTTTATAGGCCACAACAGTCAAAATCAAAACAGGATGGGTCCATATGGGTTAGGTCAGAGTGCAGGACAGTGGCAATGGCGTCCTCTGTAGACCTTTTGGGGCAGTAGGCAAATTGATGTGGGTCGAGTGTGGTGTGGACCAGGACCAGTCTCTCAAAGCACTTCATGGCAATGGGACTGAGTGCTATGGGTTGGTAGTCATTCAGATATGTGGGTGGTAATTTCTTGGGGACCAGGATAACAGAGGTGGTCTTGAGGCATGTGGGGATGGTAGACTGGGACAGTGAGAGGTTAAATATTGTGGTGAAGACCTCAGCCAGCTGGTTGCAGCATTCCCAGGGGACTCATCCCGGTATGTCGTTTGGGCCAGCAGCCTCTTGTGTACTCACTCTGCGTAGTGATCCTCTGACCTCTGTGGTTGTCAGAGTGAGCACCTGGTCTCCTGGATGGGTGGGGGTTTTTGTGGCTGGGTCAGTATTGTCTTTGTCGAAGCGGGCATAGAAGAGATTTAGTTCATCTGGGAGGGAGGCACCATGGACAGTGGAGCACGTGTTGGAGTTTTTATAGTTCGTGATGGACTGAATGCTTGCCACATGCGCCGGGGATCAGAGATGTTGTGAAAGTGGTCCTCAATACATAGGGGGTAGTTGTGTTTGGCCGGTCTGATGCCCTTTTTAAGGTTAGTTTTGGCTGTTCTGTAGGCCTTGCAGTGTCCTATCTTGAACACTGTGTCGCAGGCTTTCAGCAGCTGCCGGACCTTGCTGGTCACCTAGGGTTTCTGGTTGGGGTAGATGCGGATAGATTTTTTTGTTGTGACGGCCTCAGTACTGAAGTTAATGTAGGATAGCACAGCGGATGTATATTCATTAATGTCTATATGAGAGCCATCGGTGGCTGGCTGTACAAAGATACTCCAGTCTGTGTTATGTAAGCAGTCCTGGAGTTCAGAGGCAGCTCCCTCTGGCCAGACAGTGACTGTCTTTACTGCTGGTTTGATGCGTTTTATGAGGGGTCTACATGCTGGGGTCTATAGGCTGGGCCAGGAACAGGCAGAGGTGGTCAGATTGCCCAAGGTAGGGGCAGGGAGTAGCCTTATACAAGTCCTTAATGTTGGTATAAAGGTGGTCCAGGGTGTTTTGTCCCCTAGTGGGGCAGGATACGTGCTGGTGGGATTTAGGTAAAACAGTCCTGAGGTTGGTGTGGTTGAAATCACAGCCTATGATAAAGGCATTGTACAGGTGTTTGGTCTGTTGTCTGCTGATAGCACACTGTAGCTGCTTAAGTGCTACCTTAGCATTAATATGTGGGGGGATGTATACAGTGGCGATAGTAATGGCCGTGAACTCCCCAGGCAGGTAAAAAGGCCTACACTGAACCATTAAGGAGCTCAAGATTAGCAGAGCAGTGCCTTTAGGTGATCTTCATGTTGTTGCACTGTAGGGGCATGGCGACTGTATCCCTTTTCATTTCCTAAAAACGTTGACGAACTGAAACTTAGACTCCTTCAGGATCATCGGGCATCCAGCGCAACACCAAGGATCTTCAGCTGTTGAGCTTTGAAGGAAAGAAAAGTGCTCTACCTGGACCTGCGCGCCACGCTGTCCCCTGGACAACAAAAGACGCGCCTTTGTCGCCATGCAAGACTGGTCTGAAGTAAGGCTGGTATCTGGGCAAAGCTAGTTTCAATGATGTATTTAGTTAACGTGAGGAAAGTGTTGTATTTGAGTTAATTTGTGATTTAAATGTGCAGACTAATTCACATGGAATTCGATCTTTGCCCCTTCGTTAATTTCCTTTTGTTTACTAGTTTGAAGATAGCTCATGCATGCTTTCTTTCTCTCTCTCTAACTTCCATTGTCTCATCCCAACGATGGGACTTCAGTGTTAGTTAGGGGTTGGGTGGAGTTCTTTGGGTAAAAGTCTCAATCCTTTGTCTCTCACCCACATGCACACTTCCTGTTGCCCATCCCCACTTTCGGTGGTGCCTGGCACAGATGCTTGCGCTCTACACCCACATTCCACCCATCCTGTCACCTGTGCACCTGCTCACAGTCTCTCTCTCTCGTTCCTCCTTCTCTCTTCCTTGCTCCTCCTTCTCTCTTCAGTGTGTAGCTGCGCACACACATGCACACACCCAGAGTCACACACGTGCTTGCTCTCTCTCTCTCTCTCACACACACACACACACACACACACATACACACACTCACACGCTCTCTCTCTCTCTCTCTCTCTCTCACACACACACACGCACTTATCTCCTCTCCTGCTGGGGAGGGAAACTTTATGGGGAGCGCTGCTAAGCTTAGCATGTAACCCGGCCTGCTTCCCCCTCTTCTGTTTACACTCCTGACGGGGCCTGCGCCTATGAGGCGCTGCTGTGGACAAAAGTCATGTGAAAAACGCGAGAGATTCGGTTAGCCCGTGAGAGCAAATTGAAACACTGCGAGGGTGACTGGAGCCCTCTAGTGGCAGCTCCAATGAAAGTTGCTTGCAAGGGATAATGAAAGTAGCTGGCAAGAGAGATCCAGTGGACTGTGCACGCTGTCCATTCGATAGTGCAGGCATGAAATTGCTCGTGAGAGGAAATGAAAGTGGCTGGCGAAAGAGATCCAATGAACAAAGTGTACAGTCCACTGGACTGCGTGCCATGTCCATTCGATAGTGCACACACGAATGAAAAGTAGCAGCAAACTAGGCAGCTGGCCAGTTAATCTCTGTTGATTTCCCAGGTAGCAAGAGTACATTGAAAAAAACACTGATTTTCCATCTGAAATATCATTATGCTTGAGATTGAAATCTCAATGCTAAATAAATGTTGGATCACCATTACAACACCGATGAAACCCAACTGTATAATTATGTTGATAACAGTGATGTTGGATGAACATTGATTTGTAGTTGTCCTGATTATAAATGATTGAATAGCCATTTGTAGTTGACCAGCTAACGACAATGATGTTGAAAAGTCATTTATTTATTGTTGACCGGGAAAAGATGACGTGATATTGAAAAGCCATCGATTTATAGTTGGCCAATATGATTGAAAAGTCACTGAATTATACTTGACAGGGAGACCATCGTGTGGAAGACCAATGTACTTGTGAAATATGTAGCGCTGCTGAATACTGGTTGAGCACAAACTGGTCTAAATTCCAGTCATAGAAATTAAGCTTGTTCCAGGCTTCAGATGATAGTCCAAATGATTTATTTGTGCAGAACAGGTGTAGATATGTGAACGTATGTGGTTTCGAAAAGAAAGGAAAAACAGACATTTGAGGAAACGGAACAACACAGTACAAAACCTCACAGCTTGTTGGAATGCTATTACACAAAATGACTACTAGAGATCTGTCTAATACTGTACATGAAATAAAGGCGTATTAGTTTATATTCTGCAGCAACAGCATGAATGAGGTACGTGGTAGATTAGTAACAGTAAATGTAATTAGGTCAATTCCGACTATTAAGAGCGGAAATATTCGACACACAAATTTTATAACTTACAAGGGATACATTAAGGAAAACAGAACTTAACATAACTATATCATTGCACAATATATCACAACAAATATTAGCATCGAATGCATAAGGTAGCAAGTGAGATGACCTCGCATTTCTGAGGTAAATGTTGGCAGATTAAATAAAAACTTTACATGCTATAAACATCAGACGAGGAAGAAGTTCTTAAATTTAATAATGATGACTATTAACTCAACTTACACTGTGTTTGTGTGCGTTGTTGACAAAGTAAGTTTCTGGGTAATATGGAGCTGCGTTTCTAATCACCGTCCTTTCAACAGCGTATTCCATAGAGCTCCGGTAGTTGACGTCACGCAATCCGATGTTGTATGAAATCTGGAACGGCATAAAATCTGGAACGGGTGCATCTGGTTAGCCATTTTCACAGGAAATGCGTCAAATTCTGTCTACAGTTACTAATGTAAACTATCACATTTGGAGACACCAAATTGTGAAACAGCTGTTAAAGATACAACATACTCACAAAAAGTAAAGTGTGAAAGAATGAAATCCCACTTTTATGGTGTATCTAATCCCTTTACAATACGTTTGGATAACCGAGCAGCTAATACAGATAAGCGATGCTTTGCTCCTATAGGCTACCTTGGCTCAATAAACTGATTGTAGACGATATGATATGGGATGTACATTACATGTCTATACGAACAGAATTATTGTCGTGAATTTGTAGTTTGGTAGTGTGTCTAGCGATTAGGTATCGTGTTGCCCACTTTGATTTTACAATGCACTGTTGTATTGTCGACAGAATTTGACGTATTTCCTGTGAAACTGGCTATCCGGATGCACGAAATGGTTAACCGGATGCACCCGTTCCAGATTTTATGCCGCTCCAGATTTCATACGACACCGGATGCACGAAATGGTTAACCGGATGTACCCGTTCCATATTTTATGCCGTTCCATATTTCATATGACGCCGGCATTAAACGGTCCAAATCAAAACACCGCCATGTTTGCAGGAAAAGCTGAGCAAAAATGTGAATGGCGCCAGCATATATTTCAAGCTGTTGGAGTTCACTGCGCACTTTAATTCCAAGGACATTGAAGGCTATACTGCAAAACTTTAAACATTACTGCAACTATAACAATATACTAATACACTATAGTCTACTATGTACTGAAACAATAATGCCCCCGGGGTGTTTTTCATGAGTACTGAATCAGCTGGAGCGGACAACGTTCCAGACCTGACCCAGATAGCAGCAGACTCGGGGCGCATTCGCCCTCACGTCAGCAGGTCCGCCGTACTGTCTCTCTCATTTCGACCATACGCACAAGATACGGCCCGCCTACAAACAGCGCACCGTCAAACCGCGGACTCAATGCTGACACCAAGCGGATTTGCACATCGAGGGCGCCTTTTTTTTTTTCCAGTTCGTTGTCGCTGATGGTTAGGGAGCACTTAGAGTGGAAGAGCGTCTGAGGACACGAAAACGGTAAGTATGTCAATATATGCTTTATTTGTATAAATTAGTATGCATTTATTTATTTGCCTAACCAGTAAAATTATGGTCATAACGTAAGTTAATCAATTGCTTTTTTTTTTGCTGTTTTAATTCTGAAATGTGAGATTGTGGCAAGCTAGCTCACGTTACCGCACATTAGCATTGGTTAACCTTGAGTATTGAAGTCATATTCCCCCTTTAAATTCATGCAACTTCTGTCTGCACTCACATTTTCCCACATCTCTGTGTATCTGGGATACAGTAGTAGGGGGGCGGGGGTATGGTATAATGTAGTTCCCGCGCTAGGGACCCCTTAAGTCTTGATGTAACCCACTGCTCTTCCTTTTTTACGACTGTCCTGAGGTATGCTCCTGTTTTTAAATCTTTTTAGTATTACTGTTGTTAAAGCCGTTTCCGTTTTACATATTGAATTAAGATTTATGTTTAAGATAAATAATTATTGAATAATTGCTACTGATAGTTTTGAATTTGTATTTATGTTTCACGTGCCTAACGTCATGTTTGATGCTATGTAAGAGTGCAAAGGCTATATGAGGTAGGGCGCAGTTGAATTTTGGGGTTGAGCCTCTGGAAAAGGGGTAGCTTGGTAAAACACACTATTTTTAACACGTTTCTCCTCACCAATTCATGTTGTAACCAGTTTCTCGTTAGGTATGACTAAAAGGATTAATTTACAACCACTTTTTATTCAATTTTTGTTGCTGTATACGGACAAAATAAATTATATTTCAGCGGTAGCCACGTGAGCGAGAAGTGTATAATAATCCAGCCAGGCTTGTACATTTTTCCATGGCATGGAACAAATGGTCGACACACCTGTCTTGTTTGAGTGATAGTCGTCCCACTGATTTATATTATCTTCTGTGTCACTGGATAATGTGTGTTTCACTAACTGAACAGTTGTGTATTTCTAATGTTTCTTTTTTTCCCCCTTAAAGTATTACTTGTTTTTGGCTCCCACGCTGCATTGAAGCGTTATTAGTAGTGCAGCAGATGCGCTGGGATGCTATTTAGCTGGTGCAACGTTGCAAATGCTAAGTAACTAGCATGAGTGTTGTATTTATACTTATATTTATATGCCACGTTTTCTGTGTTTTCTTGATATACATTCAGTTCTTTTATATGTATTTCTTGCGGTTCACTTCCGTGGTAATCACATACTGTTCTTAAGTTTATTATTCCGGGCGATTTTGGCCCTGCTTCTACTCCTGCAGTTTTCACCGGTGTGATTGTAGCGGTAAAGGGTCCGTCCTAATGCTGTGTGGTGTGCTTGTGTACAGCTAATTGATAAGTTGCAGTATTTTAATAGGTGCATATATGTGTATTTTTTTTTTTCCACTTTAGCTCGTGTCATAATGCTTGGTTGGCATGTTTGGTATTTTCTACGAACGCTAAGGCAAGCAGCGACCCGATTTGATGTGCTGTTAAACCAATTAAACTCTCTTAATGTGTTTTCGGCTTTAACAATACTATTTGTTTTTAGTTATTAATGTGATAGCTGAATTTACATAGCCTGACGATTGCCAGTAAAGCTCGTGATTTGCTGAGTAAATGTTGCGATCTAGAGTTTATATACGGATTGTAATAATTGTTATAGCTCAAAATATGAAAGTCTTTCATTTTGTTTTCTCTTTTATGTTGTTGACAGTTCATTGGTTGTTTTGCTGGCTCCGTTAGTCTTTGTAATGTTAAGATGATGTGATGCTGCGAGCGAGATAATTTGAGTAACAACGTAGCTTTCAGTCAGTTAAAAAAGAAAAAAAAAGTCGTTATCAGTTTGTGTTAGGAGAAGCGTACCTGTGCAGAAAAAGTGCAGGCCTAGTGAATGTGAGAGAGAAGTTTCGTGTATTAAAAGGAAAACGCCGAACCGGAGCAATAAAGTTGCCAAAAGAGAGAACGTCTGGATCTTTTCTTCAAGGAGGCAACATAAATAACCTCACGAAGCCAGTGCCGAGATGTCTGTGGCAGGAAATCACTGCTTCTTTTCAGAAGATATAGAGGTTTTAATAGGAATATTTGCTCCCGTTTTTAAGTATTTTGATTGTTGACTGCTGTCTGTTTGATCGGTCCACTCGTTTTTAGAAGCTGCCGTTTTTAATCGCTCATTTTCCCATTGAAGATAAATGGGAAAAGTTTTAGGTCTCTAGGGCTACGACTAGGGTTTGCACACAGCGGCAGTCGATAAGTTAGATTCAGTGTTCTTTTGCTCCGCGAAGCGACTGATCATATTTACACTTACAGCACAAGCCAGTTATGAAATTTCATTTAAAAACTGATGCTGCGGCACAATCACATTCGTTAGTTTTACACATTAGTTTATTTTTCACTTACATCTCAATCAGGCACTTGCTAAATGATTGCTTGCTCACTGACTTAGGGAAGGTGATGTGATGGACAGTCGATGAGTTTGTTATGTAGGGCTGTCCAGAGTTCCAGGGCAGGTTTTGTGTTTGTTATAATACATCTTAATAATATTTGGTCATGGTTTATAATAGTTAGCATGAAATATTGAAATATTTAATCTGAAATATTTCTTTTAGACAAAATGAATAGAAAGACTGTGCCTGTCTCCAGCTCCACCTTAAGACGGAAGACCCGAGAAGATGTAGATAAACGAATTAAACAAATTAGGGATGACTGCTCAAATTTGACTGACTTTCAGATGAAAACAGGGAGGGACCTTGGAGATGTCAGTGGAGAGTTTTTTGAAGAAAATCTAAATTGCACAAACAGTCCAGCTTGTTCAGACATTACAACTGGAGTAGTCTTTAGTGAGGAGGAAGGTGACTTGGAAGTTGATGCAGATATATCTGATGGTTTTGTGGTTGGTGGTTGGTGGCTGTGACGGGCAGATTCAGACATCTGATTCAGAACATTCTGATGATGAAGTCATTTTCACTCTCTGACAGCATTTCCAACTGGGCCATACACTTTGGTATTTCTTGGGTTGCTTTGGCAGCACTTTTGGGTATACTTCGTATTTGCCATCCTGATCTTCCAAAGGATGCAAGGACCCTCCTTAGCACTAAGACAAAATACTCAATTCTGGAAAGGGTTGGGGGACAGTACCACTATTTTGGTATTCTGACATTGCTTAGAAATACGCTGTCCAAGTCTGTACACACACTGGCAGACAGTTTCACTTTGAAGTTGCAAGTAAACATAAATGGACTTCCTTTGTTCAAGAGCTCTAGTCTGCAATTGTGGCCCATCCTTGGTCTGCTGCAAAGTGTTCCCATGAAAGAATCAGTAGTGATAGGTTTGTACTGTGGACAAAAGAAACCCAGCTCAGCAAAAGAGTTCCTTGGAGATTTTGTTACTGAGTTACAACAGCTTGAAGAAGATTTTGATTTTGAGGGTAAGAAATTGAAGCTCAAGCTGGACACAGTCATTTGTGACACACCAGTCAGATCTCTTGTTAAAAACACAAAGAAGCACAATGCCTACCATGGTTGTGTCAAATGTGCACAGCCTGGAAAATACATTAACAGACGCACGACATACCCATGTACAGACTATCCTCTAAGGACAGATGAATCATTTGAAAACATGGTTGATGAGAGTCATCATCATGAGGGGGCCACATCCATTTCATGGCAGCAGTGTTGGCATGGTTTCACAGTTCCCTCTAGATTATATGCATTTGGTGTGTCTAGGTGTTGCTAGGCGAATGCTACACATCTGGCTCAGGGGTCCTCTGAATTTCCAGGTACCAGCAAACATAGCTGAAAGAATGTTGGCAAAACTGTTAGAAATGCTTTCCTATACTCCTGTGGAGTTTGCCCGAAAGCCCAGATCGCTGAGGGAATTAGATCGTTGGAAGGCCACTGAATTAAGGCAGTTTCTGCTGTATATAGGACCGGTAATGCTAGGTAGCTTTCTTGACAGAAATATGTACAGCAATTTCATGCTACTATTCCCTGGTATTGCTGTTTTAGTAAGTCCTAAACTACCCTGCCACACACAGTATGCACACACCTTGCTTAGATCTTTTGTTTGTCACTTTGGTGAAATATATGGCAAAGATTAAATTGTTTATAATGTACATGCTTTGGTCCATCTGGCAGATGAAGTACAACGACATGGTTGCCTTGACTCATTTTCTGCATTTCCCTATGAAAGTTACCCACACAAGCTAAAGCTTGTCAGAAAACTAGACTTTCCCCTTGCCCAATTATCCGTCGATTGTCAGAGATGAGAAGTACTGATGTTCCTTTAAATGGTACCTTGTTTAAAAAGCAACATTTTGTTGGACCAATTGTAGGTGGACTGTCAGTGAAGGCACAGTACGGTGCGATGGCCTGTGACAAGTGGAGTGTTAAAGTTTCAACTGGGGATAATGTTTTTGTCATTGGAAATGACATTTGTCGCATACATAACATTGTAGAATGGAGTGTAGATCGCGTACAAGGAATTTTCAGAGAAGTCTTTGTTCTTCACTTATCCATTCAACTATCTGAATATTCATGCAATTTCACAAACATCAGATGTACTCAAGTGTGTTAAAGTTTCAGAGCTTGTTCAAAAATGTGCTGTTTTACCTCATAGGAATGGTTTTGTGGTCATACCCCTATTGCATACATTTTAGGGATGTCTCATGCGTTTTGGTGTCATTTGTCCAGTTTTAGGGTAGTAACTGTACAGCTTTTGATCTTTGCTTATGTTTTATTAGATTTTTCAAAAATACAGTACTGGTCAAAATGATTAGAACATGTGTTTGAAATAAACAACTTACATTTAGTACTATCTGGTACTATTTCAGTAGCTTCTACAGAGTTTGGACAATCTCTCCTGTTTTCTGTCCCTTGAATTATGTGGTTTATCCTTGCTTTTTTATTGTGTGGTCTATTTACTACCATTTTATTTATTTTATTACTTTTTATTATTATCATTATTATTGTTATTTTCTTTCTGCTGATATGTAAAAGCACTTTGAGCTACATTCTTAGTATGAAAAGTGCTATACAAATAAAGTATTATTATTATTATTATTATTATTATTATTATTATTATTATTATTATTATTATAAGGGTCAGTAATGTTCAATCTACAAAGTTTTGCAATATAGCGCTCAATGTCCTTATCATTAAAGTGTGCGGTGAACTCTTAACGGCTTGAAATCTACGCTGGCCCATTCATTTTTGCTCACGCTTTTCCTGCCAACATGGCGGTGGATACAAAAGAGGCGTGGCGCAGCACTCAGTTAGCAGCAGTGGGGAAATTTACATAGTACTTCACCTCACACATCTCATTTGTGAATCCGTATCAGGTTAAGCATGCATTTATTTATCAAATGTTTGAATGTTGAATTGTACCAAACTGAATATTCGCTAACGTTTATGGTTTATTTGCACTGTCTAACATTAACTGCAGTCATACATTCGTGCCTGTCACAATGGTCATTATTACACAGACACAGAAATGTTATTGAAACGTTAACATCTGTTATCAGATTTAGACATCATAACAATATCATGACTAAGTTCACTCAACACAGCTTCACAAACACTTATACAAAGTTAATTTAGTCAGTTAGCTAACCTTAGCTTACTGAAGGGTTTATTATATTCGTGGTAGATAGTAAAACATCCCAAATGTTTAATGTAATTTCTGTCAAAATGTCAAGACTGAAAGGTGCAGATGCGTTAAATTAGCTGACTTACACAACCGATAACTTTAAGGTTAACATAAGATGACAGGATAATGTTAGCTAGGATCAGTTTAGAGGAAGAGAGAGGCGCGCATATATTTGACGGACAACCCAAAATCTGAACAAAGATAAAATACACGCTATTTTCATGAATCACAGTCCTCAGTGCAGGATTATTTCTTCCGACGACAAAGTTAACATTTTGCTCTTATGCTAGCGAAATTATCCTATTAAGTTAATGATGGAGCTCGGATATTGTGCTGTAAAGTCAGTATAAAATGGTATCGAACGCTTATATTATCAACACAGTTGTATTATTTTGGTAATCACACACTTTGTACAGTAACTGAAATTCATAACTTTAAATAAATCAATAAAGAAATATTCATTTATTTATTTATTTAGCTTCTATGTTTTCTGTTTTAGATGCCCTGACTCCAGACCGAGTGGGTGGGGCTGGGCGCCAGTCAGCGCAGGAGTGAATTCACAAAGAATGAAATTGAACTTGTTTTAACAAACTAACTAAACTTGTTTTTTTGTTTGTTTGTTTGGGGTTTTTTTATCTGTGGTAATGTTGTCCGTTCTCATTTATATAGAGATAAAAACTAATGTTTAATAATGTAGGGCTATAGATATATTTCATAACATCCTGACTGCAGATAAAGCAGGGCATAACATTTCGCTATATTTTAAAGTAGTAATAGTAAATTGCTCTGGTTTAATATCGGTTGAAATGCCATTGAAGTCCTGTTGATCTTAAGGTATGATTTCAGTGTTGTTTCAATATTAATGAAGGATGCAAAAGTGATGAAGAATCAAAAGTTTGATGTTAATTCAATTAAATTAACGTTAAAAGCGGAATGTTGATTTAACATAGTTTCAATGATTGTTTGCTACCTTGGTTACCAGGTGAACCAATATGAATAGCTAGGTAATATAATAATGATGATCATGACTAAGCTAAAGACAATTATAAACTGATAATGACCTAAATAATAAATTACAACAAACATTTTTATTTCAATGTTTTAATAATAATAATAATAATACGTTCATTTAGATCCCAATAACACTATTTATAGTCTCAAAGGGCTTTACATGTCTATAACAAAGTCAAATCAAAATTATATTATGCATAAGTTCTTTAGTCTCGTTTTAAAGGTATTGAGAGAGTTTGCCTCTCAATACTTACTCGAGTAAGTGCGGTTTCAGTAGAGTGAAAACACCTGAAGCCTGACTGAAATATTTCAAACAGTTAGAGGACATATGGGCTATCAGCTGAGCAGTTGCAATTTTTTCAAGTATTTTTGAAATAAACAGGAGATTAGAGATTGGTCTGTAATTATTTAAGGCTTCAGGGTCAAGATTCATTTTTTTAAGTAAAGGCCTGATCACGGCTGTTTTAAAGGAGGAGGGTAAAAACACCAGATTTAAGTGACATATTTAGAGTGTTTAAGATTGTTGGGCCGAGAACCGAGAAAAGCTCTATGTAAAGTTTAGCAGGTAGGGGATCAAGGAGGCAAGAAGCTGGTTTAGTAGAGTGCACCAATTTGGACAGCGTGTCTAGAAAGATAGGGTTATATTGAGTTAAAGAGTGAACATACTGACTAATCTTAGGTGCAATAACGGACAGCGTGCAAGCAGTCTGATTTGATAAATTAATTTGAATGTTACAAGGAATTAAGTCTATTTTTTGCGAGAAAAATGCAACAAAATCATTTGCAGTATAAGGGCTAGACTGAGGGGAGTGATTCTGGGTAAGTTTAGATACTGTATCAAAAAGGAACCTGGGGTTATTTTTGTTAACATTAATTATTTTCGAGTAATACGCGGATATGGCTGTGTAGAGAGCGTGTTTATAATCTATCAGGCTGTCGTGCCATGCAAGGCGGAAAACCTCTAGTTTCGTTGCCCGCCAGTTTCATTTCAATTTCCTACACACCTGCTTCAGCACCAAGGTGTTATGTGTTTAAACCTATTTTTATAATGGTGCTGCCATATCTAGTATATAACGAATTGTAGAATTTATGCTGTTCGTCAAGTCGTTCAAAGATCTTTGATGATCATTGAAAGAGTTGAGAGCAGTAGGAAGCAGATCAGCTCTTTTGACACAACAAGATTCGAAATATTTCTTTAAAACAAAATCCAGGCTGCCTGATTTACCAGGTCTTCCTGATGTCTACTCATTGGGAATTTAATTGCCAGTGTATGTGTCTTGAAATTCCAAGCTGGATGCATGCTGCAAACAGATGCAATACTGCAAGCAAACTACCATGAAAGTATTTTAAATATGAAGCAGAAATTTTCACTGAAAAGTTATTATGAGACCAATGTTGTATTTATGAATGGTTGTTATTCATAGCTATTTTTGTAAATTTAGTCAGCTAATCATGAGCCGTTTGTGACTCTCAGTGTTTCCTACTCTGTGTCCTCTATCCATTCTGTTTTCTCAGCACCCTCACCCTGCTCTCGCTTTTCTAGCTCAATATGTCTGTTGTCCAGACCACTCTGCAGGGCCGGCGGGAGTTGCTACAGAAGGTATGTGAAATTCACACCCAAAAACAACGCATTCTCAACCTCGAGGATCTGCAACACCTCATTGTGGATGATACGCATGGCTTGTTATACTGCTATGTGCCAAAGGTGGCCTGCACCAACTGGAAAAGGGTAATGATGGTGCTGACAGGTAATGGAACATACCACAGCCCTTTGGCCATCCCTGCCAGTGAGGCGCACGTGGCAGGCAACCTCCGCTCGCTGTCCGAATACTCCACAGCAGATGTCAACCACCGTCTGCGCAGCTACCTGAAGTTCATCTTTGTGCGTGAGCCCTTTGAACGGCTGGTCTCTGCCTACCGCAACAAGTTCACCAGGAGCTACAACACAGCCTTCCACATACGCTATGGGACAAAGATTGTGAGGCGGCATCGTCCTAACCCGAGGCCCGAGGCGCTGAAGCATGGTAATGATGTATCTTTTGAGGAGTTTGTTTACTACCTGGTAGATCCAAGGACCCAGCGTGAGGAGCCTTTTAATGAGCACTGGGAACGGGTGCACTCCCTCTGTCATCCCTGCCTCATTCACTACGACATAGTGGGCAAGTATGAGACTCTGGAACAGGACTCAAGCTACGTGCTGAGACTTGCTGGTGTTGACACAGAGGTCAGCTTCCCAACTTCATCCAAAAGCACCAGGACTAATGGTGATATGGCAGCCAAGTTTTTTAACAACATTAGCCCCTTCTATCAGAAAAAACTCTACAATCTCTATCAGATGGACTTCTTCCTTTTCAACTATTCCACACCAGCATACTTGAAGTTAAAATAAGGAAAGTTTCAAGAGGACATATTTAGGGTTTTTATTTGTCTGTTTCTTGGTTTTCACATGGTTACTTATGCTGACAGTTAAATTAAATTTTTGTCCTTTGGAGGAGCTAGCTACATGGTAAACAGTGTCCAGTACCTGTACGTTTGGGTGAAAAGCATATGATATCAGATTACTACTGGCAGTGTTTTCACATGATAGTCCTAATACCTTCAACTTGGTTTACCATCTGCAGTCCTTCAGATATGTATGTTTGTTTGTAGAATGTTAAGTAAGTGTAGCTGGATTCTTCCTTACCAGTCAAACATGCAGGTTATTTACATACCTCCCTCTGTTGTCCCGTCCCTTCTGTCCACTCTCATTTATATTTAAGATATTGTTGAAATATTTAATGTTCAAAAGTACATGTCTCTTGAAGCGAACTTTTGAAAGACATTATTGAGAAGACTTTTGCTAATGAAAACGACTGTCATTGAGCCACTGCAAGAACACTTTTCAGCAGGTCTCAGATCATATTATCAGCCTTGTGGGACAGTTCTAACTATGTTTTGTCTCAATACACAGCTCAGTTCATCCAGTTTGGGGGAAACTCAGATGCTTCTAGTTAATTAAGTACCTCACAGAGATTTTTGTACCCCACTGGAATTTATTTTTTATTTATGAAAATGCCCCCTACACAGTAAATAGCTGTGGTTTGGGGGGAAGCAGAACTGTATCAGAGCTCTCCTTGTCAAATGACGGATGGCAAGACATAAAACCACATCAGCTAAACTTACTGCAGAAAACAGGAACAGTCTGAATGTGCAATAACTTTCTCCTATGTTATTTTAGTCTTAAGCACTGTGGGCGATGGTACTAACATGAGCTAAAGTTATTTCTGTAACCCCCCCAGCTGTAGGTACTGACAATTAGGTAGGTGTAAGTTGTAGGAAAAGTTTAGTGATTAACATTCTCTTCCTGGATGATGCTACACAACTTCTTATGCAGAAAACTGAGTGATTGACTTTGTATCTTCCTGAGGGTCATTCATCACGACCGCATTGACTGCCATGTGAACCAGAGCCTACTGAGACAACAGGTCTGGAAGACAAAAGATGTTCCTCTTAGTGTACATAAACACAAGAAGAATATATACTTTCACAGAAGAATATTTACCTTCACACTCGATTTGCGTCCATTTGACTACAGGTGAGAGCATCATGAAAGTGTTGCGAATAGAACCCAGGGAAAAACTGAGAGACCTGTCATCAATAACTTAGCATGTTGCATCATTTGGCTGGTGAACAGTGGATACCTCAAGTACAAACTTGCAGTATGTGTTCAAAACTACAAAGGACATGATTGCGTCCTGACTAGTCTGTTATATTTAAATATGACATGTAACCTCAGAGAGCATTATAGTGCAGACTCTAGGGAAACATGATCTGGTTGAATGTTTCTTCTCGGCAAAGTATACATTTATCTCTGTCATTTTCTTTTCCATATTGGCTTTTTTTCCATTTTGATTTTGGTTCATAATAGATGGCTCAGGAAATCATTTCATGTGTTTGATAGGTGACCTCAGGGCAGAGGAAAGCTTGATGAAACGGCATTGATCTTTGACCTTTGAATGTCTATTTGAACTCTGATTGCTTTTTTTAGGAGGTTTTATTTTTTTGGCATGTGAGTTAAAAAATCAGTGTTGTGCTTCTCCCATAAGCACCCAGATAAAATCACTGGGATCAATTCATCCTCCAGCTTGATCTCCATTGTGTTATTCAATTAAATGTACTTACTGCTGCACATTTTCACATACTGCACATTTAGCACTTCAAAACAACTGGAGATGGACAGAAAACTGTAAATGTAAACCAATATGCACTAGCCTGTTCAAACTGTTGTCTGTTCTATTCTCTGTCTCATGCAGAAAGGGAAAAGATTTCAGCTGAAAGTGTGGTGTTTTTTTTTTTTATTTTCAGTCAGCATCACAAGCACATTGTAAGAAACATGTGGAACACATTAATGTTTAGGATACAGGAGACTGGATGAGAGTTTTGTATGAGACCCACCACTCACAAGGTGGCACAGTGCTTATATTCTAAAAGAGCAGGTGAATGAATTAAGTTCAGCGGAACTGAACTGAGAGCGCAGATTTCACTAGTTTTTAAAATAAATGTTCTACATGTATGCTGAGTTTTGTTGTCCGTTTGTACATTAAGGCATTACATCTATATTACCCTCAAGATTCAACTTGATTGATACTTTTAGTGCACTAAAATGCAAAACATTTTATTATCAACAAAATTTCTGATACAGTTTCATTCCAATGTGTGAAAAGACATGTGAAAATATGAACAGTTATGTCAATTTTCTACAAGTTTCTGATCCACTCTTCATGCTAGAGATAAGGCTCATCTTCAGTTCCATTCAGTGGCATTTAATTTAATGCCTCATCTCCTGAACAGTAGTTAGGCCTCAATGAGATACTCTTTATTATTTCCCTAAAAAGCTGTAAACAAGTTATAAATTACATGGCATAGAAAAACTGAACAAACAGCCTTCATTATGCAAATAATCCATACTGACTCTGTTACCTTAAGTTGGAGGTCATGGTGTGAAGAGAAGTAGCTATCTGCTAATCTGCTTACCCTCGATGACCTAGGCCACAGGCTAAAATAAGTGCAATGTAAGAGAACAGTTGCCCTGAATTCCACACCTTTCCTCATACTCTAAAGAGAAAATAAGCTACCTACTGTCAACACCTTCCATAAACCCAAAAATCAAGCAATGTCCAGTGTTGTATGCCATAGTCAAACATCCCTTCCCAGTAACCTCCCACAAACATCAGCCACACACAGGAGTTGAGTCCCCTCACATAGCAGAGACACAAAGACATAGAGCTGGGGAGACATGAGGGGTCTGTGTCTCAGAGTCCGAGCCCCTCCATCAGCATGACCATGCGGAAACACACAGCCAGGAATCCAGTCCCTAAAAGGTCCCCCAGTGCTGTCAGATATGGTATGGAGAAATTGTCAGGGTCCAAACCTCTTTTCCATGTGAGGCGGACGATCAGGTCAGCTGCATAAAGGAGGATGCCCACCTGTGGAGCCACATTCACGCTCATATACACTCTGTTTTGTAATGAGCTGCAGCACTCATCATAGTAACCATGTGCCCTGAGGGCTTACATCAGCTTAAATGTCATTGCTTTTTGAGTGTCTTATAAAGCATGGGTCTTATCTGCTTGCCTAAAATAAAGGGAGAATGGAAAGGAAAATGTGAAAGAGAATGGTTTACTGATGACATTTTATAAATGAATATACCAAGCTATGGTGGACTAAATAAGTTTAATTTTCCTCTCAATCAAATGTGGCCCTCGCTTCAAAAAATCAAAGTCCCTTCCTAACAAATAAGCAAAACCCCCAAATTTCCAAAGCAAAATATTTTCCTTAAAACTCACTCAGGTATCAATGCGCTAACACTTGAATTCTACACAAACTTGTCATATCAAAAATAATTCATGACAATTCGTACAGATGCACCACTCAATCTAGCTTGGCCTTGAAATGTTATACTATAGCTTTGGCTATAGTTGCAATGTAATTGTATGGTTAAGGAATGTGCTTGTATGTTTTTGACATCACGTTTGTTTGACAGATATTAAGACATATGCTGTACCCTTTGTTTGAAGATTTCAGAGTTACTAAAATGCAGAGATTTATTTCAAGTATTTATCAATCAATATTCACAATCCTACAACATTCAGCCCCTGTATAAGTGGTTCCTTATGCCAGTTTGAGATAGAAGCATACAAGGATATGAATGGAGAGTGAGGCATTGGTAAAAAAAAAAATGTTCAAGGGCCTTACAGTTTTGTCTGGTCATTCTTAAAATAGATGGCTACGTAGCTGTTCAAACCATTCACAAATCAAATATCCAAACACAGCAAAATAATAGTGACAGAGTCTCTGGGCCTACGCAATTTGTACCCACATGTAGCTCTCCTGTTTGGATGAGCTGATTGTGCTTGGACTCTGTAAAGTCTAGCACAAACATTCTGTCACACATCATTTGTCTGAAGGAAGAAAGTCTGGGTGCTGTGTCTTTCTAACTAAAAGTTTTTGGTCATATTTATAAACTTGCAAAATATTATTTTCTGCTATGGCTCAAGAGAATAATAAACTTTGGTATGATTGATCTTGTTCTAATTGGTTTGAGTGTAACAAAAACTTTGTGCTACACCAACAAAAGAGACAACAGACCCATCCTTCTTTTTACACATGTGTAGATGAATAGTATAATTAGGGTAGTATAATTAGTGTGTAGCTTATGCATGTTTCCTGTAGGTATGTCCTAGATTAGGATAGCAGATCTTCAATTAGTCTCGGGAAAGTCTTCACATACTGTAGGCATACATCTATATTGTGTGTCGTATCTACGGTAAACAGCCTGCTTTACTCAAATGCATCCCTTCTGTTAGGGGATTCTAAATTAGAAGAGCATTTTGTAAAGTCGAAAATACAGACATTAAAAAAATAAATCAGTCAGTAACATATCCATAGTGTCAGTACTGGAAAATTTTCAGTAACCTGCAGTCATATAGATCTCCAGCATAACCCTTGCAAACTGTTTCATGTTGGCAAAAATTAAAAACTCTGAAAACCACGTGTTAGTAAACTTTGTTGAGTTGCTGTGTAACCTGAAAAAGTGCAGCACACAGAGACTAACCTGAAACAGTGCAGCAGACAGGTAGCAGCCAGTAAAAGCCACAGTAATGGCTGTGTGTCCTCCCTGAAGCAGGTGAATGGCAAACAGGAACACCAAGTGCCCAGGAATCACCAATAGGAACAGCACTCGCGCAGACTTGGAGTTAACCCCTAAGTGGAAAGAAGAAGGCAAAGCTGAGCTGTCTGTATTCTGCTGTCATTTGGATGTAGTTTACATCTGATTACTGAAAACGTACCTGAGCCAAAGAATGTAACAAAGGGGTTGGGCCAGTGCTGTCTCATTTTGTATGGCAAGACACCAGGAACACTCCAAAAATGCAAGTAGGTAGAGATTCTGCTAGCCTGGATGGCCACCAAGTTACCCCCTACACCTAAAATAAAAAGAGATGAAAATAAAGAAAGGCTCTACATTTTTCATAACTTCTAAATGGCTAATTCTGATTTAAGTATGTATTCTGATGATGTATTCCTCATCTAACATAACCATTTTGAAACAAGCAAAAACTGATCTATGTATCCATGCCACTTTTCAATCACAACTGTAATTGTGATGGCGGCGCGTGCACATCGCGAGGCTCAGTGTCTTACCAGATTTAGCAAAATAGTGTTAATTTATCTAGTTGTTTCCTACGTGTTCACCCAATTCAGCTATGTGAACTTCACATACAGCAAACAGACACTTTTGGATATCAACTATTGGTGCACCTACATAGTTTTGGACTATCCATTCAACTTTGGTGAACTACCAACGGAGTTAGCAAGGACACTGCGGTCTGGCAGACAACTCATCCCGACCGGAAGTGTCCGGCGGCGGCGCAGAGACTGTAAACAAAAACGGGGGCAGCGTGGAGGTCTGCGTGCTAGGCTAAGGCTAAATCCGCACTGGCCAGCGCTACCTAGCGTCTTCCTCGCCAATGTACGGTCTCTAGTGAACAAGCTGGACGAACTAAGGACTTGGACCCTCACAAAGGGTAGGCTTATGGACTGCAACCTCATGTTTTTTTCCAGAAACATGGCTAAACGATGATGTCCCAAACAACGTGGTGGAACTGGAGGGGCGCACTGTCTTCAGGGCTTACAGAGCTGCAGTAGCAACAGGTAAAAGCAGGGGTGGTGGTTTATGCATCTATGTGAATAAATCATGGTGCACTGACTCTACCATTGCTGACACTTATTGCTCTGCTGATCTGGAATACCTGATTATTAAGTGCGGACCTTTTTATCTATCACAAGAGTTTTCATGCATCATTGCTGCTGCGGTTTATGTACCACCGGATGCTAATGCTAAAGTAGCCATGAAAGACCTCAGTGCCACTATTAGCAAGCTACAATCACTGCATCCAGACGGGGCCTTTATTATTGCTGGGGACTTCAATCACTGCAACCTGCATACTGTGCTTCCACGATTTCATCAAAATGTCTCATGCATCACAAGGGGACATACAACCTTGGATCAGGTCTACACAAATGTGGCTGACGCCTACAAAGCTGCTCCCCTCCCCCACGTGGGGCAGACTGGTCATCTTTCATTGTTCCTGCTTCCCAAGTACAGCCCAGTCATCAAACGTGTGAAACCCACAATGAGGACAATCAAGATCTGGTCTGAGGGTGCTGACTTTGATCTTCAGCACCAATTCCAGCACACAGACTGGAGTGTGTTTGCTGCCCATGCCACCACAGACTCTCAGACTAACACTGACACATATACCAACTCTGTCTTGGATTACATCAACAAGTGTGTGGACAGAGTGACAACACAAAAACAAATAAAAGCTTTCCCCAATCAGAAACCCTGGATAAACAGAGAGGTTCGCCTCCTGCTCAAAGCCAGAGATGCAGTCTTCAGGTCTGGAGACCGGGAGGCTTACAGCTCAGCTAGGGCCAACCTAAGGAGGGGAATCTCCCAAGCTAAATACAGCTACAAACAGAGGATCGAGGAGCACTTCAACTCCTCGGACCCCCGGCGCAAGAAGCAGGGCATACAGACCATCACGGACTACAAACCACCCAGTACTGTGCCCCCATCCAACTCTGCCTCCCTCCCTGACGAGCTCAACCACTTCTACACTTGCTTTGACCGGGAAAACAAAGAGGTCACCCTCAAAGCAGATCTCCCTCCTGGTGAACTGCCTCTCTCACTTTCCAGCTCTGATGTCTGCGCCACCCTGAGCAGGGTGAATGTACGGAAGCTGGTCCAGATGGAATACCTGGCCGTGTGCTCAGGGTCTGTGCAGGGCAGCTGGCTGGGGTCTTCACGGACATTTTCAATCTGTCCCTGGTCCAGGAAGTTGTCCCAACAAGCTTCAAGACTGCCACCATTGTGCCAGTGCCGAAGCACTCCACTGCTACGGCCTTGAATGACTTCTGCCCAGTTGCACTCACCCCCATCATTGCAAAGTGCTTTGAGAGACTGGTTCTAACGCATCTCAAATCCTGTCTGCCCTCTACCCTGGATCCCCATCAGTTTGCCTACCGCACCAACAGGTCAGCAGAGGATGCCGTCTCCATGGCACTCCATTCTGCCCTGACCCACCTAGACAGTCCCAACTCTTACGTAAGAATGCTGTTCATTGACTTCAGCACAGCATTCAACACTGTGATTCCCTCCAAGCTGATCTCCAAGCTTAGCCAGCTTGGTATTAGCACATCCCTTTGCAACCGGACTCTGGACTTTCTGACGAACAGACCCCAGTCTGTTAAGTTAGATTACCTCTCCTCCCCCACTCTCACCCTGAACACTGGCGTGCCACAAGGCTGTGTGCTGAGCCCTCTCCTGTACTCCCACTTCATCTACGACTACGTCCCTATCCAAGGTTCCAACACCATAACCAAGTTCACAGACGACACCACGGTGGTAGGCCTGATCAGAGAAGACAACAAGACGGCCAACAGGGACGAGGTCGATCACCTGGCTGCATGGTACGCCAAAAACAACCTGGCCCTTAACAATCAGAAGACCAAGGAAATCATTGTGGACTTCAGGCGTGCTAGGAGCAAAGCACATGCCCCCATCTACATCAATGGAGCTGTAGTGGAGCGTGTACCTAGCTTCAAACTCCTTGGCATTCACATCTCTGACAATCTCACATGGTCCCTCAACTCCTCCATCTTCATCAAAAAGGCGCAACAGTGCCTTTACTCCCTGCGGAGCCTTAAGAAAGCTCATCTGTGTTCCAGGATACTGGTGGGCTTGTGCCGCTGTACTATTGAGAGCATACTCACCAACTGCATCTCAGTGTGGTATGGCAATTACTCCGCAAGCAGACCGTAAAGCATTCCAGCGGGTGGTGAAAACTGCCTAACGGATCACCGGCACCCAACTGCCCACTTTTAGAGCATTTACATTAAATGCTGCCTGGGCTGGGTGAAAAGCATCATCAAGGATGCATCCCACCCTAACTATGGACTTTTTACCCTCCTCCCATCTGGCAGGCGTTACAAGAGCCTCCGCTCCCGCACCAGCCAGCTGAACTCTTTTCTGCTTTTTTTGCACTGGCTGTACCTCTCATGTTGTTCAGAGTACCCTATTTATACTGTACATACAACGTACTGTAAATATTGTTGTCTATTATGTATATACAACCCATACATATACACTCCTCTTTCCTACTCTGTCAGCTTCACCTCTATGTATAACATAATTAATATATTATACATGTATATTATCTGTATATATTGCTCACCACCGTCTATAATGCTGTACATACTGTAAGATATAGCATCACTTGCTGCAGTATTCACTATACCTGCACTTATCTGTAAATGATAATATGCTTTTGCACTTCTGGTTAGATACTACTGCATTTCATTGGCTTTGTACCTGTACCCTGCACAATGACAAAGTTTAATCTAATCTAATCGAATCTAATCTATACGTTGCTATCTGATCTTTCAAGACTAGAATGCTCAGTGTAGATCTTGGTCAATGAAATCTAATCACAGGTTATACTTATTATCAGAGAGTACCGATCAATATTTTGATGATTGATCAAATGGACCCTTAACTAAATACAGTTAGTCCATCTTCACCAGTTTGGCATCTGAAGGAGTAACTCTGTCGCAGCAGCAAGTAGTTTATGTCACAGCGCTGACATCTGTACCAAGTCAAGGCTGTTATTAAATTATATTGAAATCCAAGGAGGGTTACGTCAACGGCAACTGGACATGGCTGTAGATTCTTGAAGACTTTTCACCTCTCATCCAAGAGGCTTCTTCAGTTCTGACTGACTGGTGGGGAGTCCCATGTATTTAACTTCTGTGAGGTTGTTGTCAAGGCCATTGATGTGACTTGGTCGTTAGTTCTCCTAGTAGTTTCAACGACAGTCATTAGAGTCCTTCAGGTGTTGGTACACCGCTGAGTCTTGACCTGAGGAGTTGGCCTTCCTGTGTTGAGCCATACGTTTGTTTAAATTATACTGAAACAATTATGTTTCATCCTGGTAAATTACACTGGTGAATTTTTGTTATGTCAAGGTTAAATCAGGTCAGTGCATTTATGTTATATCGAGCTGTCTCTTGGTTAACCCTCTGTCAATCTCACTTACTGCATGACTTACGGCCACAGGCTCAGAGGCTGTGTGGCACACTTTGTGACTGCAGTCCAAAGGAGAAGGCTGAAAGAATGAGGGGATACTGAATCCGCACTGACAGTGTGGCTTTCTAATGTAACACTGACCTGCAAAAATCCAATCACAACTGTGCAGTCAGTGAGCAAGAACATATGGACATTCATTTGCATGGCTCTTTTGTGCAAGGCTCATTTGCAATGACAGCATGTCATTTCAATTGGAAAGTCTGGCCTCAAGTCATATTCCAGCTGTCACTCTAAAACCAAGAAAAGTAATAAAGAAAGCTCTATCCTGAAAGACGACCATGAAACTTAAAACATAAAGACATGGACACGGCGAAGAATGCATTGGAAACTGACATTAAAGATGATTGTCATAATGTTCATTTAGAAGGATTTGTGTTATTACCATAAATAGTTATTTCAGCATGCAGGCAGGACCAAATTCTAGGAATAAAATATTGGGCCTCATTCACCAATATCTTCCTAAGGTTTCTCTTAAATTTTTTCTTAAGAAAGGTCCTAAGAAAAAGTCTACGTCAGATTCATGACGTGTTCTTAAACTGCAGAATTGTTCGCATCTTTGTTCTTTGATCAGTCCCATTGTCCTCATAAATTAAAAGCATTAAAAGCATGTGCCAGTTGTTCCAAATTAGCATAGGTAAACACCCCGCCAATCCCCATAAAAGGGTATGAGACTGCAGGGCCGTGCGCACACATCTATGGAAATCTATGGAAGCCCGTTTCAGCCACATTAAAAGAAAAAAAAATTCCTTAATTGCGACATTATTTCTCGGAATTCCAACTTTATTTCTTGGGATTCCGACTTTATTTCTCACAAGTCTCACTTTTTTTCCCTCACAATTCTGACTTTTATTTCTCACAATTCTGATTTTATTTCTTGTAATTCTGAGTTCTTTTCTAACAACAAGTAGCTTGAGCCATCACTTTTGCTCCCGCTTTAATAGTTAGTACAGAAGCAGACAGGAGCGAAGGCTAAAAGTAAAACTGACTGATTCTCACACACCTGCTTTACAACCTGTTTGGTTTCAGATGGGATAACCCATAAGTAGTGTGTGTAAAACTACTGCTCACTTATCACAGTCTCCATCAGCTGTTATATTCTCATATTGCTCTTTTTGTTCATTGTACAAAAGTATGAATACATGTGCAATACATTCTGGTGTGTTACATGAACGGTTAGTGTAGTGTTTATCTATTTTAAAAGACCATAATGCTTTGTAAAATAATGAAAATAATTATTTAAAAATATTATAAATGCTAAAAAATATTATTGTAATTGAAATCCTGTAGAAACTGCAGAATTGAAGAAAATGCAGTAAACAATTATTTTGCAATTATTGAGTGTGCGTAGATTTTGTTCTTACCTAAGAACATATCCCAAATAAGAAAATATTGTCAGAATGTCAGAAAACTGCATAAGTGGGTTTTAAGCAAAATTTCTTCTTAAGAGTGGTTGGTGAATGAGGCCCATTGTCTTTATCCTTGTATGTAAGTTTTAAATAGTTTTATCTTCAGCCTTCCTACCATGGCAATGAACACTCACCATTTATGACAGGTGTAAAGACTGCCATGCCTTCAAAGTTAGGGTTACTCACTGTCTTGTCCAGGATGAGGCCCCCAAAGCTGCAACATACATACTGTCAATTACTGGGCATCTGTATTCAATTCAGTCTTTGGTCCTATGATAAACTTCCGATTCACCACTTACCTTTATCACAAACACAGCCTTAATGCTACTAAACATGCAGATACTAAAATCACATAGATAATAATGTCCTGTTAACTGTGTTACTCCATTAGTTTAATTCCAAGGCATCATTTTTTATGGTACTTAATAATTTATATTTGTCTAAACCATTGGTTCAGAATATTATGGATGGTGCAAAGGGTACACTTGATCAATTCTATTCTAGTCCCTATACACTTAACACACCATCATCTCTATTCTAATCCTTGAAAAAATAGGTTTAGTGTGATATGTCTGTACCTGCTGATGGACATGGCCACTATGACAGGTTGCCAGCCAGACTTGAGGACCTCTTTGATCTGTGGACTTCGACGGGCGATGACTACCCAGAAAGGGATCAGCAGTAAGAAGAAAACACACACCAGCAGGGACAGGTACAAGGTTTCTACCACAGACACAAAACACAGATTTTCAAAAGGCTTGAGAACTAACATGAAAGTGCATACAACAACATAGTATCTATTTAAAACCTTCTGGCACTATAATCAAGCACAACACACACACACGCACACACACACATAAATATATGCATGAATGTATACGTGCATGTATGTAATGAGACATGTGACATAACACAGTGAGTATGAGAGGCCTGTGACATGGTACCCACCATTCAGGCTGTGGGCGATACAGGGATACTGTCTGTGTTAAACAGGAAGTTCTGAACCTCTTACATTAGCCTCTGTTTCCCCCTGCTGCTTTTAGGGTAATTACCAGTAAACAAAGTGTGTCAGCAGGGTTGCTCTGTTGTAATGCTTCTGATAAGTGTTAAATGCTATGGCTACTGTTAATGATCTCCATACAACACACAACATGGGTAACCCTGATGGCTGTGCAGCCCACTGTCTCTTCCCTTTTTTGATTTTTGGTTTTATGTTACATTAATTAGGCCAGAGCACTAGTGCTGCACTTGAATCAAAATCATTTTAAAACATTTTAAAGAACTGTGCCAGATGCTTCAACATACTTAACAGTCTTGTTCCCTCTTTTCTTTTCTTTATTTTCTTGCCCTTTTCTTATCTTTTCTTCTCTGCACCAGTGTTGGGGTACCTATTCTGAGATCTACAAGGTACCATTCCCAAGCCCCTGCTCCCAACATGTGGCCTATGTACTCCTGCTCTCATGCCCAGACCTCCTACAACCTCCTATGCAAAGCCTTTGGTCAACCTGTGATGCTGACTCAACTTGACTGTAGAACCAAGATCAGCCTGCCCTTTATACCCAAATCATAATTCCAGTATTAACTATAGTACCACTAACCATTATACAGCCATTACATATTTTGTCTTAAAGACAACTAATTGATATGACAACTGTTTGGTTATCATTTAATTCATACCCCACACCATCTTGAACCTTCTATGAGTATTTCATCCTGTAAACAATAATAATAATAATAATAATAATAATAATAATACTTTATTTGTATAGCACTTTTCATACAAAGAATGTAGCTCAAAGTGCTTTTACATATCAGCAGAAAGAAAATAACAATAATAATGATAATAATAAAAAGTAATAAAATAAATAAAATGGTAGTAAATTAACAAAATTAACTATATGCTGTAAACAACTTTATAGGCCATTAAATCTGGTAACCCTCGACTACTTTTATACGGTAAATATCTTTATTCTATATGCTGGTCAGATAGGTTCCCCTCTTGAGTCTGGGTTCCTCCCAAGGTTTCTTTCTCCTATTCACTTCATTAGATTTTTCCTTGTAAATGTTGCCTTGGGCCTGCTCAGTATGGGTTTAGGCACTGGTTTCTGTAAAGCTGCTTTGAGACAAATTTTAATTGGAAAAAAAAAATCAAACTTGAACATGATAAATTATAACACTCATAAACACACACACACACAAACACACACACACACACACACACACACACACACACACACACACACACACCTCTATATTGGAACAGAGTACTGCTGATGCCTGCCAGTAAAGAGAGGGTAATGAGGTCGCCCAGGCTAGCAGCAATGGGGGTGGCAACATTGTCTGGGTTGATGCCCACTCTTCTTGAGCCAATAATCACTCCAATCATGACCAGACCTGTGGGTGGAGAATAAGGCACAAACAGGGGCATGGTCTCACATAGCCCTACTCACAAAACTCAGTGTATTGCTTAAAGAGCAATGATATTTATCAGTTTAGCTCATTTATACATTCGCTGAAAATGATCATAATGAAATACTGAAGGCAAAAAAGAGTTTCAGAACTCTAATAAAATTGATTGGCCTCTTATATCTGCAGTCAGCACTGAAGAATATTTTGCAAATTGTGTCTTATGCAAAAGGCACAACCAATCACACTCAATATCATACTACAAAACAGAGGTAACGAAAGAATAAAATGTACTGTTGTGGCTATGGAATAATGTTCACATTTTGACTTCCAGGTCAAAGTTCATAAGTCCTGTACCTAAGGACAGCGCTGCGACAAAGGCTGTGGTGACACTGCTGGCACAGAGCACCGCTGCCTGGTCTAGTTCCACTCCACCTCTGCTCACTGCCCCCAGGGCTACAGCAGCCACGGCAGCCAGGAAGCCTACTACAGTGGCCTGTGCCTATTGGACAGAGCAGCCTCACCGGTTATGTTGACCTTAAATTATTATGTGGGTATTGCAGATTCTAACAGCTCATTAAAAAACTGAAAGCGCAGAGTCCCAAGTTGTGAAAAACCACCCAGCCAATTCAAATCAATTTTTTTTATACCAAATGAGAAATATTTGCATTCTACTGATCAAAGGTTTGTTGACAGGTTGATCTATAAGTCAGGTGCATTGTGATATGAACAGAACAAACATGTGAATTCTCCGAGGTCACTGAAGAAAAGGAGTGGAAAACATATGCAACAGAGGATTTAGAGCCTTTGTGAAAAAAGTACATTTGTAGTATCAATGGAAAGCATTCTGTTCCATCAGAAAATTTAATCCTGCCCTGGACATATAATTATTTTACATGTACAGTTATTCATTTGGCTGGCACTTTTATCCAAAGAGATGTTTTTATCCAATTATTAGTTGAAAAATGTTTAATCAATTTTTGCTATTGTCATACAGTATGCTATCTTGTTTTCTGCAATCATTGTTAGTAAAACTCTAGGAACATTCAGTTGGATGTGGTTATATTGCAGCTGAGAAGACAAATATCTGGACACCGGATTTATCTCTGTATAAGTCGCTGCCACAGAAATTCCTTGAATCTGTATTCAATGTGTCGAGTGAAATGTAAAAGAGATAAAGAATCAACATGATCACAATGCAGAATGAGCATTTGAAATGGACTACTTTCTAGTCATAATGGACCAGGCTTGTACAGCACTATGCTTAAATTCTAAATAAATGCAGGATTTTGGTAAAATGTATAGTTTCTTTTCAATGTGACCCCAAACATACAACACAGAGTATAGTGACATCCAAAGGCAGTGCACCATACCGACTGACGCTGTAACCCAGGACATAAATGCCAAAACCCAGAGTTGCAGGAACTATGAGGGATGATTCACAAGGAGGCTACAACCCTCTCCAGAACACTGGGATTCCAGACCTCTAATGATTGTGATGTTGAATACTTTGTAATTGTCTATAATGTATTAGAGAACGTTATGAGTAAGCTCACCTGTATGAGGGCCAGATTACTGCAGACCATAAGCCACTGCTGTGTAGGGTCATCCATCTGCCCTGTGTTGGCCTATACAGGTGAGGGGTCAACAGATAGAGGTCATACAGGTTAATCTTCAGAACAAAACATCTGAACTTTAAGTAGTCCAGTCCGTCCTAAATTACAGTTACTGGTTACAATTTGGCTAGAAAACATTACACTGCTGGCTCACTTGTACTGCTTATTTGTAAGTGTATACTGATATTTCCAGCTACTAAATTAAACTGAGGTCAATCCTTAGATGTTTGAGATCTTATCTCTCACAGAGCATGCTCAAAAGTATGATACAACTCTCTATACTCCATAAGCCACACAACCATTTAAATTACATGCTATGTCACAGAGCGTTATGACACAGCTAACAAAGCTTTGTGAACACTCACTGCAGTAGAAAGACGTGAGGCCAGAGTCATCTCCAGGTTCCCCTTCAGTCCAACCAAGGCTGGGACCAGGATAAACACTTCCGTGATAACTTTAAAGACCTCCCAGTGCTTAAACACAGATGGACAGAAACCTCTAGGTAGAATGCTCTATATTGCTGTATACAACCATCAAAATGGGTTAATGGTAGACACAAACCCATCAAAACCAAGCCAGATATGTTTACAAGGAGAGGCAGAACAGTGAACAAAATTTAATTGCATCAAACATTAGCCATTAGCCAAACGTCTTTACTGATATGTTCTCAGTGATATGTGTTCATCAATAAGAAGTGTTTATATAATGTCATCTGACTCACTCTTACAGAATAACATGACCCCACATGAATTATGCTTAGAGCTTGATAATACAAGTGTTAAACGGGCATGGTGTAACTGGATTAAAAGTTTTCTTTTTTTTTTTCCCTCATGCATTTCTGTGTCATTACCCATGTAGCAGACAATCAATACACTGTCAGAATACTGGTTAGTCATTACATGAAAGTCCTCTTTCTGTTTCTAACAGCAGATATGCTCTTCATATGATTCCTGCATGTCTTCTGGTGGCCAATTTGTTTTCACGTAGTCTAAAGAATTGTATAGCTCAGTTATATGACAAAAAGTAAATGGTCTGAAATGGTTTACGGTGACAAAGAAATAAGATAAATGGCTCTATGCTGCCAAGCCAAATGTTTGTGATAACTCTTCAATCTACCAACCAACCCCAGCCTTTAAAAATAACTGTGCAGTCTAAAAGATAAGAAGTGTGGCTAGAGCCGTGCAGAGAAGCGGAGGCTATTTTTAAGACATGTTCCTGCGCAGGACACGTTAAAGCCTCTTTCTTAGGGAGGCAGCCTGCTTCTCTTACTCTTCTGAGTACAGTAAAGCACTGTCACTGACATTCTTTCATTCTCTCTCTCTTTCTCTCATTATGCATCTTTTAGTCTGTCAGCCATCCACTCCACTTATTTTTGCAAGTGAAAGTAACTAGATAATTAGTACAGCTAACAGGCATCACAAAAGAAGAAAAGATGCGATCAGCTTGGGGCCGAAGACAGCTTTGTGAATTAGAACAGCACATGTATATATGTTCCATCCAATATTATGCTGATGTCACAGGAGAACTGTACAGCTGAAATCAGAAAACCTCTTTTTATGCCTTTTTCAGCACCAAAGAGCCACACACTCATAAACAGATTATATTTTAATGTGCTGGGTATAAATCTAAAGACATGCTTAACACATGTCTCTAGTAAATGTCATAAGAATACTTTCCTGAATTTCCCAATTTTATGCAGTTACTTTTCTTCTGCTACCTCTAAATATAAAGAACAGGAGATTAATTTATATAAGATATTATTTTCTCCATGGGCAAAACTCAAGAAATGACAGAACAGGCAGTTATCTCTCAAATTCTGAAGGAAGTCAGGACAACCCAAGGAACAGCCAAGAAAGGTGAAACAAGTCAGCAAGCCACAAGAGATTTTATAAAAGAAAATATGAATTGAGTCATTTTGAGTGTTCTAAACAAACAATTTTAAAAACGATTTAAGGACTACCTCATCTACCATGTAACCCTTCCTGTGTGAATTTCTATTCCAACCCCACAGCCATTCAAAAAGAATGAGAATACATCTAGGAACAACAGGCCAGTGGACATGAAACAGAATAATTACATAGGCAAACTTACAGAAAGTGGATGCAAACACAGTATCATTCAGATTAATTTAGAAATTGGCACAATAGTACTGAAGACTCTAATCCCTCAACAGCGTGATCATAACCATTCATTGGTTATTACTGCAAATTAAAGATTTGTTCTCTACCATCTGCTCTCTCCTTCAGATACCAGCATGTCACCAAGTTACAACTGTACAACTTACCCAAGTTACAATACAATACAATTCACCAACTTACACCCATAGAACTCATGAAGTTAGAACCACACAGCTCATACAACTTAAAAGTCCCATACTTGTATGAGGTCCATGATGAAGCCAGATGCCACCATGCCCAGTCCGGCCACCAGGTATGGCAGCAGCACCTGTGCAGCAATTATACAGGAGCTTTCAGGGAGGAAGCCATGAGCAGAACGTATGAGTTTACAATTAAATCCTCGCAGCTTCTTTCCCTGATAGCACAGCTGTAGCTCCAACCGTGTCACCGCCATCTCTGTTACCCCATTGCCTGCCAAGGGTTCAGAGGGGCAGGGATAGGGTCAAATGAGGCACAGCTTGGGTCTTAGAATCCTAGAGCCTAGTATGTGAGGGTGAGGACTCTTCTCTCTGTTTCTCCAGAGTAAATGAAACAGTAAATGAGGTTAAGCCAATATCAGTGCTTGGCTGTTTGTCTTGAAATAACAGACTGTTCCAGACTTGAAAGAATTAAATCATTCCTCATCTTTTTAACAAAACCAAACAAAAATTAAACTACTCCTTTAGTTAAAGATCAGTAATGTATCATATCATGGTGTACTTTGCCCTCTCTGTTGTGCTCCTGTGTGTAGAGGTCATTTCACCACTATGTCCAAAGTGGGTAGGCCACAACAAAACTGTAAAAGTAATACACTAACACTAAATTACCCAATGAAATAGATCCCCCATTTCCATCTTCACCACAGCAGTCAAAAAGAAAAAAAAAGTTTAAAAGCAGAAAAAGACCAAAGATCTCAGGCAGCGTTGATTATTTCCATCTGTTTTCTTCTCCCTGTGGCACATTGTTTTCTAGTCTCAGAGGCTCCCTCTTATCTGTCACATGTTTTCCAGTGACAAGTGACGAGTGGTGTGACAATGGGCGTCCCTAAAACCATTTAGGAAACAGAGTTCCAGAACCTTCCTCAAGCTAAGCACTGAATCCAGAGGTGGCATCCAATCCTAGCTCCAACAGACCCATGTGACACATTAATTTCATCACTGCAGTTCTGACTCACAGTCTATAAGCCACTTTACTCTCTTTATGTCTCTCTTTTCATTCACACTCACCAACTCCATCATTCCACTCTCGCTCTCTGCCTCTCTTCTTGTGCACCCCTTTTCTTTCTCACTCTGCTCTACCAGTTGTAAGACCTGCGATGAACACATGCTGAAACCTGTTTTGTCTTCCTCCTCAATACGTGCTCCCTCCCTGATTCAGTAACTAACATCAGCATGCCCAGTGTTCTGCTGAACACTTCTTTCCTCTCTCACTGTTTCTTTTCTGTCATCTATTTTCCTTTCTCTCTAACTCACTATCTTTCCCAGTCTCCCTTTTCTCCCTGTCTCTCTGTGTTTTGTCTTTTAGTTCTTTCAGCTTGTCTTCCCTTGCATTTATATTTGGTCATTCTGACGCACTCCTTTCTTCCGTTGCTTTCCATTATAGCAGCTAAATGGACTGATTACGCAGCAGTCCTAGGCAGGGCGGAAGGCAGGCAGAGATGGAAAGAGAGAGAGAGAGAGAGAGAGAGAGAGACTACCGGGTTTTTAAAGTAACCCCTTTGATTACACACCAGCTGCCTGCAACAAGGGCGTGAGGCAGCAGTGCAGATAGAGGCAGAACCATGACTCAGCGACAAAGCGTTTCTAGAGTGATCTGAATACAGTGACACAGCATCCCCCAGTATCCCACTGAAAACAGCTGCAACTCAACTGCAAGGCTCCAACATCCTGCTTACTGAACCTTTTCACAATGACTTTCAGAGTCTGAGCATATAGTGCTCCACTCTAATTCAGTAAATGTGTCCAAGACTGTGGCAGACTTAATGCATCACAGGTAATCACCTGTGATGCATTAAGTCTGCCACAGTCTTGGACACATTTACTGCATGTGCCTTTAAACAATACCAGCTACATGTACACTGACCACCTGTACGTCTACGGAACTGATGAATCCTGTTTGTTGTTTTATACTGCAGTCTATGTTAATAAGAATGGTACAGCTAGTTTCTGAAAATGAGCTTATGCATAGAGGAGCATTTTAAGCGGTTTTGGATTCAAATAAAATGTATGTGATCAGAGTGGTGGCATTTAGTGGCTCTGCAGTTTGTGCAATTTTAACTGCTAATTCTCAACTGTTGTTAACATTGTATTATCACTGTTATTGTTATTATATTTAGCTATTATTGAATTGGACCTGACATGCTAATTAACAAAAAAATCGGTTTTCTTATAGAAAAGTTGGTAGTGGATAAGAGGGCCCGTGTGACCTTACAAAATCTGGCTGTCACAAGGAACCACAAAAAATTGACTGTGAGAAATTTAATTTAATGCACATCCTTATTCTAAACCCCTAACACACTGCAGCGATCAATATTTCTAAGGCTCTCCTAAAAGTTAGGGAGTGAGCCCCTGTGTCCAGGGCCAATCTATCCTCTGGCTATAACTATTTGGGCCTTCTAATTGTTCCTGAATATGACAAACTTCAGGTCAGTTCCCACCTCTGAAATAAAGTGCTGACTTGTGTTCAGCAGGTGTTCAGGTTGCTGGTATTTTGTAAAAATGTTGGTGGTAAGAGTTGCAGCCCAACTGTACACACATAACACCTCAGGGACTGCATCTCAGATTCACCTACCTGTACGCTGTCCAGAACCATGCCAGCCATCACCATGCCCATCCCAGCCAACAGGTACGGCAAGAGTACTTGGACACATATAGAAACTGATGACTCTTCTTCAGCCTTGGTCAGCACTGTCGTGGTCTTTTCCTCAACAGGTCTTCTGGGCAGTTCAGTGGGAGCAGGCGGCACTTGTTCATCTAGTCCATCTAAACTTCCCACATCTTCATTAGAACTGCTGCCTTGACCTCTGCCCTTGCCCTTTTTGGGCTTTTTTCGGCCCCCTCCCCTTCGCTGACGTACTTCAGCCTCTGGCATAGTGATCGCTGCGCTCCACTCACACTGCGATAGAAAGTGTATCATAAGCTTTACCTCAATTCAGCTTCATAAATCTTCCAAAGGCCAAAAGGGACAGGGTCTGCTGCCCTTACATGTGCTGTAGTCTCTGCATTAATTCAGTACAAAGAAACAAACACATTGCCTTAGCTCAGAGTGTATATACTCAGTTGGTTGCAGAGTTTGTGTACCGTTGCGATGTTTGCGCAGTTCAGGACGTAAAAGTAAATGCTTGAACCACCATTATATCACGTTTAAAACGTTGTCATCCGTGCAACGCTGAGTGGGGCTAGATATTAAAATACTTTTTGGCATTACAAAAATGATATGTACTATTTGTCAAGAAAACAATGCCAAGAATGCTCGATGGAACCTAATTAACCGGCACAGCCAACGGCGTGACTTGGCTGAACAAGTACAATTTCGTCTATTTACATATCTATACGTGTCAACTAGATTCTCCTGTGTACAGTCATGCATGCGTCGAAAAACACTTGACAACGACTTACATAAACTTAAACCTTTATTGGTTGTGTAAGTACATGTACACTACAAATGGATCGGTACCGTCAGGTGAACGTCCCAACATGCACGTTGCCGTTTAATGTCAAAAATCCATACGAGAGGAATCACAGGAAAATCACATCCACGGTGATAATGGTACAGTTCTGGATGGCACACACTCCAGTATTTCCGGCCAGAGGAATTGCAGAACTGAGGCCCCGAAGCTCTATTTATCAGTTTAGAAAATGACCAAACCAAATGACGAGCTGCTCACTCACGTTTCTTACGTTTAATATTTTACATTCTTCTATCAGCTCTGTATTTTTGAACCCTTTCCCTTTGTTCCCCTCATTTTTTCTCCACTGAACGCGAACCGTTGTCTGCGCATGTGTCAAACTTTTTTCTTTGGCATGTAGTGTCTGTGTTGGCCGGAGAGATAGTGGGCGTCACCCTAAAAATAGACATTTGGTGTAGTGGTGGCGTTGAGTCGTCTTGACAGCGGTGTATTCCGTCATTTTATGTATTCTGTATTATTAGAGCATTTGGAGTGACGAGTATAATCAAATATATTGTGTATGGAACCAGTACACACTCACCCATACGCATTTCCCAAAAGAGAGTGTGTAGCCTCAACGATTCCATTAACAACGTCTAACTATTAACTACGCCTTCAAAAAGTGGCGTGTACAGGATACTCCGTTCACGCCAGTGTCAGCTGATGCAGCCTGTACAGGCCATCAACGCATTATAATCAGAAGACAACCTACCAAGAGAGTGGATTTTTTTTTGCCCCAATGTTAAACCACATTACCAATTTTGACGCTTTAATGACGTTGGATTTGGGCGGAAATAGGGCGGAGATAACTACTATAGATAATGGCTCCATGTCTTTTGGGGTCGTGGGATATAGATAGTAGTTTTTGTTTTTTTGTTTTTTGTAGACGGTTGAATAACTCTCAGTCTAGTATATTTTACGTTTAAGTGTCCCATGCTCTATAATGCGCGTATTTTAACCATGATTTTTAACTGGTGAACTTGCGCAACATGCCCATCAGTCTGCGTTACTAGTTGACATATTGAGAACAGTTTCATATCTTCCTTATTCAAATTTAAAAGTGCTTACACGTATGTGTTGTAGTGCATGTTAATTCAAATGGGTTGAAACATCGGGAGGAAACATTTTCATCCAAACAACAACAAAGCAAAAAACCAGAATTCGACGGAGGGGATGAAAATAATACATTCGCTGTACTTCCAGAATGCTGAAAAATATTCTAGAAAATAAACACAGAAACAAAAGAAAAGTATCATGTTTGCATCAGTAAGTAGTATTACTACAGTATTCATGCAAAGCCTACATAGCAAACTCCTTACCAATCAAGTTGTTTCAGAATCAAGCAAAGTCGTGGTGTGCAGCATAAATTTTTAGGAGGGCGCCAGGAATAACCACTGTGAGGGGTGAGGTTGGATAGTAAGACAGAGGGGGAGGAAAGGGTGTTGGAAGACATCTTAAATTACAGGCAGCTGGCAGATTAGGACAACGACTTACATAAACTTAAACCTTTATTGGTTGTGTAAGTGCATGTACACTACAAATGGATCGGTACCGTCAGGTCAGACTTATTTTTATTTACGCAGTAAACATTTTGCTTCCCTAAAGAAAAGTAGCATTGCACTGTACAGAGATATATTTAAATAAAACATCTGCTCAAATGTTGTCAGCAATAAACTGACAAACTCACCCAAGTGGGTGACGGAATGCACCTCCAAAAAATATCAAAGTGCAATTCTAACAACAAAGCATACAAAAATAGTTAGACACTGTGTTCTGTGTATCCTGCAGATTTATATAAGCAGAAAAAAGCGCAAAATGTTCTTTTAGATGCTTCAGCATTTAGCTTAAATGTTTTCTCTCTCTCTCTCTCTCTCTCTCTCTCAGAGAGAGAGAGAGAGAGAGAGAGAGAGATAATATATATATCACTCAGTGGCCTATGAAGAAAAAAAAGAGAAATTATTTAAAAATGAAAAATGACTGTCCTGTAATATGCCTGAGTATAAACTAACTTTTATATATTCAGCGTTACTTTTATATATTCGGAATTACATTTATTCAGAATCATATTTATATATTCAGAGTTACTTTTATATATTCGGAATTATATTTATATATTCGGGCTTATATTTATATATTCAGACTTACATTTATATATTCAGGAATTATATTTATACATTCAGGCTTACATTTATATATTCAGGAATTATATTTATATATTGAGCTTTACATTTATATTCAGGAATTATAATTATATATTCAGCTTTACATTTATATATTCAGATTTACATTTATATATTCAGAATTACTGACTTTCACTGACTTTTACTTTTACTTTTACTGACCTTTCACTCCACTACACTTCTATGAAGGTTCTCGTTACTCATTACCTTGAAGCATAGCTTTGAAGTCAGCGCACGAATTTTCTTTTCTAAGATGCGATAGGCCATATTGTGTTCATCACAGGAAAAAAAAAAAACAATCACAGTAAACTACTGCTACGCTGTCAGTCAAGATTAAAGTACGTGCTGCATTGGATTTTTATGGATTTGTGCGCTAAATTGTTCTATTTGGACCGATGTTATGAACTGGTTTTCAAGCTAACTGGTTCCTGTACGCGTTCACGCGCTGTGTTCGCCTAACTTTTTTTGTAAGTGGCTGTGATGTAGTGCTCACTGCTCACTTATACATTCATGTACATTCTTATATATTCACACAGTAGATATGAAATGCAACTTGAAAATCGCGAGTAATATGTTCATGAATGTGTGATAAATTTGGTGACAGAGGCAGACCACAAATGCTGCTGTTAACACAGTGCGTGAATGCGTATGGGAACCAGTTAGCTTGGAAACCAGTTGAGACATAACACCTGGTCCTTGTGAATCCACTGTTGACGCATACTAATACCTAGCGAAAATGCCGAGTTAACGTTACTAACTAAAGTCCTTTCAGAGATATATGTAAAAACTCGTTAAATGTTCCATGATCAGTTTCTCATTTACACTTTTTTAAACACTGAACTTGTATACTTGCTTAATTATGATGATGAAAAAGATAATAATCAAAAACTATCATTGTTTCTGATTTACAGAACACACACTGCCACAGCTGTGGCAGAACACTGCCATGCTGTTTTCTGGGGGTGGGGTGGGGTGTTAAATTTAAAAAAATGAAAACGACAATGGCTGTCCTTTTGTTGATTCAACTGTGTTTCTATAGGCTTTGTAGCATATAAGCAACAAGCATATAAGCTTTTTATCTTACAAGTTCTACAAGCAAGTCAGTGTGTTCAGTAGGTTGTTTCAGAGTCATTAGGTTCTGTAAATGCATTGTGTCAACAATACAACAATGCAGTGACATTAAAAAGAAAATGTGCTTTTGAATACTTTAGTATTTTTAACAGCAAGTACTCCAGTACTTTATCTCAAGTAAAAATTGGACTGAACAACTTTCACTTGTATTGGAGTAATATTTGACCTGGAGTACCTATACTTTGACTCAAGTAATGGAGTTATGTACATTGTCCACCTCTGTGTGTATATATATATATATATATATACACACACACACACAGTTGTGGTCAGAAGTTTACATACACTCATCATGGACATTAATATCATGGCAATATTGGGCATTCAATGATTCCTTTGAACTGTTCTTTTTTGGGGGCAGAATGATTGTACAACATATATCTTTAAAAAAAAAAAAAAAAAAAGAATATGGTGCACAAGTTTAATTTATTTTAGGTTTTCTGAAATCAACACAGGGTCAAAATTATACATATAGCACACCTAGTATTTGGTTAAATGTATTCGGTACGTTTCTCTTCTTGACAGAATTGGTAGAGTTCAATTAAATTTGTTTGTTTCCTGACACCGACCCGACTTTCAAGCACAGTCCACATATTCTCGATGGGGTTGAGGTCAGTACTTTGGGAAGGCCATTCCAAAAGCTTAAATGTTAGCCTGCTTTATCCATTCCACAACCAGCTTTGATGTGTGTTTGGGGTCATTGTCCTATTGGAACGCCCAATTGTGTCCAAGTTTCAACTGTCTAGCTGATGGCTTAAGGTTATGCTGAAGAATTCTGAGGTAATCTTCCTTCATTATTCCATCCACTTTGTGCAATGTGCCAGTTCCACTGGCAGCAAAACAGCCCCAGAGAATGATGCTACCACCACCATGCTTAACAGCTGGTACAGTGTTCTTAGGGTTGAAAGTCTCACCTTTACTCCTCCAAACATACCTCTGGTTATTATGGCCAAACAACTCAATCTGTGTCTCATCTGACCATAAAACTTTCCTCCAGAGGGCTTTTTCTTTGTCCATGTGGTCAGCTACAAACTTTAGTCGAGCTCGAAGATGTCGATTTTGGAGCAGGGGCTTCTTTCTTGGACAGCAGCCTCTTAGTCCATGGTGATGTAGAACTCTTTTGACTGTAGACAGTGACACTGGTGTTCCAGCAGCTTCCAGTTCATGGCAGGCCTGTGCCTTGGTGGTTCTTGGGTTGCTCCTGACCATCCAAACCAATTTTGTCTCAGCTGAGGGTGACAGTTTGGGTCTTCTTCCAGACCTTGGTAAAGTGGCTACACCTCCCAACAATTTGTACTTACGTACAATTGTTCAAACTGATGTTCTTGGAATTTGCAGTTGTTTACAAAATGGCTCCAAGAGACATTCCTGACTTGTGTAAATCTACGATCCTCTGTCTCATATCTGCACTGAACTCCTTGGACTTTCCCATTTTACTCTGTTGGTCAATCCAGCGAGTGCTATCAAACAAACCCTTTTCATGTTGGCACAGAGAAGCTACGGGCTGTAGTCAATCATGATCACTAACGAGAAGTTAAGAGGCCTTGGCCTTGGCAAGTTATTAGATATTTTGGAACTTTCAGCACCATTATATTAATAATCTAACTGAGTATATGTATGTTTTTGACCCTGTATGTATAATTTTGACCCTGTGTTGATTTCAGAAAACCCAAAATAAATTAAAACTTGTGCACCATATTCTTGTTTTTTTTCTATTAAAGATGTATGTTGAACAATCATTCAAATGAATCATTGAAAGCCCAATATTGCTATGACATTCATGTCCATGATGAGTGTATGTAAAATTCCAACCGCAACTATATATATATATATATATATATATATATATATATATATATATATATATATATATATATATATATATGTACACACATACATACCAGTCGACCTTTGTTCCAAGCTCCTACCGGTTGTCTGAGCTCCTCACCCTATGCCTAAGGGTGCACCCAGCCACCCTGCGAAGGAAACTCATTTCTACCGCTTGTATCCACGATCTCATTCTTTGGGGCACTACCCAGCGCCATAGGTGAGGGTTGGAACAAAGATCGACTGGTAAATGGAGAGCTTTGCCTTCTGGCTCAACCCTCTTCACCACGACGGTCCAGTACAACGACCACATTACTACTGCTGCTGCCCCGATCCACCTGTCGATCTCCCGCTCCATTTTACCCTCACTCATGAACAAGACCCCAAGATACTTGAACTCCTCCACTTGAGGCAGTAACTCAGTCCCAACTCGGAGGGGGTAAGCCACCATTTTCCGACATAGGACCATGGCCTTGGACTTGGAGGTGCGGATTCTCATCCCGACTGCTTCACACTCAGCTGCAAACCACCCCAATGTGTGCTGGAGGTCACAGTTTGATGAGGCCAACAGAACCACATCATCTGCAAACAGCAGAGACGCAATCCGTAGGCCACAGTACTGGACACCCTCCTCACCCTGACTGCTCCTTGAAATCCTGTCCATGAAAATTAAGAACAGGATTGGAGACAAGGTGCAGGCCTGGTGGAGGCCAACACCCACTGGGAATGAGCTTGACTTCATGCCGAGAATACGGACACAGCTCTCGCTGCAGTTATACAGGGTCTGAATGGCTCGCAGCAGCGAACCTGGCACCCCATACTCCCACAGCACACCCAACAGGACACACCGGGTTTAGGAGCTCCTCAAAGTGTTCCTTTCACCATCTGAACACATCCTCAGTTGAGGTCAGAACCTCTCCGTCCCTGCTGAGAACACACTGGATGAGGCCCTGTATGCCTCTCCTGAGTCGCCTGACGGTTTCCCAGAACCTCTTTGAGGCCAACCAAAAGTCCTTTTCCATGGCCTCCCCAAACTCCTCCCATACAAGAATTTTTGCTTACATGACCGCCATTGCTGCAGGCCTTGGTGTGCCAGTAGCTCTCAGCCAGTTCTGGAGTCCCCCCTGCTAACCAAGCCCAGAAGGCCTCCTTCTTCAGCCTGACGGCTTCCCTCACTGGTGGCGTCCACCACTGGGTCCTTGGGTTACCGCCACAACAGGCACCGACAACCGTCTGGCCACAGCTCAAAGCTGCTGCTTCAACAATGGAGGCTTTGAACAGGGTCCATTCGGACTCCATGTCCACAACCTCCCTTGGGATCAGGGAAAAGCTTCTCCGGAGGTGTGTGTTGAAGACCTTTCAGACAGGGTCCTCAGCCAGCTGTTCCCAGTTCACCCTCACTATGTGCTTGGGTTTACCAGGTCTGTCCAGCAGCCTCCCCCGCCGTCGGATCCATCTCACCACCAGGTGGTGATCAGTTGACAGCTCTGCCCCTCTCTTCACCCGAGTGTCCAGGACATACGGCCGCAGGTCTGATGAGACGACTACAAAGTCAATCATTGACCGCTGGCCTAAGGGGCTCTGGTACCATGTACACTTGTGAGGCACCTTATGCTCCAACATTGTGTTCGTTATGGACAATCCACGGCTTGCACAGAAGTCCAACAACAAAGCACCACGGGTTCAGATCGGGTAGGCCGTTCCTTCCAATCACTCCCCTCCAAGTTTCTCCATCATTGCCAACGTGAGCACTGAAGCCTCCCAGTAGAACTACAGAGTTCCCAGATTGTGTCTTCACTAGGACATTTTCCAGTGTCTCTAGGAAGGCGTGTATGCTGTCACGACAGTCAGAGATTTCCCCCCTGCAACCCGAAGTTGCAGTAAGGTGACCCTTTCATTCACTGGGACAAACGCAGCAGCACTCAGTCGGGGGCTAACAAGTAGCCCCACGCCTTCCCGTCGCCTCTCACCCTGGGTAGCTCCGTAGAAGGATAGAGCCCAGCCCCCATCCAGGAGTTTGGTTCCAGAGCCAAGGCTGTGCATAGAAGTGAGCCCAACTATATCTAGTTGATATCGCTCAACCTCCCGCACAAGTTCCAGCTCCTTCTCCCCCAGAGAGGTGACATTCCATGTACCAAAAGCCAGCTTCTGTACCATAAGTCTAGTCTGCTGGGCCCTCGCCCCAACTTGCCACTCGTGTGGCATCATACCCGTGCCCTATTCCTCCCCTTGCAGGTGGTGGGCCCACGAGAGGGTGGCCCCACGTGGCTCATTTGGGCTGAGCCAGGCCAGACCCCGTGGCAGGTCCAGTCACCAGGCGCTCGCCTACGAGCTCCCCTCCCAGGCCTGGCTCCAGGAGGGGGCTCCAGTCTCCCCATTCCAGGCGAGGTGCCTGTTTCTCTGTGGGTTTCGTTTATAAGGGCTTTAAGAATCGCTTTTTGTCTGGCCCCTCACCTGAGACCTCTCTGCCTTGGGTGACCCTACCAGGAGCTGCATGCTCCAGGCAGCACAGCTTCCAGGATCACAGGGGCTCACAAACCCCTCCACCACGATAAGGCTGCGATTCCAGGGAGGAATCTTTCCCTCAGTCAGCAAATTGCTGTAAAATACTGAATGATCGATTTGCCTCTAAACATTGGGCCTGTTCCCAAACCTCCTAAACTGGTTGTCATTCATCCTCTGATGAGGAAACCAAATTTTGAGCCAAGCAACTTGTTCAAGTATAGATTCCTATGTAGGTGTTGCTAGGCCCGTAGCACATACTACCCATAATTCCCTGCTTGACCCCATGGGTAATCTGAACTCATCTTCTCAGCTTTCACTGTAATGGTATTGGATACAGCAGTGAAACCAGATACCAGATACAGTGATGACATAATCTCGCCATAAAAAAAAAATCCAAATTTTATCTCTCTCTCCAACTCTCTACTAACGCTCTCTCTAGCAGCGGCTCACTCTAGCAGCGATTCGCTCTGGCAGTGGCTCTCTCACAGCGGTTTTCTCTAGTGGGCATTCCTCCCTGCCTAAAGAGACACCATTTCTTCTTGTTTCTTTGTTCCAAGAAAAGAACAAAGAAACAACAAAACAGGATATTTGTATTGAACTTCCGGCCAAAGTTTTAATGTACTTTCTCTCGCGCAGTTGCGACTTTAACTTCACCGGTTAATTATACTGTAACCCACACAGCATTCGATGGAAGAAAAGGCGACCAGATCCATTTTCATTTCTTAAAACGTCAACGAACTAAATCAAGAACACTTCGAGATCATCGGACGAGCGATGGAGCCCCAAAGATCTTCAAGTGACAAGGAAAAGAATTCTCTGGACCTGCGCATCGTACTGCTCATCAGGTGACCAAAGACGTACCTTTGGTCGCCACGCACGAGTGATTCAAAGTAAGGCTGGCATCTGGGCACACTTAAGTCTTAAGGCTGTATGTAGTTAACGTGAAGGAAGTGTTGTTATTTGAATTCTTTTATGATTTAAATGCACACACTGTATTTCACACACAATTCAATTGTTGGCTGCTGGTTATTTTCTTTTGTTTGGAACTTCTGAAGTATAGATCTGGCATGCTTTCTTTTTCTCTCTCTAACTCCCTTTGTCTGATCACACACTTCAACTTTGGGATTACAGTGCGAGTTAAGGGTTGAGTAGAGTTGCTGGGTTTAGGGCCTACTTGAGACTAGCTCTCAAGTTGGATATCCTTTGTTTCTCTCTCACACACACGCTTTTTGTTGCCCATCCCCACTCTTATTGGTGCCTAGCACAGATGCTTGCACACTACATTCACATACCACACATACCTCTTGCCTGTGTGCCCGCGCACAGCCTCTCTGTCTTGCTCCCTCTTCTCTCCTCTGTGTGCCTGCGCACAGCCTCTCTCCCTTGCTCCTCCTTTTCTTTTCAGTGCACAGCTGGGCATACACCCACATACACGCACGTTCTCACACACACACACACACACACGCTTCTCCACTCTTACGCTCATTCAGTCTTACACTGAATACTTGTACATAGCCTCATTACCATCCTATTACCATTTGTGCTTTGATCATTCTATTTGCTGCTGATAATTGATTGTACCATATCAGTATTAGTTTGCCAAGTAGTGTTGATTATGTTCATACATAGTATCTTTGGAATAAACTGTTGTCCCGTCTGTTTCTGCTGTAATATTCACTGAATGCCAACCTCTACCATCATAGAACTCCCGATAGCCTTTGTCAACCTGGTTGTTCATGTGTGCTATAGATGTAGCAGTGTAATTGCAATACATTAGTACTACAATACTCACTAAGACTGTAGCACAGTGTTACAACTAGATTATTCTATTAACTATAGTAGTTTAATTATAAAGTAAACACCAAAATTAATGGTTAATTACTTTATGAGACTGATTTATATGAGACTGATTTATATGAGACTGATTTGATAATCTTATCACACCTACATCTTTTGGTGCCCCCGTGTTAGGATCGCTATTGTACCGACACCTACAAAAGCAGGTTTTAAAAAATATTCTAAATGGTGTAGAAATAAACATTAGTGGATGCCAATATCTGGGGGTGTTAATTCATCTGAGACCAAAAGAACATTTTACCAACTGACACTCAGTAAGAACTAAATGTACCTGTTCCAACTTACCTACAAATTCGACTTAAGGACAGACTTAAGGAACGGATCTTGTTCGTAACCCAGGGACTGCCTGTACATATAATCAGAAGAAAAACTTTGACTCATCAATGAACACAAATGACACTGCTTGCAGACTTAAAAATAGTTACCAGTTATTTACTGCAGACATACTGAAACAAAATAGAATTCAGTTAAAAGAGACTGCAGTGAGGCAAGCACGCCTCAAGGGCAAGTATAAAAGGTTACGGCGCTGTGTTGACATCATAGCTCATGCACGCAAAGACCTTTCTCAACAACCAACCTGGACATTGATCTGCTGGAGGAGCTACACATCCTCAGCTTGCTGCGGGAACCAGACCTCCAGTCCTTGGCATCACCTGATGCCGGTGGCCAGGGGAGGGGACGCCGTAAGTGGTGTGCAAGGAAGCGGAAGTACAGCAGGAGGGCGAGGGTGTGTGCTAGGCTAAAAACAAACCCTAGCCGGCCGGCTCTCCCGTCCATACTGCTCTCCAATGTCTGCTCTCTTGACAATAAACTGGAGTATATCCAACACCAGCAGACTACACAACATGAGTTCAGAGACTACTGTGTCTTTGTTTTCACGGAGATGTGGCTCAGCAACAGAGTTCTGGATGCTGCCATTTAGCCAGACAGGCTTGCTTCATTCTGTGCCGACAGAAACACAGCTCTGAGCGGTAAGGCTCATGTGTGGTGGCTTGTGCATTTACATCAACAAGAAATGGTGTAAGAACTCAGTGCTTGTCTCCAGTTACTGCTTGTCGCTGGTGGAGTTCATGACTGTCAGATGCAGACCTTTTTATTTACCACGGGAATTCATCGCTGTCCTTATAACTGCAGTATACATTCCCCATCGTGCAAATGCCATAGAGACACTCTGCGAACTGCATAGGGCTATTACCAAACTGCAGAACGCACAACCTGATGGACTGTTTATTGTTGCTGGAGATTTCAACCATGCGAACCTCAAGTCAGTGGTCCCTAAATTTTACTAACACATGGACTTTGCTACGAGAGGGGCAAACACGCTGGACCTTGTTTACACAAACATCCCCACTGCGTATCAGGCGGAGCCCCATCCCCACCTCGGCTACTCAGACCACATCTCTGTTATGCTAATCCCAGCATATAGACCACTCGTCAGACACTCCAGACCGGCTCTGAAGCAGGTAAGAACCTGGCCAGCTGGAGCCATCTCTGTTCTCCAAGACTGTTTTGAGCACACTGACTGGCACATGTTCAGGAAGGCTGCATCCGATGGCGACTTCATCAACTTGGAGGAATACACAGCATCAGTGACCAGCTACATCAGCAAATGCATTGATGATGTTACTGTCTCCAAGACCATCACTACAAGCCCCAACCAGAAGCCGTGGATGACTGCAGAGGTGCATACACTGCTGAGGACCCAAGACTCTGCCTTCAGAGCCAAAGACAAAGCGGCCCTACGAACAGTGAGGACCCAACTATCCGGGGCTATCAGAGAGGCAAAGCGCACACATGCCCAAAAAATTCACAACCACTTCCATGACAGTGGGGACACAAGGCGCATGTGGCAGGGCATCCAGGCCATCACCAACTACAAGACAAGACCACCCATCTGTGACAGTGATGCCTCCCTTCCAGATGCACTGAACAGCTTCTACGCCTGTTTTGAGGCACAGAACAACATTGTGGCGAGGAAAACCACCCCTCCTTCCGATGACCAGGTATTGTGTCTAACCTCAGCTGATGTGAGGAGAACTGCAGAGTCAACCCATGAAAGGCTGACGTACCAGACAATATTCCTGGCAGAGTGCTCAGAGGATGTGCAGACCAGCCGGTTGATGTTCTTTCTGACATCTTCAATATCTCTCTGAGTAGCACTGTCATCCCCACGTGCTTCAAGACCACCACCATTGTCCCCGTGCCAAAGAAATCTTCTGTGTCTTGCCTTAATGACTACTGTCCTGTTGCACTCACACCAATCATCGTGAAGTGCTCGAGAGGCTCGTCATGAGGCACATCAAGACCCTGTTGCCTCCCACACTGCAGTTCGCGTACCGCCCCAACAACTCAACAGATGATGCCACCGCCACCACACTCCACTTGGCCCTCACCCACCTGGACAAAAAGGACACATACGTTCGAATGCTGTTCATAGACTTCAGTTCAGCATTCAACACAATCATCCTTCAACACCTGATTGGGAAGCTTAACCTGTTGGTCATGAACACCTCCCTCTGCAACTGGATCCTGGACTTCCTGACTGGAAGACCTCAATCAGTCTGGATTGGGAACAGTATCTCCAATACCACCACATTGAGTAAAGGGGCCCCCCAGGGATGTGTACTCAGTCCACTGCTGTTCTCTCTGCTGATGCACAACTGTGCATCGCTGCACAGCTCGAACCATATCATCAAGTTTGCTGATGATATGACCGTGGTGGATCTCATCAACAAGAATGATGAGTCAGCACACAGAGAGGACGTGCAGCTGGTAACAGACTGGTGCAGAGCCAACTACTGTCTCTGAACATGGACAAAACAAAAGAGATGGTTGCTGACTTCAGCAGAGCATGGAGTGTCCATTCTCTGCTTAACATCGATGGCTCACCCGTGGAGATTGTCAAGAGCACCAAATTCCTTGGTGTTCACCTAGCAGAGAACCTCAACTGGACCCTCAACACCATTTCATTTGCCAAGAAAGCACAACATCGTCTGTACTTCCTGCAGAGGCTGAGGAAAGCCTGTCTCCTTCCCCCCATCCTCACTACATTCCACAGAGGGACTATTGAGAGCATCCTGAGCAGCTGCCTCACCACATGGTTTGGAAACTGCACCATCTCTGACTGCAAGACGCTGCAGCGGATAGTGAGGACAGCTGAGAAGATCATCTGTGTCTCTCTCCCCTCCATCACAGGCATCCATACCACACGCTGCATCGGCAAAGCCACTAGCACTGCAGATGACCCCACGCACCCTTCACATAAACTCTTCACCCTCCTTCCATCTGGCAAGAGGTACCAAAGCATTCGTGCCCTCACTGCTAGACTGTGTAACAGTTTCCTCCCCCAAGCCATCAGACTCCTCAACGCCTGGTGACTGGACTTGGAACTCTCTACCTCATGCACACAAAACACACACACACACACAAACACACACACACACACACACGCACTGACATACATAGACACCTATACACACACTCACACCCAGATGAACACCATTCAGCTCAACTGATATGTCCATTTGCACATTCCTATTACTGCACTGTCCACCACTGCTGCTAATTATTGCACAACACTTTACTTGCTGCTAGTACTCCACAACCTGTGCTTTACTTCCAAATATGGCACTTTCTGTAAATTACCTATACCTGTTTACATTCACATTTGTTATGTTTACATTATTTATTACAGTCTCGGGCTAACACTACAGCAGATGTTGCTTACACTACAGCCAATATTGTAGCTGTCTGTCTTTTGCACTCTTTTTCTGGTATTTCTAGCACTGTCTGTGCTGTTGTTACATGTTATACATGTTTGTACATGTGCACTTTGTGTAACCCTATATAGGCCTGTGTATCTGTAGTAGTTCTGTGTGGTCTCATGTGGTTCTGTGTTGTTCTATGTAGCACCATGGTCCTGGAGTAATGTTGTTTCATCTCACTGTGCACTAGCTGTATATGAATGACAATAAAGCCTATGTCTAATGTCTTACATCTAAGCAAAGCGTCGACTATAACGGCCCCTTTGCCGTCCATTTGTGTCCTCTTCCCCCTCGGTGTGTGCTTCCAGATCAGATGAAAGTTAACTGACGCCGTCCACACAACAACAGTGAACATGGAGTTTTTGCGAAAAGTGAATAGTTTTGTTGCATTTTGGCTTTTCGTTCACACGACAATGGTGTTTTCTAGGCCTGAAAACACAAACTTTTGAAAATGGGCTCCAGGTCAGTATGACGAAAATGATACTTTTCGAAAATGCTCTCTGAGGTGCATAAATTTGAAAACGGTGGGTTCATGTTGTGATGTGGACAGGGAAAACGGAGAGTTTCAGAAACGATGACACATGGTTGCCATGACACTGGCGATAGTTAGTGCTCCAGACACCAAAACAAACATGATGGGTGAAATGCAGTCAGTGCTGCTCTGTTTATCAAATTTGCACTAAGGCATTTCAGAGTTTTGGTGTGGATGTAGAGCATTTAGAAAACAGTACGAAAACGATAGTGTGTACAGGGAAACATTACATAAAATCTGTGTTTTCAGATTTACCCGGCTTAGTGTGGACGTAGCCTCAGACACTCTCCCTCACAAGCTTGCATGCACAGTGTCTCACAAACTCCAGTTGATCATACAGAAATACAATGAACACATTGCAAAATTAAAATCAACAACAACAACAATACAATGAAATGACACATAATAATAATTTTCGCAATATGTAGAACAATGTACAAGCTTTAATATGTAGAACAATGTACAAGCTACACCCTCTGCCTTCTAAATGTCTTGATGTCCCCATCATAAGCTGAGCAGAATGAAGGGTGTATGTAACTATTTCCAATTAATAATGACTCCCCCATGAACCGTGGTGAGAGCTTGGACTCCAACTTTACCAGGCTCATCATCTATAAGTCTAATGACTGGTTTCACTGTTCTCTTAGGGTGCTTAGGGTGCTTGCTTGTGGTCAAGTGTTACTGTATGTTGCATGTTACTGCTCTTCTCCATGGCAAGCTTTTATGCCCAGTGCCTAAGTGATGTCAATGCCACTTTCCTTGCTAAACTTTCCTACAAGTCTGATATGACTGGTGTTAGTCCCCACAATAAGCAGGGTCTGTCCTGTGGTCCTAGGGCTAGGGCAGATAATATCGGGCATTGTCATGACTTGGTGAGTACCTGCAACTTCTGTAGAATGTTCAAGATTGACCACAATATATTCATGGTAGGGGTAACTGAGGTCAGACTCACTTAAACCCCAGAGGGCCAGACCAGACACAGGGCGAATAATTAAACCCTTAGGAATACCAGTCTCTTGGGCAACAACAGTGCTTTTCAATATCCCCAGCAGTAGCTTCACAAGTTAGCTGTCTGGTTTTTGTCAACTTTGGGACTTGGATGAGCTTTTAGATGACCTCACCTTGATGTTCTGAGATTTGGCATTTCCCATAAAAATCCCTGTTCTCCCTACACTTATAGCAGAAATGGCGCTCCTTTGGTGATCTTCTGGGGTTGTGGACTGATTTAGAAGCTTCCATGGTTGGGACTATTGCTGAAGCTTTAGGATCAGTGATCTTCTCCTCAAGTTTCTGCTGCAGTTGTTTCACCTATTTTTTCAAGGCTGATGGCTCAGACTTTTGGTGGATCTTTAGGCTAACCAGTGTATTCACACCTACTGTGCTGGTACACTCCTCCTTAACTTGGGTTGGCTTACTCACTGCAGTGACAACTATACATCTGAGCTCTTTTATTTATGTGTCTCACAGTCCCTGATGTGTGTGTGTGTGTGTGTGTGTGTGTTGCACAGTCCTTGATGTGTGTGTGTGTGTGTGTGTGTGTGTGTGTGTGTGTGTGTGTGTGTTGCACAGTCCTTGATGTGTGTGTGTGTGTGTGTGTGTGTGTGTGTATGTGCACTCACAGTTCCTGCATTCTGTTCTGAGGATGGGCAGGGAGGGGTGTGAAGGAGGCCACAGCTCTGGGAGAGAAGCTGTTCCTTAGTCTGTTGCTGTGGGATCTTATTGTCCTGAACTGTCTGCTGGATAGCAGTGGTTCAAACAGGGAATGGCCAATGTGTGGTGTCCCTGATGATGCTGCTCGCTTTCTTTCTCAGTCGACTGGCATAGATGGTGTCCAGTTTTGGGAGCTCCATCAAAGTGCTGACAATGTGCTGGGCCGCCTTCACCACACGACGCAGGTCCTTTTGCTCAGCAGCTGTGCAGCTGGCATACTATGCAGTGATGTAGTTAGTCAGGATGCTCTTGATGGTGCCCCTGTAGTATTTAGCAGCAGCTTCTGGGGGAGTTGGGCCTATTTCAGCTGCTTGAAGAAGAAGAGTCTTTGTTGGGCTTCTCTGACCAGGTGTGAAGTGTGGAAGTTTGTTTTGACACAGTGACTCCAAGGAACTTACGGTTTTCCACGCATTCCACTGCTTCCCCATGTATGCAGAGGGGGAGGAGGACTCTCTTTTTTGCTCTCCTGAAGTCAATGACCATCTCCTTTGTCTTCAAGATGTTAAGGACCAGGTCATTTTCCGTACACCACAGCTAGATGTTCCACCTCAAGCCTGTAGGCCGTCTGAAATCAGCCCAACTATTGTGGTGTTGTCTGCAAATTTAGTTATGGAGCTGGAGGTGTGGATGGGGGTGCAGTCGTGGGTGAAGACTGTGAAGAGTATAGGGCTCAGCACACAGCCCTGTCAGGTTCCTGTGTTTAGGATGAGGGTGGAGGAGGTTTGTTTACCAATGCTGACTTGCTCTGGTCGGTCTGTGAGGAAGTTCCCCACGAGCACAGTGAGGAACCAATGCCCAGGTTGTTCAGTTTGCTGACTAGTTTGTGGGGGATGATGGTGTTGCACATGGAACTGAAGTCTTCGGATAGCATCCTCCCATAACTGTTAGGTTCCTCTAAGTGTGTCAGAGCAGTGTGGAGTGTTGTTGTAATGGCGTCCTCTGTGGAGCAGTTTACCTGGTAGGCAAACTAGTGCTTATCTAGATCGGGTAGGACGATGGTTCTGATGTGTGAAAGCACAGGTTTCTTGAAGCACTTCATGGCTATGGGTGTTAGCGCACTGGGCGATAGTCATTCTTCAAGTGGCTTTTTGGGTTCTGGAATGGTGGCGGATTTAAGGCATGCTAGATTAGCAGCTTGTTGTAATGAGAGGTTGAATATCTTAGTAAACACCTCTGTAAGCTGTCTGTACCCAGTCAGGGACTCCATCTGAGCTTGCAGCATTGCGTCCATTGCCCTTCTTCAGGGTGGTTCCTACTTAGTGGTGCTGTAGAACCAGTGTCAACTCTCTGGCTGGTGGAATGATACACGGAGCAGATCCTTCTCTCTGGGTGTTGAGAGGTGCAAAGAACTAGCTCAGGACATCAGGCAGTTTGGCGTCATCACTCGGCAGCAGATTATTTGTTTTGTAGTAAGTCAGTGCCTTGATGCCATTCCACATTCTGCGGGGGTTGTTGTTGTCAAATTGATCTTCAATGCACTGTTTGTATTTACGCTTTGCAACCCGTAATGCCTCTCAGAGAGAAAAGTCTTTTGAACAAGCAGAAAGACTCTTTAGTAGAATAAGTGTCAGTGTCAGAGAAAAGTTGAAAAACTGCAAGAACTAAGTGGGAAATGTTGTAACTCAGTCAGGAAAAGTCTTTCTGAGTGATTTGCAGTATCTGTGTGATGAATAACAGTTTTTAAGTGCAACACTTTCGCTTTCTGTAAAACCATTGAAACTTGCCAGTACATGCTGGAAAAACATGTATTTGAATTGGAGAAACACTGTTTGGGTCAACTGCAATGTTTGTGTGAGAGAAAACTTATTTGGCCTTATCTTGCTGAGATAAGCGTTTCTGTGCAACAGTTCACTCCAAACGCATCTCTTGCAGGCCAAATAAGCTTTCTTTCACACAATCATTGCAGATGACACAAACAGTGTTTCTCCAGCTCAAATGTATGTTTTTCCAGCATGTACTGGCAAGTTTCAGTGTTTTTACAGAAAGTGAAAGTGTTACAGTAAAAACCTGTTATTCATCACACAGACACTGCAAATCACTCAGAAACACTTTTTCTGACTGATTTACAACATTTCACACTTAGTTCTTGCAGTTTCCCAACTTTTCTCTTACACTGACACTGTTTCTGCTAAAGAGTGACTCTGCTTGTTCAAAAGACGTATCTCGCTGAGATAAGCGTTTCTGTGCAACGGTTTATTCCAAATGCATCTCCAACAGGCCAAATAAGCTTTCTTTCACACAAACATTGCATATGACACCAAAAGTCTTTCTCCAGCTCAAATGCATGTTTTCTCAGCATGTACTGGCAAGTGTCAATGGTTTTATATTAAGCGAAAGTGTTACATTTAAAATATCTTATTCATCACACACACATTGCAAATCACTGAAAAACACTTTTTCTGACTGATTTACAACAGTTCCCACTTAGTTCTTGCAGTTTCCCAACTTTTCTCTTACACTGACACTGTTTCTGCTAAAGAGTGACTCTGCTTGTTCAAAAGACGTATCTCGCTGAGATAAGCGTTTCTGTGCAACGGTTTATTCCAAATGCATCTCCAACAGGCCAAATAAGCTTTCTTTCACACAATCATTGCAGATGACACAAAAAGTCTTTCTCCAGCTCAAATGCATGTTTTCTCAGCATGTACTGGCAAGTTTCAATGGTTTTACAGGAAGCGAAAGTGTTACATTTAAAACGTGTTATTCATCACACAGACACTGCAAATCACTGAAAAACACTTTTTCTGACTGATTTACAACAGTTCCCACTTAGTTCTTGCAGTTTCCCAACTTTTCTCTTACACTGACACTGTTTCTGCTAAAGAGTGACTCTGCTTGTTCAAAAGACGTATCTCGCTGAGATAAGCGTTTCTGTGCAACGGTTTATTCCAAATGCATCTCCAACAGGCCAAATAAGCTTTCTTTCACACAATCATTGCAGATGACACAAAAAGTCTTTCTCCAGCTCAAATGCATGCTTTCTCAGCATGTACTGGCAAGTTTCAATGGTTTTACAGAAAGTGAAAGTGTTACATTTAAAATATCTTATTCATCACACAGACATTGCAAATCACTGAAAAACACTTTTTCTGACTGATTTACAACAGTTCCCACTTAGTTCTTGCAGTTTCCCAACTTTTCTCTTACACTGACACTGTTTCTGCTAAAGAGTGACTCTGCTTGTTCAAAAGACGTATCTCGCTGAGATAAGCGTTTCTGTGCAACGGTTTATTCCAAATGCATCTCCAACAGGCCAAATAAGTATTCTTTCACACAATCATTGCAGATGACACAAAAAGTCTTTCTCCAGCTCAAATGTATGTTTTTCTAGCATGTACTGGCAAGTTTCAATGGTTTTACAGAAAGCGAAAGTGTTACAGTTAAATCCTGTTATTCATCACACAGACACTACAAATCACTGAAAAACACTTTTTCTGACTGATTTACAACAGTTCCCACTTAGTTCTTGCAGTTTCCCAACTTTTCTCTTACACTGACACTGTTTCTGCTAAAGAGTGACTCTGCTTGTTCAAAAGACGTATCTCGCTGAGATAAGCGTTTCTGTGCAACGGTTTATTCCAAATGCATCTCCAACAGGCCAAATAAGCTTTCTTTCACACAATCATTGCAGATGACACAAAAAGTCTTTCTCCAGCTCAAATGTATGTTTTTCTAGCATGTACTGGCAAGTTTCAATGTTTTTACAGAAAGCGAAAGTGTTACAGTTAAAACCTGTTATTCATCACACAGACACTGCAAATCACTGAAAAACACTTTTTCTGACTGATTTATCAACAGTTCCCACTTAGTTCTTGCAGTTTCCCAACTTTTCTCTTACACTGACACTGTTTCTGCTAAAGAGTGACTCTGCTTGTTCAAAAGACGTATCTCGCTGAGATAAGCGTTTCTGTGCAACGGTTTATTCCAAATGCATCTCCAACAGGCCAAATAAGCTTTCTTTCACACAATCATTGCAGATGACACAAAAAGTCTTTCTCCAGCTCAAATGCATGTTTTCTCAGCATGTACTGGCAAGTTTCAATGGTTTTACAGAAAGCGAAAGTGTTACATTTAAAACGTGTTATTCATCACACAGACACTGCAAATCACTGAAAAACACTTTTTCTGACTGATTTACAACAGTTCCCACTTAGTTCTTGCAGTTTCCCAACTTTTCTCTTACACTGACACTGTTTCTGCTAAAGAGTGACTCTGCTTGTTCAAAAGACGTATCTCGCTGAGATAAGCGTTTCTGTGCAACGGTTTATTCCAAAGGCATCTCCAACAGGCCAAATAAGCTTTCTTTCACACAATCATTGCAGATGACACAAAAAGTCTTTCTCCAGCTCAAATGCATGTTTTCTCAGCATGTACTGGCAAGTTTCAATGGTTTTACAGAAAGCGAAAGTGTTACATTTAAAACGTGTTATTCATCACACAGACACTGCAAATCACTGAAAAACACTTTTTCTGACTGATTTACAACAGTTCCCACTTAGTTCTTGCAGTTTCCCAACTTTTCTCTTACACTGACACTGTTTCTGCTAAAGAGTGACTCTGCTTGTTCAAAAGACGTATCTCGCTGAGATAAGCGTTTCTGTGCAACGGTTTATTCCAAATGCATCTCCAACAGGCCAAATAAGTATTCTTTCACACAATCATTGCAGATGACACAAAAAGTCTTTCTCCAGCTCAAATGCATGTTTTCTCAGCATGTACTGGCAAGTGTCAATGGTTTTACATAAAGTGAAAGTGTTACATTTAAAACATCTTATTCATCACACACACAATGCAAATCACTGAAAAACACTTTTTCTGACTGATTTACAACAGTTCCCACTTAGTTCTTGCAGTTTCCCAACTTTTCTCTTACACTGACACTGTTTCTGCTAAAGAGTGACTCTGCTTGTTCAAAAGACGTATCTCGCTGAGATAAGTGTTTCTGTGCAACGGTTTATTCCAAATGCATCTCCAACAGGCCAAATAAGTATTCTTTCACACAATCATTGCAGATGACACAAAAAGTCTTTCTCCAGCTCAAATGCATGTTTTCTCAGCATGTACTGGCAAGTGTCAATGGTTTTACATAAAGTGAAAGTGTTACATTTAAAACATCTTATTCATCACACACACATTGCAAATCACTGAAAAACACTTTTTCTGACTGATTTACAACAGTTCCCACTTAGTTCTTGCAGTTTCCCAACTTTTCTCTTACACTGACACTGTTTCTGCTAAAGAGTGACTCTGCTTGTTCAAAAGACGTATCTCGCTGAGATAAGTGTTTCTGTGCAACGGTTTATTCCAAATGCATCTCCAACAGGCCAAATAAGTATTCTTTCACACAATCATTGCAGATGACACAAAAAGTCTTTCTCCAGCTCAAATGCATGTTTTTCTCAGCATGTACTGGCAAGTTTCAATGTTTTTACAGAAAGCGAAAGTGTTACATTTAAAATCCTGTTATTCATCACACAGACACTGCAAATCACTGAAAAACACTTTTTCTGACTGATTTACAACAGTTCCCACTTAGTTCTTGCAGTTTCCCAACTTTTCTCTTACACTGACACTGTTTCTGCTAAAGAGTGACTCTGCTTGTTCAAAAGACGTATCTCGCTGAGATAAGCGTTTCTGTGCAACGGTTTATTCCAAATGCATCTCCAACAGGCCAAATAAGCTTTCTTTCACACAATCATTGCAGATGACACAAAAAGTCTTTCTCCAGCTCAAATGCATGTTTTCTCAGCATGTACTGGCAAGTTTCAATGGTTTTACAGAAAGCGAAAGTGTTACATTTAAAACGTGTTATTCATCACACAGACACTGCAAATCACTGAAAAACACTTTTTCTGACTGATTTACAACAGTTCCCACTTAGTTCTTGCAGTTTCCCAACTTTTCTCTTACACTGACACTGTTTCTGCTAAAGAGTGACTCTGCTTGTTCAAAAGACGTATCTCGCTGAGATAAGCGTTTCTGTGCAACGGTTTATTCCAAATGCATCTCCAACAGGCCAAATAAGCTTTCTTTCACACAATCATTGCAGATGACACCAAAAGTCTTTCTCCAGCTCAAATGCATGTTTTCTCAGCATGTACTGGCAAGTTTCAATGGTTTTACAGAAAGCGAAAGTGTTACATTTAAAACGTGTTATTCATCACACAGACACTGCAAATCACTGAAAAACACTTTTTCTGACTGATTTACAACAGTTCCCACTTAGTTCTTGCAGTTTCCCAACTTTTCTCTTACACTGACACTGTTTCTGCTAAAGAGTGACTCTGCTTGTTCAAAAGACGTATCTCGCTGAGATAAGCGTTTCTGTGCAACGGTTTATTCCAAATGCATCTCCAACAGGCCAAATAAGCTTTCTTTCACACAATCATTGCAAATGACACAAAAAGTCTTTCTCCAGCTCAAATGCATGTTTTCTCAGCATGTACTGGCAAGTTTCAATGGTTTTATATAAAGCGAAAGTGTTACATTTAAAACGTGTTATTCATCACACAGACACTGCAAATCACTGAAAAACACTTTTTCTGACTGATTTACAACAGTTCCCACTTAGTTCTTGCAGTTTCCCAACTTTTCTCTTACACTGACACTGTTTCTGCTAAAGAGTGACTCTGCTTGTTCAAAAGACGTATCTCGCTGAGATAAGCGTTTCTGTGCAACGGTTTATTCCAAATGCATCTCCAACAGGCCAAATAAGCTTTCTTTCACACAATCATTGCAAATGACACAAAAAGTCTTTCTCCAGCTCAAATGCATGTTTTCTCAGCATGTACTGGCAAGTTTCAATGGTTTTATATAAAGCGAAAGTGTTACATTTAAAACGTGTTATTCATCGCACAGACACTACAAATCACTGAAAAACACTTTTTCTGACTGATTTACAACAGTTCCCACTTAGTTCTTGCAGTTTCCCAACTTTTCTCTTACACTGACACTGTTTCTGCTAAAGAGTGACTCTGCTTGTTCAAAAGACGTATCTCGCTGAGATAAGCGTTTCTGTGCAACGGTTTATTCCAAATGCATCTCCAACAGGCCAAATAAGTATTCTTTCACACAATCATTGCAGATGACACAAAAAGTCTTTCTCCAGCTCAAATGCATGTTTTCTCAGCATGTACTGGCAAGTTTCAATGGTTTTACAGAAAGCGAAAGTGTTACATTTAAAATCTGTTATTCATCACACAGACACTGCAAATCACTGAAAAACACTTTTTCTGACTGATTTACAACAGTTCCCACTTAGTTCTTGCAGTTTCCCAACTTTTCTCTTACACTGACACTGTTTCTGCTAAAGAGTGACTCTGCTTGTTCAAAAGACGTATCTCGCTGAGATAAGCGTTTCTGTGCAACGGTTTATTCCAAATGCATCTCCAACAGGCCAAATAAGCTTTCTTTCACACAATCATTGCAGATGACACAAAAAGTCTTTCTCCAGCTCAAATGCATGTTTTCTCAGCATGTACTGGCAAGTTTCAATGGTTTTACAGAAAGCGAAAGTGTTACATTTAAAACGTGTTATTCATCACACAGACACTGCAAATCACTGAAAAACACTTTTTCTGACTGATTTACAACAGTTCCCACTTAGTTCTTGCAGTTTCCCAACTTTTCTCTTACACTGACACTGTTTCTGCTAAAGAGTGACTCTGCTTGTTCAAAAGACGTATCTCGCTGAGATAAGCGTTTCTGTGCAACGGTTTATTCCAAATGCATCTCCAACAGGCCAAATAAGCTTTCTTTCACACAATCATTGCAGATGACACAAAAAGTCTTTCTCCAGCTCAAATGCATGTTTTCTCAGCATGTACTGGCAAGTTTCAATGGTTTTACAGAAAGCGAAAGTGTTACATTTAAAACGTGTTATTCATCACACAGACACTGCAAATCACTGAAAAACACTTTTTCTGACTGATTTACAACAGTTCCCACTTAGTTCTTGCAGTTTCCCAACTTTTCTCTTACACTGACACTGTTTCTGCTAAAGAGTGACTCTGCTTGTTCAAAAGACGTATCTCGCTGAGATAAGCGTTTCTGTGCAACGGTTTATTCCAAATGCATCTCCAACAGGCCAAATAAGCTTTCTTTCACACAATCATTGCAGATGACACAAAAAGTCTTTCTCCAGCTCAAATGCATGTTTTCTCAGCATGTACTGGCAAGTTTCAATGGTTTTACAGAAAGCGAAAGTGTTACATTTAAAACGTGTTATTCATCACACAGACACTGCAAATCACTGAAAAACACTTTTTCTGACTGATTTACAACAGTTCCCACTTAGTTCTTGCAGTTTCCCAACTTTTCTCTTACACTGACACTGTTTCTGCTAAAGAGTGACTCTGCTTGTTCAAAAGACGTATCTCGCTGAGATAAGCGTTTCTGTGCAACGGTTTATTCCAAATGCATCTCCAACAGGCCAAATAAGCTTTCTTTCACACAATCATTGCAGATGACACAAAAAGTCTTTCTCCAGCTCAAATGTATGTTTTTCTAGCATGTACTGGCAAGTTTCAATGTTTTTACAGAAAGCGAAAGTGTTACATTTAAAACGTGTTATTCATCACACAGACACTGCAAATCACTGAAAAACACTTTTTCTGACTGATTTACAACAGTTCCCACTTAGTTCTTGCAGTTTCCCAACTTTTCTCTTACACTGACACTGTTTCTGCTAAAGAGTGACTCTGCTTGTTCAAAAGACGTATCTCGCTGAGATAAGCGTTTCTGTGCAACGGTTTATTCCAAATGCATCTCCAACAGGCCAAATAAGCTTTCTTTCACACAATCATTGCAGATGACACAAAAAGTCTTTCTCCAGCTCAAATGCATGTTTTCTCAGCATGTACTGGCAAGTTTCAATGGTTTTACAGAAAGCGAAAGTGTTACATTTAAAACGTGTTATTCATCACACAGACACTGCAAATCACTGAAAAACACTTTTTCTGACTGATTTACAACAGTTCCCACTTAGTTCTTGCAGTTTCCCAACTTTTCTCTTACACTGACACTGTTTCTGCTAAAGAGTGACTCTGCTTGTTCAAAAGACGTATCTCGCTGAGATAAGCGTTTCTGTGCAACGGTTTATTCCAAATGCATCTCCAACAGGCCAAATAAGCTTTCTTTCACACAATCATTGCAGATGACACAAAAAGTCTTTCTCCAGCTCAAATGTATGTTTTTCTAGCATGTACTGGCAAGTTTCAATGTTTTTACAGAAAGCGAAAGTGTTACATTTAAACCGTGTTATTCATCACACAGACACTGCAAATCACTCAGAAACACTTTTTCTGACTGATTTACAACAGTTCCCACTTAGTTCTTGCAGTTTCCCAACTTTTCTCTTACACTGACACTGTTTCTGCTAAAGAGTGACTCTGCTTGTTCAAAAGACGTATCTCGCTGAGATAAGCGTTTCTGTGCAACGGTTTATTCCAAATGCATCTCCAACAGGCCAAATAAGCTTTCTTTCACACAATCATTGCAGATGACACAAAAAGTCTTTCTCCAGCTCAAATGCATGTTTTCTCAGCATGTACTGGCAAGTTTCAATGGTTTTACAGAAAGCGAAAGTGTTACATTTAAAACGTGTTATTCATCACACAGACACTGCAAATCACTGAAAAACACTTTTTCTGACTGATTTACAACAGTTCCCACTTAGTTCTTGCAGTTTCCCAACTTTTCTCTTACACTGACACTGTTTCTGCTAAAGAGTGACTCTGCTTGTTCAAAAGACGTATCTCGCTGAGATAAGCGTTTCTGTGCAACGGTTTATTCCAAATGCATCTCCAACAGGCCAAATAAGCTTTCTTTCACACAATCATTGCAGATGACACAAAAAGTCTTTCTCCAGCTCAAATGCATGTTTTCTCAGCATGTACTGGCAAGTTTCAATGGTTTTACAGAAAGCGAAAGTGTTACATTTAAAACGTGTTATTCATCACACAGACACTGCAAATCACTCAGAAACACTTTTTCTGACTGATTTACAACAGTTCCCACTTAGTTCTTGCAGTTTCCCAACTTTTCTCTTACACTGACACTGTTTCTGCTAAAGAGTGACTCTGCTTGTTCAAAAGACGTATCTCGCTGAGATAAGCGTTTCTGTGCAACGGTTTATTCCAAATGCATCTCCAACAGGCCAAATAAGCTTTCTTTCACACAATCATTGCAGATGACACAAAAAGTCTTTCTCCAGCTCAAATGCATGTTTTCTCAGCATGTACTGGCAAGTTTCAATGGTTTTACAGAAAGCGAAAGTGTTACATTTAAAACGTGTTATTCATCACACAGACACTGCAAATCACTGAAAAACACTTTTTCTGACTGATTTACAACAGTTCCCACTTAGTTCTTGCAGTTTCCCAACTTTTCTCTTACACTGACACTGTTTCTGCTAAAGAGTGACTCTGCTTGTTCAAAAGACGTATCTCGCTGAGATAAGCGTTTCTGTGCAACGGTTTATTCCAAATGCATCTCCAACAGGCCAAATAAGCTTTCTTTCACACAATCATTGCAGATGACACAAAAAGTCTTTCTCCAGCTCAAATGTATGTTTTCTCAGCATGTACTGGCAAGTTTCAATGTTTTTACAGAAAGCGAAAGTGTTACATTTAAAACGTGTTATTCATCACACAGACACTGCAAATCACTGAAAAACACTTTTTCTGACTGATTTACAACAGTTCCCACTTAGTTCTTGCAGTTTCCCAACTTTTCTCTTACACTGACACTGTTTCTGCTAAAGAGTGACTCTGCTTGTTCAAAAGACGTATCTCGCTGAGATAAGCGTTTCTGTGCAACGGTTTATTCCAAATGCATCTCCAACAGGCCAAATAAGCTTTCTTTCACACAATCATTGCAGATGACACAAAAAGTCTTTCTCCAGCTCAAATGCATGTTTTCTCAGCATGTACTGGCAAGTTTCAATGGTTTTACAGAAAGCGAAAGTGTTACAGTTAAATCCTGTTATTCATCACACAGACACTGCAAATCACTGAAAAACACTTTTTCTGACTGATTTACAACAGTTCCCACTTAGTTCTTGCAGTTTCCCAACTTTTCTCTTACACTGACACTGTTTCTGCTAAAGAGTGACTCTGCTTGTTCAAAAGACGTATCTCGCTGAGATAAGCGTTTCTGTGCAACGGTTTATTCCAAATGCATCTCCAACAGGCCAAATAAGCTTTCTTTCACACAATCATTGCAGATGACACAAAAAGTCTTTCTCCAGCTCAAATGTATGTTTTTCTAGCATGTACTGGCAAGTTTCAATGTTTTTACAGAAAGCGAAAGTGTTACATTTAAAACGTGTTATTCATCACACAGACACTGCAAATCACTCAGAAACACTTTTTCTGACTGATTTACAACAGTTCCCACTTAGTTCTTGCAGTTTCCCAACTTTTCTCTTACACTGACACTGTTTCTGCTAAAGAGTGACTCTGCTTGTTCAAAAGACGTATCTCGCTGAGATAAGCGTTTCTGTGCAACGGTTTATTCCAAATGCATCTCCAACAGGCCAAATAAGCTTTCTTTCACACAATCATTGCAGATGACACAAAAAGTCTTTCTCCAGCTCAAATGCATGTTTTCTCAGCATGTACTGGCAAGTTTCAATGGTTTTACAGAAAGCGAAAGTGTTACATTTAAAACGTGTTATTCATCACACAGACACTGCAAATCACTGAAAAACACTTTTTCTGACTGATTTACAACAGTTCCCACTTAGTTCTTGCAGTTTCCCAACTTTTCTCTTACACTGACACTGTTTCTGCTAAAGAGTGACTCTGCTTGTTCAAAAGACGTATCTCGCTGAGATAAGCGTTTCTGTGCAACGGTTTATTCCAAATGCATCTCCAACAGGCCAAATAAGCTTTCTTTCACACAATCATTGCAGATGACACAAAAAGTCTTTCTCCAGCTCAAATGCATGTTTTCTCAGCATGTACTGGCAAGTTTCAATGGTTTTACAGAAAGCGAAAGTGTTACATTTAAAACGTGTTATTCATCACACAGACACTACAAATCACTGAAAAACACTTTTTCTGACTGATTTACAACAGTTCCCACTTAGTTCTTGCAGTTTCCCAACTTTTCTCTTACACTGACACTGTTTCTGCTAAAGAGTGACTCTGCTTGTTCAAAAGACGTATCTCGCTGAGATAAGCGTTTCTGTGCAACAGTTCACTCCAAACGCATCTCCAACAGGCCAAATAAGCTTTCTTTCACACAAACATTGCAGATGACACCAAAAGTCTTTCTCCAGCTCAAATGCATGTTTTCTCAGCATGTACTGGCAAGTTTCAATGGTTTTACAGAAAGCGAAAGTGTTACATTTAAAACGTGTTATTCATCACACAGACACTGCAAATCACTCAGAAACACTTTTTCTGACTGATTTACAACAGTTCCCACTTAGTTCTTGCAGTTTCCCAACTTTTCTCTTACACTGACACTGTTTCTGCTAAAGAGTGACTCTGCTTGTTCAAAAGACGTATCTCGCTGAGATAAGCGTTTCTGTGCAACAGTTCACTCCAAACGCATCTCCAACAGGCCAAATAAGCTTTCTTTCACACAAACATTGCAGATGACACAAAAAGTCTTTCTCCAGCTCAAATGCATGTTTTCTCAGCATGTACTGGCAAGTTTCAATGGTTTTACAGAAAGCGAAAGTGTTACATTTAAAACGTGTTATTCATCACACAGACACTGCAAATCACTCAGAAACACTTTTTCTGACTGATTTACAACAGTTCCCACTTAGTTCTTGCAGTTTCCCAACTTTTCTCTTACACTGACACTGTTTCTGCTAAAGAGTGACTCTGCTTGTTCAAAAGACGTATCTCGCTGAGATAAGCGTTTCTGTGCAACGGTTTATTCCAAATGCATCTCCAACAGGCCAAATAAGCTTTCTTTCACACAATCATTGCAGATGACACAAAAAGTCTTTCTCCAGCTCAAATGCATGTTTTCTCAGCATGTACTGGCAAGTTTCAATGGTTTTACAGAAAGCGAAAGTGTTACATTTAAAACGTGTTATTCATCACACAGACACTGCAAATCACTGAAAAACACTTTTTCTGACTGATTTACAACAGTTCCCACTTAGTTCTTGCAGTTTCCCAACTTTTCTCTTACACTGACACTGTTTCTGCTAAAGAGTGACTCTGCTTGTTCAAAAGACGTATCTCGCTGAGATAAGCGTTTCTGTGCAACGGTTTATTCCAAATGCATCTCCAACAGGCCAAATAAGCTTTCTTTCACACAATCATTGCAGATGACACAAAAAGTCTTTCTCCAGCTCAAATGCATGTTTTCTCAGCATGTACTGGCAAGTTTCAATGGTTTTACAGAAAGCGAAAGTGTTACATTTAAACCGTGTTATTCATCACACAGACACTGCAAATCACTCAGAAACACTTTTTCTGACTGATTTACAACAGTTCCCACTTAGTTCTTGCAGTTTCCCAACTTTTCTCTTACACTGACACTGTTTCTGCTAAAGAGTGACTCTGCTTGTTCAAAAGACGTATCTCGCTGAGATAAGCGTTTCTGTGCAACGGTTTATTCCAAATGCATCTCCAACAGGCCAAATAAGCTTTCTTTCACACAATCATTGCAGATGACACAAAAAGTCTTTCTCCAGCTCAAATGCATGTTTTCTCAGCATGTACTGGCAAGTTTCAATGGTTTTACAGAAAGCGAAAGTGTTACATTTAAACCGTGTTATTCATCACACAGACACTGCAAATCACTCAGAAACACTTTTTCTGACTGATTTACAACAGTTCCCACTTAGTTCTTGCAGTTTCCCAACTTTTCTCTTACACTGACACTGTTTCTGCTAAAGAGTGACTCTGCTTGTTCAAAAGACGTATCTCGCTGAGATAAGCGTTTCTGTGCAACGGTTTATTCCAAATGCATCTCCAACAGGCCAAATAAGCTTTCTTTCACACAATCATTGCAGATGACACAAAAAGTCTTTCTCCAGCTCAAATGCATGTTTTCTCAGCATGTACTGGCAAGTTTCAATGGTTTTACAGAAAGCGAAAGTGTTACATTTAAAACGTGTTATTCATCACACAGACACTGCAAATCACTCAGAAACACTTTTTCTGACTGATTTACAACAGTTCCCACTTAGTTCTTGCAGTTTCCCAACTTTTCTCTTACACTGACACTGTTTCTGCTAAAGAGTGACTCTGCTTGTTCAAAAGACGTATCTCGCTGAGATAAGCGTTTCTGTGCAACGGTTTATTCCAAATGCATCTCCAACAGGCCAAATAAGCTTTCTTTCACACAATCATTGCAGATGACACAAAAAGTCTTTCTCCAGCTCAAATGCATGTTTTCTCAGCATGTACTGGCAAGTTTCAATGGTTTTACAGAAAGCGAAAGTGTTACATTTAAAACGTGTTATTCATCACACAGACACTGCAAATCACTCAGAAACACTTTTTCTGACTGATTTACAACAGTTCCCACTTAGTTCTTGCAGTTTCCCAACTTTTCTCTTACACTGACACTGTTTCTGCTAAAGAGTGACTCTGCTTGTTCAAAAGACGTATCTCGCTGAGATAAGCGTTTCTGTGCAACGGTTTATTCCAAATGCATCTCCAACAGGCCAAATAAGCTTTCTTTCACACAATCATTGCAGATGACACAAAAAGTCTTTCTCCAGCTCAAATGCATGTTTTCTCAGCATGTACTGGCAAGTTTCAATGGTTTTACAGAAAGCGAAAGTGTTACATTTAAAACGTGTTATTCATCACACAGACACTGCAAATCACTCAGAAACACTTTTTCTGACTGATTTACAACAGTTCCCACTTAGTTCTTGCAGTTTCCCAACTTTTCTCTTACACTGACACTGTTTCTGCTAAAGAGTGACTCTGCTTGTTCAAAAGACGTATCTCGCTGAGATAAGCGTTTCTGTGCAACGGTTTATTCCAAATGCATCTCCAACAGGCCAAATAAGCTTTCTTTCACACAATCATTGCAGATGACACAAAAAGTCTTTCTCCAGCTCAAATGCATGTTTTCTCAGCATGTACTGGCAAGTTTCAATGGTTTTACAGAAAGCGAAAGTGTTACATTTAAAACGTGTTATTCATCACACAGACACTGCAAATCACTCAGAAACACTTTTTCTGACTGATTTACAACAGTTCCCACTTAGTTCTTGCAGTTTCCCAACTTTTCTCTTACACTGACACTGTTTCTGCTAAAGAGTGACTCTGCTTGTTCAAAAGACGTATCTCGCTGAGATAAGCGTTTCTGTGCAACGGTTTATTCCAAATGCATCTCCAACAGGCCAAATAAGCTTTCTTTCACACAATCATTGCAGATGACACAAAAAGTCTTTCTCCAGCTCAAATGTATGTTTTCTCAGCATGTACTGGCAAGTTTCAATGGTTTTAAAGAAAGCGAAAGTGTTACATTTAAAACGTGTTATTCATCACACAGACACTGCAAATCACTGAAAAACACTTTTTCTGACTGATTTACAACAGTTCCCACTTAGTTCTTGCAGTTTCCCAACTTTTCTCTTACACTGACACTGTTTCTGCTAAAGAGTGACTCTGCTTGTTCAAAAGACGTATCTCGCTGAGATAAGCGTTTCTGTGCAACGGTTTATTCCAAATGCATCTCCAACAGGCCAAATAAGCTTTCTTTCACACAATCATTGCAGATGACACAAAAAGTCTTTCTCCAGCTCAAATGCATGTTTTCTCAGCATGTACTGGCAAGTTTCAATGGTTTTACAGAAAGCGAAAGTGTTACATTTAAAACGTGTTATTCATCACACAGACACTGCAAATCACTGAAAAACACTTTTTCTGACTGATTTACAACAGTTCCCACTTAGTTCTTGCAGTTTCCCAACTTTTCTCTTACACTGACACTGTTTCTGCTAAAGAGTGACTCTGCTTGTTCAAAAGACGTATCTCGCTGAGATAAGCGTTTCTGTGCAACGGTTTATTCCAAATGCATCTCCAACAGGCCAAATAAGCTTTCTTTCACACAATCATTGCAGATGACACAAAAAGTCTTTCTCCAGCTCAAATGCATGTTTTCTCAGCATGTACTGGCAAGTTTCAATGGTTTTACAGAAAGCGAAAGTGTTACATTTAAAACCGTGTTATTCATCACACAGACACTGCAAATCACTCAGAAACACTTTTTCTGACTGATTTACAACAGTTCCCACTTAGTTCTTGCAGTTTCCCAACTTTTCTCTTACACTGACACTGTTTCTGCTAAAGAGTGACTCTGCTTGTTCAAAAGACGTATCTCGCTGAGATAAGCGTTTCTGTGCAACGGTTTATTCCAAATGCATCTCCAACAGGCCAAATAAGCTTTCTTTCACACAATCATTGCAGATGACACAAAAAGTCTTTCTCCAGCTCAAATGCATGTTTTCTCAGCATGTACTGGCAAGTTTCAATGGTTTTACAGAAAGCGAAAGTGTTACATTTAAAACGTGTTATTCATCACACAGACACTGCAAATCACTGAAAAACACTTTTTCTGACTGATTTACAACAGTTCCCACTTAGTTCTTGCAGTTTCCCAACTTTTCTCTTACACTGACACTGTTTCTGCTAAAGAGTGACTCTGCTTGTTCAAAAGACGTATCTCGCTGAGATAAGCGTTTCTGTGCAACGGTTTATTCCAAATGCATCTCCAACAGGCCAAATAAGCTTTCTTTCACACAATCATTGCAGATGACACAAAAAGTCTTTCTCCAGCTCAAATGCATGTTTTCTCAGCATGTACTGGCAAGTTTCAATGGTTTTACAGAAAGCGAAAGTGTTACATTTAAAACGTGTTATTCATCACACAGACACTGCAAATCACTGAAAAACACTTTTTCTGACTGATTTACAACAGTTCCCACTTAGTTCTTGCAGTTTCCCAACTTTTCTCTTACACTGACACTGTTTCTGCTAAAGAGTGACTCTGCTTGTTCAAAAGACGTATCTCGCTGAGATAAGCGTTTCTGTGCAACGGTTTATTCCAAATGCATCTCCAACAGGCCAAATAAGCTTTCTTTCACACAATCATTGCAGATGACACAAAAAGTCTTTCTCCAGCTCAAATGCATGTTTTCTCAGCATGTACTGGCAAGTTTCAATGGTTTTACAGAAAGCGAAAGTGTTACATTTAAAACGTGTTATTCATCACACAGACACTGCAAATCACTGAAAAACACTTTTTCTGACTGATTTACAACAGTTCCCACTTAGTTCTTGCAGTTTCCCAACTTTTCTCTTACACTGACACTGTTTCTGCTAAAGAGTGACTCTGCTTGTTCAAAAGACGTATCTCGCTGAGATAAGCGTTTCTGTGCAACGGTTTATTCCAAATGCATCTCCAACAGGCCAAATAAGCTTTCTTTCACACAATCATTGCAGATGACACAAAAAGTCTTTCTCCAGCTCAAATGCATGTTTTCTCAGCATGTACTGGCAAGTTTCAATGGTTTTACAGAAAGCGAAAGTGTTACATTTAAAACGTGTTATTCATCACACAGACACTGCAAATCACTGAAAAACACTTTTTCTGACTGATTTACAACAGTTCCCACTTAGTTCTTGCAGTTTCCCAACTTTTCTCTTACACTGACACTGTTTCTGCTAAAGAGTGACTCTGCTTGTTCAAAAGACGTATCTCGCTGAGATAAGCGTTTCTGTGCAACGGTTTATTCCAAATGCATCTCCAACAGGCCAAATAAGCTTTCTTTCACACAATCATTGCAGATGACACAAAAAGTCTTTCTCCAGCTCAAATGCATGTTTTCTCAGCATGTACTGGCAAGTTTCAATGGTTTTACATAAAGCGAAAGTGTTACATTTAAAACGTGTTATTCATCACACAGACACTGCAAATCACTCAGAAACACTTTTTCTGACTGATTTACAACAGTTCCCACTTAGTTCTTGCAGTTTCCCAACTTTTCTCTTACACTGACACTGTTTCTGCTAAAGAGTGACTCTGCTTGTTCAAAAGACGTATCTCGCTGAGATAAGCGTTTCTGTGCAACGGTTTATTCCAAATGCATCTCCAACAGGCCAAATAAGCTTTCTTTCACACAATCATTGCAGATGACACCAAAAGTCTTTCTCCAGCTCAAATGCATGTTTTCTCAGCATGTACTGGCAAGTTTCAATGGTTTTACATAAAGCGAAAGTGTTACATTTAAAACGTGTTATTCATCACACAGACACTGCAAATCACTGAAAAACACTTTTTCTGACTGATTTACAACAGTTCCCACTTAGTTCTTGCAGTTTCCCAACTTTTCTCTTACACTGACACTGTTTCTGCTAAAGAGTGACTCTGCTTGTTCAAAAGACGTATCTCGCTGAGATAAGCGTTTCTGTGCAACGGTTTATTCCAAATGCATCTCCAACAGGCCAAATAAGCTTTCTTTCACACAATCATTGCAGATGACACAAAAAGTCTTTCTCCAGCTCAAATGCATGTTTTCTCAGCATGTACTGGCAAGTTTCAATGGTTTTACAGAAAGCGAAAGTGTTACATTTAAAACGTGTTATTCATCACACAGACACTGCAAATCACTGAAAAACACTTTTTCTGACTGATTTACAACAGTTCCCACTTAGTTCTTGCAGTTTCCCAACTTTTCTCTTACACTGACACTGTTTCTGCTAAAGAGTGACTCTGCTTGTTCAAAAGACGTATCTCGCTGAGATAAGCGTTTCTGTGCAACGGTTTATTCCAAATGCATCTCCAACAGGCCAAATAAGCTTTCTTTCACACAATCATTGCAGATGACACAAAAAGTCTTTCTCCAGCTCAAATGCATGTTTTCTCAGCATGTACTGGCAAGTTTCAATGGTTTTACAGAAAGCGAAAGTGTTACATTTAAAACGTGTTATTCATCACACAGACACTGCAAATCACTCAGAAACACTTTTTCTGACTGATTTACAACAGTTCCCACTTAGTTCTTGCAGTTTCCCAACTTTTCTCTTACACTGACACTGTTTCTGCTAAAGAGTGACTCTGCTTGTTCAAAAGACGTATCTCGCTGAGATAAGCGTTTCTGTGCAACAGTTTATTCCAAATGCATCTCCAACAGGCCAAATAAGCTTTCTTTCACACAAACATTGCAGATGACACCAAAAGTCTTTCTCCAGCTCAAATGCATGTTTTCTCAGCATGTACTGGCAAGTTTCAATGGTTTTATATAAAGCGAAAGTGTTACATTTAAAACGTGTTATTCATCACACAGACACTGCAAATCACTCAGAAACACTTTTTCTGACTGATTTACAACAGTTCCCACTTAGTTCTTGCAGTTTCCCAACTTTTCTCTTACACTGACACTGTTTCTGCTAAAGAGTGACTCTGCTTGTTCAAAAGACGTATCTCGCTGAGATAAGCGTTTCTGTGCAACGGTTTATTCCAAATGCATCTCCAACAGGCCAAATAAGCTTTCTTTCACACAATCATTGCAGATGACACGAAAAGTCTTTCTCCAGCTCAAATGCATGTTTTCTCAGCATGTACTGGCAAGTTTCAATGGTTTTACAGAAAGCGAAAGTGTTACATTTAAAACGTGTTATTCATCACACAGACACTGCAAATCACTGAAAAACACTTTTTCTGACTGATTTACAACAGTTCCCACTTAGTTCTTGCAGTTTCCCAACTTTTCTCTTACACTGACACTGTTTCTGCTAAAGAGTGACTCTGCTTGTTCAAAAGACGTATCTCGCTGAGATAAGCGTTTCTGTGCAACGGTTTATTCCAAATGCATCTCCAACAGGCCAAATAAGCTTTCTTTCACACAATCATTGCAGATGACACAAAAAGTCTTTCTCCAGCTCAAATGCATGTTTTCTCAGCATGTACTGGCAAGTTTCAATGGTTTTACAGAAAGCGAAAGTGTTACATTTAAAACGTGTTATTCATCACACAGACACTGCAAATCACTAGAAAACACTTTTTCTGACTGATTTACAACAGTTCCCACTTAGTTCTTGCAGTTTCCCAACTTTTCTCTTACACTGACACTGTTTCTGCTAAAGAGTGACTCTGCTTGTTCAAAAGACGTATCTCGCTGAGATAAGCGTTTCTGTGCAACGGTTTATTCCAAATGCATCTCCAACAGGCCAAATAAGCTTTCTTTCACACAATCATTGCAGATGACACAAAAAGTCTTTCTCCAGCTCAAATGCATGTTTTCTCAGCATGTACTGGCAAGTTTCAATGGTTTTACAGAAAGCGAAAGTGTTACATTTAAAACGTGTTATTCATCACACAGACACTGCAAATCACTCAGAAACACTTTTTCTGACTGATTTACAACAGTTCCCACTTAGTTCTTGCAGTTTCCCAACTTTTCTCTTACACTGACACTGTTTCTGCTAAAGAGTGACTCTGCTTGTTCAAAAGACGTATCTCGCTGAGATAAGCGTTTCTGTGCAACGGTTTATTCCAAATGCATCTCCAACAGGCCAAATAAGCTTTCTTTCACACAATCATTGCAGATGACACAAAAAGTCTTTCTCCAGCTCAAATGCATGTTTTCTCAGCATGTACTGGCAAGTGTCAATGGTTTTATATAAAGCGAAAGTGTTACATTTAAAACGTGTTATTCATCACACACAGACACTGCAAATCACTGAAAAACACTTTTTCTGACTGATTTACAACAGTTCCCACTTAGTTCTTGCAGTTTCCCAACTTTTCTCTTACACTGACACTGTTTCTGCTAAAGAGTGACTCTGCTTGTTCAAAAGACGTATCTCGCTGAGATAAGCGTTTCTGTGCAACAGTTCACTCCAAACGCATCTCCAACAGGCCAAATAAGCTTTCTTTCACACAAACATTGCAGATGACACCAAAAGTCTTTCTCCAGCTCAAATGCATGTTTTCTCAGCATGTACTGGCAAGTTTCAATGGTTTTACAGAAAGCGAAAGTGTTACATTTAAAACGTGTTATTCATCACACAGACACTGCAAATCACTCAGAAACACTTTTTCTGACTGATTTACAACAGTTCCCACTTAGTTCTTGCAGTTTCCCAACTTTTCTCTTACACTGACACTGTTTCTGCTAAAGAGTGACTCTGCTTGTTCAAAAGACGTATCTCGCTGAGATAAGCGTTTCTGTGCAACGGTTTATTCCAAATGCATCTCCAACAGGCCAAATAAGCTTTCTTTCACACAATCATTGCAGATGACACAAAAAGTCTTTCTCCAGCTCAAATGCATGTTTTCTCAGCATGTACTGGCAAGTTTCAATGGTTTTACAGAAAGCGAAAGTGTTACATTTAAAACGTGTTATTCATCACACAGACACTGCAAATCACTCAGAAACACTTTTTCTGACTGATTTACAACAGTTCCCACTTAGTTCTTGCAGTTTCCCAACTTTTCTCTTACACTGACACTGTTTCTGCTAAAGAGTGACTCTGCTTGTTCAAAAGACGTATCTCGCTGAGATAAGCGTTTCTGTGCAACGGTTTATTCCAAATGCATCTCCAACAGGCCAAATAAGCTTTCTTTCACACAATCATTGCAGATGACACAAAAAGTCTTTCTCCAGCTCAAATGCATGTTTTCTCAGCATGTACTGGCAAGTTTCAGTGGTTTTACAGAAAGCGAAAGTGTTACATTTAAAACGTGTTATTCATCACACAGACACTGCAAATCACTGAAAAACACTTTTTCTGACTGATTTACAACAGTTCCCACTTAGTTCTTGCAGTTTCCCAACTTTTCTCTTACACTGACACTGTTTCTGCTAAAGAGTGACTCTGCTTGTTCAAAAGACGTATCTCGCTGAGATAAGCGTTTCTGTGCAACAGTTCACTCCAAACGCATCTCCAACAGGCCAAATAAGCTTTCTTTCACACAAACATTGCAGATGACACCAAAAGTCTTTCTCCAGCTCAAATGCATGTTTTCTCAGCATGTACTGGCAAGTGTCAATGGTTTTACAGAAAGCGAAAGTGTTACATTTAAAACGTGTTATTCATCACACACAGACACTGCAAATCACTCAGAAACACTTTTTCTGACTGATTTACAACAGTTCCCACTTAGTTCTTGCAGTTTCCCAACTTTTCTCTTACACTGACACTGTTTCTGCTAAAGAGTGACTCTGCTTGTTCAAAAGACGTATCTCGCTGAGATAAGCGTTTCTGTGCAACGGTTTATTCCAAATGCATCTCCAACAGGCCAAATAAGCTTTCTTTCACACAATCATTGCAGATGACACAAAAAGTCTTTCTCCAGCTCAAATGCATGTTTTCTCAGCATGTACTGGCAAGTTTCAATGGTTTTACAGAAAGCGAAAGTGTTACATTTAAAACGTGTTATTCATCACACACAGACACTGCAAATCACTGAAAAACACTTTTTCTGACTGATTTACAACAGTTCCCACTTAGTTCTTGCAGTTTCCCAACTTTTCTCTTACACTGACACTGTTTCTGCTAAAGAGTGACTCTGCTTGTTCAAAAGACGTATCTCGCTGAGATAAGCGTTTCTGTGCAACGGTTTATTCCAAATGCATCTCCAACAGGCCAAATAAGCTTTCTTTCACACAATCATTGCAGATGACACAAAAAGTCTTTCTCCAGCTCAAATGCATGTTTTCTCAGCATGTACTGGCAAGTTTCAATGGTTTTACAGAAAGCGAAAGTGTTACATTTAAAACGTGTTATTCATCACACAGACACTGCAAATCACTGAAAAACACTTTTTCTGACTGATTTACAACAGTTCCCACTTAGTTCTTGCAGTTTCCCAACTTTTCTCTTACACTGACACTGTTTCTGCTAAAGAGTGACTCTGCTTGTTCAAAAGACGTATCTCGCTGAGATAAGCGTTTCTGTGCAACGGTTTATTCCAAATGCATCTCCAACAGGCCAAATAAGCTTTCTTTCACACAATCATTGCAGATGACACAAAAAGTCTTTCTCCAGCTCAAATGCATGTTTTCTCAGCATGTACTGGCAAGTTTCAATGGTTTTACAGAAAGCGAAAGTGTTACAGTTAAAACGTGTTATTCATCACACAGACACTGCAAATCACTGAAAAACACTTTTTCTGACTGATTTACAACAGTTCCCACTTAGTTCTTGCAGTTTCCCAACTTTTCTCTTACACTGACACTGTTTCTGCTAAAGAGTGACTCTGCTTGTTCAAAAGACGTATCTCGCTGAGATAAGCGTTTCTGTGCAACGGTTTATTCCAAATGCATCTCCAACAGGCCAAATAAGCTTTCTTTCACACAATCATTGCAGATGACACAAAAAGTCTTTCTCCAGCTCAAATACATGTTTTCTCAGCATGTACTGGCAAGTTTCAGTTGTTTTACAGAAAGCGAAAGTGTTACATTTAAAACGTGTTATTCATCACACAGACACTGCAAATCACTGAAAAACACTTTTTCTGACTGATTTACAACAGTTCCCACTTAGTTCTTGCAGTTTCCCAACTTTTCTCTTACACTGACACTGTTTCTGCTAAAGAGTGACTCTGCTTGTTCAAAAGACGTATCTCGCTGAGATAAGCGTTTCTGTGCAACGGTTTATTCCAAATGCATCTCCAACAGGCCAAATAAGCTTTCTTTCACACAATCATTGCAGATGACACAAAAAGTCTTTCTCCAGCTCAAATGCATGTTTTCTCAGCATGTACTGGCAAGTTTCAATGGTTTTACAGAAAGCGAAAGTGTTACATTTAAAACGTGTTATTCATCACACAGACACTGCAAATCACTGAAAAACACTTTTTCTGACTGATTTACAACAGTTCCCACTTAGTTCTTGCAGTTTCCCAACTTTTCTCTTACACTGACACTGTTTCTGCTAAAGAGTGACTCTGCTTGTTCAAAAGACGTATCTCGCTGAGATAAGCGTTTCTGTGCAACAGTTCACTCCAAACGCATCTCCAACAGGCCAAATAAGCTTTCTTTCACACAATCATTGCAGATGACACAAAAAGTCTTTCTCCAGCTCAAATGCATGTTTTCTCAGCATGTACTGGCAAGTTTCAATGGTTTTACAGAAAGCGAAAGTGTTACATTTAAAACGTGTTATTCATCACACAGACACTGCAAATCACTGAAAAACACTTTTTCTGACTGATTTACAACAGTTCCCACTTAGTTCTTGCAGTTTCCCAACTTTTCTCTTACACTGACACTGTTTCTGCTAAAGAGTGACTCTGCTTGTTCAAAAGACGTATCTCGCTGAGATAAGCGTTTCTGTGCAACGGTTTATTCCAAAGGCATCTCCAACAGGCCAAATAAGCTTTCTTTCACACAATCATTGCAGATGACACAAAAAGTCTTTCTCCAGCTCAAATACATGTTTTCTCAGCATGTACTGGCAAGTTTCAATGGTTTTACAGAAAGCGAAAGTGTTACATTTAAAACGTGTTATTCATCACACAGACACTGCAAATCACTGAAAAACACTTTTTCTGACTGATTTACAACAGTTCCCACTTAGTTCTTGCAGTTTCCCAACTTTTCTCTTACACTGACACTGTTTCTGCTAAAGAGTGACTCTGCTTGTTCAAAAGACGTATCTCGCTGAGATAAGCGTTTCTGTGCAACGGTTTATTCCAAATGCATCTCCAACAGGCCAAATAAGCTTTCTTTCACACAATCATTGCAGATGACACAAAAAGTCTTTCTCCAGCTCAAATGCATGTTTTCTCAGCATGTACTGGCAAGTTTCAATGGTTTTACAGAAAGCGAAAGTGTTACATTTAAAACGTGTTATTCATCACACAGACACTGCAAATCACTGAAAAACACTTTTTCTGACTGATTTACAACAGTTCGCACTTAGTTCTTGCAGTTTCCCAACTTTTCTCTTACACTGACACTGTTTCTGCTAAAGAGTGACTCTGCTTGTTCAAAAGACGTATCTCGCTGAGATAAGCGTTTCTGTGCAACGGTTTATTCCAAAGGCAACTCCAACAGGCCAAATAAGCTTTCTTTCACACAATCATTGCAGATGACACAAAAAGTCTTTCCCCAGCTCAAATACAAGATTTCTCAGCATGTACTGGCAAGTTTCAATGGTTTTACAGAAAGCGAAAGTGTTACATTTAAAACGTGTTATTCATCACACAGACACTGCAAATCACTCAGAAACACTTTTTCTGACTGATTTACAACAGTTCCCACTTAGTTCTTGCAGTTTCCCAACTTTTCTCTTACACTGACACTGTTTCTGCTAAAGAGTGACTCTGCTTGTTCAAAAGACGTATCTCGCTGAGATAAGCGTTTCTGTGCAACGGTTTATTCCAAATGCATCTCCAACAGGCCAAATAAGCTTTCTTTCACACAATCATTGCAGATGACACAAAAAGTCTTTCTCCAGCTCAAATGCATGTTTTCTCAGCATGTACTGGCAAGTTTCAATGGTTTTACAGAAAGCGAAAGTGTTACATTTAAAACGTGTTATTCATCACACAGACACTGCAAATCACTGAAAAACACTTTTTCTGACTGATTTACAACAGTTCCCACTTAGTTCTTGCAGTTTCCCAACTTTTCTCTTACACTGACACTGTTTCTGCTAAAGAGTGACTCTGCTTGTTCAAAAGACGTATCTCGCTGAGATAAGCGTTTCTGTGCAACGGTTTATTCCAAATGCATCTCCAACAGGCCAAATAAGCTTTCTTTCACACAATCATTGCAGATGACACAAAAAGTCTTTCTCCAGCTCAAATGCATGTTTTCTCAGCATGTACTGGCAAGTTTCAATGGTTTTACAGAAAGCGAAAGTGTTACATTTAAAACGTGTTATTCATCACACAGACACTGCAAATCACTCAGAAACACTTTTTCTGACTGATTTACAACAGTTCCCACTTAGTTCTTGCAGTTTCCCAACTTTTCTCTTACACTGACACTGTTTCTGCTAAAGAGTGACTCTGCTTGTTCAAAAGACGTATCTCGCTGAGATAAGTGTTTCTGTGCAACGGTTTATTCCAAATGCATCTCCAAAAGGCCAAATAAGCTTTCTTTCACACAATCATTGCAGATGACACAAAAAGTCTTTCTCCAGCTCAAATGCATGTTTTCTCAGCATGTACTGGCAAGTTTCAATGGTTTTACAGAAAGCGAAAGTGTTACATTTAAAACGTGTTATTCATCACACAGACACTGCAAATCACTGAAAAACACTTTTTCTGACTGATTTACAACAGTTCCCACTTAGTTCTTGCAGTTTCCCAACTTTTCTCTTACACTGACACTGTTTCTGCTAAAGAGTGACTCTGCTTGTTCAAAAGACGTATCTCGCTGAGATAAGCGTTTCTGTGCAACGGTTTATTCCAAATGCATCTCCAACAGGCCAAATAAGCTTTCTTTCACACAATCATTGCAGATGACACAAAAAGTCTTTCTCCAGCTCAAATGCATGTTTTCTCAGCATGTACTGGCAAGTTTCAATGGTTTTACAGAAAGCGAAAGTGTTACATTTAAAACGTGTTATTCATCACACAGACACTGCAAATCACTGAGAAACACTTTTTCTGACTGATTTACAACAGTTCCCACTTAGTTCTTGCAGTTTCCCAACTTTTCTCTTACACTGACACTGTTTCTGCTAAAGAGTGACTCTGCTTGTTCAAAAGACGTATCTCGCTGAGATAAGCGTTTCTGTGCAACGGTTTATTCCAAATGCATCTCCAACAGGCCAAATAAGCTTTCTTTCACACAATCATTGCAGATGACACAAAAAGTCTTTCCCCAGCTCAAATGCATGTTTTCTCAGCATGTACTGGCAAGTTTCAATGGTTTTACAGAAAGCGAAAGTGTTACATTTAAAACGTGTTATTCATCACACAGACACTGCAAATCACTCAGAAACACTTTTTCTGACTGATTTACAACAGTTCCCACTTAGTTCTTGCAGTTTCCCAACTTTTCTCTTACACTGACACTGTTTCTGCTAAAGAGTGACTCTGCTTGTTCAAAAGACGTATCTCGCTGAGATAAGCGTTTCTGTGCAACGGTTTATTCCAAATGCATCTCCAACAGGCCAAATAAGCTTTCTTTCACACAATCATTGCAAATGACACAAAAAGTCTTTCTCCAGCTCAAATGCATGTTTTCTCAGCATGTACTGGCAAGTTTCAATGGTTTTATATAAAGCGAAAGTGTTACATTTAAAACGTGTTATTCATCGCACAGACACTACAAATCACTGAAAAACACTTTTTCTGACTGATTTACAACAGTTCCCACTTAGTTCTTGCAGTTTCCCAACTTTTCTCTTACACTGACACTGTTTCTGCTAAAGAGTGACTCTGCTTGTTCAAAAGACGTATCTCGCTGAGATAAGCGTTTCTGTGCAACGGTTTATTCCAAATGCATCTCCAACAGGCCAAATAAGCTTTCTTTCACACAATCATTGCAGATGACACAAAAAGTCTTTCTCCAGCTCAAATGCATGTTTTCTCAGCATGTACTGGCAAGTTTCAATGGTTTTACAGAAAGCGAAAGTGTTACATTTAAAACCAGTTATTCATCACACAGACACTGCAAATCACTGAAAAACACTTTTTCTGACTGATTTACAACAGTTCCCACTTAGTTCTTGCAGTTTCCCAACTTTTCTCTTACACTGACACTGTTTCTGCTAAAGAGTGACTCTGCTTGTTCAAAAGACGTATCTCGCTGAGATAAGCGTTTCTGTGCAACGGTTTATTCCAAATGCATCTCCAACAGGCCAAATAAGCTTTCTTTCACACAATCATTGCAGATGACACAAAAAGTCTTTCTCCAGCTCAAATGCATGTTTTCTCAGCATGTACTGGCAAGTTTCAATGGTTTTACAGAAAGCGAAAGTGTTACATTTAAAACGTGTTATTCATCACACAGACACTGCAAATCACTGAAAAACACTTTTTCTGACTGATTTACAACAGTTCCCACTTAGTTCTTGCAGTTTCCCAACTTTTCTCTTACACTGACACTGTTTCTGCTAAAGAGTGACTCTGCTTGTTCAAAAGACGTATCTCGCTGAGATAAGCGTTTCTGTGCAACGGTTTATTCCAAATGCATCTCCAACAGGCCAAATAAGCTTTCTTTCACACAATCATTGCAGATGACACAAAAAGTCTTTCTCCAGCTCAAATGCATGTTTTCTCAGCATGTACTGGCAAGTTTCAATGGTTTTACAGAAAGCGAAAGTGTTACATTTAAAACGTGTTATTCATCACACAGACACTACAAATCACTGAAAAACACTTTTTCTGACTGATTTACAACAGTTCCCACTTAGTTCTTGCAGTTTCCCAACTTTTCTCTTACACTGACACTGTTTCTGCTAAAGAGTGACTCTGCTTGTTCAAAAGACGTATCTCGCTGAGATAAGCGTTTCTGTGCAACGGTTTATTCCAAATGCATCTCCAACAGGCCAAATAAGCTTTCTTTCACACAATCATTGCAGATGACACAAAAAGTCTTTCTCCAGCTCAAATGCATGTTTTCTCAGCATGTACTGGCAAGTTTCAATGGTTTTACAGAAAGCGAAAGTGTTACATTTAAAACGTGTTATTCATCACACAGACACTGCAAATCACTGAAAAACACTTTTTCTGACTGATTTACAACAGTTCCCACTTAGTTCTTTTGCAGTTTCCCAACTTTTCTCTTACACTGACACTGTTTCTGCTAAAGAGTGACTCTGCTTGTTCAAAAGACGTATCTCGCTGAGATAAGCGTTTCTGTGCAACGGTTTATTCCAAATGCATCTCCAACAGGCCAAATAAGCTTTCTTTCACACAATCATTGCAGATGACACAAAAAGTCTTTCCCCAGCTCAAATAGCATGTTTTCTCAGCATGTACTGGCAAGTTTCAATGGTTTTACAGAAAGCGAGAGTGTTACATTTAAACCGTGTTATTCATCACACAGACACTGCAAATCACTCAGAAACACTTTTTCTGACTGATTTACAACAGTTCCCACTTAGTTCTTGCAGTTTCCCAACTTTTCTCTTACACTGACACTGTTTCTGCTAAAGAGTGACTCTGCTTGTTCAAAAGACGTATCTCGCTGAGATAAGCGTTTCTGTGCAACGGTTTATTCCAAAGGCATCTCCAACAGGCCAAATAAGCTTTCTTTCACACAATCATTGCAGATGACACAAAAAGTCTTTCTCCAGCTCAAATGCATGTTTTCTCAGCATGTACTGGCAAGTTTCAATGGTTTTACAGAAAGCGAAAGTGTTACATTTAAAACGTGTTATTCATCACACAGACACTGCAAATCACTGAAAAACACTTTTTCTGACTGATTTACAACAGTTCCCACTTAGTTCTTGCAGTTTCCCAACTTTTCTCTTACACTGACACTGTTTCTGCTAAAGAGTGACTCTGCTTGTTCAAAAGACGTATCTCGCTGAGATAAGCGTTTCTGTGCAACGGTTTATTCCAAATGCATCTCCAACAGGCCAAATAAGCTTTCTTTCACACAATCATTGCAGATGACACAAAAAGTCTTTCCCCAGCTCAAATACAAGATTTCTCAGCATGTACTGGCAAGTTTCAATGGTTTTACAGAAAGCGAAAGTGTTACATTTAAAACGTGTTATTCATCACACAGACACTGCAAATCACTGAAAAACACTTTTTCTGACTGATTTACAACAGTTCCCACTTAGTTCTTGCAGTTTCCCAACTTTTCTCTTACACTGACACTGTTTCTGCTAAAGAGTGACTCTGCTTGTTCAAAAGACGTATCTCGCTGAGATAAGCGTTTCTGTGCAACGGTTTATTCCAAAGGCATCTCCAACAAGCCAAATAAGCTTTCTTTCACACAATCATTGCAGATGACACAAAAAGTCTTTCCCCAGCTCAAATGCATGTTTTCTCAGCATGTACTGGCAAGTTTCAATGGTTTTACAGAAAGCGAAAGTGTTACATTTAAAACGTGTTATTCATCACACAGACACTGCAAATCACTCAGAAACACTTTTTCTGACTGATTTACAACAGTTCCCACTTAGTTCTTGCAGTTTCCCAACTTTTCTCTTACACTGACACTGTTTCTGCTAAAGAGTGACTCTGCTTGTTCAAAAGACGTATCTCGCTGAGATAAGCGTTTCTGTGCAACGGTTTATTCCAAATGCATCTCCAACAGGCCAAATAAGCTTTCTTTCACACAATCATTGCAGATGACACAAAAAGTCTTTCCCCAGCTCAAATACATGTTTTCTCAGCATGTACTGGCAAGTTTCAATGGTTTTACAGAAAGCGAAAGTGTTACATTTAAAACGTGTTATTCATCACACAGACACTGCAAATCACTGAAAAACACTTTTTCTGACTGATTTACAACAGTTCCCACTTAGTTCTTGCAGTTTCCCAACTTTTCTCTTACACTGACACTGTTTCTGCTAAAGAGTGACTCTGCTTGTTCAAAAGACGTATCTCGCTGAGATAAGCGTTTCTGTGCAACGGTTTATTCCAAATGCATCTCCAACAGGCCAAATAAGCTTTCTTTCACACAATCATTGCAGATGACACAAAAAGTCTTTCTCCAGCTCAAATACATGTTTTCTCAGCATGTACTGGCAAGTTTCAATGGTTTTACAGAAAGCGAAAGTGTTACATTTAAAACGTGTTATTCATCACACAGACACTGCAAATCACTGAAAAACACTTTTTCTGACTGATTTACAACAGTTCCCACTTAGTTCTTGCAGTTTCCCAACTTTTCTCTTACACTGACACTGTTTCTGCTAAAGAGTGACTCTGCTTGTTCAAAAGACGTATCTCGCTGAGATAAGCGTTTCTGTGCAACGGTTTATTCCAAAGGCAACTCCAACAGGCCAAATAAGCTTTCTTTCACACAATCATTGCAGATGACACAAAAAGTCTTTCCCCAGCTCAAATACATGTTTTCTCAGCATGTACTGGCAAGTTTCAATGGTTTTACAGAAAGCGAAAGTGTTACATTTAAAACGTGTTATTCATCACACAGACACTGCAAATCACTGAAAAACACTTTTTCTGACTGATTTACAACAGTTCCCACTTAGTTCTTGCAGTTTCCCAACTTTTCTCTTACACTGACACTGTTTCTGCTAAAGAGTGACTCTGCTTGTTCAAAAGACGTATCTCGCTGAGATAAGCGTTTCTGTGCAACGGTTTATTCCAAATGCATCTCCAACAGGCCAAATAAGCTTTCTTTCACACAATCATTGCAGATGACACAAAAAGTCTTTCCCCAGCTCAAATACATGTTTTATCAGCATGTACTGGCAAGTTTCAATGGTTTTACAGAAAGCGAAAGTGTTACATTTAAAACGTGTTATTCATCACACAGACACTGCAAATCAGTCAGAAACACTTTTTCTGACTGATTTACAACAGTTCCCACTTAGTTCTTGCAGTTTCCCAACTTTTCTCTTACACTGACACTGTTTCTGCTAAAGAGTGACTCTGCTTGTTCAAAAGACGTATCTCGCTGAGATAAGCGTTTCTGTGCAACGGTTTATTCCAAATGCATCTCCAACAGGCCAAATAAGCTTTCTTTCACACAATCATTGCAGATGACACAAAAAGTCTTTCCCCAGCTCAAATACATGTTTTCTCAGCATGTACTGGCAAGTTTCAATGGTTTTACAGAAAGCGAAAGTGTTACATTTAAAACGTGTTATTCATCACACAGACACTGCAAATCACTGAAAAACACTTTTTCTGACTGATTTACAACAGTTCCCACTTAGTTCTTGCAGTTTCCCAACTTTTCTCTTACACTGACACTGTTTCTGCTAAAGAGTGACTCTGCTTGTTCAAAAGACGTATCTCGCTGAGATAAGCGTTTCTGTGCAACGGTTTATTCCAAAGGCATCTCCAACAAGCCAAATAAGCTTTCTTTCACACAATCATTGCAGATGACACAAAAAGTCTTTCCCCAGCTCAAATACATGTTTTCTCAGCATGTACTGGCAAGTTTCAATGGTTTTACAGAAAGCGAAAGTGTTACATTTAAAACGTGTTATTCATCACACAGACACTGCAAATCACTGAAAAACACTTTTTCTGACTGATTTACAACAGTTCCCACTTAGTTCTTGCAGTTTCCCAACTTTTCTCTTACACTGACACTGTTTCTGCTAAAGAGTGACTCTGCTTGTTCAAAAGACGTATCTCGCTGAGATAAGCGTTTCTGTGCAACGGTTTATTCCAAATGCATCTCCAACAGGCCAAATAAGCTTTCTTTCACACAATCATTGCAGATGACACAAAAAGTCTTTCCCCAGCTCAAATACATGTTTTCTCAGCATGTACTGGCAAGTTTCAATGGTTTTACAGAAAGCGAGAGTGTTACATTTAAACCGTGTTATTCATCACACAGACACTGCAAATCACTGAAAAACACTTTTTCTGACTGATTTACAACAGTTCCCACTTAGTTCTTGCAGTTTCCCAACTTTTCTCTTACACTGACACTGTTTCTGCTAAAGAGTGACTCTGCTTGTTCAAAAGACGTATCTCGCTGAGATAAGCGTTTCTGTGCAACGGTTTATTCCAAAGGCATCTCCAACAGGCCAAATAAGCTTTCTTTCACACAATCATTGCAGATGACACAAAAAGTCTTTCTCCCAGCTCAAATACATGTTTTCTCAGCATGTACTGGCAAGTTTCAATGGTTTTACAGAAAGCGAAAGTGTTACATTTAAAACGTGTTATTCATCACACAGACACTGCAAATCACTGAAAAACACTTTTTCTGACTGATTTACAACAGTTCCCACTTAGTTCTTGCAGTTTCCCAACTTTTCTCTTACACTGACACTGTTTCTGCTAAAGAGTGACTCTGCTTGTTCAAAAGACGTATCTCGCTGAGATAAGCGTTTCTGTGCAACGGTTTATTCCAAAGGCAATCTCCAACAGGCCAAATAAGCTTTCTTTCACACAATCATTGCAGATGACACAAAAAGTCTTTCCCCAGCTCAAATACATGTTTTCTCAGCATGTACTGGCAAGTTTCAATGGTTTTACAGAAAGCGAAAGTGTTACATTTAAAACGTGTTATTCATCACACAGACACTGCAAATCACTGAAAAACACTTTTTCTGACTGATTTACAACAGTTCCCACTTAGTTCTTGCAGTTTCCCAACTTTTCTCTTACACTGACACTGTTTCTGCTAAAGAGTGACTCTGCTTGTTCAAAAGACGTATCTCGCTGAGATAAGCGTTTCTGTGCAACGGTTTATTCCAAATGCATCTCCAACAGGCCAAATAAGCTTTCTTTCACACAATCATTGCAGATGACACAAAAAGTCTTTCCCCAGCTCAAATGCATGTTTTCTCAGCATGTACTGGCAAGTTTCAATGGTTTTACAGAAAGCGAAAGTGTTACATTTAAAACGTGTTATTCATCACACAGACACTGCAAATCACTGAAAAACACTTTTTCTGACTGATTTACAACAGTTCCCACTTAGTTCTTGCAGTTTCCCAACTTTTCTCTTACACTGACACTGTTTCTGCTAAAGAGTGACTCTGCTTGTTCAAAAGACGTATCTCGCTGAGATAAGCGTTTCTGTGCAACGGTTTATTCCAAATGCATCTCCAACAGGCCAAATAAGCTTTCTTTCACACAATCATTGCAGATGACACAAAAAGTCTTTCTCCAGCTCAAATGCATGTTTTCTCAGCATGTACTGGCAAGTTTCAATGGTTTTACAGAAAGCGAAAGTGTTACATTTAAAACGTGTTATTCATCACACAGACACTGCAAATCACTGAAAAACACTTTTTCTGACTGATTTACAACAGTTCCCACTTAGTTCTTGCAGTTTCCCAACTTTTCTCTTACACTGACACTGTTTCTGCTAAAGAGTGACTCTGCTTGTTCAAAAGACGTATCTCGCTGAGATAAGCGTTTCTGTGCAACGGTTTATTCCAAATGCATCTCCAACAGGCCAAATAAGCTTTCTTTCACACAATCATTGCAGATGACACAAAAAGTCTTTCTCCAGCTCAAATACATGTTTTCTCAGCATGTACTGGCAAGTTTCAATGGTTTTACAGAAAGCGAAAGTGTTACATTTAAAACGTGTTATTCATCACACAGACACTGCAAATCACTCAGAAACACTTTTTCTGACTGATTTACAACAGTTCCCACTTAGTTCTTGCAGTTTCCCAACTTTTCTCTTACACTGACACTGTTTCTGCTAAAGAGTGACTCTGCTTGTTCAAAAGACGTATCTCGCTGAGATAAGCGTTTCTGTGCAACGGTTTATTCCAAATGCATCTCCAACAGGCCAAATAAGCTTTCTTTCACACAATCATTGCAGATGACACAAAAAGTCTTTCTCCAGCTCAAATGCATGTTTTCTCAGCATGTACTGGCAAGTTTCAATGGTTTTACAGAAAGCGAAAGTGTTACATTTAAAACGTGTTATTCATCACACAGACACTGCAAATCACTGAAAAACACTTTTTCTGACTGATTTACAACAGTTCCCACTTAGTTCTTGCAGTTTCCCAACTTTTCTCTTACACTGACACTGTTTCTGCTAAAGAGTGACTCTGCTTGTTCAAAAGACGTATCTCGCTGAGATAAGCGTTTCTGTGCAACGGTTTATTCCAAATGCATCTCCAACAGGCCAAATAAGCTTTCTTTCACACAATCATTGCAGATGACACAAAAAGTCTTTCCCCAGCTCAAATACATGTTTTCTCAGCATGTACTGGCAAGTTTCAATGGTTTTACAGAAAGCGAAAGTGTTACATTTAAAACGTGTTATTCATCACACAGACACTGCAAATCACTGAAAAACACTTTTTCTGACTGATTTACAACAGTTCCCACTTAGTTCTTGCAGTTTCCCAACTTTTCTCTTACACTGACACTGTTTCTGCTAAAGAGTGACTCTGCTTGTTCAAAAGACGTATCTCGCTGAGATAAGCGTTTCTGTGCAACGGTTTATTCCAAATGCATCTCCAACAGGCCAAATAAGCTTTCTTTCACACAATCATTGCAGATGACACAAAAAGTCTTTCCCCAGCTCAAATACATGTTTTCTCAGCATGTACTGGCAAGTTTCAATGGTTTTACAGAAAGCGAAAGTGTTACATTTAAAACGTGTTATTCATCACACAGACACTGCAAATCACTGAAAAACACTTTTTCTGACTGATTTACAACAGTTCCCACTTAGTTCTTGCAGTTTCCCAACTTTTCTCTTACACTGACACTGTTTCTGCTAAAGAGTGACTCTGCTTGTTCAAAAGACGTATCTCGCTGAGATAAGCGTTTCTGTGCAACGGTTTATTCCAAATGCATCTCCAACAGGCCAAATAAGCTTTCTTTCACACAATCATTGCAGATGACACAAAAAGTCTTTCCCCAGCTCAAATACATGTTTTCTCAGCATGTACTGGCAAGTTTCAATGGTTTTACAGAAAGCGAAAGTGTTACATTTAAAACGTGTTATTCATCACACAGACACTGCAAATCACTGAAAAACACTTTTTCTGACTGATTTACAACAGTTCCCACTTAGTTCTTGCAGTTTCCCAACTTTTCTCTTACACTGACACTGTTTCTGCTAAAGAGTGACTCTGCTTGTTCAAAAGACGTATCTCGCTGAGATAAGCGTTTCTGTGCAACGGTTTATTCCAAATGCATCTCCAACAGGCCAAATAAGCTTTCTTTCACACAATCATTGCAGATGACACAAAAAGTCTTTCTCCAGCTCAAATGCATGTTTTCTCAGCATGTACTGGCAAGTTTCAATGGTTTTACAGAAAGCGAAAGTGTTACATTTAAAACGTGTTATTCATCACACAGACACTGCAAATCACTCAGAAACACTTTTTCTGACTGATTTACAACAGTTCCCACTTAGTTCTTGCAGTTTCCCAACTTTTCTCTTACACTGACACTGTTTCTGCTAAAGAGTGACTCTGCTTGTTCAAAAGACGTATCTCGCTGAGATAAGCGTTTCTGTGCAACGGTTTATTCCAAATGCATCTCCAACAGGCCAAATAAGCTTTCTTTCACACAATCATTGCAGATGACACAAAAAGTCTTTCTCCAGCTCAAATACATGTTTTCTCAGCATGTACTGGCAAGTTTCAATGGTTTTACAGAAAGCGAAAGTGTTACATTTAAAACGTGTTATTCATCACACAGACACTGCAAATCACTGAAAAACACTTTTTCTGACTGATTTACAACAGTTCCCACTTAGTTCTTGCAGTTTCCCAACTTTTCTCTTACACTGACATTGTTTCTGCTAAAGAGTGACTCTGCTTGTTCAAAAGACGTATCTCGCTGAGATAAGCGTTTCTGTGCAACGGTTTATTCCAAATGCATCTCCAACAGGCCAAATAAGCTTTCTTTCACACAATCATTGCAGATGACACAAAAAGTCTTTCCCCAGCTCAAATACATGTTTTCTCAGCATGTACTGGCAAGTTTCAATGGTTTTACAGAAAGCGAAAGTGTTACATTTAAAACGTGTTATTCATCACACAGACACTGCAAATCACTGAAAAACACTTTTTCTGACTGATTTACAACAGTTCCCACTTAGTTCTTGCAGTTTCCCAACTTTTCTCTTACACTGACACTGTTTCTGCTAAAGAGTGACTCTGCTTGTTCAAAAGACGTATCTCGCTGAGATAAGCGTTTCTGTGCAACGGTTTATTCCAAAGGCAATCTCCAACAGGCCAAATAAGCTTTCTTTCACACAATCATTGCAGATGACACAAAAAGTCTTTCCCCAGCTCAAATACATGTTTTCTCAGCATGTACTGGCAAGTTTCAATGGTTTTACAGAAAGCGAAAGTGTTACATTTAAAACGTGTTATTCATCACACAGACACTGCAAATCACTGAAAAACACTTTTTCTGACTGATTTACAACAGTTCCCACTTAGTTCTTGCAGTTTCCCAACTTTTCTCTTACACTGACACTGTTTCTGCTAAAGAGTGACTCTGCTTGTTCAAAAGACGTATCTCGCTGAGATAAGCGTTTCTGTGCAACGGTTTATTCCAAAGGCAATCTCCAACAGGCCAAATAAGCTTTCTTTCACACAATCATTGCAGATGACACAAAAAGTCTTTCCCCAGCTCAAATACATGTTTTCTCAGCATGTACTGGCAAGTTTCAATGGTTTTACAGAAAGCGAAAGTGTTACATTTAAAACGTGTTATTCATCACACAGACACTGCAAATCACTGAAAAACACTTTTTCTGACTGATTTACAACAGTTCCCACTTAGTTCTTGCAGTTTCCCAACTTTTCTCTTACACTGACACTGTTTCTGCTAAAGAGTGACTCTGCTTGTTCAAAAGACGTATCTCGCTGAGATAAGCGTTTCTGTGCAACGGTTTATTCCAAAGGCAATCTCCAACAGGCCAAATAAGCTTTCTTTCACACAATCATTGCAGATGACACAAAAAGTCTTTCCCCAGCTCAAATACATGTTTTCTCAGCATGTACTGGCAAGTTTCAATGGTTTTACAGAAAGCGAAAGTGTTACATTTAAAACGTGTTATTCATCACACAGACACTGCAAATCACTGAAAAACACTTTTTCTGACTGATTTACAACAGTTCCCACTTAGTTCTTGCAGTTTCCCAACTTTTCTCTTACACTGACACTGTTTCTGCTAAAGAGTGACTCTGCTTGTTCAAAAGACGTATCTCGCTGAGATAAGCGTTTCTGTGCAACGGTTTATTCCAAAGGCAACTCCAACAGGCCAAATAAGCTTTCTTTCACACAATCATTGCAGATGACACAAAAAGTCTTTCCCCAGCTCAAATTCATGTTTTCTCAGCATGTACTGGCAAGTTTCAATGGTTTTACAGAAAGCGAAAGTGTTACATTTAAAACGTGTTATTCATCACACAGACACTGCAAATCACTGAAAAACACTTTTTCTGACTGATTTACAACAGTTCCCACTTAGTTCTTGCAGTTTCCCAACTTTTCTCTTACACTGACACTGTTTCTGCTAAAGAGTGACTCTGCTTGTTCAAAAGACGTATCTCGCTGAGATAAGCGTTTCTGTGCAACGGTTTATTCCAAAGGCAACTCCAACAGGCCAAATAAGCTTTCTTTCACACAATCATTGCAGATGACACAAAAAGTCTTTCCCCAGCTCAAATACATGTTTTCTCAGCATGTACTGGCAAGTTTCAATGGTTTTACAGAAAGCGAAAGTGTTACATTTAAAACGTGTTATTCATCACACAGACACTGCAAATCACTGAAAAACACTTTTTCTGACTGATTTACAACAGTTCCCACTTAGTTCTTGCAGTTTCCCAACTTTTCTCTTACACTGACACTGTTTCTGCTAAAGAGTGACTCTGCTTGTTCAAAAGACGTATCTCGCTGAGATAAGCGTTTCTGTGCAACGGTTTATTCCAAAGGCAATCTCCAACAGGCCAAATAAGCTTTCTTTCACACAATCATTGCAGATGACACAAAAAGTCTTTCCCCAGCTCAAATACATGTTTTCTCAGCATGTACTGGCAAGTTTCAATGGTTTTACAGAAAGCGAAAGTGTTACATTTAAAACGTGTTATTCATCACACAGACACTGCAAATCACTGAAAAACACTTTTTCTGACTGATTTACAACAGTTCCCACTTAGTTCTTGCAGTTTCCCAACTTTTCTCTTACACTGACACTGTTTCTGCTAAAGAGTGACTCTGCTTGTTCAAAAGACGTATCTCGCTGAGATAAGCGTTTCTGTGCAACGGTTTATTCCAAAGGCAATCTCCAACAGGCCAAATAAGCTTTCTTTCACACAATCATTGCAGATGACACAAAAAGTCTTTCCCCAGCTCAAATACATGTTTTCTCAGCATGTACTGGCAAGTTTCAATGGTTTTACAGAAAGCGAAAGTGTTACATTTAAAACGTGTTATTCATCACACAGACACTGCAAATCACTGAAAAACACTTTTTCTGACTGATTTACAACAGTTCCCACTTAGTTCTTGCAGTTTCCCAACTTTTCTCTTACACTGACACTGTTTCTGCTAAAGAGTGACTCTGCTTGTTCAAAAGACGTATCTCGCTGAGATAAGCGTTTCTGTGCAACGGTTTATTCCAAAGGCAACTCCAACAGGCCAAATAAGCTTTCTTTCACACAATCATTGCAGATGACACAAAAAGTCTTTCCCCAGCTCAAATACATGTTTTCTCAGCATGTACTGGCAAGTTTCAATGGTTTTACAGAAAGCGAAAGTGTTACATTTAAAACGTGTTATTCATCACACAGACACTGCAAATCACTGAAAAACACTTTTTCTGACTGATTTACAACAGTTCCCACTTAGTTCTTGCAGTTTCCCAACTTTTCTCTTACACTGACACTGTTTCTGCTAAAGAGTGACTCTGCTTGTTCAAAAGACGTATCTCGCTGAGATAAGCGTTTCTGTGCAACGGTTTATTCCAAAGGCAATCTCCAACAGGCCAAATAAGCTTTCTTTCACACAATCATTGCAGATGACACAAAAAGTCTTTCCCCAGCTCAAATACATGTTTTCTCAGCATGTACTGGCAAGTTTCAATGGTTTTACAGAAAGCGAAAGTGTTACATTTAAAACGTGTTATTCATCACACAGACACTGCAAATCACTGAAAAACACTTTTTCTGACTGATTTACAACAGTTCCCACTTAGTTCTTGCAGTTTCCCAACTTTTCTCTTACACTGACACTGTTTCTGCTAAAGAGTGACTCTGCTTGTTCAAAAGACGTATCTCGCTGAGATAAGCGTTTCTGTGCAACGGTTTATTCCAAAGGCAACTCCAACAGGCCAAATAAGCTTTCTTTCACACAATCATTGCAGATGACACAAAAAGTCTTTCCCCAGCTCAAATACATGTTTTCTCAGCATGTACTGGCAAGTTTCAATGGTTTTACAGAAAGCGAAAGTGTTACATTTAAAACGTGTTATTCATCACACAGACACTGCAAATCACTGAAAAACACTTTTTCTGACTGATTTACAACAGTTCCCACTTAGTTCTTGCAGTTTCCCAACTTTTCTCTTACACTGACACTGTTTCTGCTAAAGAGTGACTCTGCTTGTTCAAAAGACGTATCTCGCTGAGATAAGCGTTTCTGTGCAACGGTTTATTCCAAAGGCAACTCCAACAGGCCAAATAAGCTTTCTTTCACACAATCATTGCAGATGACACAAAAAGTCTTTCCCCAGCTCAAATACATGTTTTCTCAGCATGTACTGGCAAGTTTCAATGGTTTTACAGAAAGCGAAAGTGTTACATTTAAAACGTGTTATTCATCACACAGACACTGCAAATCACTGAAAAACACTTTTTCTGACTGATTTACAACAGTTCCCACTTAGTTCTTGCAGTTTCCCAACTTTTCTCTTACACTGACACTGTTTCTGCTAAAGAGTGACTCTGCTTGTTCAAAAGACGTATCTCGCTGAGATAAGCGTTTCTGTGCAACGGTTTATTCCAAAGGCAACTCCAACAGGCCAAATAAGCTTTCTTTCACACAATCATTGCAGATGACACAAAAAGTCTTTCCCCAGCTCAAATACATGTTTTCTCAGCATGTACTGGCAAGTTTCAATGGTTTTACAGAAAGCGAAAGTGTTACATTTAAAACGTGTTATTCATCACACAGACACTGCAAATCACTGAAAAACACTTTTTCTGACTGATTTACAACAGTTCCCACTTAGTTCTTGCAGTTTCCCAACTTTTCTCTTACACTGACATTGTTTCTGCTAAAGAGTGACTCTGCTTGTTCAAAAGACGTATCTCGCTGAGATAAGCGTTTCTGTGCAACGGTTTATTCCAAATGCATCTCCAACAGGCCAAATAAGCTTTCTTTCACACAATCATTGCAGATGACACAAAAAGTCTTTCTCCAGCTCAAATACATGTTTTCTCAGCATGTACTGGCAAGTTTCAATGGTTTTACAGAAAGCGAAAGTGTTACATTTAAAACGTGTTATTCATCACACAGACACTGCAAATCACTGAAAAACACTTTTTCTGACTGATTTACAACAGTTCCCACTTAGTTCTTGCAGTTTCCCAACTTTTCTCTTACACTGACATTGTTTCTGCTAAAGAGTGACTCTGCTTGTTCAAAAGACGTATCTCGCTGAGATAAGCGTTTCTGTGCAACGGTTTATTCCAAATGCATCTCCAACAGGCCAAATAAGCTTTCTTTCACACAATCATTGCAGATGACACAAAAAGTCTTTCTCCAGCTCAAATGCATGTTTTCTCAGCATGTACTGGCAAGTTTCAATGGTTTTACAGAAAGCGAAAGTGTTACATTTAAAACGTGTTATTCATCACACAGACACTGCAAATCACTGAAAAACACTTTTTCTGACTGATTTACAACAGTTCCCACTTAGTTCTTGCAGTTTCCCAACTTTTCTCTTACACTGACATTGTTTCTGCTAAAGAGTGACTCTGCTTGTTCAAAAGACGTATCTCGCTGAGATAAGCGTTTCTGTGCAACGGTTTATTCCAAATGCATCTCCAACAGGCCAAATAAGCTTTCTTTCACACAATCATTGCAGATGACACAAAAAGTCTTTCCCCAGCTCAAATACATGTTTTCTCAGCATGTACTGGCAAGTTTCAGTTGTTTTACAGAAAGCGAAAGTGTTACATTTAAAACGTGTTATTCATCACACAGACACTGCAAATCACTGAAAAACACTTTTTCTGACTGATTTACAACAGTTCCCACTTAGTTCTTGCAGTTTCCCAACTTTTCTCTTACACTGACACTGTTTCTGCTAAAGAGTGACTCTGCTTGTTCAAAAGACGTATCTCGCTGAGATAAGCGTTTCTGTGCAACGGTTTATTCCAAAGGCAACTCCAACAGGCCAAATAAGCTTTCTTTCACACAATCATTGCAGATGACACAAAAAGTCTTTCCCCAGCTCAAATACATGTTTTCTCAGCATGTACTGGCAAGTTTCAATGGTTTTACAGAAAGCGAAAGTGTTACATTTAAAACGTGTTATTCATCACACAGACACTGCAAATCACTCAGAAACACTTTTTCTGACTGATTTACAACAGTTCCCACTTAGTTCTTGCAGTTTCCCAACTTTTCTCTTACACTGACACTGTTTCTGCTAAAGAGTGACTCTGCTTGTTCAAAAGACGTATCTCGCTGAGATAAGCGTTTCTGTGCAACGGTTTATTCCAAAGGCAACTCCAACAGGCCAAATAAGCTTTCTTTCACACAATCATTGCAGATGACACAAAAAGTCTTTCCCCAGCTCAAATTACATGTTTTCTCAGCATGTACTGGCAAGTTTCAATGGTTTTACAGAAAGCGAAAGTGTTACATTTAAAACGTGTTATTCATCACACAGACACTGCAAATCACTGAAAAACACTTTTTCTGACTGATTTACAACAGTTCCCACTTAGTTCTTGCAGTTTCCCAACTTTTCTCTTACACTGACACTGTTTCTGCTAAAGAGTGACTCTGCTTGTTCAAAAGACGTATCTCGCTGAGATAAGCGTTTCTGTGCAACGGTTTATTCCAAATGCATCTCCAACAGGCCAAATAAGCTTTCTTTCACACAATCATTGCAGATGACACAAAAAGTCTTTCTCCAGCTCAAATGCATGTTTTCTCAGCATGTACTGGCAAGTTTCAATGGTTTTACAGAAAGCAAATGTGTTACATTTAAAACGTGTTATTCATCACACAGACACTGCAAATCACTGAAAAACACTTTTTCTGACTGATTTACAACAGTTCCCACTTAGTTCTTGCAGTTTCCCAACTTTTCTCTTACACTGACACTGTTTCTGCTAAAGAGTGACTCTGCTTGTTCAAAAGACGTATCTCGCTGAGATAAGCGTTTCTGTGCAACGGTTTATTCCAAATGCATCTCCAACAGGCCAAATAAGCTTTCTTTCACACAATCATTGCAGATGACACAAAAAGTCTTTCCCCAGCTCAAATTCATGTTTTCTCAGCATGTACTGGCAAGTTTCAATGGTTTTACAGAAAGCGAAAGTGTTACATTTAAAACGTGTTATTCATCACACAGACACTGCAAATCACTGAAAAACACTTTTTCTGACTGATTTACAACAGTTCCCACTTAGTTCTTGCAGTTTCCCAACTTTTCTCTTACACTGACACTGTTTCTGCTAAAGAGTGACTCTGCTTGTTCAAAAGACGTATCTCGCTGAGATAAGCGTTTCTGTGCAACGGTTTATTCCAAAGGCAACTCCAACAGGCCAAATAAGCTTTCTTTCACACAATCATTGCAGATGACACAAAAAGTCTTTCCCCAGCTCAAATACATGTTTTCTCAGCATGTACTGGCAAGTTTCAATGGTTTTACAGAAAGCGAAAGTGTTACATTTAAAACGTGTTATTCATCACACAGACACTGCAAATCACTGAAAAACACTTTTTCTGACTGATTTACAACAGTTCCCACTTAGTTCTTGCAGTTTCCCAACTTTTCTCTTACACTGACACTGTTTCTGCTAAAGAGTGACTCTGCTTGTTCAAAAGACGTATCTCGCTGAGATAAGCGTTTCTGTGCAACGGTTTATTCCAAAGGCAACTCCAACAGGCCAAATAAGCTTTCTTTCACACAATCATTGCAGATGACACAAAAAGTCTTTCCCCAGCTCAAATTCATGTTTTCTCAGCATGTACTGGCAAGTTTCAATGGTTTTACAGAAAGCGAAAGTGTTACATTTAAAACGTGTTATTCATCACACAGACACTGCAAATCACTGAAAAACACTTTTTCTGACTGATTTACAACAGTTCCCACTTAGTTCTTGCAGTTTCCCAACTTTTCTCTTACACTGACACTGTTTCTGCTAAAGAGTGACTCTGCTTGTTCAAAAGACGTATCTCGCTGAGATAAGTGTTTCTGTGCAACGGTTTATTCCAAATGCATCTCCAACAGGCCAAATAAGCTTTCTTTCACACAATCATTGCAGATGACACAAAAAGTCTTTCTCCAGCTCAAATGCATGTTTTCTCAGCATGTACTGGCAAGTTTCAATGGTTTTACAGAAAGCGAAAGTGTTACATTTAAAACGTGTTATTCATCACACAGACACTGCAAATCACTGAAAAACACTTTTTCTGACTGATTTACAACAGTTCCCACTTAGTTCTTGCAGTTTCCCAACTTTTCTCTTACACTGACACTGTTTCTGCTAAAGAGTGACTCTGCTTGTTCAAAAGACGTATCTCGCTGAGATAAGCGTTTCTGTGCAACGGTTTATTCCAAATGCATCTCCAACAGGCCAAATAAGCTTTCTTTCACACAATCATTGCAGATGACACAAAAAGTCTTTCCCCAGCTCAAATACATGTTTTCTCAGCATGTACTGGCAAGTTTCAATGGTTTTACAGAAAGCGAAAGTGTTACATTTAAAACGTGTTATTCATCACACAGACACTGCAAATCACTGAAAAACACTTTTTCTGACTGATTTACAACAGTTCCCACTTAGTTCTTGCAGTTTCCCAACTTTTCTCTTACACTGACACTGTTTCTGCTAAAGAGTGACTCTGCTTGTTCAAAAGACGTATCTCGCTGAGATAAGCGTTTCTGTGCAACGGTTTATTCCAAAGGCAACTCCAACAGGCCAAATAAGCTTTCTTTCACACAATCATTGCAGATGACACAAAAAGTCTTTCCCCAGCTCAAATTCATGTTTTCTCAGCATGTACTGGCAAGTTTCAATGGTTTTACAGAAAGCGAAAGTGTTACATTTAAAACGTGTTATTCATCACACAGACACTGCAAATCACTGAAAAACACTTTTTCTGACTGATTTACAACAGTTCCCACTTAGTTCTTGCAGTTTCCCAACTTTTCTCTTACACTGACACTGTTTCTGCTAAAGAGTGACTCTGCTTGTTCAAAAGACGTATCTCGCTGAGATAAGCGTTTCTGTGCAACGGTTTATTCCAAAGGCAACTCCAACAGGCCAAATAAGCTTTCTTTCACACAATCATTGCAGATGACACAAAAAGTCTTTCCCCAGCTCAAATTCATGTTTTCTCAGCATGTACTGGCAAGTTTCAATGGTTTTACAGAAAGCGAAAGTGTTACATTTAAAACGTGTTATTCATCACACAGACACTGCAAATCACTGAAAAACACTTTTTCTGACTGATTTACAACAGTTCCCACTTAGTTCTTGCAGTTTCCCAACTTTTCTCTTACACTGACACTGTTTCTGCTAAAGAGTGACTCTGCTTGTTCAAAAGACGTATCTCGCTGAGATAAGCGTTTCTGTGCAACGGTTTATTCCAAATGCATCTCCAACAGGCCAAATAAGCTTTCTTTCACACAATCATTGCAGATGACACAAAAAGTCTTTCTCCAGCTCAAATGCATGTTTTATCAGCATGTACTGGCAAGTTTCAATGGTTTTACAGAAAGCGAAATGTGTTACATTTAAAACGTGTTATTCATCACACAGACACTGCAAATCACTGAAAAACACTTTTTCTGACTGATTTACAACAGTTCCCACTTAGTTCTTGCAGTTTCCCAACTTTTCTCTTACACTGACACTGTTTCTGCTAAAGAGTGACTCTGCTTGTTCAAAAGACGTATCTCGCTGAGATAAGCGTTTCTGTGCAACGGTTTATTCCAAATGCATCTCCAACAGGCCAAATAAGCTTTCTTTCACACAATCATTGCAGATGACACAAAAAGTCTTTCCCCAGCTCAAATTCATGTTTTCTCAGCATGTACTGGCAAGTTTCAATGGTTTTACAGAAAGCAAATGTGTTACATTTAAAACGTGTTATTCATCACACAGACACTGCAAATCACTGAAAAACACTTTTTCTGACTGATTTACAACAGTTCCCACTTAGTTCTTGCAGTTTCCCAACTTTTCTCTTACACTGACACTGTTTCTGCTAAAGAGTGACTCTGCTTGTTCAAAAGACGTATCTCGCTGAGATAAGCGTTTCTGTGCAACGGTTTATTCCAAAGGCAACTCCAACAGGCCAAATAAGCTTTCTTTCACACAATCATTGCAGATGACACAAAAAGTCTTTCCCCAGCTCAAATACATGTTTTCTCAGCATGTACTGGCAAGTTTCAATGGTTTTACAGAAAGCGAAAGTGTTACATTTAAAACGTGTTATTCATCACACAGACACTGCAAATCACTGAAAAACACTTTTTCTGACTGATTTACAACAGTTCCCACTTAGTTCTTGCAGTTTCCCAACTTTTCTCTTACACTGACACTGTTTCTGCTAAAGAGTGACTCTGCTTGTTCAAAAGACGTATCTCGCTGAGATAAGCGTTTCTGTGCAACGGTTTATTCCAAAGGCAACTCCAACAGGCCAAATAAGCTTTCTTTCACACAATCATTGCAGATGACACAAAAAGTCTTTCCCCAGCTCAAATTCATGTTTTCTCAGCATGTACTGGCAAGTTTCAATGGTTTTACAGAAAGCGAAAGTGTTACATTTAAAACGTGTTATTCATCACACAGACACTGCAAATCACTGAAAAACACTTTTTCTGACTGATTTACAACAGTTCCCACTTAGTTCTTGCAGTTTCCCAACTTTTCTCTTACACTGACACTGTTTCTGCTAAAGAGTGACTCTGCTTGTTCAAAAGACGTATCTCGCTGAGATAAGCGTTTCTGTGCAACGGTTTATTCCAAAGGCAACTCCAACAGGCCAAATAAGCTTTCTTTCACACAATCATTGCAGATGACACAAAAAGTCTTTCCCCAGCTCAAATACATGTTTTCTCAGCATGTACTGGCAAGTTTCAATGGTTTTACAGAAAGCGAAAGTGTTACATTTAAAACGTGTTATTCATCACACAGACACTGCAAATCACTGAAAAACACTTTTTCTGACTGATTTACAACAGTTCCCACTTAGTTCTTGCAGTTTCCCAACTTTTCTCTTACACTGACACTGTTTCTGCTAAAGAGTGACTCTGCTTGTTCAAAAGACGTATCTCGCTGAGATAAGCGTTTCTGTGCAACGGTTTATTCCAAAGGCAACTCCAACAGGCCAAATAAGCTTTCTTTCACACAATCATTGCAGATGACACAAAAAGTCTTTCCCCAGCTCAAATACATGTTTTCTCAGCATGTACTGGCAAGTTTCAATGGTTTTACAGAAAGCGAAAGTGTTACATTTAAAACGTGTTATTCATCACACAGACACTGCAAATCACTGAAAAACACTTTTTCTGACTGATTTACAACAGTTCCCACTTAGTTCTTGCAGTTTCCCAACTTTTCTCTTACACTGACACTGTTTCTGCTAAAGAGTGACTCTGCTTGTTCAAAAGACGTATCTCGCTGAGATAAGCGTTTCTGTGCAACGGTTTATTCCAAAGGCAACTCCTAACAGGCCAAATAAGCTTTCTTTCACACAATCATTGCAGATGACACAAAAAGTCTTTCCCCAGCTCAAATACAAGATTTCTCAGCATGTACTGGCAAGTTTCAATGGTTTTACAGAAAGCGAAAGTGTTACATTTAAAACGTGTTATTCATCACACAGACACTGCAAATCACTGAAAAACACTTTTTCTGACTGATTTACAACAGTTCCCACTTAGTTCTTGCAGTTTCCCAACTTTTCTCTTACACTGACACTGTTTCTGCTAAAGAGTGACTCTGCTTGTTCAAAAGACGTATCTCGCTGAGATAAGCGTTTCTGTGCAACGGTTTATTCCAAAGGCAACTCCAACAGGCCAAATAAGCTTTCTTTCACACAATCATTGCAGATGACACAAAAAGTCTTTCCCCAGCTCAAATACATGTTTTCTCAGCATGTACTGGCAAGTTTCAATGGTTTTACAGAAAGCGAAAGTGTTACATTTAAAACGTGTTATTCATCACACAGACACTGCAAATCACTGAAAAACACTTTTTCTGACTGATTTACAACAGTTCCCACTTAGTTCTTGCAGTTTCCCAACTTTTCTCTTACACTGACACTGTTTCTGCTAAAGAGTGACTCTGCTTGTTCAAAAGACGTATCTCGCTGAGATAAGCGTTTCTGTGCAACGGTTTATTCCAAAGGCAACTCCAACAGGCCAAATAAGCTTTCTTTCACACAATCATTGCAGATGACACAAAAAGTCTTTCCCCAGCTCAAATTCATGTTTTCTCAGCATGTACTGGCAAGTTTCAATGGTTTTACAGAAAGCGAAAGTGTTACATTTAAAACGTGTTATTCATCACACAGACACTGCAAATCACTGAAAAACACTTTTTCTGACTGATTTACAACAGTTCCCACTTAGTTCTTGCAGTTTCCCAACTTTTCTCTTACACTGACACTGTTTCTGCTAAAGAGTGACTCTGCTTGTTCAAAAGACGTATCTCGCTGAGATAAGCGTTTCTGTGCAACGGTTTATTCCAAAGGCAACTCCAACAGGCCAAATAAGCTTTCTTTCACACAATCATTGCAGATGACACAAAAAGTCTTTCCCCAGCTCAAATACATGTTTTCTCAGCATGTACTGGCAAGTTTCAATGGTTTTACAGAAAGCGAAAGTGTTACATTTAAAACGTGTTATTCATCACACAGACACTGCAAATCACTGAAAAACACTTTTTCTGACTGATTTACAACAGTTCCCACTTAGTTCTTGCAGTTTCCCAACTTTTCTCTTACACTGACACTGTTTCTGCTAAGAGTGACTCTGCTTGTTCAAAAGACGTATCTCGCTGAGATAAGCGTTTCTGTGCAACGGTTTATTCCAAAGGCAACTCCAACAGGCCAAATAAGCTTTCTTTCACACAATCATTGCAGATGACACAAAAAGTCTTTCCCCAGCTCAAATACATGTTTTCTCAGCATGTACTGGCAAGTTTCAATGGTTTTACAGAAAGCGAAAGTGTTACATTTAAAACGTGTTATTCATCACACAGACACTGCAAATCACTGAAAAACACTTTTTCTGACTGATTTACAACAGTTCCCACTTAGTTCTTGCAGTTTCCAAACTTTTCTCTTACACTGACACTGTTTCTGCTAAAGAGTGACTCTGCTTGTTCAAAAGACGTATCTCGCTGAGATAAGCGTTTCTGTGCAACGGTTTATTCCAAAGGCAACTCCTACAGGCCAAATAAGCTTTCTTTCACACAATCATTGCAGATGACACAAAAAGTCTTTCCCCAGCTCAAATACATGTTTTCTCAGCATGTACTGGCAAGTTTCAATGGTTTTACAGAAAGCGAAAGTGTTACATTTAAAACGTGTTATTCATCACACAGACACTGCAAATCACTGAAAAACACTTTTTCTGACTGATTTACAACAGTTCCCACTTAGTTCTTGCAGTTTCCCAACTTTTCTCTTACACTGACACTGTTTCTGCTAAAGAGTGACTCTGCTTGTTCAAGAGACGTATCTCGCTGAGATAAGCGCTTCTGTGCAACGGTTTATTCCAAAGGCAACTCCAACAGGCCAAATGAGCTTTCTTTCACACAATCATTGCAGATGACACAAAAAGTCTTTCCCCAGCTCAAATTCATGTTTTCTCAGCATGTACTGGCAAGTTTCAATGGTTTTACAGAAAGCGAAAGTGTTACATTTAAAACGTGTTATTCATCACACAGACACTGCAAATCACTGAAAAACACTTTTTCTGACTGATTTACAACAGTTCCCACTTAGTTCTTGCAGTTTCCCAACTTTTCTCTTACACTGACACTGTTTCTGCTAAAGAGTGACTCTGCTTGTTCAAAAGACGTATCTCGCTGAGATAAGCGTTTCTGTGCAACGGTTTATTCCAAAGGCAACTCCAACAGGCCAAATAAGCTTTCTTTCACACAATCATTGCAGATGACACAAAAAGTCTTTCCCCAGCTCAAATTCATGTTTTCTCAGCATGTACTGGCAAGTTTCAATGGTTTTACAGAAAGCGAAAGTGTTACATTTAAAACGTGTTATTCATCACACAGACACTGCAAATCACTGAAAAACACTTTTTCTGACTGATTTACAACAGTTCCCACTTAGTTCTTGCAGTTTCCCAACTTTTCTCTTACACTGACACTGTTTCTGCTAAAGAGTGACTCTGCTTGTTCAAAAGACGTATCTCGCTGAGATAAGCGTTTCTGTGCAACGGTTTATTCCAAATGCATCTCCAACAGGCCAAATAAGCTTTCTTTCACACAATCATTGCAGATGACACAAAAAGTCTTTCTCCAGCTCAAATACATGTTTTCTCAGCATGTACTGGCAAGTTTCAATGGTTTTACAGAGAGCGAAAGTGTTACATTCAAAACGTGTTATTCATCACACAGACACTGCAAATCACTGAAAAACACTTTTTCTGACTGATTTACAACAGTTCCCACTTAGTTCTTGCAGTTTCCCAACTTTTCTCTTACACTGACACTGTTTCTGCTAAAGAGTGACTCTGCTTGTTCAAAAGACGTATCTCGCTGAGATAAGCGTTTCTGTGCAACGGTTTATTCCAAATGCATCTCCAACAGGCCAAATAAGCTTTCTTTCACACAATCATTGCAGATGACACAAAAAGTCTTTCTCCAGCTCAAATGCATGTTTTCTCAGCATGTACTGGCAAGTTTCAATGGTTTTACAGAAAGCGAAATGTGTTACATTTAAAACGTGTTATTCATCACACAGACACTGCAAATCACTGAAAAACACTTTTTCTGACTGATTTACAACAGTTCCCACTTAGTTCTTGCAGTTTCCCAACTTTTCTCTTACACTGACACTGTTTCTGCTAAAGAGTGACTCTGCTTGTTCAAAAGACGTATCTCGCTGAGATAAGCGTTTCTGTGCAACGGTTTATTCCAAATGCATCTCCAACAGGCCAAATAAGCTTTCTTTCACACAATCATTGCAGATGACACAAAAAGTCTTTCCCCAGCTCAAATTCATGTTTTCTCAGCATGTACTGGCAAGTTTCAATGGTTTTACAGAAAGCGAAAGTGTTACATTTAAAACGTGTTATTCATCACACAGACACTGCAAATCACTGAAAAACACTTTTTCTGACTGATTTACAACAGTTCCCACTTAGTTCTTGCAGTTTCCCAACTTTTCTCTTACACTGACACTGTTTCTGCTAAAGAGTGACTCTGCTTGTTCAAGAGACGTATCTCGCTGAGATAAGCGCTTTCTGTGCAACGGTTTATTCCAAAGGCAACTCCAACAGGCCAAATGAAGCTTTCTTTCACACAATCATTGCAGATGACACAAAAAGTCTTTCCCCAGCTCAAATTCATGTTTTCTCAGCATGTACTGGCAAGTTTCAATGGTTTTACAGAAAGCGAAAGTGTTACATTTAAAACGTGTTATTCATCACACAGACACTGCAAATCACTGAAAAACACTTTTTCTGACTGATTTACAACAGTTCCCACTTAGTTCTTGCAGTTTCCCAACTTTTCTCTTACACTGACACTGTTTCTGCTAAAGAGTGACTCTGCTTGTTCAAAAGACGTATCTCGCTGAGATAAGCGTTTCTGTGCAACGGTTTATTCCAAAGGCAACTCCAACAGGCCAAATAAGCTTTCTTTCACACAATCATTGCAGATGACACAAAAAGTCTTTCCCCAGCTCAAATTCATGTTTTCTCAGCATTTACTGGCAAGTTTCAATGGTTTTACAGAAAGCGAAAGTGTTACATTTAAAACGTGTTATTCATCACACAGACACTGCAAATCACTGAAAAACACTTTTTCTGACTGATTTACAACAGTTCCCACTTAGTTCTTGCAGTTTCCCAACTTTTCTCTTACACTGACACTGTTTCTGCTAAAGAGTGACTCTGCTTGTTCAAAAGACGTATCTCGCTGAGATAAGCGTTTCTGTGCAACGGTTTATTCCAAATGCATCTCCAACAGGCCAAATAAGCTTTCTTTCACACAATCATTGCAGATGACACAAAAAGTCTTTCTCCAGCTCAAATACATGTTTTCTCAGCATGTACTGGCAAGTTTCAATGGTTTTACAGAGAGCGAAAGTGTTACATTCAAAACGTGTTATTCATCACACAGACACTGCAAATCACTGAAAAACACTTTTTCTGACTGATTTACAACAGTTCCCACTTAGTTCTTGCAGTTTCCCAACTTTTCTCTTACACTGACACTGTTTCTGCTAAAGAGTGACTCTGCTTGTTCAAAAGACGTATCTCGCTGAGATAAGCGTTTCTGTGCAACGGTTTATTCCAAATGCATCTCCAACAGGCCAAATAAGCTTTCTTTCACACAATCATTGCAGATGACACAAAAAGTCTTTCTCCAGCTCAAATGCATGTTTTATCAGCATGTACTGGCAAGTTTCAATGGTTTTACAGAAAGCAAATGTGTTACATTTAAAACGTGTTATTCATCACACAGACACTGCAAATCACTGAAAAACACTTTTTCTGACTGATTTACAACAGTTCCCACTTAGTTCTTGCAGTTTCCCAACTTTTCTCTTACACTGACACTGTTTCTGCTAAAGAGTGACTCTGCTTGTTCAAAAGACGTATCTCGCTGAGATAAGCGTTTCTGTGCAACGGTTTATTCCAAATGCATCTCCAACAGGCCAAATAAGCTTTCTTTCACACAATCATTGCAGATGACACAAAAAGTCTTTCCCCAGCTCAAATTCATGTTTTCTCAGCATGTACTGGCAAGTTTCAATGGTTTTACAGAAAGCAAATGTGTTACATTTAAAACGTGTTATTCATCACACAGACACTGCAAATCACTGAAAAACACTTTTTCTGACTGATTTACAACAGTTCCCACTTAGTTCTTGCAGTTTCCCAACTTTTCTCTTACACTGACACTGTTTCTGCTAAAGAGTGACTCTGCTTGTTCAAAAGACGTATCTCGCTGAGATAAGCGTTTCTGTGCAACGGTTTATTCCAAAGGCAACTCCAACAGGCCAAATAAGCTTTCTTTCACACAATCATTGCAGATGACACAAAAAGTCTTTCCCCAGCTCAAATACATGTTTTCTCAGCATGTACTGGCAAGTTTCAATGGTTTTACAGAAAGCGAAAGTGTTACATTTAAAACGTGTTATTCATCACACAGACACTGCAAATCACTGAAAAACACTTTTTCTGACTGATTTACAACAGTTCCCACTTAGTTCTTGCAGTTTCCCAACTTTTCTCTTACACTGACACTGTTTCCGCTAAAGAGTGACTCTGCTTGTTCAAAAGACGTATCTCGCTGAGATAAGCATTTCTGTGCAACGGTTTATTCCAAAGGCAACTCCAACAGGCCAAATAAGCTTTCTTTCACACAATCATTGCAGATGACACAAAAAGTCTTTCCCCAGCTCAAATTCATGTTTTCTCAGCATGTACTGGCAAGTTTCAATGGTTTTACAGAAAGCGAAAGTGTTACATTTAAAACGTGTTATTCATCACACAGACACTGCAAATCACTGAAAAACACTTTTTCTGACTGATTTACAACAGTTCCCACTTAGTTCTTGCAGTTTCCCAACTTTTCTCTTACACTGACACTGTTTCTGCTAAAGAGTGACTCTGCTTGTTCAAAAGACGTATCTCGCTGAGATAAGCGTTTCTGTGCAACGGTTTATTCCAAAGGCAACTCCAACAGGCCAAATAAGCTTTCTTTCACACAATCATTGCAGATGACACAAAAAGTCTTTCCCCAGCTCAAATACATGTTTTCTCAGCATGTACTGGCAAGTTTCAATGGTTTTACAGAAAGCGAAAGTGTTACATTTAAAACGTGTTATTCATCACACAGACACTGCAAATCACTGAAAAACACTTTTTCTGACTGATTTACAACAGTTCCCACTTAGTTCTTGCAGTTTCCCAACTTTTCTCTTACACTGACACTGTTTCTGCTAAAGAGTGACTCTGCTTGTTCAAAAGACGTATCTCGCTGAGATAAGCGTTTCTGTGCAACGGTTTATTCCAAAGGCAACTCCAACAGGCCAAATAAGCTTTCTTTCACACAATCATTGCAGATGACACAAAAAGTCTTTCCCCAGCTCAAATACATGTTTTCTCAGCATGTACTGGCAAGTTTCAATGGTTTTACAGAAAGCGAAAGTGTTACATTTAAAACGTGTTATTCATCACACAGACACTGCAAATCACTGAAAAACACTTTTTCTGACTGATTTACAACAGTTCCCACTTAGTTCTTGCAGTTTCCAAACTTTTCTCTTACACTGACACTGTTTCTGCTAAAGAGTGGCTCTGCTTGTTCAAAAGACGTATCTCGCTGAGATAAGCGTTTCTGTGCAACGGTTTATTCCAAAGGCAACTCCTACAGGCCAAATAAGCTTTCTTTCACACAATCATTGCAGATGACACAAAAAGTCTTTCCCCAGCTCAAATACATGTTTTCTCAGCATGTACTGGCAAGTTTCAATGGTTTTACAGAAAGCGAAAGTGTTACATTTAAAACGTGTTATTCATCACACAGACACTGCAAATCACTGAAAAACACTTTTTCTGACTGATTTACAACAGTTCCCACTTAGTTCTTGCAGTTTCCCAACTTTTCTCTTACACTGACACTGTTTCTGCTAAAGAGTGACTCTGCTTGTTCAAGAGACGTATCTCGCTGAGATAAGCGTTTCTGTGCAACGGTTTATTCCAAAGGCAACTCCAACAGGCCAAATAAGCTTTCTTTCACACAATCATTGCAGATGACACAAAAAGTCTTTCCCCAGCTCAAATACATGTTTTCTCAGCATGTACTGGCAAGTTTCAATGGTTTTACAGAAAGCGAAAGTGTTACATTTAAAACGTGTTATTCATCACACAGACACTGCAAATCACTGAAAAACACTTTTTCTGACTGATTTACAACAGTTCCCACTTAGTTCTTGCAGTTTCCCAACTTTTCTCTTACACTGACACTGTTTCTGCTAAAGAGTGACTCTGCTTGTTCAAAAGACGTATCTCGCTGAGATAAGCGTTTCTGTGCAACGGTTTATTCCAAAGGCAACTCCAACAGGCCAAATAAGCTTTCTTTCACACAATCATTGCAGATGACACAAAAAGTCTTTCCCCAGCTCAAATTCATGTTTTCTCAGAATGTACTGGCAAGTTTCAATGGTTTTACAGAAAGCGAAAGTGTTACATTTAAAACGTGTTATTCATCACACAGACACTGCAAATCACTGAAAAACACTTTTTCTGACTGATTTACAACAGTTCCCACTTAGTTCTTGCAGTTTCCCAACTTTTCTCTTACACTGACACTGTTTCTGCTAAAGAGTGACTCTGCTTGTTCAAAAGACGTATCTCGCTGAGATAAGCGTTTCTGTGCAACGGTTTATTCCAAATGCATCTCCAACAGGCCAAATAAGCTTTCTTTCACACAATCATTGCAGATGACACAAAAAGTCTTTCTCCAGCTCAAATACATGTTTTCTCAGCATGTACTGGCAAGTTTCAATGGTTTTACAGAGAGCAAAAGTGTTACATTTAAAACGTGTTATTCATCACACAGACACTGCAAATCACTGAAAAACACTTTTTCTGACTGATTTACAACAGTTCCCACTTAGTTCTTGCAGTTTCCCAACTTTTCTCTTACACTGACACTGTTTCTGCTAAAGAGTGACTCTGCTTGTTCAAAAGACGTATCTCGCTGAGATAAGCGTTTCTGTGCAACGGTTTATTCCAAATGCATCTCCAACAGGCCAAATAAGCTTTCTTTCACACAATCATTGCAGATGACACAAAAAGTCTTTCTCCAGCTCAAATGCATGTTTTATCAGCATGTACTGGCAAGTTTCAATGGTTTTACAGAAAGCAAATGTGTTACATTTAAAACGTGTTATTCATCACACAGACACTGCAAATCACTGAAAAACACTTTTTCTGACTGATTTACAACAGTTCCCACTTAGTTCTTGCAGTTTCCCAACTTTTCTCTTACACTGACACTGTTTCTGCTAAAGAGTGACTCTGCTTGTTCAAAAGACGTATCTCGCTGAGATAAGCGTTTCTGTGCAACGGTTTATTCCAAATGCATCTCCAACAGGCCAAATAAGCTTTCTTTCACACAATCATTGCAGATGACACAAAAAGTCTTTCCCCAGCTCAAATTCATGTTTTCTCAGCATGTACTGGCAAGTTTCAATGGTTTTACAGAAAGCGAAAGTGTTACATTTAAAACGTGTTATTCATCACACAGACACTGCAAATCACTGAAAAACACTTTTTCTGACTGATTTACAACAGTTCCCACTTAGTTCTTGCAGTTTCCCAACTTTTCTCTTACACTGACACTGTTTCTGCTAAAGAGTGACTCTGCTTGTTCAAAAGACGTATCTCGCTGAGATAAGCGTTTCTGTGCAACGGTTTATTCCAAAGGCAACTCCAACAGGCCAAATAAGCTTTCTTTCACACAATCATTGCAGATGACACAAAAAGTCTTTCCCCAGCTCAAATACAAGATTTCTCAGCATGTACTGGCAAGTTTCAATGGTTTTACAGAAAGCGAAAGTGTTACATTTAAAACGTGTTATTCATCACACAGACACTGCAAATCACTGAAAAACACTTTTTCTGACTGATTTACAACAGTTCCCACTTAGTTCTTGCAGTTTCCAAACTTTTCTCTTACACTGACACTGTTTCTGCTAAAGAGTGGCTCTGCTTGTTCAAAAGACGTATCTCGCTGAGATAAGCGTTTCTGTGCAACGGTTTATTCCAAAGGCAACTCCTACAGGCCAAATAAGCTTTCTTTCACACAATCATTGCAGATGACACAAAAAGTCTTTCCCCAGCTCAAATACAAGATTTCTCAGCATGTACTGGCAAGTTTCAATGGTTTTACAGAAAGCGAAAGTGTTACATTTAAAACGTGTTATTCATCACACAGACACTGCAAATCACTGAAAAACACTTTTTCTGACTGATTTACAACAGTTCCCACTTAGTTCTTGCAGTTTCCCAACTTTTCTCTTACACTGACACTGTTTCTGCTAAAGAGTGACTCTGCTTGTTCAAAAGACGTATCTCGCTGAGATAAGCGTTTCTGTGCAACGGTTTATTCCAAAGGCAACTCCAACAGGCCAAATAAGCTTTCTTTCACACAATCATTGCAGATGACACAAAAAGTCTTTCCCCAGCTCAAATTCATGTTTTCTCAGCATGTACTGGCAAGTTTCAATGGTTTTACAGAAAGCGAAAGTGTTACATTTAAAACGTGTTATTCATCACACAGACACTGCAAATCACTGAAAAACACTTTTTCTGACTGATTTACAACAGTTCCCACTTAGTTCTTGCAGTTTCCCAACTTTTCTCTTACACTGACACTGTTTCTGCTAAAGAGTGACTCTGCTTGTTCAAAAGACGTATCTCGCTGAGATAAGCGTTTCTGTGCAACGGTTTATTCCAAATGCATCTCCAACAGGCCAAATAAGCTTTCTTTCACACAATCATTGCAGATGACACAAAAAGTCTTTCTCCAGCTCAAATACATGTTTTCTCAGCATGTACTGGCAAGTTTCAATGGTTTTACAGAGAGCGAAAGTGTTACATTTAAAACGTGTTATTCATCACACAGACACTGCAAATCACTGAAAAACACTTTTTCTGACTGATTTACAACAGTTCCCACTTAGTTCTTGCAGTTTCCCAACTTTTCTCTTACACTGACAGTGTTTCTGCTAAAGAGTGACTCTGCTTGTTCAAAAGACGTATCTCGCTGAGATAAGCGTTTCTGTGCAACGGTTTATTCCAAAGGCAACTCCAACAGGCCAAATAAGCTTTCTCTCACACAATCATTGCAGATGACACATACAGTGTTTCTCCAGCTCAAATACATGTTTTTCCTGCATGTCCTGGTAAGTTTCAATGTTTTTACATAAAGTGAAAGTGTTACATTTAAAACGTGTTATTCATCACACAGACACTGCAAATCATTCAGATAGACTTTTCCTGACTGAGTTACAACATTTCCCACTTATTTCTTGCACTTTTTCAACATTTCTCTTACACTGACACTTTTTGTACCAAAGAGTGTTTCTGCTTGTTCAAAAGACGTTCCTCGCTGAGATCAGTACGGGTGTGCCAGATGGCAGATGGAATGTCATCCCGCTCATGCATAGTATATACTGCCAGGGTGTGTCAGATGGCAGCTGCACTGTCCTGTTGCATAAACCAAGGCCAGTCTCAAAGAAAAGTAAACACAAATGCAGGAGTTGTATTCCAGAGAAAGTCAAGTGGGAGCAGATAGAGCATGTCACAGCCAGCTCATGCATAGTACATACTACCTGCAATGTAAACATATCAATACAAGCCCACCACCATCAATTGCTGAGTTGAGAAGTGACTGGCCATATCTCTTCACCCAGAAAGAACTCTACAATCAATTCTAGCAGCTTACAGACATACGTAAAGGGAAGGATGATGCTCCAGTTCTTCTGCCAAAAGCCAACAAATGCAGAGGTGAAGCAGATCCTGTCCATTTTTTATGCCAGTGGATCTGCCATACTTGGACCATGTGTTGTCCTCTGCTTAATGGTACACTTCAAGGAAAACCCTGATGCACTACTGCTACATGTTGATGTGTGACAATTTCTATCTATCTATCTATCTATCTGTCTATCTATCTATCTATCTATCTATCTATCTATCTATCTATCTATCTATCTATCTATCTATCTATCTATCTATCTATCTATCTATCTCTGTCTGTATCTATCTATCTGTTTCTCTATCTGTGTTTATGTGTCTGTTTTATCTGTTTCTCTAATCAATTATATAATATGCAGTTATGTTGTTCCTCTATTTCAGGAAATTGCTACTCCTGTAGATGTGGAAAGATAGACTTCTTTAAAATTCTTACGGTGAGTTGCTTTTTAATTTTACAATATTTTCTTGTAATTCATTATCACAGAAGATTACTGTAATTCTACAGCCATTTACTTGCAACTTTTTTGCCAGTAATTTCCTGAAAATTTCACAAAATATTTTTTTACAGTGAGTGTTTTGTTTATAAATGCTGGTTAATCACATCATAAAGTACGGGAGCCCTAAGACACCATGGATTTAGATTTAATTTAGATTCCGTTTTCTCGTGATAGCGTGTTATTTTTCTCGAGATGTCGACTTATTTATGTTATTATCACAAAATAATGAAACGAATTAAACAACGTATTGTTTTCCCGAGATCTCGAATGAATTATTTCATTATCACGGGAGAACAATTTTTCATTATTTCGTGATAAATGACACAATTAACTCAAGATCTTGGGAAAACATAGAAAAAATAACACATTATCATGAGAAAATAGAATCAAAATTTTAATGTAAACTGTTGGCATCTTAGAACTTCCATAGCTGCTTGTCACTTTATATTAAACGCAATGTTGTTGATTGCAGAGAAGCCAATTTGTGTATTTCAAATGGAACCGACAATTGATTAAGCTGACCCACTCTGACAACTTTAGGTTACTAGTCTATTGAAATGAGCCATCAGAATATGTGACCCCACTGTAACTTGGGAGAAAATGTCTGACACACCACCCAAACTATTTCAGGTGACTTATCTGTCCTTCCCACAAATGACCAAAAAACTGTCATCACTCTAATGAACAGCTGGACCTAGGCATAAGCAGTCACATATTATGACAGCTGTTGTCAGAATTTGTGACCCCACGGTAACTTGGGAGAAAAGGTCTGACACACCAAACAAACCATTTCAGGTGACTTATCTGCCCTTCTCATGTATAACCAAAACATTTTTACCACAACATTACCACAATGTTTATTGTGCTGAAATGACCACAATGAAACAGAGTTTAAAGTCATATTAAAACTCTGACTGAAACTCCCCTTTTCCCACTCACTGACAATGACTGGCTCAGACACTCAGTTTTTTAAAAAACAGATTACAAGCCTACCTCAAGTTTCAGTCTAATTCTGTATGTGAATACTGTTTGATTTATCTTTTATGCTTCTTTAAAGTTCACCTCTGAACACTTCTCACTTTTTGTTAAGGACCATTGCCAAAGCCGACTCCCTTTTTGACAAAATGTGTGTCACTGGCTGATCTAGTGTGAGTTTCTCTTGTCATGCATGACAAAATATGACCCGACGCGAGTAAACCCTCCACATCCCGGCCACGTCAACTTTACATGAGAGCACAAAATCCGCTGAGAATCAGTATTTTGTCAAAAATGAGATAGTGGTGGATTCAAATTCCTGAAGTGCTTATCTACCATTCTCCTTCGTTTTTTTATCTGAAAGTGATTTGTAAATACGAAAAAAAAGAAATATCCAGGCAAGTTGGTCCTCCGAGAACTGACGGGGAGAAAACGTCATCAATTTCCTATTATGTTGCATTTTTAAACCAAGCTCTTGCATATCGTATGCTTCCATCTTTCAATACAGTCATGTAGTTCAAGATCACCCTTTCACATTCGCTGTGATGTCAACCTGCAATACAAAGCAATTTTGATAAAAACGTAATTTAAGTTATACTGGAATTATGACTGAAACCGGTGGGAGTTTCTGTGGTGGGAGTTTTGATCGCTTTTCCTCTTTTGTGGTATAGTAACAAAATGCTGAACCTAGCCAATGACTGTGGCTGAAACAATTGTTCAAGTCCATGCAGTCCTTCCAGGTAGTCCTCCAACTATTCAAATGCAAATAAACACTCACACCACTCACAGGAACGATGGGAACGATTTTCCAGCCATCAGCAGCCATTAGTCCTCCAGCCTTTCAGAGGCAATTGCATACTGGGATAGTTTGTCAGTCAGAGCTGAGTAGGTCAGAAAATGAAAAAGGATGATTTCTTAGAACTGTGGTTTGCAAATTTTTTACTGAGCATTACGGCCAATCTCAGCAAGTGGTACCTCATTTTGTAGCGCTGAATCTGTACTTTGGTATTTTGTGATAAAACAAAAAATGAAATTTTGCAAATGTGCCCCTAAAACATGTATTTGGCCACAAATGGCAGTCAGTGGTTTTCTTTTACCAAATACAGTGAAAGGTTTGAATCAACGTGGATTTGACAGTATGTCAACAATATTTTCTATTTTCTATTTCTTGACATTTCCCTTTCTTCCTTGTTCAGTCTGGTCCATCCTTAATTTTGTGTGCCCATTGCAACTTAAGGTCAATATTGCACTTGATTCAAGAGTCTGCTTTCACACTGAGGATGAGAATTCCACCACCATATATCAATTAGCTATCACTCAAATCAAGCCAACTGATATTCAATGCCATTCTCTTTGCCACTTGTTGTGTCTGTAGTATTGCATCGTATGAATGTTGTGTATGGTTGCAACATAATTTCAGTTTGTCGACATCCGCCAAGGCCAATAGTCTACTTTTCTATGATATTCAAATCTGCAACTACAACCGCTATATATGTCTGGATATATTTCCAAAACAATTAGAACAAAAAAATCAGAATGTGTGATTGTGGAAGCTAATTTACTGTAAAAAACAACTAGCAATTATGCGTGTTTGGCAAGTCCACAATAAGCTTTAAATAGGCTTATTTTGGTCATATCGACTTGGAAAGAACAGTAAGGAAAATTTAGACATTGCTTACTTCATACATGCTGCATTGGTTTCTACAGTGATGTTTGAGGTGGCTGTTATGTTTTGTCATATGGGGTCCTACTAATGGCCACATAATACCACACTGTACCACACTACACCACACTGGACCACACTACGCCACACTGTACCACACTACACCACACTGTGCTACACTCTACCACACTGTACCACACTACACCACACTGTACCACACTACACCACACTACACCACACTGTACCACACTACACCACACTGTACCACACTACACCACACTAGACCACACTAGACCACACTGTACCACCGTACACCACACTGTACCACACTAGATCACACTGCACCACACTGTACCACACTGAACCACACTACACCACACTGTACCACACTATACCACACTGTACTACACTATACCACACTATACCACACTATACCACCCTGTACCACACTACACCACACTCTACCACACTGTACCACACTCTTTGACACTACACCACACTACACGACACTACACCACACTATACCGCACTACACCACACTACACCACACTGCACCACACTAAACCACAGTACACCACACTGTACCACTATACCACACTATACCACACTGTACCCACTACACCACACTACATCACACTGTACCACACTATACCACACCCCACCACACTGTACCACACTACACCACACTATACCACACTGTACTACACTGCACCACACTGTACTACAATACACCACACTGTACCACACTACACCACACTATACCACACTGCACTACATTGTACCACATAATACTACAGTACACCACATGATACCACATGCCAGATAATACCACAAAAATACCAGATTAGTTGTTACCATATATTACAACACAGTACACGATTGTCTTTTGTTTTTGTTTTGTTTTTTTTTTCTCTTAATTTTATTTTTATTTTCTTAAAGACATTTTCATCTTTTTATGTTTAAAAAATACTGAGGAAAACTTTTTATTTTTGTGTACATTAGAACTAAAAAGTAATTATTACAAACATTCACAGTCCTTATTGTTTATTATATTTTTATTGTTTCCTGAACTTCTCAAATGTCATGAACTCAACATTTAACAATGATGACAACTTTTCTAAATGAACATTCAGAACATTCATTATTCAGAATTCAGTGAAGAACATCACATAAATTTCACAAATTCTTCCTCACAGAACATGGGATACAAACTGTTTCGAAATACTTTTAATGCTTTTTGATCTGATTTCCTTATATGAACACTGATGAACAACAAATAAAATCCAAGGCATGATATATCAGCTAATTTCACATCTTTCTATTGAGTTCCCTTTTTTCTCTGTTTAGTTTGGGTTTTCTCAGCCTTTGCAGATCTTTTTTGCCCTGTTTTTTTTGTAAGCTTGGGTACGTTGGGAATCACCAAATGGCCATCACTGGAGGGTAGAGATTGCTTGTTTTTCATTAATTTCATTTTCATAAATTTGGTAAACAACTGTTCTCTCTCTATTTCAGTTTTATTGTCCCACAAAGATTTTGGAACTTCATGTTTTGAATACTCTTTCCTTATCTTGTAGTTTCCCTGGCCATAAATACTCCTTCTAAGGTCAATGTATTGTAGCTCTGCAATGGACTGTAATTTAGTAATCAAATCAGGCAATTTTTGAGGTTTCCAATTAAAAGTCAGTTTGATGACATGATTCATTGCCTCACAATTGTTGTTGGTCCAGCTGTTTGGAAGCCATTGGTCATTATTTTTTACATCTAACACCTTACGTTTTATCAGAGGAACCAATTTTTTTTAAATATTGTAGGAATTTTGGACACTGTGTTTCTATAACATTTTCTATTTCCAACATTTTTTTTTGAAATTCAAAACTGTCTCTTGATGCTATCAAGCCATTATCGGCATTGAAATTTCTTTGAAATTTTTCAAAATTTGTTGGCAGATGTTTCTGACTTGTTTCAAGTCTCTTGTGGCATTGTCCTCATCCTCCAAAAGTAGTCTTGTGTAAACCTCACGAGGTGGTTGTGTTTTTACTGCATCCTCTATTTTCTTCCTAATCCCAGGATTTGTCCCAATGTACTGGGGTTGATTCTTCTTTCCATTTCCATGATAACTGTGTGACCACGGAAATGTGCCAAGGTACTCCCATACTGCAAGGTGTAAAGAATGTAATGGTAATGCTCCAGGGACTCTCTCAATCCAGGATATTCTTCTCAAAAAGTTTTCATTCCTTTTAAGTTTTGTGTAGTAACGACAAATAATTACAATGCCATTTGGCTCTGGCTGTAGTTTTAATGGTTCCCAAAGTTGTTGTTTTTTTTTCATCAAACCATATAACCCCTGTCTGTAGATGATTTCATTTTTTAAAGAACCATCCTTGTACAGATAATATTTTTTGGTTGTCTTTCCACATCTGCTGCTCCAAACTCCACAGTCATCAATAAAAATGTTTCTTTTGTTGTTTTCTTTCCTCTGATTTTCATTATTATCTACGACAAAATATTTGTTTTTCTTTATTCCTTTTGGGACATTTTTACACCCATTCTCTGCCTGTGTTTGGGTGATTATAGAAAATATTTTTTCAATATCCGAGAATCGGCTATGGAGAGTTCCAGCCATTGACTCAGCTGTGGTTGTGATGTCCTCTTGAGGCCAATCACCTAACTGAATGTCATGACTACAGTGGAATTCGGAATTGCTGATGGACATTCTGGTGGAATATCTTCCCACTGAAAATCAATAGGTTGTGGATCTTGCACATTGAAGTATTCCTGTTTAAGACCTTTGAGATGCTCAGATGGAAGCTCCTGTTCTGTAATGTCATGATCGTCACTTGTATGACATCATCTCGTGATCCTGAGATATAGTATTCTTTCTTGAATCACTATTTTGAGCTAGATTTGCAGGTTGACTTTCTGGGGCTATAGGACACTTGAAAACACTTTTATCCTGGCTTTGACAATAACGTTCACCTTCGCTCATCATTTGGACATGATATGCACTCAGAGTCATGGCTTGAATCCATGTGAGCTTGATGTCACTGAAACAACAAAACGTGAGCTTTTCTTTTGAAGGTGCAGGATTGTTGTGATGTAATCTTTGTAAGGACTTTATAATTGAGCTCAGGGAAGTCATCCTCAATGAAGACTGGCTCATTTTTACGTGGGGAGTGATCTTTTCTGGAGTATGTGGGACCAGTGGAACAAAGTGATTAACATCTAGGCTGTCATCAGTGAGCAGCCAAGACACAGACGTCCACATGATGCGATCTGACTCCACGCCCTTTCAGCACCTGTGTCAGTGGAGGCTGTTCGAAGCCTCTATGAACTGGATAGGAATAAAGGGAATTAGAAATAATTTTTAAAATAATCCCACCAACATTTCCCTGTTTACTAATTCCTGATTTTATGTTAATGAGTTTAGATTTCTATTCTTATGCTATGACAAAAAATCATATATAAAACATGTACACAACACTGAGAACTGATGAAAAACACATGGAAACACAGACAAACACACTTACAGACAGAGAAAGAGAGAGAGAGAGAAAGAGACCAGAGACTACATAGCTAAAGAACATTGATACTTACCTGGTGGGAAGTAGCTTTGTATACTTATGCCGAGAACAGCTGAGAGAGCCAGCATGTGATTTATGTCACAGTAGTTTCCCAGCCTTCCTGTTGTTTCCAGATAATTCTTGCACTCATCCAGAACTACATAAGGTTTGTTGCGAAGGGAGGAACAGTATTCCATGTGTTCCATGTCATACCAATTAGGATGTTCAGCCATTTCAATGGCAGCGAGCAACCTGAGATGTTCATGAAACTCCTCTGTCCCAAACCACGCAAGAGACACTGCCCGGTGTGGTGTGGTGTGAAAAAGTGTGATGTAGGGTCATAGAGTGTGGTGTAGTGTGGTACAGTGTGGTGTAGTGTGGTGTAGTGTAGTACAGTGTGGTGTAGTGTGGTACAGTGTGGTGTAGTGTGGTGTATTGTTGTACAATGTGGTGCAGTGTGGTGTAGTGTGGTATAGTGCGGTATAGTGTGGTGTGGTGTGGTTCAGTGTGGTGTAGTGTGGTGTAGTGTGGTATAGTTTGGTACAGTGTGGTTCAGAGTGGTGTAGTGTGGTTCAGTGTGGTACAATGTGGTCTAGTGTGGTAGGCGTTTATGTGGTGTACTGTGGTACAGTGTGGTATAGTGTGGTACAGTGTGGTGTAGTGTGGTTCAGTGTGGTACAGTCTGATGTAGTGTGGTACAGTGTGGTGCAGTATAGTACAGTGTCGTGCAGTGTGGTATAATGTGATATAGTGTGGTACAGTGTGGTGTAGTGTGGTACAGTGTGGTGTAGTGTGGTACATTGTGGTACAGTGTGGTGTAGTGTGGTACAGTGTGGTACAATGTGGTCTAGTGTGGTAGGCGTTTATGTGGTGTAGTGTGGTACAGTGTGGTATTGTATGGTACAGTGTGGTGTAGTGTGGTTCAGTGTGGTACAGTGTGGTGCAGTGTGGTGTAGTGTGGTGTGGTGTGGTATAGTTTGGTACAGTGTGGTACAGAGTGGTCTAGTGTGGTGTAGTGTGGTGTAGTATGGCGTAGTGTGGTTCAGTGTGATACAGTGTGGTGTAGTGTGGTATAGTGTAGTACATTGTGGTCTAGTGTGGTGTCATGTAGTATAGTGTGGTACAGTGTGGTGCAGTGTGGTACACTGTGGTACATTGTGGTACAGTGTGGTTTAGTGTGGTGTAGTGTGGTACATTGTGGTGTAGTGTGGTACAGTGTGGTACAGTCTGGTGTAGTGTGGTACAGTGTGGTACAGTGTAGTACAGTGTGGTACAGTGTGTTATAGTGTGATATAGTGTGGTACAGTGTGGTGTAGTGTGGTGTAGTGTGGTTCAGTGTGGTACATTGTGGCGTAGTGTGATTCAGTGTGGTACAGTGTGGTGTCATGTGGTACAGTGTGGTAAAGTGTGGTGTAGTGTGGTACAATGTGGTATAGTGTGGTGTAGTGTGATACAGTGTGGTATTATGCGGCACTTAGCAAAGCCCATTGTATGTTTAGTTGCAGCAAACCATTAACTGTAATTACAACAAGTTCACGTACGCGTGACAAATTCAGTTCTCACAATCTTAACAAAAGTGAAAAATAATACAAAATTTCATGGGCTCTTCCTTGGCCCATGCTGCACCCTTAAACCAATTTTCATGAAAATCGGCCCAGTAGTTTTTTTGTAATCCTTCTGGCAAACAGACAGACAGACAAACCACACCAAAAACGTAACCTCCTTTGTGGAAGTAATTAGATTCACCACAGTTGACATGTTCAACACTTCGGGTACTATCTAGGGAAATGAGAAATAGAAGATCATAATAAAATCAGAAACAATTATCAATTCCCCTTTTTCGGACAACTCTGTACCATCGTCCTCTACCACATACCTCAAAGCTTCCTGGGAGCCATTGTACATCTGCAATTAGTCCTTTACATCCAGACTCTATATTTACCACCAGTGTCTCATTTTCTTGCTTGCTCTTAAAACCCAGCCGAGAAATCTAAGTATGCAATTAGCATTCAGTTTTGCATATTTAAAAGCAACTTTGAGCATGTAAATGCAAAGCTATAATATAAAGTCTAAATATAGAAATGTGATTCTCATTTTAAATATGGAAATGCTTAAGCAGATGACACATATTGTATAAAAGCAGCTATGAATTCACATATGTGAAAAGTTATAAATGTTAAAAAGTGAAACATTATATATTTAGAAACTGTGAAAGTACAGATCATAGAATATATGTGTGAATGTTTATATGTCAAAGATACCAAATTCTGAATTTATTTCAAGTGAATGTGATTGAAGCTGAAAAAGCAGATCACAAATATACAAAGTGTCAGAAAAGTCACTGGACAGGCCAACAGCTAACTGCATTAAGATCAGTTGGTATTTCACATACTTTATGAGAATGGCTTTTTTAATGCTTTTTTAATACTACTAACAATAACAAAAACATCACCGTCATCCAGTATCTTGTGAAAGATGTCTGTGTTCACTAAGAGAAAGTGTATTTGTGTCATTTGCAGTGTTTCTAAGAGGATTAACCCGTTTCACTCTAAAAATTTCACTTTGCCTTAGAACATAAAATTGCAAGCTTACAGTGAAAAAAACATCTGATTCAGCAGGAGAAACGCTTTTTGTGTCATTTGCAATGTTTGTGAGAGAGATAACTTGTTTTCCATGCAAAATATTCATTTTGAGTAAAAGCTGAAGAACGTGAATGTAAATACTTGAACTTGAAAAAACAACTCTTCCATAAGGAGAATGCCTTTCAGTGAAAAAGAGTCATTAGCAGGGAAAGCATTCAAAATTGCAAGAATGAATTAAGAAAATGTGCAATTGAATAAGAGAAAGCAGTTTTGTATCATTTGGAGAGCTCTTGTGAGGATTTCTCTTACTCTAAAACTTTCACATTACCTTAAAATATTCAAATTTGTAAGCACATAGTGAGAAAAAATCTAATTCATAAAGAGAAATGCTTATGTCCCATCTGCAGTGTTTGTGTGAGAAATGTCTTGTTTTCCACGTAAAACATTGTCGGTACAATAGCAATCCTAACATGGGGACACCAAAAGATGTAGGTAAAATAGGATTAACAAATCAGTCTCATATAAATCAGTCTCATAAAGTTATTAACCAGTAACTTTGGTGTTTAATACTTTATAATTAAACTACTAAAATTAATAGAATAATCTAGTTGTAACACTGTGCTACAGTCTTAGTGAGTATTGTTGTACTAATGTAATACAATTACACGACTAAATCTATAACACTCATGAACAACCAGGTTGACAAAGGCAATTGGGAGTACTTTGATGGCTGAGGTTGGCATTCAGTGAATATTGCGGCAGAAACAGACAGGACAACAGTTTATTCCAAAGATACTATTTATTAACATAATACTATTTGGCTGACTAATACTGATACGGAAGAATCAATAATCAGCAGCAAATAGAATGATCGAAGCGTAAGTGGTAATATGTTGGTAATGAGGCTATGTACAAGTATTCAGTGTAAGACTGAGTGAGTGTAAGAGCAGAGATGTGTGCGTGTGTGTGTGTTAGAGAGAGAGAGCGTGGGCTTATGGGCTTATGCCCAGCTGCGCACTGAAGAGAGAAGGAGGAGCGAGGGAGAGATGCTGTGCGCAGGCGCACAGAAGAGAGAAGGAAGAGCGAAGGAGAGAGGCTGTGCGCAAGCGCACAAGCGAGAGGTATGTGTGGAATGTAGGTTTAGTGCGTAAGTGTCTGTGCTAGGCACCACCGAAAGTGTGTGCGAGGGAGAAAAACAAAGGATCTCTAACTTGAGAGCTAGTATCAAGTAGGCCCTAAACCCAACAACTCTACCCAACCCTTAACTCGCACTGTAATCCCAAAGTTGAGGGTGTGTAATCAGACAAAGGGAGTTAAAGAAAGGGAAAGAACACATGCAAGATCTATCATTTAGAAGTCGCAAATGAAAGAAAATAACAAGCGAATTGCTATTTTGCATGAAATACAGTGTGCACATTTAAATCATAAAAGAATTCTAATAACAACACTTCCTTCACGTTAACTACATACAACCTTAAGACTAAAGTGTGCCCAGATGCCAGCCTTACTTTGAATCACTCTTGCATGGCAACCAAAGATGCGTCTTTGGTGGCCTGATGAGCAGTAGATGTGCAGGTCCAGGGAGAAGTTCTTTTCCTTGTCGCTTGAAGATCTTCGGGGCTCCGTCACTCGTTCGATAATCTTGAAGGGTTCTTGATTTAGTTCGTCGACGTTTTAAGAAATGAAAAGGGAGCCGGTCGACTTTTCTTCCGTTGAATACTGCTTGGGTCACAATATAATTAACCGGTGACGTCGCAACTGCGCAAGAGAAAGTACATTAAACTTAGGCTGGAAGTTCGGTACAAATATCCCGCTTCATTGTTTCTTAGCTCTTTTCTTCTGAAGAGCAATGGTGTCTCTTTATGCAGCTAGGATCACTCGCCAGAGGGATCCAGTGCCAGAAAGTAACAGTGTGTCTTTATGCAGGCAGGAACACCCGCTAGAGACACCCGCTGCTAGAGCGAGCCACTGCTAGAGAGCCGGGCTGCGGCCGTCCGAGTTGGAGAGAGTTCGAATTGGAGAGAGTGAAAGTTTGTATTTTTCCGCGGTGTGCTGTAAGTACAATATCGGTATAAGGCCAGGCATGGTTAACAAATTTTGAATATTTATATTTTATGTTCAGTGTCTCTTTAAACAATAGTATAGGATCACTTATGATTGCTCTTCTGATTAATAACAATAACTTTTGAAAACACATCTTGAGACCTTTCTGTTCAAAAGTTCGACTTAGTTCTAGTGACCAACCAGGCATCTAGACATTCTATTTCAACTTAGATTTCAATAACTTACTAGGATCGATGGAATGACCATAAAAGTATGATTGTTAAATTTCTCAAAAAATTGTGAAATCGGAATATATATCTAAATCGAGTCTGGGTCAACTGCAAAGTTCAGGCCTGGTCCTACAGACTAAAGGATGTAGACATTTCATTTAATCTTGAATATCAATAAATCTCTGGAATGATGAAATAAACACATAAATACAGTTTTGAAACTTCTTAGAAATTTGTGAAATCACATAACATGTGAAGAAAACTTTTTGGGGTAACCTCGAGAGGTCCTACAGTGACCAACCAAAGGATGTAGATATTTCCTTTCATCTTTTATGTCAATAACACTAGCAATGATAAAATAAACACATAAATACAGTTGTGAGAGTTATCAGAAATTTGTGAAATCAGAAAACGTGAAAAAAGCCAGAGTGTGAATTACACAATGACAATTGGGGAGGGGGGGGGGGGGGGGGGGGTCAGCTTTTTCCCCAGTGCTTTATAGCATAGGATATATAAATGTTTCGACCTACCCGAACTGTTGTTTTTACCTCCTTTAGGGGGTCCAACTCTTAAATGGGGGGGTCAGACCCCCCCGCCCCCCCCCGTAATTTGAACCCTGAAAAAAGCTCTTGCACAAAAAATTGCACAGTGTTAGCTGGATGGTAAAACATTGAAAAGGAGTGTTGAATAAAGATGGTTAAGTTGATTTCAGCTCTTAGTGTTTGTTCATATGTTTGTATATGTTTTATGGGAATGTGGATCATTCTGATCAGTTTGAGAAATGTCCATGATTTGCATGTTCCACTTTTTATCACAAGTGTGTCATGCAGTATGGGACTAGCACTGTTCTGGTCCTGGTCTTGTCTCGGTCTTGATACACTCTGGTCTTGGTCATGACTTGGTCTCGGTTCAAGTGGTCTTGACTACAACACTGCCATGCAACACCTAACAAGTATTTGTGGTTATCACAATATAGGCTATATATTAGATATAGGCTATCCAATAGAAAATTACGATAAGGAAGGGAGCAAGGTTCAGTACACAGCTCCATCCAGACCACTGACTGTTATTAGCATTTGAAAGGCCTAGCCATCAGCTAACGACTGTGGTCAGGCGGATTCCTGAGAACATCCGTCTAACAGCTGTATTTAGACATTTGCAGGAGTTTGCGGGTTTGCATAACAAAGTTCTACAGGCATCCGAATATCTCCAGCAGACAGCAGGTTTGGCGGAAGTTTACTTTGTCCAGATTTTTCCAGATACAACACTTTTCATGCAGTGACACCCAGTCACCTGTGTATCTGGATCAACCAGCAACCAGTTTTGGAATTTTGTGATTTAAATCTTCAAAGACCATGCCCAACAGCTTGATAGAGATGCCAGGACCTCATACAAGCAAAGCATATTCCAGCAACACCTACAAGTCTGAGCAAATCTTCCGAGGCTGATCTTCAAGTAAAAGCCTGCATGGGCGTGGCTGGTACATAGAAGGAGTTTCTTACTCTGCAACACATGCTAGCTACAACTGGTATATTAAAACTGGATTAATACACAGAATATTAATATCAGAATACACCACCATCATTGGCTGCATCACTGACGGTGACAAGTCTGAATACAGAGCTGAGGTGAGAGCCCTTACATCATGGTGTCAGGACAATAAGGAGTTGATCGTGGACTACAGAAGGCTGCAGGGAGGGGGGCACGTCCCCATCCACATCGGCGGAACAGCAGTGAAGAGGGTCAGCTGGTTCAGATTCTTAGGCATTAACATCAGCGAGGATCTAAGTTGGACATACCATACAGGAGTGGTTGTGAAGGCAGTGAGAAAGTGGCTCTTCTTCCTCCAGCGACTGGGGAGGTTCAGCATGGACCCCAGGATACTTGCCAACTTTTATAGGTGTACCATAGAGAGTATCCTGACTGGCACCATCATGGCCTGGTATGGCAGCTGCACCGCTCTCAACTGCAAAGCTCTGCAGAGGGTAGTCAGATCAGCACAGCCCATCACCAGGACTGAGCTGCCAGCCATCCAGGACCTCTATAGCCCGCACTGCAGGAGGAAGGCACAGTGGATCCTCGCTGACCTTAGCCATCCCAGCCACAATCTTTTCTTGCTCCTGCCTTCTGGCAGACGGTACAGGAGCATCTGTACCTGTAGGTTCAGAGTCAGCTTTCCCCCCCAAGCATCATGCTACCGAACCACTGACATTAACAACTGCACACATCCCATACACACATACTACACACTACACAATGCTTGGATCCTTAAGACTGACTACAGACTACACTGCTGACATAAGGCACTTAATATATTCAAGATTGCCTGGTATACACAATTGCTACGGCATGAAGGAGCCAGAACAGCAGGTCAGGGGGGAGATGTCATCATCCCCACACCCTGAGATTGGGTACCAAGCCCCAATAAGCCTTGCGAGCTAAATTCAAGAGCAGCTGACCTGAAACTGAAGATCATAACTAAGCTGAACACCTGGAACCCCCGCCGGTTACCAAGACTAAGTGAAGTACCTCCTGAAAGTCTACTCGAGGATGTGAATGCAGAACTACGGACAATCCCTACTGCGACAATCACTGAAACCAACATGCTGATATATAGCATAGCAACAGTGATTCTTGAGATGCTTGGCTATAAGATAGAGGCTAGCCACATAGAGACTAGCCACAAGGAGCAGTATCTCCCACGGAGATGGAGGCTGGATGCCAAGAAGTTAAGATCACAGAGGGAGGTTAGTCAGATATCAGAACTACAGAAAGGCAAAAGCAAGAAAGGGTTACTAGAGAAGTACAACAAGCTGTCCATACCTGAGGCGCTAGAGACTGCCAAGCAAAGACTCACAGCCCTGGCCACCCACCTGAAGAGGTACACCCCAGATATAGAAGCCAGGAGAATAAATCAGATGTTCTCCACTGCACCATGCAAGGGCATGGGTAATAACAAGGGAGTAGATCCACCAAGGCTGGAGACTGAACAATACTGGAAGAGCATATGGAAAGAAAGAGGCATCACACAGCACCAGTGCTCAGTGGCTAGTGGACCTGAGAGCAGACCACAGCACCCTCCCTTAACAAGATCCAGTAACCATTACAGTGGCAGACATCCAAGAAAGTCTCAGTCTACATGAGCAAGCACAGATGAACCCGCTGATAATGAATGGGACCCACCCTTAATGACTAACCAAAGGTAGGACAGTCCTGATCCTGAAGGATCCCCAGAAGGGAGCAGTCCCATCCAACTACAGGCTGATAACCTGCCTTTGCACAGTATGGAAGCTCCTGTCAGGCGTCATAGAGGATAAAATGAGTAAGCACATGGCTCAATACATGGACTACCTGGATTGCCTACAAGAAAGCCTATGACTTCATGCCTCACACATGGATCCTGGAATGCGTGGAGCTGTGTTACATCAACAGGACACTAAAAGCCTTTATCAAGAACTCAATGAGGCTGTGGAAAACAACACTACAGGCCAATTTCAAACCAATAGCATGTTGCCATCAAGTGCGGCATCTACCAAGGAGATTCTTTGTCCCCGCTGTTGTTCTGCATAGGCCTGAACCCCCTCAGCGAGATCATCACAAAGGTTGGCTATGGCTACCGACTACGTAACGGAGCGACCATCAGCCACCTCCTCTACATGGATGACATCAAACTGTACGCCAGGAGTGAGTGAGACATTGACTCACTGATCCACACCACTAGGATCTACAGCAATGACATCGGCATGTCATTCAGGCTTGACAAGTGTGGTTGGATGGTAACAAAGAGAGGAAAGATAGTCAGAACAGAGGGGATTGTACTACCAGAGGGCAACATAGCAGATGTGGAGGAAAACTACAAGTACCTTGGAATCCCACAGGCAAATGGGAATGATGAAGAGGTCACTAGGAAGGCAGCAACTGCCCAATACCTGCAGAGAGTAAGGCAAGTCCTGAGAAGTCAGCTGAACGGGGAAAAACAAGATCTGGGCTATCAACACCTACGCCCTACCAGTCATGAGATACCCTGCTGGAGTAATAAGCTGGCCAAAGGAAGAGATAGAAGCCACTGACATCAAGACAAGAAAGCTCCTTACAATGCATGAAGGATTTCATCCCCAAATGCATCATCCTGAGACTGTACACTAAGTGGACTGAAGGAGGCCAAGGACAAGTGAGCGTCAGAGCCACTATCCAGGATGAGACATCAAAGATCCAAGACTACATCAGGAAGATGGCCCCAAGTGATGAAGCGCTTAATGAATACCTCAGGCAGCAGAAACCTCTGAGGGAAGAAGAACAGGAGCAGGAACCATCATGGAAGGACAAGCTCCTGCATGGCATGTAACACCATCAAATAGAGGAAGTGGCTGACACTGAGAAATCCTACCAGTGGCTGGACACGGCTGGATTGAAGGGCAGCACAGAGGCACTGATAATGGCAGCACAGGAACAGGCCCTGAGTACAAGATCAGTAGAGGCCGAGGTCTACCACACCAGGGAGGACTCCAGGTGCAGGCTGTGCAAAGACGCCCCTGAGACAATCCAGCACAATAAAGCAGGGTGTAAGACATTAAGCAGGCAGGGCGTACAAGGAACGCCATAACCAAGTGGCTGGCATAGTTTACAGAAACATCTGTGCTGAGTATGAACTGGAAGTCCCATGGTCAAAATGGGAAACACCCCCAAAGGTGATGGAGAACAACAGGGCTAAGATCCTGTGGGACTTCCAGATACAGACTGACAAGCTGGTTATGGCCAATCAACCGGACATAGTAGTGGTGGACAAGCAGGAAAAGAAAGCCGTAGTGATAGACATAGCAGTCCAAAGCGACAGCAACACCAGGAAGAAGGAACACGAGAATCTTGAGAAATACCAAGGGTTGAGAGAAGAGCTAGAGAAGATGTGGAAGGTGAAGATGACAGTGGTCCCAGTGGTAATCAGAACACTCAGAGCTGTGACCCCCAAACTGGGAGAGTGGCTCCAACAGATCAGAGGAAGAATATCTGAGATCTCTGTCCAGAAGAGCACAGTCCTAGGAACAGCTAAGACACAGGACCCTCAAGCTCCCAGGCCTTTGGTAGAGGACCCAAGCTTGGAGGGGAAAGATGACTGCCCACAGAGGCGAGGGGGGATTTTATATATATATATATATATATATATATATATATATATATATATATATATATATATATATATATATATATATATATATATAGTTATTATAGTATATAGTATATATAGTTAAGCCCAAAATTATTCATACCCATGTCAAATTTGGATTTATAGTGAATTTTTATTTGACCAATAGGTTTCATCTGGCTGGAAATCACACAAACAAGTGACAAAAGATGGTAAGACATTGTGTCAGAGGTGTTAATGATACATTTTTAACTATTTCTATGGGGTTTATTTTTTGTTTTTTTTTTTTACATTTTTAATAAAATGCCATGTCCAAAATTATTCATATCCCTTGAGATTGTCACAATTTTCTGAGAAAATGCAAGCTCCTATACCATTCCAAATGATCCTGGTAATTTCTACAATGTTGTAGAGCATTTTAATCAACTATAAATTGAGCGCAGCTCATGCAGTAGTAGTTATTAGTCAATTTCAAGTCATGGTTTTTCAGTTGCAAGTCATGGCTAAAACCAAAGAGCTTAGTGAGGAACTCCGGTTGCACATTGTGGCTGCTCACAAGGATGGGCTAAAAAGCCATATCCAAGTGTTTTCAAGTGCCAGTGGTCACACTGTGAAAAATCTGAAAGGGCAGGGGCAGGAAGCCAAAAGTGACCCATGTGCTGGCAAGAATGGGAGTGTGAGAGGCCAAGAAGAATCCAAGGATCGCCACCAAGGCCACCCTGATGAATCTGAGCAATTCTGGTACCAACCTCTCAAGGCAGACACTCAGCAGACACTACACAAGGCAGGTCTTCATGGACGCTGACCAAGGAGGGCTCCTCATGTTACCTTATTTATTCTTTCATTCTATTATATTTTCTATTCTACTTACTTTTAATGTGCAAAGTTGAGTTGCCTCCAAGAATTCATTAAATTGTGTCTGTATTGTTATCGAGTGCATGACAAACTTGAAACTTGAATTAGCATGCCCCCTGAAAAAGGATGACATGCAAATCTGCGAAGCACTACACATCTTTTTTCAATGTGCTGCTACTGGGGTGGAGGTTGCCCTAATCCCAATGTTTTCCATGTTAACAGTTGTAATCTAAATACTTCACAGATTACTGAAGATATCTAACTCCTGAATCGCTAATTTAAGATTATGATTCAAGAGGACCCAAAACGTAAGAGTTGGAGCCTGGGGGTGACTGGAGAGTCATCTTTGGATGTTGGAGTTTCCATTGCAACCTTTTCTGAGATTGTGAGTTTAATTGGAGTGCCATGGCTGAGTTTTTATTTGCTCATTCCAGAAAGCAGATTTAGCGAAAACTGAGTTAGTTAACCCCGAGCAAGTAGTAAACCTCCTAATAAGACAGGCCTATGGTTTTGTTTTGCTAGGAGAATGAAGCCATAGGGCTCTTCTATTAGGAGGTTTACTACTTACTCTGAGTTTTCACTAAACCCACTTTCTGGAACACCCCCCTGTTCTGTTCTTTGAATGATTATAAAACACATGGGCATTTAGACTGCAGAAAGGCCCAATTTGGAGGTGTAATACCTACAGAGAAGGAATCATTGTAAACCATCTATTACTATATTTGCAAGCTATCTGTTTATATTTAACTATATATTTGTTTTTTGGTAGCGTCTTATTTGACTGTTAAAGTGATTTTTTTTTTTTAATCTGTTATGTCAACTAAGTCACTGAAGCTACCATGACAGACTGAGAAGACTCTAGATTTACATTTTGCTGTGGCTAGTACAGTACATTTTACTGTTGTATCTTACAGCAATTTTCAACACACCCTCCCTCATCATACGTGTCCATCTGATACAGGTTTCCAATGCTCTCTAAAAACTGTATAAAAGTTGTGGTATAGCCTCATGAAAAGTAATATTTTCATGGGCATTGCGACATTTTTGGAATCGCATTTGCATACCGTGGGTAGGAAAGCATTGTCATCTGCCTCCTACTTGACCTCACTCTGCTCACGACTCTCCAAATAAAAGAGACAAATAAAACACCTTAATAATAGTGTAGTCTTTTCCAAAAGCGTTTTTGGATAAGTTTCAGGAATAGTAATTTCCTGCCTGAGAGTGCAAAACATCCCAATGCACCTCCTTTCTCATGACTCTTGTGTAAAGATGATGGATTTAAAATAAATTAATACATGCATGAGAGGTTAGGCCTTATAGGAGAGATTGCTCTCGGAACTCTTGGAATAATAACTTAAAATGTATAGTTTACAATTTTGCATTTCGCAGACGCTTTTAACCAAAGTGACTTACAGTAAGTGCATCGATCAGATCAAATTACCCCATAGGCAAACATCACAATAAGGCTGTACATTAATTACCCTCAGTATTGCTTTCCTGGAATTCTGTGACAATTAAACAATAGAAAACAAGACTTGGAACATAGAGACAAGGTTAGTACGATTTTTTTTTCTTTTAGGGAAGTTAGGCAGTGGGGGACAGGTGGGTTCTGAAAAGGTGGGTTTTCAGTTTTCTGCAGAAGATGGCAAGAGATTCTGCAGTCCTGACTGAGGTCGTTCCACCACCGCGGAGCAATGGCAGAGAAGAGGCATGGTTGAGAAGAGTGGCTGCTGGGTTCCTGGAGTGAGGGGGACCAACAGCTGACCAGAGGTGGTAGAGCTGATGTAAGGGGTTATCAGAGACTGAAGGTAGGATGGGGCGGAGCCTCTTGTGGCCTGGTAAGCCAGCACCAGTGTCTTGAACTGGATGCGGCTGCTACCAGAAGCCAGCGGAGTGCAATAAGATGTGGAGTGACATGAAAGTGTTTTGGGAGGTTGAATACCAGGCGTGCAGCGGCATTCTGAACAAGTTGAAGCAGCCTGATGGCGCAGGCCGGTAAGCCAACCAGTAAGGCGTTGCAGTAGTTGAGGCGGGAGTTGACAAGTGCTTGGACCAAGAGCTGGGTTGCTTGCTGTGTGAGGAAAGGGCAGATCCTCCTAATGTTGTAGAGGGAGAATCTACAGGATCGAGTGACTGCTGCGATGTGGTTAGAGTAGTTCAGCTGGTCGTCAAGGGTCACACCAAGGTTTTTGGCTGCTCTGGAGGGGGACACCACAGAACCCTCAATGGTGATTGAAGCGTCGATTTATGGGGAGCTCTTAGAAGGAAAAAAGAGAAGCTCCGTTTTCTCCAGGTTGAGCTTGAGTTGGTTAGCGGACATCCATGTCGGCTAAGCTGGCTGCAATGTGTGGTTGGACCTGAGAATCAGAGGGGGAGAAGGAGAAGAAAAGCTGTGTGTCATCGGCATAGCAGTGGTAAGAAAGACCAGAGATAACTTGTCAGAGTGATCTACTGTAAAGAGAGAAAAGGAGTGGACCAAGTACGGAACCTTGTGGGACCCCAGTTTGGAAAGGGCCCTCCAAGAAACCTGGTAAGAACGGTCACACAGGTAGGACTTGAACCATGTGAATGCAGATCCCGCGAAGCCCATGCCAGCAGGGGATGAGAGGAGAATCTGGTGGTTAACAGTGTCAAATGCTGCGGAGAGGTCTAGAAGTATGAGGACAAAGCTGAGCGACTTCGCTCTGGCCAAGTGAAGCTCTTCTGTGACAGCGAGGAGGGTCATCTCGGTAGAGTGGTCAGCCTTGAATCCCAACTGATTCTGATCCAGGAGATTGTTCTGGAGAAGATAAGGAGAGAGTTGGTTATAGACTGCATGTTCCAGGGTTTTAGAGAGAAACGGTAGAAGAGATACTGGAGGGTAGCTACTGACATCAGCTGGATTTAAAGTGGGCTTCTTAAGCAGTGGCTTGACCCATGCCCTTTTCAGGGCTGAGGGAACTGTACCAGTAGCAGAGATGGCCTGAAAGAGAGAGGAGGGGACGGGATCAAGAGAACAGGTAGTAGGATGGTGGGATTTTATTAGCAGAAGAACTTCAGAATCAGATAGAGGGGAGAAGGAGGAAAAGGTTGTGGGAAGGGCGGAGGGTGCAGGATCCAGGGTGGGAGGGGATAGGGGGAAGGAGTCGCAGATGTCTTTGACCTTCTTCTCAAAGAAGGAAAGTCATCAGCAGATAAGGATGAGGGAGGAGGAGGGGAGAGGAGGGAGGAGAAAGTAGAGAAGAGTTTGCGAGTGACTTCTAAGCTGAAATTCCTAAATTTCCTTCAGGATCGATAAAGTCTCTATTGCAAAGCACTGCCAAGACCCTTGTCCTTCACCCCTCTTACTTCACGGTTCACTTATGTCACATTGTGTAAAAGAGGCTGGCTGCAAGTGCAGATCAGCATTCTCTTTATTTAAATCAAACATAGCAAAAAGACTTCAAAGGACTTACAAATAGCAGGTCCAGGAACTCAGACAAGCAGGAATACCAATGTAATATAGGGTGAGCACTAAACAATCCTAGACAAAGAATAAGGGCAAAAGTAAAGGTCTTAATCAAGGCAGAACTAACTGAAAACAGGTGGACTTAATGATTGAACTAACAGGGGTAAACAAGACTGAAGTGAGAAACCAGGTAGTGCAGACAGCTGAACCAAAACTCACCAACAGAGGAGGAAAATTAGAGGAACAGGGAAACAAGAGCAGGGCATGACAACTCGTAAACACCTACATGAGAGCAAAGTGTTTAAAAGAAGTATTTGAAAATGATATTAACAATCATCAAGGCCCATAGTTTTCATAATACGCAGAGGTCCTATCATGTCTAATCATTTGTCTTGTTGTTTCACACAGATTAGGTTTTTGACTCACACTCACTCACACTCAAATTTTCCATCTCAACAACACTCATAAGTGGGTTTTTTTTCTCCATGTCAGGGCTTTGTGTCCTATCTTTTAACAGTACAATATTAAGTGGTTCTTCATTTACAGAACAATCTTGAAACACAGACCATAACAATATTGCCAATGGTAGCTTGAACATCACAAGACTCATCCGAGGCAAGGCTCAAATACTGGCATTTCTTAAGGTCAGAATACAGAATACAGTGTTTCGGTCACATTGTCTTATTTATGTCCTTTTTTCTGTATTCACCCATGCATCAAAATTCTATTCAAAATTAAAAAAGAAAGAATATTTATGAAGACAATATGACTAAAACTCAACTGAACAGGTAGGTCAACTACAGTGTGATCACAGTTTTGAGACAGTATTGAATAAAAATCTATGTTTATTGCTTTTTTTTTTTTTAAATCAGATTGGAAAGATACTAAGACTTACCTATAGTTCTGACTTGTAATTTGAAAGACCCTCTCAGCTGACTCACCTCAGCTAACCATGAATCTGCTAACATTGAACCCTTAAACCTTTCAGCAAATTTCAAACTCTGTTACACCAAATTATCAGAGACGATCTGAAGCAGATTCAGTATTGTCAGTTTGATTACTGATTTTTTTTTCTAAAAGTCTAAATACCCTATGTTAACACATTAAAAAAAAACAGTTGATAAAATGAGATTTGATACCTTGGACCTTGGTATGAAAAGCATGAGGTAGAAAGAGAAGCTGAACAATGTGTTACACTGTGCAGAGTACAATAACACACCTGTAAAAAATTCTCTAGGAGGGAAATCATCTGCACCAAACACACTGATAGATAATGCCTATTGTACAAGTCAATGACAATGAATCAGGTAAGTTGACTTCTCTAGGTGGCCAGATGTCAAGTGTAAATTCTTTTCTTTATTTTTTAACTTTATTGTTTAGTGTTTCCTTTATTTTGCACCCCCCCCCCCCCCCCCCCCGTTTCTTTGGACTGGAATCTCAGTACTAGCCATCTACATTGTTGCCATTATGTCTGGTAAAAGAAGAAACTTAAATGATGAAATGATCTTGTTGAAAGTTATTTTATTACAAATATATATATAAAAAAATGTCAAAAATGACTGGTACCAGATCTTTATTAGGCAACAGTACACTACATTGCAGATTCATGTTCTTGGAAAACAAGCCTACCATCTTTCAATAAATTGAGGCCATTAAAAAAATGCAAATTTGCAAAATTAAAATGATTTCTCCTTGTGTTTTGACTTGGCTGTTGCAAACTTTTTCCAGTTTATGGTGTCTTTCTGATCTCACTGACCTGACTGTATATTTCTGATTAGTTTAGGAGAGGAGGACAGCTTTGTCAGTTCAGAGTATGATGATCAGAGCAAATATGCTTACAAGCTAATCCTAAAGGGAAATTAGCATAATGTATGGGCAATGATACATGTTAACAGAGACAGACTTTTATGGCAATTCACTGACCCGTTCAATGTGCGGAGTGTCAGATACTGTCCTTGGTTTATTACCAGTGCATGATCACACAGATAACCCTATTGGAAATTCCAGTTGAAAACCAATAGAAAATACCAGTAGAAATTCAGTTGAAAACCAGTAGAAAACTAGTTGAAAACCAGTAGAAAACCAGTAGAAAACCAATAGCAATTTCAACTGGTTCCTATTGGTTTTTCAACATTCAACTGGTTTCATAACTTGTTTCTACTGGAATGCCCAGTAGAAAAACCAATAGAAATTTATACTGGAATGTATTGGTCTGGTTCCAGTTGAAAAACAACTGATAGAAACTGCTGGTCTCAAGTGGTCTGTATTGGTTGAGCTGGTCTCAAACGGTCTGTATTGGTTTTAGCAGGAGACAACTGGGTTATTGAGTTCACGTGAACTCACGTGGTGTGTGAAATGTTACAGTTGGTATTTAAATGGATTAAACTAATTTCAATTGGTGGAACCTGGAATTATAGTGAATACATCACTGCATGTAATTTATGTTTTAACAGTTTACTTCCACCACGTCCACACAGGCTTAGAACACACATACCTTTGTATACTGCAATCTATATATACACCTTGATAATAACAATTTAACAGAGAATACTGAAATACAGGCAACAAGTAAATGTATAAGGAATACCTTTATTGTCATCATAAATGTACAACGTGATTCAGAGTGCAGTACCAAGCAACATAGAAGGAATTAAAATATAACTACAAAATGTAAACATAAAGAAAATATAGAAACATAAAAATGTGAATATAAAATCATTTTTAAGTGGCAGTGCAGTGCCTCAGGAAATGTTTTGTTTGATTGATTTAATAGGCTATACAATACGTTGGAGGATGGAAATTTCTAAACATTTAAACGGCAGTGTCAAATTCTAGGCTACTTAATAGGCCTAAACATGAGGCGCTTTCGCACCGGAGGAACTTTTCCATAGTTCTTAGAACTGTTGGAGAAAGTACCCCCTTTTTCGCGTGTTCGCACCGCAGGAACTTAGAACGATCATAGTTCTAAGAGCTCCGTTTTGAGGGGCTTTTTTAGCTCCTATATCAGGGTAGGTACTTTCGCAGCGCAATAGGAACCTTGTGACGTAGGTGTACAGCCATTGGTCCAGACGCAGGTATACGATGATTGCAACCGCCATTTTTAAAGATCCGTACAAAATATAAAAGCTGCGTCCAAAACCACATACTAACATACTGCACACCTAAACTTGCATTGAAGTACGTAGTGCAGAGTACGTACTCAAAGATTTTAGACAAGAAAGTATGCTAGAATTTGGACGCACTAACGAGGTAATCAAATTGCGCCACATTTTTGCTCGTGAGCTTTATAATCGCGGTTTAATGACGACGACCTGTAAACGGACACAGCAGTACATTTAAACACCGCATCAGAAACGCCCCTTTTTTCCAATATGGCCTTATGGGATTGAAAAGTGTCCAGTGCTCCCATACTTCGTTTTTCCAACGGAAGTAGTATGGCATTCCGGTACTATTCACATACTACTCTATGCATACTATGTATTTGGACGTACTACTATGGTGGCGTACTGTTTTGACGTACTATTTAGTACGTTAGTATGCGGTTTTGGACTCAGACCAAAGTCTTGGAACGTATTACATTTTAGTTTTTGATATTCGTGTCTAAAAATGTCTGGAATTGTAGGAGGGGAAACATGGTTTTCATGTTTTATTTTACCGGTATTTTATATCTCCCAACAATGACCATTTCCGCAACGTCCAATGTATACTGGTACATTGAAGAGGTAGCATACACTCCGCTTCGGTAGGTGCTTGTGTGTCAGCTTGTGTGGCTGTGATCCGAATTTTAACCTAAAATAAGAATGTGTTTATCCAGCTTACAATTTGAGGGCTGCGGCGGGAGAAAAGAAAAAAAAAAACAAAACAAAAAAACAAAACACGATGCTACGAGCAAGCGTCAGGCACAAGCGCTATGCTAGCACCCGAAAACTACTATGCCTATCGAGTCATTCACTGCTATTGCGGTGGTAAATGCATAAATGCAGGGAGACATTTTTTCGCATTGGACAGGGTCTGTCGCCATACAGTTTTATTTTCGTCGATGAGAAGGCAGTTATATATATATGTCTAATGTGCACTCAATATTTCTGTCATTCAAATTCAATAAAACTGGTTAATTGTATACTGTAGTCTGGTTTGTCGATTTCTTTTGCCGCAGTAATGGCATTTTTTCCTTTTGGAGGTATTTAAAAGGTCTTAAAAGTCATTAAATTTGTACTTAAAAATGTGCAGCTATCCATGGTTAGTCGTAAACAACAGCTCTTAGCTGCTACACCGTCGGCCGGCTTACGTCACTTCAGCGTTCCTACTGGCGGTGCGAATGCAAACAGAAAAAAGGCCCTAGAACGTATGTAGTTCTAGGGGAAGCTCCCCAGGGGGTAGTTCCTATCAAATGAGACCCTAGAACTGTTCGGTCCGAAAGCGCCTATGGTTAACCAGGCATACAACATTCGCAAAGAGTTTCACAAAGAAAGACGCAACAATGCATCACTTTGTAGGCATCAGTACTTTATATGCACTGCCGTGTGTGTGTGTGTGTGAGAGAGAGAGAGAGAGAGAGAGAGAGGCGGGGGGCATAGTAACCTAGATAAAGCTTCTAAAATCTTATTTAAAACTGTTAGATTACATAATCGTCAAGTATCAAAATGATGTGCACGTTGTTCCTTCACGCAA